>NC_092459.1:49181386-49840817 GCF_047495875.1 Pithys albifrons albifrons | reverse complement strand
CTTCCCTTCTATTTTTGGGGAGAGAGGAGGGGGACGCACAACCCGCCCCCTCCAAAAGAACAACTCACAACAGAAAACAATCCATCTGTGTAGCTACTGAAGAACTTACCCTGCTGTAACAATCAACTCCTTTCAGAGACCCAAGTCAATACTTCTTGCTTAGGTCAACCAAGAGGAATTGTCTTTTCTTGGGCACATCCTACACTTTAATCTTCTTTCCAAGGGAAAACAGTTTTCACTAGGCAAGCTGATACTCTGCCAGCCAGAAAAACCTGTGTTGTTTGAAAAATCAAAGCTGTCTTTGATAAAAATCTCCTTTCTTATATAAGAATTCTTTCTCTATTAGTCAGCTGTGTAGTATTAAAATGTTCAGACAATATTATTTAATAGTATTAAGAAAACAGTAATTTTCTGAAATGTGCATTATTTTTAATTTTATTTATTCTTTGTCACCTTTTCTGATAGCTAGGCACAGCACAAAAGTAACTTGGATTCTCCTTGTATATTTTTAAAGGAATTGAAACTGGTTAATAATAACTATATCACTGTTACAGCAAAATTATTTTTTAGCAAAACCTCAGTTCACTAACCTATGAATAAACAATTCTATCGGTGCTAAGTAAATTGAGCGTTGTCTAACAGGGAAACATTAAAACTGAGAGCCCTGGACTCCTTTCTCAATTCCATAGTGGGCTGCTATGCACCCAGTTTTCATTATCCTTGAAATGGCCACTATGAGACACAGTTCCACTGGTTTGGAAGTGATGTCTGCAAGTGCAAGGCAGAATAAGAGTGAAAGATTTTGAGGAAGAGCTATGTACCATGGAGTCCTGAAGGGACACATATTTTACACCATCTCTTTGAAAGCCTCAACACACACCCACACATGGATTGTCATGAATAACTCTAATGATGCATTTGCCAGCTACTTCTGCAGATACTAGCAACCCACTGAATGAGTTGCCTACTCATTTGCAGCGGTTGAACAGGGTTGAAGCTGTTGGCAGTGCCTGCATCAAAGCTGAAATATGATGAAAGGGTTTGTGTCGTGTGTGCTGAACAGGGGCAGGCCTGCTGCACACTCATTTGTAATTCAGCAAATGCCACTTCCCAACACCATGACAGGCTTACAGGGGCAGGTCTCTCTTTCCTGTGCTGAGCAGCAAGCCCAGCCAAGTCTGCCACTCTTCTGCTTAATCTGTAACAGCGTGACCAACTGTCAAATCTCAGGAAATTCTACCGAGCTAGCTTTGTATTTAAAAATAGCCCTAAGGGTGTGGGTGGGGGAAGAGCACATTCAGAAATTTGGCTTTTTGTTCTTTGTGAGAAGTTCCTTTCCTTCTCCATCTCTCTCTCTCTCTCTCTCTGGCAGATATTACAAAGAGCTCAAAATATGGAAAACGAGGGCTTGGGAAAACCTTACCCTCAATTCCTTCAAAACAGTCATCTTCTCAGATGGTAAACTGTAGGATTAAGTTGCACAACTAACTGGATATTTTGTTCTGTGGTCCTAATGTGTTTATTCATCCTTTGTACTGTCATTAGAGTCAGTACTATGGTCCAGTCAGTCAAAATAATAGGCCAGGGAGTGATGACTTTAAACTGACAGAGGGTAGGTTTAGATTAGATATTAGAAAGAAATTCTTTACTGTGAGGGTGGTGAGGCCCTGGGATAGGTTGTCCGGAGAAGTGGTAGATGCCCCATCCGTGGAAGTGTTCAAGGCCAGGTTGAATGGGGCTCTGAGCAATCCGGTCTAGTGGGAGGTGACCCTGCCCATGGCAAGGGGCTTGGAACAAGTTGATCTTTAAGGTCCCTTTGAACCCAACCCATTCTGTGACTCTATGATTTTATGAAATTGCTTTTCAAACTTTTGCAAGAGGGTTTGCGGACCCTGCAGGTGTATCCTGCATAGCTTCCCTGCAGACCAGGCCCACAAGGACCCCACACCTTTGTTCTCTTCTGAACTGATCTAATAACTCTTGTATCTATCTTTTTTTCTGGTAAATCCAACCATAGCACTTCAGGGAGCTTGTGAGTCCAGGCAGGGAGGACCTGCAGTATGCACCCTGCAGTGTGGGCTGTGGAAATGTTTGACAAGGCTGCAAAGGGGTACTATGGGGGCAGTAAAACCCTACACTGCAGTCACTATTTGGGATAGCAAAAAGAATTTCTGAGGCACATCCCTGCAGCTGGAGATATGGTTAATCAGAACTCTACAAATAACATCTATTTCAGTGACTGCTTACTTGTATTTTAAATAAATGAGTCTTTAGGAAAGTAGTCTTTTACCCTATGGTCCAGTTTGAGTACCTTTCTATACTTTATGTAAAACTGCATTTTAGAATCATATGAAAGCTTATGCTAAAAAAAAATAACCAGCACGGGAAAATAAGGGACTTCATTAGATAAGGAAACACAATTCACAGCCTCTCAGACTAGATAGCTGGACCTGTTTGATCCAAACTGGCTCACAAATTGACTTGCTAGTCCAATGAAAATTACTGTATGTACTAACTTGTCTGCTCTTTGTAAAGATGGAACTAATCTGCCAATATTTTCTTTTCATCCGTGTTCCTCCCAATTTGAACTTGCAATAGATTGTATTTTGTTTGTGATGGTGAGCTCCAAGAGGGTTTCAATGTGTTTTTGTTCTTTGTAGTTTTCACGCTGCAAGCATGTAGCTGATGGAAACAAAACCCTTTATTTTAGAACATCTTCATGCTTTAGAACTGATGTGTAAATCTTGCAAGATGAAGTTTTGTACTGAACATTTAATGTGCCTCATAATGACAATTTTTTTCTGGTGAATTTTTAATGCTTCTGAAAAGGCAGTTTCAGCGATTAAAGCATGACACAGCAAATGCTAAATACAGACTCAAGTAAAATGGTTGGTAGTTTTTGTTTTACACAGCTAGATTTTCCTATATCTGTGCAAGGGAGACTAGTTTACTTAAACTGAAATGTATAAGCTCAAGGATATATAGCACTGAGATATATTTATGTTCTGCCTTTATAGTTTGTAATGCACTCCCAGGGTTTTAGATCTTTCAGTTTACTCTAGGGGTCTATTATAGTCAACTTTGAGAGGTCACATTTTTATGCTTTTAACTTTTGTGTTCTTGCCTATCAGTAACATTTGAAAGCAGTGACATAAAAATGCAGTGAATGTGTTTTGGGAATATGTGATCCAGTTTATCATTTTTAAAATTTGTTCTTGAGTTCTACCTCTAATGCAATGCAAAATACAAGGTTTCCTTGAGGGTTTAGTCCAAATTTTGAGAGTTTATCCTTGTGGTAATTATCTTCAAACACAGAAGTGAAAGACGAGTAATATTTGCATGTATTTAAAGATACTTTATTATTTTACCTGTCTTCTTCCTCTTTATTTCTTTCTTATTTTTCCTGTTCTATCTGTAAGCCATGGTGGCTGTGCTAAGTGAAGGTCTTGTCACAATGACTGCTGGGGGTGTCTTCCAGAAGGGCCAACACCATGAAAGGCTTATTCAACATAGGGTGTCACTGAGCAAGGACTTCCATGAATGAACTGGCTTCATGGAGCATTAGCTGTAGTAGTGTCCAGATGGAATTCTTGTGTATGACTGTCTCCTCCACTTTCTTAGTACATTTTTGTTGCTCTCCACTTTAGCTTCCTGCACTGCTTGCCACCTTGTCTTTCAGTATATTTTTTGTTCTTTGTAATTTTCACACTGGGAGCATGTACATAATGTTGTTTTGTAAGGATCCAGCCAGTTCCAAAGTTTTAGTTAAGCTATTTATCTCTTCTATTAGTGTATTTTGTTTAGGTGCTTCAAGCTTCTTACCTTGTGAACAGATGGCAATTATTTTTCCTTCAGAAGCCAGGGGGACATTCTTATGTTCTGGGCTGACCTTCTGGTGCTTGCCTTGGGAGACAGTAGCACCAAGAACTGAGTGATCAAAGTATAGAGTATATTTGTGTCACACTGTCCTGGATTGACCAGAAAATTGGAGCTATGATTCTTCAATTTCATTTTAATTGATTTAATCAGATAGTCTTATTCATGGTATTAGAATGGAACACCAATGCACTACATGATGTGCAATTCTTAAACCACAGGATTCCTAAACAAGTGGCACAGCTCTCAACAGTTAAAGCAGCAATACTCAAACTTCTATGCTTCTTTTACTTACGTACATTTAAAGTTACATGCTTACTTAGAGGCTTGATTTCTTGTTTTCTCTGTGACCAAAGATCAGGTTACATGTTTACTAAAATGCCTCCCAGATCAATTTGGTCACTCAAGTAATATGTTAAAAGTAGAATGATCTTAGAGCCAAGCCAGAGCCGCAAAGTTACTTTTAATAAGCACTCTCATCTGTGTTAATTTTAAGTCAAAAGCAAAACAGCCTAAGGATATTGTGTTTGATTCATGTGTCATATACTAATCCCGAGGTCTAATCAAATCTGATGAGTACTGTGGTCGGTACAAACGAGTACAGTCTACTTTGTACATCTCTGTCAGTCTCGGCCTTCTTGGGTAAACAGAGTCTGTCTAAAAATGTGTGTGCTAATATGTATGTTTATTAGTTTATTGTGAGAAGAGTACAGAGCAAAAGATATAATCGAATTATGCTCAGCAGAGTCAGGCATATCAGAGTGTTTCCTAAGGTTCCCTGTCCTGCACACTCTGCAGTTCCTGCAACCCCAGGACCAACGGCTTCTGAGAGGGGGCTGGTTCTGAGACATCTGCAGGGCGTGTGCTGGGTGGGTATAAAAGTGCACTATGAAACTGGATTTTATTCTACCAGCATAGAACACCCTGTCATTGTGGGCATGGACTTTTCACTACTGAGAGAAAAGAAAATAATACTGATACATTATTGTAGTATAAGGTACAAAACGAATTATTGTATTGTATTACTAGTGAATTATTGTGGAATCAATGTCAGTGATTTTTGTAGGCTAAAAGTCAATGGAGGAAAAAATGGGGTGGGGAGTTTCATGAAGGTATTGTATTTAAAGCATGAAATAATTTTTTCCATCCAACTTTTACATATGGGCATAAGACAGCACTGAGCTGACTAAACTGAGCGCTGGCATAACTCCATTGACTTTACTGAAATTTCATCCCTTTGCAGCAATATTGGGTTTGGCTCAAACACAAGTGACCAGATAATTTTCTGACTGGTAATGTTCATAGGTTGTATTTCTGACTTGGAGTAAACAAACTGCATATTTCAGGCTATAAGCAGATAATGACGGCCACTTGGAAGAAATTTCCATTTTCAAGTGTGCATACAATGTTGTATTACTGGCTGGTTGTGCTGTTGTGCCTTTGGCTTTCCTGTAACAGTTACTTCTAATTTAAAATTCTGACTTCTCAAAAGTTATATAATTCATCAGGGATGGTTTTTGCAAAAGGAAAACAGGATTTATTCCTTTCTGCACCAAGGTGGAGAAGGACCAGGGAACCTGACTGCATGGTCTGATCCTTTGTTTCAGTGACTGCATACAAGGGGGTGCTTTTCATTTACCCTTAAAGCAGATAGGTTTAGACATTTCAGGCTAAATGCAGCTTTGAGTTTCTATTACAGCAGTCACTTCACATTTGAGGTAAAGTCCCACATACATAAAGAAGTTTTAAAAAATCTGCAAATTAGTGCACAGTGATATCATCCATTGCTTTATCCTTCTGCACTCACTTGTGCAACACAGAGTGAAACAAGTCTGCCTTGAACTAAAATGCCTACTATAAAAATCTGAGCATTGTCAGTGGAAGTTGAATTGAAGCACTACTGAGGCTTCTTGGATTTACTGTAAGTGTTAACACAGAAAAGTAAATACAGAAAGTTCAGTGTTCTCATAATCCTGAATTGAAAGGGGTTTAGTGCTGTCATTGTGAAATTGAATTGTGCCTGCCTTGTCTGATGACTGGTAGCACACTTATTTCATGCCTCCATTTTCCTAATTTTGCTGGTCCTTCTCTTTGAAAAATACCAAAGAATACTATCAATACTATTCATACATCATCCTTTTTTATTCATTATTACAGTGAAGCTTCTTGACTGCAACAGGTCCCAAATATGGCCTTCATCAGATATTTCAGCATCACAGTAGAAGCAGAATATCACCAAGAGGTCTCAGCCCTCTCTCTCAAGAGGATTTACAGCTAGCTAACTTTTTGGTTTAGACCTATCAGGAGAAAAGAATCAGCCCTCCTAAAATCAGATAACGTGTACACAGAAAGTGAAGGTGATGAGTGGACTCAAGAACAAGTGAACTGGAGAAACTGTAAAAAGTCATGCAATGTGATTAGGAGAAACAATTAAAAATATTTTTTTGTGAAAGCATAACATATTGCAAGTAAGCTGCATATGTCAGTGAGTCCTGGTGGGGACTGGGGAAGAGGCTCACTGGCTGCTCTGGTAGAGGCCCTTAAACTTTATAGGAACCAATCCTGGAAACCTAGGAGAAAAAGACTTGCCTCTGGCCTGTAGTATGTTTTATATTCTCTCCATCTCCTCCCAGGCAATTTGTATTTCTGCCTCTTTCCTACTGCCTTTGGAAGGAGGGCGTTGTGTGTGGAGGTAAGGCAAGATAAAATAGCAGAAGTCAAAAATTTCACCTTGAGAAAAAAGCACCTCGGAAATTCCAGATTATCTTCACAAATTACCGGTTAGATGTCACTGGATCCCACCCCTGCATGTATTTTTCTTCCTGCATTATCAGAGTTGATGACACAAAGTTGATTTAGATCTCTTAGACTTATTTTAAATTCGTATGATAAACATACACATACACAAAAGGAAGTGTAAAATTCCTGACTCCAAAGGGTCTTTTAGCAATGACATAAAGAATTTCTCAGGGGAAAATCTGATTCTGAAATCTGGAACATTAGGAAGACACTGATTCAGGAGGCTGGTAATACACCATAGCTATGGTAACAACAAGCTGCTTGCTTTGATCCTCTCCCATGGTGTAAGCTGTTAGGGAAAGGGAGGTGCAAGGCAGATTCAAATCAGTATCAACTTGTGCTCCTTTGCAAAAGACATCCAATCCTTTTGCCTGTAGAAAAGGCAAAAATGAAAACATTGTGTACATTGTATTATTTCATGATGCCTGCTTTGCAGATATTAGGTGGCACAGTTTACTGCTAGTGCTGTGCAGTGCAGTACACCATGTACTTTGAAACATTTCAGTCTTTTGTAGGCCAGCCTGGCCCTACCAGCAGACAGGCAGTTTATTAAGTACGCTAATTTGTGCTTAATTATAGTGCCACCCAACACAGTCTAACATCTTGCTTTTTAACATACATAGTTATGGGTTTTTTTAAAACAGGAGGAATTGCTCTAAAGCTTCTTAAAGGCTGATAAGACTTTGCTAGGACATGGTATTCAACTGAAAAAGTTGTGGGTGGAGGGAAAGGATTTCTGTACTTAGTGAAGCAATCCAATAACTGAAAATTTGTAATTTTAATTTCAGAGTAATTTACAATATAGACGTCCTCGCAGAAATACCACTATTTCTTTTTGATAGACAGCGCACATGCTTGAAGTCTTAATTAGATAGGGGAAATGGTCTGCATACTCTTAGAACAATGTTTAGGTATTTAGCATTTCAGGTTTTTAAATAATCTTTTAATTCTATTAAACGTGAAAGCAAGTGTGTGGAATAAACATTGAACTTATTTCTGGCTTTAATAAAAAAAAATAATGCTGCTTCCACAGGTTATGCTTCAGCCTAATTCCATTTTGAGCATTATGTTTTTACTCAGGGAAAAAAACCAAAAGGGATGTGATTTCTGAAGCTGGAGACAGATAACAAATCTGAGATGTTCTGCAATTGTCCTTAATAAGACAGCATCTGCCTAGTACTAAGCCTTAAGCTGTTACTTTCTATTGCTGCTTTTCTTTGTTCATTCTGCCAAGAAGGTGGAGTTTGTGTCAGAAAAAAGGAGGTGGGGAGAAGGCTTTCCAGACACTAAGAAATTGAGTCCATTCATTGTCTGGAGCATCACATTTCACAATAATTATCCAGGGATGCAGGCTGTTTTCACTTACCCTTGATTCACGTGTAAGGTTACATGAGTTTTCCCTCCTACCATGCTGCTGTTTTCCATGAGTATTGAGACCTTTACACCCCTTTTGAGTGAGGCAGCACTCAAACACAGATTGCTGCACAATACAATTCTTAACCCAAGAGATGTAATATGTGATAAGCTTAATGGTTAGAATCCATGATCATAGAGGTCTTTTCCAGCTTTAACAATTCCATGATTCTATTCTAATGCAAGTCACCTCAGGGTGGGAAGGCTCCCTTAGGCACAGAACTAAGGCACTAAAGAGTGGACTGGAGCCAGTACTACCCACCACCTCTGCACGACTGAGCCATGTAGGTGGGACAACAGAGACTTGTCAAGAAGAGGGACTTGGTATGTCCTCAGGGCCTGCTGCTTTGCCAGGTTGAGATCCATGTGAAAGTAGAAGCTTGCTTCAGCAGAATTAAATAGCACGGGGTCATCTTTGCAGCAGGTCCAAGCCAGTCATCACACTTCTTCAAGAAGTTTAGTAAAATCTAAAACAAATACTGCTCCCAGTCTAGAACTGTGTACACAAGCAGACTGCAGATGCAAAACATTGCTGGATAGAGAATTAAGCATTAACAGGCTAAAATTTATTTATAGAGCAAAACTACTGGCATCAGTTTGGCCTGGTTTCCAGACAGATAAACTGAGGTTATTTGTAGTGAAAAAGCTTTACTAATTACATTCAGTTTCTATAAAAACAACTAAAAATTCAATCAAAACAATTAATGTGTCTCAGTTTTCTGTTATCTGACTGCTTAAATTCAAGCATGTTTTTTATCTTTCTGCTCTGAGGAGTAGCACTGTCAAAGCACAGATGCCCCAGCAGGGATACCTTGGAAGACACAGCCCTGCAGTGGGAGATGATTCAGCCAGACTGACTGGTTGTGTTCTGCCACCCTCATCTTGGCCTTTTATCTGTATTCTTGTCCTCAGAGGTATTGTTCACAAGTAGACAGAAGATAGATAGGAAACTATAAGGTTTAAATAAACAGCAATACCAAAGTACACAAAAATACTGCACTGACATTTATTAGGGAATGGAAGAACAGTTATCACACCTTTTCCAGGCATGCAGCTTTCTGCGGTTATGATGTGCCTCTGGGTTCTTATAGCTGCATTACAGGACAGCATCACAAACTCCAGAGCTCAGCAGTCATAAGGTAATTTTCTTTCTTGCCTGCAGATAGATGCCTTCCCCTTCTTGATATTCAGCTTCCTTACAGCTCACTGCATCCTCCTGTAAATATGCTAAGTACTCACGCTTATCCAACAAAATAGTATGCAACAAATGTTACATGCAGACAAGTCCTTTAAAGAGGTCTTGAACTAAGCAGTCTACATGTTTCCTGGTCTTGAGTATTTTACAAGATACTTTAGCTTTTATTCTTCCTTCTTATAGTCATGTTTATGTACTATGCTCTATCTCTCAAGCATTCTTCAATATTTAAGGTGGCTTTGGGGTTGAAAGGCTGGACAATTTCATTGAGGTGTTATCGACAACAACTTAGTTTCCTGCATTGGTATTCTGCTGGAAGCCAGTGTTTGTGGGTTCTTGAAAATGCCTCTGATCTTTTATCATTCAGAGGACTTTCAGCAACACTCCGAAAGTTTTGACAGGATCTCCTGCAGTGTTAGTATTTTGGGTTTTTATTCACTATTTACTAACTTTTTAAAGCCCATGTTTCTACAACTCTACCTACAAAACACCCATTGACAGTTGTTACATTCCTTAGTTTAAACAAGCTGGTGAGGAATGCACATCATATCAGGTCTTCAGTAAATGCATAAGGGCTTTTATACAGATAAGAAAGAGGAAGAAATAACAACATGCAGCATTTCTACATGCTCATGCCAGTACTTCTGAGGCCTCTCTTTTACATCATGAATACCAAACTAGGCATAAATAAAACATGACTTGTGTTGAACTATAACATACAACTTTCCAAAGAGATGAGAGCTATTCTATTATCATCAGCTAGTAATTAAAAATGCATTGGGTCAGCAGGAAGTGTTTGAACAGAGTTTTATTTATTGATCTTTAATGTTTCCACACAAGTACAGAACTGCTCCTGTTTCACCTCCCTTCCCCTAAGCTATTGTGTCCATCATACTGTGCAATGCTGTCTGAAGCACTGCTTTGCTTGGTAGTGGTGGGTTTTATAATTTAGGATGGTTATGTTGAAGTTAGAAGCTGTCCTAGTGTTTTCATCTCCTCTTTTATGTTTTCGTCTGATGATATGGATTGCTGATGGAATCACAGAACACTTGCACAGAAGGTAGTTGCTTTACCTTGGGGACCACTGGGCTGCAGCTGCAAGCAACAGTTACCACGAAGTTGCTATTACAGCGTTATCTCTTGCAGTATTTGGAGCAGGCTCAAGGGCAGCTTGGGGCTGGGGGAGCCTTTTACTGGGTTTGAATTATTGCTGACAGGCACATTTTGTTCCCAGTCCCGTGGCTTAAACTTTACGATGCAAATGTGCGTCTTTGTGTGGGACTGATTTGTTCAAACGAATGTTACGATTCTTCTTTAGTTCCCCTTCGCTTTCTTATTAAAACAAACAAAAAAGGAGAAAAAAATCGTGATTTTATTGTGAACTCTACTTAGTAAAGTCTGCATGTACTGGCCTCGGGTATTTCCAGTGCCGCAGCTCTGAGTCAGGCATTTCCCCTCGCTGTGCCGATCCCCTCCAGCCGAGCCGAGCGCCGCCCGCTTGGCGCTGTCCCCGCTACCACCGGCCCCTTCCCGAGCCCCGGGCGGGCGGGACGCGTGAGGGCGGCGAGAGGGCGAGGGGCAGGGAGGGACAGCGAACATCCCCGAGCCCAACGGGAGCGTCCGAACGCCCCCTGCGGCCCCGGCGTGGCCTGGCCGGGCTCGCTGCTCTCCCCATGGGCAGGGTTATGTAAGCGGCTCGCCCCGAGCAGCGCCCGCCGCCGCAGCAGCATCTGCGGTGTGCCCGCCCCTGTCTCCGCCCCGCTCTCGGCGCTGTACAGGCAGGAGGCGGCGGCGGCGGCGGCAGCAGCGCAATAGAGCAAGTTTTGTCTGCTGCGAGGGGGCGGCGAGGTCCCACGGCCCTCGGCAGTGCCGGCCCGATGGCCGCGGCGCCCCTGGGGCGGGCAGCAGCCCCGCCCGCGGCGGCGGCGCCGCGCTGAGCTCCGCGGGCAGCGGCAGCGGCGCCTCCGCGCCCACCCGGGCCGCCCGCCCGCCCGGCGGAGAGCGGCGGTCCCGGCCCGGCCCGGTCCGGCGCGGCACCATGTGGGGCGGGCTGCACCCCCCACCCGGCGTGCGCGGCTACAAGGCGGGTAAGGAGCAACCAGGAGGGCTGGGGGGAGGCACATGGGCCCCGCGCCGCTTCCCGTCCCCTCTCCTCCCCTCCGCGGGCCCGGCCTGACTCCCTGCCGGGTCCCCACAGGAACGCCCGAGGAAGCGGCTGCTTCCCCACCGCCCGCGGAGGCGGCGCGGCCCCTGCCCCAGCCCGGCTCCGGGAGGGGACGTGGCGCCGGGCAGGGCGCGGGGCCGGCCCGGCCGAGAGGCGATGCGGGAAAGCGGCATCGGGCCGGGGGTGGGTGCTGCCTTAGCTGGACCTGGCAGCGGATGGGAAAAGCTGAGCTTAACCTACATAATCCGTTTCCTTTCCCTCCCCGATTCGTTAGAGTACCCTTAGGCGGAGGCTGGAAGCGTGCTCCTCTTGATGCTTTTTTGCTTTAAATTTAGACCGCAACAAATGGGTCGAGTCCTATTTTTTTTCCTCCCCACCACTTTTCTGTCTCTGACTTAATTAGAGCCCGGTTCCTGCGGGTTGGCAGGGATGCGCTGATAGGTTAGCGCTCGGAGTTAGGTTGTTCCAAGGGGAGACACCTATCTGTGAGCGATGGGTTGGCTTTCCCCCGACAGGGCTGTCAAGCCTGCGGAGAAGAACTGGGGAATTGGCTGCAGAGCCGTGAGAATATTGCTTTTGGGCAGGTGAGACAAGGTACCGGCTCACTTGGATGCTCTTTGTAGGATTTGAAAATACTACCAGCTGTATCACCTGCCCTACTCTGGCAGGGCTTCTGCAAATATTTTGTCATGTTTTGATTTATTGAAGCAATTGATCACATTGAAGGTCTGTGGTTTGGCTCTGCCATTGCAAGTGCGAAGTAATGCTCTTGGAGTAATTTTTTCCCTCAAAATTCGGATTTATGTTTTAATTTCGAGATTGCAAAACATGACTGTATAATGTGTGTACAGTTAGTTGACATATTTAAATGGCAGGATTGTTTTGCTTTCGACTGACACTGTTTTTCTTGCAAATACAAGAGCTGCTAAGATATTCTCAGCAGCTGCCTGAATCACTACAAGTAGGCTAATGTTCATCCCTAGAAGGGGAAAGAAGACATTGTTCCTTTTTTCTGTACTGTGATTAAGGTATTAATTTCTGTGTGTAACTCGTTTGCCTTGTTCAAGTGTTTTGGTTTTTTTTTTTCCATTATTTGGTGCTTCCTGCAAAAGAATGGAGTTACATTATCTTTGTGCTACAGCTTGCAAAGATAGTGGGTATTCTGAACAGTAGGTGCAGTGATTTCAGTTAATTTGATGGAAACTGCAGGAATTTAGGGAGTTTCACTTCTTGATTATCTGTGTTTAAGGCAGGAATATTAAAAGGTTATATCCCAAGGTACTCTGCCACTAAGTTCAGAGTGTTGCAAAGGTTATTTGTGTTTGTTTTTGATCTGTTTCAGAAGACTTTAGCTTGTGCCTGTTGTTACAGTGTCTTCCTGTTTGTTTGGGGTCAAATAAAGTGTTTTAGCACTGTGTTGAATTTATCAGCAATTCTGATCAGTGAATTGTTGGATAACTCTTTTACTTTTGCATGTTTGTCAGAGTTGTCTTTAAGATTTGTGAACAAATTTTGTATATTGCTTTTCCCTCCTTCCCCAATCCCTCTTTCCTTTTGAATTTGTATTAACCCAAAGTATTTAAATACATGCTTATCTGTAAGCAGGAGAAGTGTAAGGTAGCAAAACTGGTAGAAAAACATCTAATTTGAGATAAGATTTAGAGAAAGTGGTGGTTAATTAGAAAGCAAGTAGGTGAAGGTTTAACCTTGCGATATCATTTGTGTGTTATAATTTTCAGCAAGGGAGTCCCCTCCTTCATCTGTCTTACTGGGAAAGAGTTGAGAAGCTCTTTTCAAGGTTTTTAATGTGTCTGAAGCAGAGGAAGTTTAACTCCTTGAATCTATTTATTGAAGGGATGATAGTTACTAAAATCCTGTGCTATTATGTTATTGCCATGTTAGATTTTTTTTTTCTGAGGAAGCTGTCCATGGGAAAAGTATTTTGTAGCAAAACAGTGGCATCCTACTAGGAAGCTGACGTTTAAGCACTTATTTTTTAAGCTGAAGGAATTTATCTTTTGTCAATTTATCTTTTGTTATAGGTTCTAATTGGTGTCAGAGCATCACAGTCAGTAACTTGATAATTCTTGTTAAGCTGTATTTATTACTGAAAAGTGTTCTCTTTTGATAGTTATCTATGGGTATGTGTATTTGGAAGTCTTATTTTTGTTGAAAATCTTAGAGTTCCCTTACAAAGTTAGGTGCTGACTGAAGTATTCTATTTACACAGGAGAATTACCATTTTTTCATTAATAGATGCAAATTAATTCTGGTTATCTTAAAATGTAAAAGGCAAGGACACTTCTTGGGGCATATTTCATTTGTGGCCCTCAGTTTTATTCTGTCTTGTCATTTCCGTATTGTTCCTGCTTTTTGGTTCAGTGGGAGTAATTCTTTGAAAACAAGTGTGCTGTCTTGTTTGCGTCCTGCTGAGATTTTTTTAGATAGGTAGTTCTTGTTTAATCAGTGAATTTAATGACAAAGTTTGCTGCCCATGTGAAATAAATTCAGCTTCTTACAGTCTCGGTGCCTGTCCTGAAAAATTAAATTGCTGTTTTTGGAATGCATATGATTGACTTAAGTCTTTCAGTCTTGTTGTATGTACACATGGAACTGTTTATGAAATCATTGCAGCATAGTTTATACCTCTGTAGAGACAGCAGTGTTACCCATGTGCTGCAGGAATTTAAATAGCTGCAGTGAAGGGCATGCAGCATTTTAATCCCTTTGCTTATTCATCTAGACCAACCTTTGAAATGCACGCTTAGTTTATAACTCTTTTAAAACTATAAAAGTGTTCATCTAGATGTGTTTTTCCTCTGGGGCATGCAGTCACTCAGTTAGGCCATACGTGTCCAACAGATGACTGTGGAAAGTGAAACAAGCACCCTTTAAATTGAAATAACAAGTATTTATTACTTTCAGTAAACTGTGTCACCTCTAGTCAAGATTCTCTCCACTGTCCAGTATTATCTATTGGTAAAATTGTACATCAAAAAGATACTATTGACACTCCCTAAAAATAGTAGTCTGCATCCCTCTCCTCCTGGAGCCCCGGCAGTGTAATTTGCTCTCTGTTCCTGTACTTGAGCCTTATTGGCAGTGTGACACCCATGTCTGAAAGATTTTTTAATGGTGTCATGAGCCAAATGGCAGCAGCTCTAAGGTCACAACACATTGTGGGGTGTTGCCTTGTCAGGGTACCCAAGGATTCACAGGCAGCTTCCTAACACAGCTAGTGTGGGGAGGATGGGGCTGATGACATTTGTTTTCATAATCTGAGGTGGTGGACAGGACAGAAATCCAGTGGTTTTGTTTCTGTAACACGTTTTCTTGGTTTGCTACTGGGAATGTGATGGCTCTTAGAATATCTCAAGAAGGCAGGTTTACCTTTAGGCAAGGCAATAAATGGTGAGTTTTAGTCCAAGCATAGACTTCAAATTGATTACCAGTTATAAGTGTGTATATTTATTTGTATATGGTGCATTGTAAAGATCGATCACCCGAGTTTAAAAATGTAGTGTTCATCTGCAAAACTGGCTGCTGGAATTGCTGTCTTTCACAGAGCACTATGAGGTCAAATGACATTCTGTGTTTGAGTGATGGTGAACAGGAGCTGCTTACTTCCCTTCAAAAACAATGCCTTTTTTTTTTCCTCCCTCTAGGCAATTCACTTTTATGGATATAGGATGCACTCTTTTAGTGTGTGCAGAACATGTATGTCGTAACTGCTTGGCAAGAGAAGAGTGATGGATGTAAGAATGTAATATAGTGTTGGTCTTGGAGGGTAGCAGTTGTTCTGATCTCCTGTATGTTAAACATTTACTCAATAAATATAGACCTGTGTTTGCAGTAATTCTGTGCTTTTAAAACTTTAATTACAGGAAGTAGTAATTAGTTTAATGATTTTGAGAAGAATGCATTAATTTTAAATGGTTGCACAGAATAAGTATATAGTGGAAAGCAGCCTGAGCCATCAGATCTGCCCTAGGGGATGGTGGTGAAAGAAGTGCTAGTAGGGTAAGAGCACCTGTAACTTTTCCAAAGAATGTCTCGGATTTATGTCCACCAAATATTCATTCTTACAGCTGCAAATTATTTATGCTAAGATTTTGGCTGGACATTAGATGCCTGTTAAAGGACCCATGTATTTCAAGATATGGAGGACTTGCGAAGTACAATAACAGTGCATGGTGGTAAGAATAGCAGGAACCCTCCTAAATTGCATGACTTGAGGCTGTAGCCAGTGGTGATCATCTGCCATTGTTGGAAGCAAAACTTGTATGTTGTAGACAGGTTAGTTAAGAAGAAGAGAGATAGTACTACACTTTGACTACTGTACTCTTTGGATGCTTGTTTTTATCATACAATTTGCCTGTGGTTTAATAGTTGGACAGTTAAACTAATTGTCAATTCCTGTGCTGCTTGTTTTTTGGCTGAAAAAGTGCTGACTTAGTTGTCGATGTCTGTAATCTCTCAGACGCCCAAATGCATCTTGAAATTGTACACCAACAATGAGACAGTCTCATTGTGGTTGTGATTAGCTTTAAAACACACTCAAGCGTATTCACTGTGTAATTCAAAAAGTGGCTTTCTCCCTGGCTTCTGCTGTGGGTTGGCTGTGGCTGGCTGCCAGACGTCCACCCAGCCGCTTGCCGCTCCCCTTCCTCAGAGAGACAACAGAGAAAATAGGATAGAAAAGCTTGTGGGTTGAGAAGACAGAAGAGATTGCTTGCCAGCTACTGTCACAGGAAAAACAGACTTGATAGTGGCATCAAGTCCATGTCAACTTCTGTTCGCCCTTCTAGCTTGTGCTGTTGACCTGCTCCAGCCTGGTCTCTCCAGGGTCTTATAGGGAATTTCTGCACAGGTGCTCAGAGCTCCTGCTTCTCCTCCTCCTGCCCCTGAACTCGCAGGGCTATTTCCTCACATTTTCCCTGTCACTCATTATTTATGAATGTTTTGCTCTTTCTTAGCAAATATTTTCCCCAGGGCACTGCTGTCGTGTTTGGTGGGCTCAGATGTGACCAGAGGTGGGTGGCTTGGAGCTGTCTGGAACCAGTTGTGTTAACCTGGGGCAGCTCCAAACACTCCTCACAGAGGCTGCCCTGCAGCCCTCACCAGTGTCTGTGCACCTGCACCCCCCAGAAAATTTCCTCAGAAAGAAGCCATTCTGTTTTGATACTTGTTTTAGTAGACCTGGAATAATACTGTATATATTGCCCTGAAGTTTATTCCTGCCAACACTGGGGGAAGGTGTGGGAAGGTGTACTGAAGTATAATAATGTTCTAGTTTCTGCCTTAGGCTCCTCCATGAAGTTTCTTGCTGTCTAGGGCAAGTTGAAGAGTTACTAAATATGGCATGTGCAAAACTGCAGGTCAGCTGCAGAGGCTTAGAGGTGGATGGCTGGAGAAGAGGAAGAGAACATGCAGAAGGAAATAACTCATGTAAATATGCTCACAAGTATGTTAGTCCTGACACATCATCCCTTATGTTCCCTGAAACTGCTGACCCCCGTGGAATTGTCCCTGAGGATGCCGGCTTTCCCTGGGCACTGTGCTCCACAGCATCTGGCTCGGTTGCCTGGGCATGAACATCCTATTGATTGCACAGCCACACTCAAGTGACCTATTTTTCTGCAACCAGCCATGCCATAAATGACACTGCATCTTTCTGTTCCTCATTCCACAGGGATCTTTGCTGTTTTTTGAGATTCAAATGGCACATCTGTAAAAGGAATAATTAACACAAATAAAAGAAGGTTGAGTTTTGAAGGTTTTTTCCTCTTTTAACATGTGACAGTCCCTGAAATGTGGGAAAAATGTGGCAGCTAAACTTCTTCTTTTGCCTGAAGGCTGGTGTATGTGGGTCAATTGTGGGGCATGATTTGATTTTCCAGGTAAGATAACCTATCAGGTAGTTGCTCCCACCTTTCTGTGTACCTCCACTCCCGTATCCTGATTGCTTCCCATGTGCCCGCTCTAGAACTTCTTCAACCTTGCAGCAAACTGAATGGGGAAGCTGGACCAGGAAAATACTGCAATTAAACACTGAAGGAGGGATTGGCAGTTGTTGACCCTGGTGTCAGTCTGTCAGTATCACTGCAGGAAGCATCTATTCTGATGTCAGACACTGGTGGAATATTTAGTCAAATGGATGAGCTCTTCAATCAGGTCATGGACAGTGGGAAAATATCCCAACATTGTCTTGGTTTGCCACTGCTGATGACATCAGGAAGTATATAGTTAATCCTCAGGCTTACCATGAAGGCCAAGGAAGATTAAGAGTGAGGATCAGGAAAAAGTGACATTAAATCCATTGGACTGTGTAAGTCCAACCAATTAGTGGACTCACAGACAGGTTTAAGCAAGTCCAGGATAATGGATAATGACTGAAGAGGTAGTAGGAGACTATCTCAGTCTTGCTGAGGAAGGGCAGAGCAAGTAGTGTCAAGGAGAAGTCATAACTGCCTCTTTATTTGTTAAGATACCTGAAGTAGACTTAGCAAATACATGTAGAAAAGCAAAAAATGCTTTTCAAGCTTTTAGCTTCCTGATATGTTAGAAACCAGTGGTGTGGTATTCAGACAAGAAACATTCTTGAGTTGTCCTGGAGTCCTGAGAGTCCTTATAAGGTATCCTTATGTTTTTAATGTTTGTTTTACTCCTTTTGTAGCATAGTTTCCAGATGGTGTGCAAAGCTGCAACTTTTTCAAATGTTTCAGAATAAATAACACTTTTCTTGGTTAAGTCTGTCTTTTTATAAGATGGTATCTTCTCTCCCAAAGGCCTACTCTTCAGCAAAGCTGTTTATACCTTTTGGCAAATCTCAACCTCTGGAGGCATTGTTTTGGCTGAGAATTAATGCTTTGTATAAAAGTTCAGTGACAAACACTGATCAAAGGCCTGATGGTTCTGTGGGTAATAAGAAAACAAAATGCAAAGTATAGTGACCCAGCTAAAAGTGCAAAAAGGCATCCGAAATACCATTACTTAAAACTTTATTACTTTTGCTGCTTTGGAAAGACAAAGATAACAGTTGCAGTCTTAACTTTTTTCTGTTCTCTTCATCATCTGAAATATCAAACTGATTGAACAAGGGCTTTTGTGTGGTTGGTAGAGTTATTGTAAAGTTTTACATCAAAAGTGTTTGTAGCTGGAAAGACAGAAACACAAGAACTACAGGTTTTGACTAGAAGTATTCTGGGTAGGGTTGATGGTGTATTGTGTGAAGGACTTTTATTCACTTTATCTCCTACTTTTTCATTTCCAGGGTATTGTCCTTCCTTATATTGAATAGGTGTGAGTGGAAGCTGAAAAGCTAAGCAAGGGGAAGAGTGCTCTGTGACATGGGCATTGGAAGTTTGTAAGGAAAATCTCCTAAAACCCTAGTGAAGGCAGATTTTCATCTTTTTAACCCAAATGTAACAATGTGGTGACTCCTTTACATAGTGTGCATACTTCTGTTAGCATACACTAAACTATAGCCTCAGGAGGCTCAGTCTCTTATATGTCCATATTAAAGTATATCCTGTTTTGTGTATAATCCAACCTCCTTAATAACAACATTAGGATTTTTGTCATTTTTCTTGTGCAAAATAGTTCAGCAAAGTTTTATTTTAGGGGAGTCTCTGCTTTCCCCATATATTTTAGTGTCAAGGGTATTGTTAGATCTGATACTTGAATATAAGGAGGAGAGAAATGATGCACTTTTAAAAAAAAAAAAACAGTAAGGCTACTAGACCCCTTTATTTGATCCACTTTGGAAAGTTTGGATGCTGCTTAAAATCATTTAGTGTTTTTTGATTCATTGTAGCAGTTAGGATCATTTCACTTTTCCCCATGTATAGAGGAGGTTGAATTAACTCCTTAACCAGGCCGAGAGAGAACAAAGGTAATTCTGTAATAAAAAAGTTAGAATGACAAACAACTTGGAGAAAAACTTACTTGATTGTGGTTTTGAATGCAACTGACTGCATGTCCTGAGGGTTTGCTCTTCAAAGTTTACGTTAACTGTAAGCATAACTTAAAGTGTTTATTTTCCTGGACGGTCCCCTCTTCATACTGTGATTGATAAACTTTCCAAGTTTAAAAGGTAACCTTCTCCTTTGCAGTCACTACATGGAAGTGAATGGAAACCAAGAATATATAATTTTGTGTTTCCATGGGGTGAATAGTGCATTGAGTCCAAAGACAAAGAAGCTAGCCAGCAGAACAGGCATGAGGTAATAGATGTAGTCTGTGTGCCAAACATGAAATAAGAAACATCTGCAGTTTGTATTTTGAAGTTATGTTTTATGCAAATGCTCTATCTGGAAGCAGGAAACTCACAGGAGTGCCATCAACAATTGGACTGAGTTTTTGGTCTTGTTCTGTGATTAAATGAAAGCAAACCTCTTTCCTTCCTGAGAAGGGTTGGAATTTAATCACTGGGTTGATATTAAATAAATGTAGCTAAATGCTGTCGGTATCTAAATTATAAAGTGTGTTATGAATTTGAGTTCTTGTTTTACATACTTTCTACAGTGAAAATCAGGAAGGCAGAGCCCATTATTACATACTGTGTCAGTCTAAGGATTTTGCTACCTTTTTAGCTAACAGAATACTATGTTCAACACAGCTTTCTACTAGTTGAACAGATTTTTGTCCTCCTCAGTGGAGCCAGCCAGAGATTTATGCCTATCTTGCTGCAGTTCAGGATTAGCCTTAATGTGCAATTTGGCACTAGGATAACCCTAGTTATAGCTAGTGGCTGCTAGGCATCAGACCTGGATATCCCCACTCCCTTCTTGGCACTGTGTCATGTCTGACCCCTTGCTGAGCAAGCTTAGGAAATCAAATTAGCAGATAACCTTTTCTTTGAGTGAGGACAGTTTGTTCCTAAACCACTTTCCCTGGGCTCTGGAGTGTCAGGGTTTATGCCAGGGAAGCAAAGGCGAACACATGTCTGGGGAGGGTGAGCAGCCCTTGCATGGCAGCCGAACCACTACAGCAACGAGCTCTAATGTCAAACACTGTTCTCAGCTCAAACCCTTTTTAGCCAGTGGAATAAGCTGGCCAGCTGGACTCTGATGGAAAGACAGAGCTGTGCACCTCTTACTTTCTATAGACACTGGTGTGGGGGTCTATAGAGAGAAAGCTACTTGATTATGTCTTTAAACTGCCATGGCAAGATTCTCTAAAGCTCATCCGTCAAATTGATGTATTTATTATTCTTAGTTCCCGTTGTTCCTTCTAAGTAGCTCCTTCCTGCGTGGGATACCTTGTAACTTGTTGCTGCACAGTCCTGTACACATTTGTAAAGTCACAAAAATGGGACCTTGTGAAGTTCACACTGAAATACTGTTTTGTATAGAAGATGAAGGTTTTATAGCTATAATTACCTATGATGAGAGACTGTGCATTTAACCCCTTCTATGGGGGAGGAAAAACAAAACTGTTTAACTTTTATTAAGAAATTTGAGATGCAAAAGAAGCTGGAGGTTTGGTGACACAATCTGCTTAAAATTAAACTTGTGCTTCAATTTCTTGAGAGCCTATGTTCCTTAAAATATGACCATAGCCATGTTTTTGTAATTGATATTACCATTCAGGCATATGTGTACTTTGAGGATTGTATTTTGAGAATTTTCTTCTTTGGATTTCTCTCTTCTGCTTTAATTGTTCTCCTTTCTGTTTTACGATGTTTTTTTCTCTCTCTAGCAAATGAATTCTTTTGCACATTAATAATACAGAGGACAGGCATGGATCTTTGTATACCAGGCAGCGTGTTATTGCGCTGTACAAGTAAAAATGTTGATAAAAACAATATTTTTCTGTTTAAACTCTTGCATTCCTATTTTTCTTCTCCTGCTTCCCTCTGTATCTGTACGTTTTTATCTTTCTGCATACTTAAGATTGCTCTAATCAGTTTCCAACTGAAAAACTAGGAGAACTTAGTTAAATAGCTTGCAGGCTCTGTCAAGAAAGCAAACTAATATAGAATATGAGTCCTCAGGATGAATCATACTTTAGCTATCTGACACTGTGCTCTTGGGAAACTGAAATGTTAAAATTCAGTAGTTCAGGGCTGTCATTTCATCCCACCTTACCCTGCTTCTTATTGCACCTGGATCAAACTGCATCATCCACGTACTCTCAGCTGCATTCATGTGAGAGGAGGGACTGGGGCCGTCTGGTATCCAAGTTCATGGCCAGCTGGTAGAGCTGTGAGTTTCCACCACCTCCAGAGCGTTTGCTGAAAGGATTCTGAAACTATCATCTGGTCACCTTCCCTGAAAGCATTAGAAACCCTCTCTTTCCACTGTACTGCTCATCCTGGAAGAGAAGAGATTTCATTATAGACCTGAAATATTTTTTTGACATTTGAATTAATAAAAGTTTCAATTTGTTTTGCAGAAGGATCATAAAGATGAAGTGCACCTGGCATGTATGTGTCTAGGTGGTTAGTGCTTGGGATGCTATTTTTTAAACATTTTCAAAGTCATTTAGTAAGTATTTATTTGTCCAAATAAGTTTTCTTTTTGCCTTTGTCTACAAGGAACACTTACATACCTGGATCTTTTGATTGTGTCAGGGTATCAGATTGACTGTGTTAAAGTATGGCATCTAATCTTGTGTCTACTTCTGAAAAGGGTTTTTAGCATTTTAGGTTCACCTGCCTCCATTTCCTTTTCTCACTGTGTTGTTTTTTCAGCAGTTAAAAAACCCCAGAATATTGCTGGCAAAGATTTGTGGTGTGTGAAACACACACTGTAGTGAGGTTTTCTTTAATCTCTCAGCAGTAATGATGATGTTGCTATGATGAGGAAACAAACATTTTCCCACTGAAGTAAGTTTTCCCGCAATACAGCAAATGGGTCACTGAGAGTCCATTTGTGGATTTGTTTGTTGGCTTTTCCTTTTGAAGAAATAAAGGGTTACTCAGCCCCATGGGGCAGGGTGAGGATGCAAGAGAGAGGCTACGACACCTTGAAGAATGCCTAGAGAAGGGGAGGATCTGTGTAGATAGGTTTATCAATGTTGGGATTGTATGAGTAGGTGTGGGAGAACTGGCTTGAAGGTGGGTTGAATTGTTTCAAGATAGTCTTGTGATCTTTTGACATAATTAGCAGGGGTTTGGGTAAAGGTACAGATGGTGAGGGTGAACTAATTAACTTCAGCAGTGTCTTTGGGCTGAACGTTGACTATTTCCATGGAAGAGCTTCAGGCAGGCTTCAGTGCCATCCTGGCGTGAAATACTGTTGTACAGCCTGGTCACATCCATGATGACTAGAATGAGCTTTGCATAGTTGTCAGGTTTGATAGTGCTGTAGTGAGATATCTCCTTCAGAATCCTTTGACTGTATAAATTTACACTGGCTGTCATGGATGATTCACTTCTGGTCACAATCCATGTCACTCATGCTGTAGAATAGAAAAATTGGTATCCTTAAGTTAGGATGTATCTGCTGTGAAACCCTGTTAAGTCTTTTGCTGTTGCTTTCCATTCAATGTCTAGGTAAAATAACAGTATCATAGCTGTCACTTAAAATAATAATCTTTACATTAAAGCATTTTAGAAGTATTTTAGGAACCAAATATAAAGACAGTGATGTGATTACTTTGTGTATGTATCTCAAATGGGATCTGTGCATGCCAGTGAAATTAGGAGTGGTAATGATCCAGAATTAACTAGGAGCTGTTCTGCCAGCAGTCGTTGACAGCATTCTGTAAGACACAGAAAAAGATACATGTTTTTGTGGAGTGAAATTACAACAACTGTTCTCTCTTCATAAATAATCTACTTCCTGCACTTTATATACTTGGTTGTAAATGGGTCTGTTTTAAATGTCTAGGCTGAAACACAGGACTGCGTCAGTATATTTAGCTGACCAAATTTAAGGAGGTAGTCAATTGTTTGTATAAACAAGGCTCCTTCTGAGGTTTGTTTGGGATCTTGCTTGTATTTTGTCATGTTTGTTGATGGAAATTACAGCCGAGTAGGATGACACTACTCTTCTTTCTCTTCTAGTAAATCACATGAAAGGTAGATTTTTCTAGCCCAGTAAAGAATGATCATAGTCAGATGGGAATATGCAATTTAGCAGCACAAGTATCTCTTAAAAGGTTTTTCTTGCCTTTCTTACCCCACTCTGTATTTTGGGCAGATGGACATTAGCTGTTGATTGGCAGAGTTGAGATTAGAGCAGCAGGGTAAGGCAGGTGTGATAGCTGAGCAGTGTGGGGACTTCTGCGTATCTTCCTCCCTTACAGTTGGTCCTATTAGTGTAGACTGTTTTCTGCATGAAAGATCGTGTATTTGCAGAGAGCTGTTCAAAACAGAGATGGGGAGCATAGAACAGGGTGCATAGCCATGGGTGATACCTCAGGACTTGGCGCAGAAGGTCAGTTTCAGATAATGAAAGTAATAAATTAATTTTTAAGTAATTCTTGGACTAATGAGGTCTATAAGGTCCTATTTTATGGGTTACTTATTATTGAGACTTAATTATTGTGTCTGTTTATACCGTCCTGTTTCTTGTTTTTATTTATGGTGTTGGGTTCAGTCAGCTTTGAAAAGCTGTCTTTCGTGTAAACACTTGTATTTTTGTAGTGGCCTTCTTTCGAGTAGAATCACCATTAGCTCAGGAAGGCAAAACAATGATGCAGATATGCCATGAAACATTAAAATATTTAGTCTTCTGGAATATGTCGTTAGCTACCTTTTTAGAAAAAATGGAGGGTATTTAATGACAGGGGGTAAAGAGAAAGCGCTTCTTGAAGTGGTCATGTGCAATCGTATTCTGTTGACATGTCTAAAATAGGTTAAAACCCACATACAGTTTGCCTACTAAAAATCTAAAATAGTTGTCTGTCTTGGGACATACCCCTTTAAATGCAGAGGCTGCTCCTGAATAGTAGAAGCCCAGGGAGAAAACAACACTGTTCCACGCCATCCCAGTCCCCGTCCATATCTCTGTGTGCAGGCTGGTGGTAAGGGAAGGGCATGATGATGGCACTGTGGGCACAGTCCTGCCAGCTGTGCATCCGAGGGGTAGTGAGTGGGAGTGCCTGAGTGAAGAAACCCTTCTGGAGCCCAGGGCACCATGCAGATGGACTTTAGTATTTCCCTGGAAGGCTAGATGGGATCTGGCTGGTCTGTGCTGAGCCAAAGCCAGTAAACCCCTTGCTGGCCTCATGCTGATCTGTGTGTAGCTATGGATGTGTACCACTGCTTAGCCCTTCAGGCCTACCAGCTCAAGGATCAGGCTTCACGAGTGAATCTGGTGATACTGAACTGCCCTTGAGTGCGAAAGTCCTCAAGAAAGTGTTGCATTAATTCTGTGTTGTGCCAGCATGTCCTTCTGGACCTGTGTTCAACACCAGACCTGCAGCGTGTGTAGGTGTAAAAGTGAATAGATTAGATCAGAGTAATTTATTATTTTATAGTGCCTATTATTTTCTGTAATTGTCATGCCTATTGTTTTCTCAGCTTACAGTACTTGTGGAGATCCCAGTAGGGACAACTGTCTGCCCCCTCTAGTATGTTAACTCTTTTTGTCAGGTCTAGTTGCACTGTATTCTTGCATCTTCTGGCATGTGTTGCACCTGTGTTTGGAACAGAGAGACTCTTGAGATGTGGTTAAACGCTGGAACAAGCTGCCCAGAGAGGCTGTTGGAATCTGTGTCCTTGGAGGTGTTCAAGACTCAGCTGGATGGGACTCTGGAGCAGTCTTGATCTAATTAGACTTGCTTTGAGTTGGGGGTTAGAGAAGGTGATCTCTGAGTGTCCTTTAAGTTACTCTAATTCTGTGGTATTTTTAGCTTTTATTCCTCAAAGTTCCACCAGAGTGAAAAGTATCTCTCCCCTTTGGGGTTTGCATATAGTTACAGGTTCACATACTGAGCATTTGTCTAACCAAGAGATCTAAAGTGTTTGACATTTAATGCTGTGTTAATTTAATGTTCAGTATTGGTAGCATTATCTGCTGCATTTCTTTTAACACTTGTTTATTGCTACAGAAGCTGAAATGTCACAAAAGAGTTGTACAGTGGAAAAAGCATAATAAAGGGTAAATGAATCTAAATTTCTCTTCTGTAAGTGTGTTTTAAATGTCTCCTAAATCAGAACTGTTTCTGATTTAATTAGTTTGGCTTCCCATAAGTCAGCCTTACTCTTGGTGGAATAGCTAGATGCAACTTGAGAAGTATGAAGGAGAACTCTTGTGGAAAGTAGCACTATTTAGAGGTGAGGATGGAAGGAAAAATTATTGTTCCCAAAGCAGTGAGACTATTTAGTGAAAAATGTGCGGGATAGTATGTGAAGAAGAAACATCCCAGTTTCCCACTTGCTGTATGCAAAACTGTCACACTTCAGTACATTAGATGAGGACACAGAGGAGATGGTATGTAGGAGGGACACCTGGAGTGGTAGTTCCTTAGAATCTTGGCTGGTGCCTCTTTACAGGATATGACTGGTGAGCCACAGGCAAGTGTGTCCATGTCTGGCTCCTCTGGTCTTGAAAGATACTCAGTGGAATAATTGAGAGACTTTTGGAGAAGAAAAACTAAGTTTAAGGAAGAGAAGAAAATACATTACACAAGATACCATTAAAGTAGAATGTTGGGGAAGCAGAACTGAGTGATTTTTGAATACTAGGAGAAAAGAGAGGAAAACGTGTTAAAGGAAAGAAGAGGCAGCAACCTCAATAAAACATGAAGTTGAGGCAGATAAGGTGGGTAGGCATATTTAAGACCTTCAGGAAACTACTTACAGGAAGTAGATGTTTTAGATGTTGTGCTGCAATGAAATAGCACACACAGTAAGGAATTTACTATGTAAGTATTTACTGTGCTCCTCAATTTAAAAATGACTTGGCAAGCAGCTGTTACCTCTCTGACTAGTAGGTCTAGTGATCTGGCTGCTATATAGGGAGTATATATGTATTCATATATGTGTGGACAGGGATCTATCTATCTATCTATCTATCTATCTATCTATCTATCTATCTATCTATCTATCTAATCTATCTATCAAAACCACACACATATATACATTTTTATATCTTTTTCTAAACTGTTTAATTTGCTGGAAAACAAGTACAACTGGAAATAGCAATGATCTGCAGCTACCATTGCAGAGGTAAATTGCTGTAATGCCTTTGGATGGATACTGCTGAAAATGTTTGAATGATCTAAAAATAATTGCACGTCTCATAAGCGACATTGTATGTGAACTGATAGTTCTCCATGAGTCATTTCCTGCCGAAAGTGCTATACAAAGCTAACTGCTAGAGGGGGAGTATGTGTGTGATTATATATAAATCAAGTGCAGCCGTGCATTTTCCAAGGTTCTTTTGTACCTCTGCTAGTTCAAAGTATGAGTGTGGTGACTGGTGTTCTGCCTATAAACAATTCACAGATTTAGATATTGGCTGTTGGGAATTGTTATGATCCTCTGGGACTGTGCTCTGTCATACATCTTCTTTTGAGGTAGACCATAAGAATATGTGACCTATGTCAAAATCTCCTTAAGCAGAGGAACTGTTTGCTGCTCTGAACTGTGTTTTAGAATGTAATACTTTAATGCTTATTTAAATTTAAAAAAATACCGAAATGAAACAAACCACAAGATGGATTGACGTCTCACAAAGACAACTTGTGTACAGCTACAGTGTGACTTCTTGAGTTTGTAGTCTGTCTTGATCACTACTTGAAAACTACTTCTAACAGTGAAATGTAATGAATTACTGTATCAATGTTGATGATTTGATTGCTGGCTTTATTTTTACACCCAGGTCATGTGGTTTATGCAATTATATGCAGTTTATACAATTGGAAATTACTGTATCTCACTGGTCAAATCTTCAACTGGTTTCTGTCCTAAAATGTGTTCATCTCTTTGTATTTGAAAGCATGGAATGCAAAAATCTGCTGTGAATTGAGAATCTGTTTTAGGATAGGAATTATATGGTAATTTTCTTGTTAGAGTTAGTGTAAGAGTACTATAAGGATCATGTTTTTATATAGTAAAAATATGTGTGGGTTTTTTTGGGAAAATTTCACTTAGCAAATGGATTTTAATTAAAAAAATGTATCCCAAGACATAGGCAGAGTCTGGCTCAAACTTGAACTGTGAAACAGGATTCAGTTTTTATCTTGACAGGTATTTTGTTGTTGCCTTCTGTACTGCATCTGTAATGACAGACTTCTGGCTTGCTTTTTTTATAGGCTCAGATTATTCATCAGTGGGATGGTTACCTGGTACTGAATCCCTGTGGCAGTCCACAACGATTTCATCAAGCAGTCAAAGCAATCCTGTCAGAAGACACAGTATAGCTTCTGACAGCGGGGACACTGGGATTGGTACCTCCTGTTCTGATAGTGTGGAAGGTGAGTTGAACCTCTT
This sequence comes from Pithys albifrons albifrons, assembly GCF_047495875.1. NCBI lineage: Eukaryota > Metazoa > Chordata > Aves > Passeriformes > Thamnophilidae > Pithys > Pithys albifrons. Next base: position 49,812,980 of record NC_092459.1, on the reverse strand, counting down.
AAGTTCTGGATGTTTCTGAGAGAGAAACCATCCAAAATGTTTTAAAGGTGTGTTTCCCAAAATAACCATACTTCTCCAAAGCTTCTTAGTGCATGCAGTTTTTTTTCCTTGCTCAACCAAATAATTGTTTTGGTGAGGTTTGATTAATTTAGTTCTGCATGAGTCGTATGCATTAATTTGCATCTCTGCCACAAAGCTGGTACTTGGGTTACGTATTTGGTAATTACAGTTACAAGAAGTTCCATATTTATACAAAGAAGTAATGTCCTATATTACAGCACTTGATGAACAAGTGGTAGAAGCAGAAAAACTTTTGAAGGAGTTGATGAAAGGATAATGCTTTCTGGTATTCATTGTGTGTGTCAGCAAAGAAAGCTTCTCATTGGGACTGCGAGGAAAGTGGGGCATGTTGTGTTCTCATCTCTGCCTTCTGGTGGGAATTAATTTACATTTTATTGCATGGCATATGACATATGGTCAAAGACCTTTGAGAAGAACCAGCAGGATGTAAGGATTGTTAAAACTTAGTTTGGATTAAACTATAGTTATCCAAAGGTGTTCTTATCAGGGAGGAGTGCAGCCTCTAAGGTGGCAACATCTCCATTACGTTGGCACCCTCCCCATTAAATGTGTAACTGGAATTTAGCCTGAATGAGAGAGAACCTGAGTCCTAATAAGACTTGAGGTTTTCTTCTTGCATAGCCTTATTTCCCATTAAGAATTTCAAGACAGGTAATGGCAGCAGGACTGTGATATGCTTTCCTCCAGCATCTTTCTATGTGTGATAGATTTTTCAAAAGATTCTTCTTCTTTGTTTATCTGAAGCAAAGAAGAATAGGAAGAACTAGTAGGAATGAGGTAAGGAATGCTGTATCAATGTAAGACAGAAGTCTCTGTGGGAGGCTGAGCATTCCTGAGGAGAGGTCCAAATGCCTCAGTTAAGTCTGTCAGGCCTCTTTGCACATGAGAAAATCCTTTCCACCCTCTTCCTGTTGCATCTGTCATTTGGAAAGGAACTCACTGCTTGCTTTCTGTTTATTTTCATTTCTAAACAGTTATTGGCTTTGGCAAAATAAAAGTTTTGCTAAGATATTCAAATCCTTGGGTGTAAAATGAAATAATAAATGGTTATTAATGTAGAAGCCTTGAGGTTTTTTTCCTCCCAAGAGATGTAGGGGGAATAAAGCACTCTCATGGTGTGTGTATATGTAGGTTTACAATCATTCTCAGCCAAATGTTGCACAATAGTATTTTAAGAAGATGCAGCATTTGAATTAGAAACATGCCCTCCCTTCCCCCCTTTTGAGGGCTTCCCTGTTTGAGGGGTGGGGTGAAGGAGAGGAAATGAAACAGCAGCTCATCATCAGATGTTCTGTTCACCTCCTTAGGCGAGAGAATATCTGTTTGGGGCCAGGCAGGGAGAGACTGTGCTGGGGGGAGAGTGAAATAAAGAGCGAGAAAGTTACAGCAACAGTAGTTCATGAAGTTTGTTTCTGGCAATGCCTGACAGTGATCAGTTCTCCTGTTTCCTTAATGTTATCTGTTTCCTGCCACCTTATTTGTCTTTTCTGCTATTTAAAGTTTTTCAATGTTAAAGGAGGGAAACCTAACAAATTAAATTAATGGATGAAGCATGTGATAGGGAAATTGTTTGTATCCCTGCACGTGTTTTTAGTGGAAGTGGTTGTTGCCTGTGAAACCTGGTTGTCTGCATCTCTCAAGCTGCCCCGTCCCCACATGCACAAAAGAAAAGAGTATCATTGTCATCTGTGAGGCTGCTGGGCCAGACTGGTAACTGCAGACTTGATGCTGACCATCTGCTGTCAATGTGGTGCTTGGGAAGAAGCTCCTGGGGTTTTTTCAGTAGGGTATTTTCTTCGCAAGTCAGCAGATTATTAAGAGTTTTTAACAATGCTCTGAGAATGAATTGTGGCCTTGCTATTTCCTTTATATTATGCCCACTAAAAATGAAAAACTTTTTGAGAATTAGCATTAACATCCGCTTTAATTCTGGAGGTTGCAGGTTAATTATTTGTACAGATGTGTAGTTGCTAATAAATACAGTGGTGCAGGGAATGGAGGTCAGCTACATTTCAAATTTATCTTTATGAGTTTTCTTCTACTGCATGTGAAATGTTCCTTCAAATCCATCTTCTTGCTCATACTTCACTTCAGGAACACTTGTTCTTTTTGGAGATGCAGGGTTTAAAGAATAGTGACAAGTATCTCTTGTGGTTGGCTCAAACCGACGTGATTTGGAGGAGAGGCGGTTTTTGACAAAGATGAGAAAGAAACTTTATGTTAAAATGTATTCAGTTAATTGTGTATTACGTTGTGTAATGGTAGGAAAATTAGGAAATGAAATAGTGGAGTTTCACTGTTGAAATGGTGCAATGTTATGTTCACTGGGGAAGCTGAGGAGAGATATTTATAAACTATAAGTGTGGGGATGTTAGTTTGGGTATAACAGATCTAAAACTAAATTCACAGTGCTCTTAATTTAAAGATAGAAAGCCATTTTATATCTCTATAAACTCCAGTTAATGTGTTTGGGATGTTTTATTTATTTATTTCGTGTCAGTAAGTTGTTCTGGATTCAGATCAGCTTTTGTGCAATACAAAAATAATTACTATATTCTGTGTGGAGCAGGAGGAAAATAGTTTGATACAGTCTTTTCCAGGTTCTTTTCTTTAAAAACTTCCCTCTGTTTTTAAGTCAACTGTGTTATTATAGTTTTCAACTTATCCTGGACACGTCTGTGTGAATAGTTTTCTCTGGGCGTGGATTGTCACTAGGTCTTTGTTCTCTGCTAAGAAATATGGTGGAAGTGAAATACTGATCCCTGTGTAACTGTTGAAAACTGTTGAAAAGTTCCTCCATTTCTGATAGAGTAGTAAGTTGTGTTGAATAAATCATGTGAAAGAAAAGATTTTTAGTTGATGGCCAACAGCTGGTCCACTATCAGTGAAGACTACCTGAATGGCCTTGTTCCTGTCTTCTGTCTGGGTGTCCGCAGTGAAAGTGGCAGACATAGCCTTTGTATCTTACCTTTATAGGGACAAAAGAGAGCTCCCAACATTAGCTCACAGCTATGCTCTGTGTAGGCTTTGAGGTTTGGGTTGTCTCTTAAACTTCAGACTTTGACTGAAAGATTGTTGCTAGTATTTCAAAACTGAAACTAAAAGAGGAAACAAGGTTAAAGGTAGGTGGGTGGCAGAAAAAAGTCTCTATTGCAATGAACAAGTGAAGGTTAAAAGTTTTGAAAACCTTCAGTTGCAGGATCTTGTGTTTTTGTCTAACTTGGAAGTCTCTCAAATGGAAGCAGATTGTGATAAACTTCTACAAAATGACAGTTCAATTCACCGTCTACTTTAAATGCATGGTCTAGATTAAAGTTCTTCTTTTAGAGTTTACAATGTCAGTTGGGAAAAAGGAATGGAATACTGTATGGAAATGTGACTGCATTCATGAAACGTAATGTTTCCTATTCTCCACAGCAATAGTAACATTTATACTTTGTTTCTATTAACCATTGTGATACCTGTGTATAACCATTCTTTCAGTACCACTTACATAACAAACACGAAGTCTGTATTTTAAGTATTTTTGAGACTGTTTTTATTTGGGTTACCTAATTAGAGAATCAGGGTCTTAGCAGAAATTAAATGGGCTGTAAACCCCAGCAGAGCCCTTTCCCCTGTGCACATTCTGAATTTTGCCTTTTGGACGGGAGGGATAAGAACTAGATACTGATGTGACAGGATGCAGGGCTTGTGCTTCTTGCAGGCCAAACATTTTTCTCTATCAGATAAGCTTGTTGTGCTGTGGAAAGTTTCTTATAAAGCAGATCTTTATAGCCCTTGTTATTATAACCCTTATTTTTATATATATGAAAATATTTATATATATGTTTTAAACCCTTAATGTTAAATGCAGCTCTTGGTTTAACATTTCTGCTTGCAAGTTAATAGACATGAAAATACATAGACTTTTGCCTTCTTGGAAGAGAGAGATTGGATGCAGAGAATCAAGAGTTACTACTTCTTTTAGGAGCTGATGTTCTACTAGTTAAACTTTTTTAAAAATGTTCTTTTTTTAACAAACCCCTCAAACAACTTCTCTGGAATGCTTAGCTGACAGACTAGGAATTTGTTTTAATGCTATGAGACCCAGAGGAGTTTCTTGGCTATCATTTTGAATGGAACATGTTATCTTTTTAAGGGATTAAAAAAATCTAATTAGTTGAATTTAATTGTACTGTTTTGATACACCAGGGAACATGGTACAGCCAGCACCAAAGTTACTTGGTTTTGCTATTTCAAGCACTCTTTCTTCCAGCAGATCCCAAGTGTGCTTTTCTAACACTTACTTTTTTCCTTTTTTTTAATAAAACAAAAAAAGAAACGTTAATAAATATAACTATTGACTATAGTGGAAGGCAGAACTAAATTTCAGGAGGCAAAGTCAAATTATGAAGTATCTTGAGAGGGGTTCTTCCTTTAGTTTAGCCTGCTGAAAGGATAACGAGATTGACAGTGGGTGTCAAACACGTTTCTGCTACAGTTTTGGTGTCACAAAAGTGCAATATCACAAGGATCATCTATCTTGAGAGCTGGCAGCTTACTTTGTGCTCACTGTCTGCTGTGTTTTGTGGTCTTGGAAGATGATGGATTTTTAGAGAAGTCCCTGATCTTAGTTGAGTTGAGGTTAATCTCTGTGCCCTGGGATCCTGGCAAGTACTGGCATATATTTGGTAAAGTAGCTTGATTACTTGGAGGATAGAAAATAATTATGCTCAAGGCCTTTTTCCTTGATTTCCTTCCTCTCTGCTTGCCAAGTCTCACGTTTGGAAGCAGTATCCAGCCCTCTGAGTCAGCCTTATTGTGTTACTCAGATATTGTCTATTCTGACAATCAGAAATGTGCACTTCACTTAAGCCTTTATTAGACTCCAGTCCTTGTAGAAGTGATTTTACCATCCCTTGCTAGAATGAAGTGTCTGTATAGCTGAGAGGAATATGAATATTAATGCTCAGAGCTTGGCTGTTTATTTTCTTTGGGGATTTAGGATTGAAACAAAATTTAAACAAGGATTATTTCAGATTCTAGTAACCTATTTCCGGGATTTAATAAATAGGAAAAAATTATGCTAATAAATATCCTAAAATACGTCATGGGGAAGTTCCCTCAAATGACAGTGACATATTCCCTGTGTGAGAATGTATATTCCATTTTGAAATGGGCTTGAGCAAAACTAAAGGTGCTTTACTAGAATCACATATGAATGCTCTGCAGAGAGAATTAGCTGCTGCTTTAACTTTGTACTTTGCCTTCTTTTGTAGTAGTTTCTCCATAGGAACAAGATCACAGCATGCACATGATCAGTTTGCCTCACATAAAAAAAAAATAGCAGGATTTTTTCCAGCTAGTTGGAGTGTTCTGCCAAATGAACTCAAGTGCATTTTGCCTTCAGCTAACATCGCTATTTGTTTTTCAGAAAGAGGACTTTTGTTGTTCTAATGGGAAATAACTTGGGGAAAATAAGTCATGCTTAAGATTTAGCAGCATTCACCTGGTTACAGTGCAAAAAGTTGTATCTGTCATATATATTTTGGAGCTGTGTCACTGACTTGTATCAGAATGAACGTGTTTAAGGTGGTGTGAGGATCAGAAGCGCAAAAAAAAGGAAAAACCTACCAAACTTCAGGGTTGAGATAAAGACAGTTTCTACTGAAAGAAAAAGCAGACAAACATCAAGTGATGCAAAAGCACCACCACCAGACCAATGTCCAGTCTTAGAGCAAGAAATACTTTGGAAAAAACCTGCCCCTCAGTTTTATTGCTGAGTGTGAGATTGTATGGTATGGAATCTCTGTGGTATTTCAGGTCAGCTGTCCCAGCTGTGTCCTCTCCCAACCTCTTGCCCACCCCCTCACTGGGGTGGCAGAAGCTGTGATGCCTGTGTTTTTCAGCAGTAGCCGAGACATTGGTGTGTTACAAACACTGTTTTAGTCACCAAACACAGCACCATAGGGGCTCTTGAGGAGAAGATTAACTCTCTCCCAGCCAAACCCCATGCAATCTCTGCCCCTTACTGCATTCATCTGCATCATGCTCATGTGAAATATTAGGCAGTCTTTTTATGACCCATAGTCTGTATTTTGGAGTATAATGGATATCTGACATTTGATAAGAGAACAAGGAGCATCATACAATGGCCTTGACTATATTTAGGTTAATATAGTGAGACCTGGGCATATCAGTCATTATACATTAATTTCTGAGAGATTTCAGGGAGGACTTAGCACTTTTCCTCACTGTTATGTCAGAGAGAACTCTCTGGCCTGCGTTCAGCAGCTTTGTAACTTTTAATCTCGTGAAGCCAAGCAACAGTGAGATCAGTTTCAGAAGACCAAAAGGGAGGAACAATTTGAGTCTTAAACTACCTTTTTTATCAAATCTGCAAATATTTTGTAGCAAGTCACTATTTAATGTACACATTGAAGTAGCATTTGCAGCCTTATCTAAAAAAAACCCACAGGACTAATTTTTAATTGTTTGCACTGTAGAATTAGTGCACTTACTGGTAGACCGTAGTCATTTGGAATGTACTCAGCAAGTTGCTTATACCCTGCTGCTGAGCAAGAAAAGACCTGTTGCTGCTGCCTGGAGTTCTAGCCTGGGACTTGATGGAACAGACTGGTTATCCCCTATGGAAAGGTTTGTAAATTTCTGTGTTTTAACAGTTCTACAAGACTATCAGTTTTTGGAGCTCTTATGCTTCACTCTAGTCTTTATTCAACAGACTTGTTTCTACTTTAGTGTATGCATAGATAAAACTTTTTCAGTATAAAATCCAGTCATGTGTTTAATGTCATCCTTTATTTTAGCCATAGTTTCAGAGTAGTGGTGATAAATAATTTCTGTAAAAATACCCTTTGAAGTAGAACATTAAAGCTCCCTGTTAGAGAGGAGGGAGGGTCTTACTTGTGTTTCTGTGAACTTCTGTGATAAGTCAGATGGACTTTTGACATCAGATTTGGCAGTATAAAGGCGGCAGTGAGAAAGAACAATGTGCAGAGAACACTCTTAGATGAAGTGTAGTTCTCTATCTCACTTCCTTCATGTCTGACTTTCTTTAGATTGGGGGAGTTAAGTATGAGGAACTGAAAAATAGGCAGCAAATGACTGGGTGGAACGAAACAGTTTGAATTGTGGGGCCTGGTAATAGGGAGGGGGGGGAAATCCTGCCCGAAATCCTGCCTGTTTGCTCATGGGCGTTTTTGGTATTTTTTCAGAAACCTCACTTGAGTTCGGGTTGGTAACAGCTGGCCTGTTTTGGGGCAGAATAGGTGCAAATTTGATGCTTTTGATATGTTAAATTTCTTGGATAATTGTGACTGGTTTGTTTTTAAAGCAGTTACTGTCATTGTCACAATGCTTTTTTTTTTCTTTTCACCATTTTAAATGCTTCTTACCCAGTCAGCTGTAAAGGAAAATTGAGTGGACTTTTCCGAAAGCAAACATGGTAAAAGAAATCTCTTGGGTGTTTTATTTTCTTCTTTTTAAAGAGCTGACAGATAAGATTTTGGTATGACAATGACTGTGTTAGTGTCAGCTGCAGTCATAAATGTCAGCATTGTAGTCAGCTACACAGAGGTCACTTCTTTGCTCCTGGAAGGGAGTAGCCTGTCCTTCTAGAGAGTGTCTTTTAAATGTGCACATGGCCAATTTTAACGTATGAAAACAATGAATTGAGATGATAAAGGAGTCATCCATATTTTTGATACCATATTGAGCTGTCAACAGCTATCAGCAGTCTTCTTTCTGGTTAATTGCAGAGATGTTTTGCTTTCTGACTGGTCCTTTGGCTCTTTTAGAAATTGCATTAGAAAAGTTGTACCCATGTATATTGCTTTCCTTCAGATTGAAGAGCTAACTGGAATAGGTAACTTGAACAGAGGTTTGAATAAACCAAAAAAGCAAGGGCTGTCTACTTGAAAAGATTTTGTAAATCTGTAAGAATAATCTTGTTTATTCTTTGTAATAGTGCTGGTTTAAAGGTAAACCAGCAGGAGAAATGAACCTGACTCTAGAGAGATGGCAAGTCAGTGTTACAATTTACTTAAAAGGATTACAATAAATCCAGTGATACAAAGAAAAAATTGTTTTAAATTAAAAAAATAGATGTATAACCCAGCAGCCTGGGGTGCAAACAGAATGGTGTTTGTTAGCCCCTGTGCTGAGTGCCGTGTGGTCCCCCGAGTACAGAGGAAAAGGAAAGGAAAACCTTTTGGTGAGGATGATGGTCACAGACTGGTCGAGAATGGCAGTCGCAGTCCTGTTGAAGTTCTGCTCCTCCTCTGGGTCCAGCGAGTGGTACCAGAAATCCCAGAACCCGAAGCTTATGTATGCTCAGGTTTAGGTGGAAATGGCCAGTAACTCCTGCAGGGCATGGAGTTTCACAGTGGGTGATTTACTCTGTGAGTCATAGGATATATTTTTAATCTTTGATGGTCTAGGTCATTGCAACTGCCCATTGTGCCAGTCCCTAATGCCCCATTAGCAGACATGACCCCTCAGGCTGGGTGTGAAGGTGCTGATGCCTCCCCAGAGAGGAGTTATCAGGGCTGAGTCACTGGTGTGATGACAGAAACATTCCTGTGTCTTGCAGGGTTCTTTAACACCAAAGCTGTAGCCTGAGATGTCAGGTGTGCTCTGGGCAGCTGCTGCAAATGATCCATTATTGATAGTTCATCAGAAATTACTTAGAGGGTGTAGAATAAATAGTTTTGGTTACAGCAACATAGCGATAAACTGGTCCTGGCCACTCTAACTAGGACAATAAGTTAGTCCAGATTTAAGTAATATTACAGTAGTTAGTTCTCCTAAATATTTTTTATTTAGATATAGATGTTAGTTTTTGTAAGTATTGTTGTCCTTAGAAAGTGTTCAGTACACATAATCTCACTTTCCTGCCCTGCTGAAGAGGAAATGGCAGATGAAACCCCAGTTTCCAACGTGCTGTCATATTACATATTTCCTTTGCTCTGTGTTTTTGTTGTCCAGAGACACTTTTAAAGCTCCTGGAGCTGATGGTCCTGAAGTTGGTCCTCACACCATCACATGGCATTCTCATGTTGTTTGTAGAGGTTGCTTCTTTTTTATTCCCACAACTACAGTCTGTGACTCTCCTTCACAGCCTCATACTGAGGGCCACAATGTAATTTTACTAAAGTTTGGAGACTTGAGGATTTGTGACGTACTTTAGGTGCACCTATGTAGTTGTAACAGCTGATTTACCCAGGTTTACAGTTCTTTTGTATTTTCAGCTAAAAATGCAAATGTAAAATTAGGATGTCATTAATTCATTGCAAATACAAGTATTTGGGATTAGAGAAAATCAGGCAATGACTGGGTGCTGAAGTGGATCCATCATTAACATTTGGTCTTAATGGAAGAAAAAAAGACTTTTCAATACAAAAATGTATAAGGAAATCTAATTTCTTTGATAGCTCGTGACTTCACTGTTGTGTGTTCTTGACAGTAGCAACATTATAGAATTATGGTGAAATAAGGTTTTTAATTAAAAAATCTGCTTGAGCTTAAGAGAAATTTATATGAAATATATCGAGAGCAGGAGTGAGAACATCATCACCCCAGTAGATGTTCCTCCTTTTGAAATTTACCTTCATAACTGAGTACAAAATACAATATCGTAACTGTGTTTTAAAATGATATAGAAGGCGGATGTACATAATCTGAAGACCAGTCTTCAAAATATACAAAACACAGAGACAAATCTCTGTTGTTCAGTTTTTGTCAACACCATATGAAGAACTTCCTTCCTTCACTTGGATGTGCCAGGTAGCACCAGTGACCTGTTCTGAGGATCAGCACTTGGTGTTTGGGTTGAGAGCTGCACTGTACTCTGAACTGGGTTGAAATGAACTTGTTGCTTGAGATTTCTTTTCTTGTGATTCTGTTGAGATCAAGATAATATCAATAGGGTTGGTACTGCTGGTGGGGAAGCCTTAAAACTGGAGGCCTTGGGTTCTCTTATCACTTCAGGATGGTCACTAAAATGTAGCAGTAAATAGCCTTTTGACTGTAGGGTGAGAGTTGGGATCCTTGTCTGTTTGTCCCTGTTTCATTTGAGAGGGACTCTTTTCACCTCTGAGTGTGTATGGTCAGACTTTGCGAACGCAGATTTGGGCAGGGCTCTCCCCACGTGAGTGTGCCCTTCCAGCCTGTGCAGTGGATTTTTTAGGTGAGGCACAGAGTGCGCAGAACTGGCCCCACCGTTTCAGTCCTGAGGTCCATCTGCCATGGCCAAGCGAGCTTGGACAGTGACAGTGAAGTCCTTGGGACTGTCACAGCACCTGGTACTAACCGGGGCTGACCCTGCTGAGCATCCGAGATGTGACGGGATGGGATGGCAGGGAGGCATTGAACTGCCAGGGGACAGTCCGCACTGAGCCTCGAACTCACGACCTTGTGATCCAGAGTCCGGAGTGCTCACCATTACACCACGGGACCTCTGTAACTGAATAATAAAAGACCAAAAGCATCATACTACAGATGGGACATCTGAATATGCTGCTGCTTTAAGGCAGTTGCTAAGAAAATCTTAGGATGTCTCCATTTAAAAAGTACCCTTTTTCGCTTTGTGTCATGATGACTTGTGAATGATACTGAAAAACGTGATTAAACTTCAAAAAAGTAGATTTTAAAATATGGGAGTTTTAAAATATTTGCATATGTGTAATGAGTCTTCCCTGCTGGTCTTCAAACTCCTAAGTTTTCTGCCTGTGGACGCTCTTTTTATTTCACTTAAAATTTGGCTTAAAGTGAGATCTGTTTTATCTTGATACAGATCCTGGGCTTGCTTTTGTCCAGAGTAACATTTGCTTTTAGAAGTCTGAAGCTGAGCCTCATCCTGTAGAAGGCAGAATATTGACTCCTGTGAGAAGAATCTATTGTGTACATTTGACTTGGTTTTTTTCTCCTGTTGTTAGTGCTGAGTTTTTATACAATCACCAAGCAAAGAGACCCCAGCTCTTTACTGTGAAATCCTCATGTGTTCCCCACCCCCACAGCAATTAAAAATCCTCTCATGAAGTGACCACATGGTGGCTTTGTGAAAGTTTGCTGGTTTATTTTAGTGCCCTCTGCTGATAATAAACCTCTTTATGTACATTCTTGTCCCTTGACTATTTTGAAACTGTTGGAGGGAAAATGTTTTCATTAAAGATGATTTTTCCGCTACAATTTAATGTTCTTCTAATATAGTTACGGCATGTGATAGGTTGGAAAATTTATGCCTTATTCTGTTTATAAAAATAAATACAATTTATGTAGTGAATAACCTTTTAGTGAATATTCAAGCTTTTCTGCAGAAAAACACTTTTGAGGCATCCCTAGTAGGAAATGTTGCTTGCATACATCTAAACAGTATTTTCTGTGTATGTGTATATTGTTTTAAAATGTGCTTTAAGCAGCAAGATGAGAAAAAAAAATCAAAAGGCACTTTAGGTCTATGTAGGAGTAAAATTGTGTATGTTCTTAGATGCAGAAAGATGATTGGCAGGAAAAACCGTAATGTGTTTTATTTCCTCTAATGCCTAATGTCTCTGACACCAGTCCTTTGTGCAGCATTTTCTAAGTTTCTTGTAATAACAGAAAAAACAGAAAATATACAGGAGTAACTTTTCTAATTTTTAGGTCAGTTTCTTCTTGTTTAGTGTCTGTACTTCTGTGATATTCTGGAATTGCACCCTCTCCTGCTGTTCCTCTGGGCACTTAATTCTTGAATAGAAAAAGTAGTAACAATAAAATATACTTGGGAGGTGTTAGTAATGTGGTCCCTTTATGGATTACATAAACATAAATTAGCATCTCTGTTAATTGTCCTTATATTACAATTTATGCCCTGTTTATTGATGACCAAGTGATATTTATTTATTTATTTTTGTAGCATAAAAAGTATCATTGAACAGAAAGGTTACAGGGATGTTGCTATCAAATTCAGTGGATTGCAGGAGGTCTTTTTTCCCCACAAGCTTAGTGTCCCAGAAGAAGTCAGATCGCTGTTTTGAGATGACACCATCCTGCCTTTGACAGTATGGCCCTGAAAAAGGGGTGGAAGTGGAAAAGACTTTTGCTTTCATCCTGCCAGATGATAATACAGCTGTGACATGATGATCACTCTTAAATGCAGGGCACACCGGGTACTGACTGCCTGTGACAAATTAGACCTGGTTGTATGTTGGTTCCTTGCAACTCACCTGGTGCTTGATAATTTAAATGTCCCAGCTGAGCTCATCTGAAAATAGGAAGCAAATAGGTTAATTCAGATATTTTTAATGCAAACTTAATGAGGATTTTAGTCTTGTTGAGAAAGAATTAGTGCTGGATATTTTCATGTAGCAGTGTGGTTTGGAAAAGACTGTTGGTGGTCTCTGTTTCCCGCCCTGTGTTCAGAGCAGGATCAGCACCAGCATAGACCAGGTCAGCTGTGTCTTTGTCTTGCTGATTCTTGAAAACCTTGGCAGGCACTTCAGCCCATTTGCATAACCTACTGCAGTGCTACAGGATGTCCCTACAAAGAATTTTTCCCTAATGTCCAGGCTGAATCTACCAAGCTATAGTTTTTGTGTTGTTGGCCCTTATTTTATTTGCTACTACCAGTAAAAGCACGGCCAATGAATTTATCTGTCTGCCATTCATGTGTTTTTTGCAGTGGGTGGGTTGATTTTGGTTTGTTGTTGTTTTTTTTTTCTGGCCAAACCTGTGTACTAGTTCAGTATTAACTTGTGTAGTTTTTGACAAGTCTAAATGTTACAGAAGAGAATATATTTTTGAGATATCTTGCATTGAATGAGTCCCTGTGTTGGGACTGCTATTCTTAAACATACAAGATGAATTTTATTATTGATGTTGATCTTTGAATTGGAACACTGTATCCTGTTCATTTTTCTTAAGCTGTATGAGCTATGATAAAATCTTAGTGGCACATCCTTTTTCACAAGGAGTTAGGCTATTGCTGTCAAAAGCTAAAATACATCTTTTGTGTTTTTAAAAATATAACATTCTTTCAAGGCTGATTTAAACAATGGTATTTATTGTATAAAGTGGCAAGAAGTTTTCAGGTTTACTATTTTTAAGTTTTACTATAGGAGCACCTAGAGATTCTGGGCAAGATCATAGTTTATTGTTCTATCTTATGTACTAATTCTAAAGAAACAGACACTTTTTGTCTGGGTGAGAGGTATTCTTGGACCCAGTTTGTCTTTAGAGAGGTGATACAGTTAGAAGTACTTACTTCTTTCTCATTGCATGAGCCATCTGCATTGCACTCATACTTTGCTGTCGAGAGGGATGGCAAGGTTTTAATTCTAATTAGCTCAGCTTGAAAAGTGAATTAAAAATATGTTCAGAGTGCATAGAAAAGGAGTTGGATTTACTGAGGCATCTATAGTGGAGTTGTAGTTCTCCTCATATGTTAGAGAAATCTTAATAGCCAAAAGAAGACTAGTTGAAAAAAAAGATTAGATACTATTAAGAGTTCAAATAAGATGTGCCGAATTTCTCTTTGTTACTATTTTGCCGTATTTAGAGTGGGAGGAAAAAATGCTCATGATGAAAAAAAGTGCTTGTGAATAAAACACACATTGGGGAGTTGGAACTAGATGATCTCTAAGGTCACTTTCAACTCAAGCCATTCTCTGATAATATGAAAACAGTGCAACTTACTGTGGCTGTTGCTTGCATTTATGTTGTCTCACATAGTTTCTGAAAAGTTCTGAGTGAAGTAATTCATGGCTTCTGTAAAACTGGAAGTGAGCTGCCCCTGTGACATGAGGTCTGAACTGGATCTTACATTACTTTCTCTCTCCTTCTGACTCAAGTCACTATCACCAGCTTCAGTATTCCTTTTCAGGTCTCATTTGTGTCCCATCTTCTCTCTCCTAATGGAGTTCAGGTAGAAGAGGAGGGCTTGACGTAGTCCATGGGATAATGTGCTTTTCCATATTTAGACCTTGGCATGAAATCTCTCTCACCTTTACCAGATATTCAAATGATCTTACTGATACTGAGGAGACTGTGACAGAGGACTTCAGTACAGAATGCCCAACTGGATTAGCTTTACATGCACAGTTTCTTCAGCTTGTTACTTTTTTATTCTTTCACTGTCAGTTCCTTAAAAATAAAGTAAGCTATAAAAGGTTGGTTCTGGTCAGACTTCATGTTTTATGGTCTTTGTAATGTCTGATCGTAATGGCTCAGTTCTTGTAAAACTTGGGTCTTGGCTTAAAAAGAACAATATGTGATGTAAATAAGAGAACAAACAGTCCTTGATTTATACTGATGGGATTTCAGCTTCTAGAATATCTTTGAGATGGTGCAGTAGTACTTTTATCCTCTTTTTCTCTGTTTTTTTTTCCTCTCCTTGTTTTCCTCTGTGAAATGAGGTCTAGGGCAGTTGCATTATTTTCTACATGTTAAGACTAATGTCAGTAAGTGATATCATCCAGCTCTTGCAGGATACAAAGATGTGTTGTATATTTAGACATATTGAGTAAATAAAAATTGAAGACTTCGTGTTTACCTGAGAGTGGAATGTATTTTTAATGAAATTAAAATTTATTTAATAGTTAATGGAAATAGGGACAGATTATTTTGTGAGGAAATGGGGAATGGGGAAAATTCAGAAGCTCTTAAATAAGTACTTCTGAAGTTTTGGAATGAAATGGGAATTTGAAAGTAGATAGGAATATTGTGAATATATATATGAATATTTGTTTTAGTTCTAGCAGGTAGCTTAGGCTCGTAGAATTAACAAATCATGTGACTTACTGCCAAGAGTTCATGTTTATATGATTCTGTGAGTACTGTACTCCCATGGGAGTAGTATACTGTTAATTTACTGTAAAGGTTAAAGAACGCTAATTAGACTGGTGTTTACATGGGTGAGTGTTATTCTGGTTTTTGGGAGGTAAATGTGAGACTTGATGGAGAGCATGCTACACGTGGTGGACTTCTTTGTTTCAGAAGTCTGAAATCAAACTTAGAGAAGCATGGAATTTTTCTTTTTCCTCTGAAACTTACACTGATTTAACCGGCCTCACAAACCAGTATCTTTTTATATGAGCATACGTAGAGGGCTTTATTAATAGGCAATATATGCCTGTTTTATGTGTGTATGAGCTTGTACGGCATATATGTGTAAAACAGTTACCATGCTTGTTTTTCCAACATCATTAATATTTTTACCTCTATAGATTAAAATCTAAAAATAAGGTACGTTACAAAAATGCAGGATAAAATTCTATTTGGAGTTTCTGTTAAGCTGTTCTCGCACTTGGTGTTTATATTTGTTATTGATACAGTTGTTTCCATTGCTTCATTATTTCAATACTGTAATTGTGTCTAATCTGCCTACCAATGCTAACCCAAGATCTGAAAGCAAATTTAACAGTGGCTGATTAAAAATACTCTGTGGAATGTGAGGCATGGTAGTTTTGATTATCAAAATCTTTTGTGTCAGTCTCTCCTCTGAAGCTGAAGTGCATCAATAACCTTACACCACTTATGTGGGGATGTGAAGATCTGTGTGTAGCTTCTAAAATTGCTACCCTTTGCAGAGTTTCAGATTTCATGCTGGTAGCTTGGATGTGGGCTGAATGCCATTACAATTTGCTATGTTAGGGATTTACTGGTGCTATTAGGTAACCCTGAAGAACACATTAGGTACTGCATTGCGCAAAGTGACTGTCTTGTGTTTCTCTGGGGTGAAAGATGACTTCAATTATTAACGTAATTAGACAAATGTAGGGGTTTTTTTTCATTTAAATACTTGCTGTAAGTATGATTCAGACCTTCTGAGGTAATGGTTATGGAGCTGACTTTATTTCAGAGCCAGAGAGTGGGTCCTGGTAATCTGTTTTCTCCCACACTAACTTTTATGATATACTTTGTTCCCTGCTTGTTTTAATCAAAAAGTAAGATTTGAAATTGAGTCTACCTTTTTAACAGTTCATTTTTAATTTCTGGAACATACTGTGCTAGTAATACCTTAACTGAGGTGTTTCTTATTAGACTGGAGAGCACAGAAGAAACAGTTTTGTTTTGTTTTTTTCTATTTCGTGTGGGTCACAGCATTGCTAATGTACTTGGATACCATAGTGATGAGTACTATAAATATCCAAATGTATGAACCAACAACTGGAAATAAGTTTGTAAACACCAAATTCTTTCCATTATCAAAGGCAGCAATTGAAGCATTCCCTGCTCTCCCATCTCTTGTTGTGTCCTTTTAACTGTGCGCATCAGAAAACAAGAGGGACCTACAAATGCTGTCTTCCAGTTTTGTGGGGAGCACTGAGAAGTCATCATTAAAACCTTTGAAAAAACGTGATTTAGACTGTTTCAAGCTTGTTAGTTGTCTATAAACTCGTCTTCTGTTTTGATATTGTCTAGGAGTTAGTGTTCAGCAGACTAGGTAGCAATACAGGTAGCAGTTCTTATGTCATGTGATACGCTCTGTGTGAACATGGAGGGCTCTATTCAGTACTGCTGGATATTTAGTTGGTACTCAGGAAGGCGTGTTGGCAGGGAACCAGCATCCCATACAGATGCTAGGGAAATGTTTCCTTTGGAAATGGAGATGCCAAGCTGGTTTCTAGAATTATGGTGATCAACCTCCAGAACTTCACCAAGGAGGGATTTTGTGCGTGTGTGTGTGGTGCCTTGTTTTTGTTTTGAATGCTTTAGCATGTTTTATCTTAAGTGACTATAGAAGTAATCTCAAATACACCAGTTGGAGTTTGGTTACAATTCTGTTACCTACAGTCAATAAAATCTTTTAATCTGTGACTGCTGATGTAATTTGTTGTATGTCATTCCAGGGAGGGTGAATTTGGCAAAGGAACTTTTGGGTTTTGGGGATGAAAATCACTCTGTTAAAGCATTTTCCATAATTGCTTATATTTTCTTGGTTTTATGATTAAGTTGGATTTGTTGTTTTCATTCAATTAGTGTGCTAATCATAACATTTTTTAAGTAATTGTAATGTCACGGCACTAAACTTATCTTTTCTGTGCCGTAGGAAGTGGGGCAAGAAACAATAAGTTTTAGAAATGGATTGCTGGTGAAAAATGGAGGAGCAGTAAACTGATGTTAATTTTTTAAAATTATTTTTATTTTAGAAATTATTTACAAAACTAAATATTTTCATTAGGAAAAGCTGGGATGAAAGACTCTACTGGGCATTTTGTAATTCTCTCCTGGTTTGGTATCAGGTTATTTAAGCATCTGGCATAGTTGAAATCAGATCTTTCAGCCAGCCTTTTCAAAGGACATAAATGACCTTTAATTTTCAGAATATTTTTTTTAAAGTGACATACAGGTTCAGATTAATAGTATATAACTGTCATTACTTCACAGACTAACTACTAGCAGATGAAGAAACACTGTCAAGCATTAAGATCTGTATATATATTCCAAGAAAACTTCACAGTAGTATAATTCAGATAGTTTTTTCCTCTTGCCTTTAAAAGTATCCTTTGTGGCTTCTCTGATGGAGGACATTTACAGACATAGTAGTTCCCTTTTAGAGTGGAGGCTTGCTTTTTACAATACAGAAATCTTTCGAAGAGTGTGTACTTTAGTTCTAAATATAGTATCTGAATTAACACTGCTAATTTTACCCATGTATTATTCACATTTGCTCAAACTGTCAACTGTCCTCCAAAAAAAAAGTAAAATTAAATCAGAGTCTCAGTTGGAGGTCGTGGAGGAAGAATTGTTTATGGGTACTGCAGAAGCAGGAATTCCTTTCGTTTGTTTTTGCTGTAGGTAAATTGTGTACTAGAATTAGAACAGCTCTCAGTTATTAACAGTCTTAATATCATGGCTTTACAGATGTGTCTGGAAAAAAGAATATTAGAAGCTGAAGTTAAAATGGTGAAAGCCAGACGATGCAGGAAAGCAAAGGGTTTTCTGCATCTGTTTATTACATTGTAATCAGTTTTGTAGGATGGAATACAGTAACTTTTCCATATCTTCCTGTTGCTTTCAGAATGTTTCTCTTAGTTGTAGGAATGTCAAATTCCTTTACCCAGTATCAGGTCTTTGGTTGCTGCAGAAAAATACTGGGAATTTCAGGCGGGTCTTTTCTTCCTTTCCTCCCAGTTTATTCTTTCATTTTGTTCTGCTCGATTTTGTGAAATTTAAAAGGCCCACGTTAAACCAGAGTAGCCAGTCTTCATTGTAGAGAGCAGTGGGAGGAAGCAGACAAGGTTTACTAAGTAAAGTTAGGATGATTGTTGTAACACTTTGCTTCCTGTAATTAATTTGAGAAAGAAGGATAATGATGCTTAATTTTTGGAGTATAAAAAGTGACTTCTTCTGTAGGATATAGAGCTATGCTAAAATCCAATTTAAGGTTAATCCCCTGTGACCTGAGCTGGGTTCCAGATGGTGACCTACATGTGGAATAGGCTGTTAATTTTTTCCATCAAAGCCCTAAAGTGTCCAAGACACTTTAATGGAAGGTGAGATTATTGTGTATTAAATGAAGGGTAGAGTAGCAAAGCTGAAAATATAAAAGATAGAAAATAGAGTGCTAGAGCTACTTCTTCAATGTTGTATTTTTCTCTTCTGTATTTACTTTCTAGAGGTTTGTAATATTTTGTTTTCAGGTTTGTTTTATTTTTTCTGTTTTTTCCTTTTTAAAATTTATTTACTTTTTAATTTCTTATTTAAATACACATTTTTTTTTCTCAAGTTTTTGTAAGTGATTATGTAGACCAAGACTGCAGGGTCCTCAGCAGACCTATAACAGTTGAATATGAACTACTGTTAATGTGTTACTCTAGTACCATGTGGGGATCAGGATCTGAAGGAGGGGAGAGACTTCCCCAATGAATTAAGTTATTCTTGAGGCAACAGTTGAATTTGTAGGATTCCTGGACATGATTCTGGCCCTTGGAAGGGAGTACTGCTTGATATAGGCATTCCGAAAGTGTTATTAAGTAAATTGCTTGTGGTCCATTAACTTCTTCCAAGAAGTGCGTAGCAGTGAGTGCTGCAGCAAGGCAAAGCTGGCTGCGTTTGGCGACCTGGCTTGAACTCTGTTCCACAGCAGAAGGAAGGAGGGAGACAGACAGGGAGAATCTTGCTATGAAACAGTGAAAGTCATCAAGCAGTATCCTCATGCCTCACGGGTCCCATGGCAGCCTCACTGCTGTGGCTGCTTAGAGCACCTGCTTCTGTCTGTAAAAGGGTTTCTTTTTCCATCGCTGTGATGTACATGTGTGCTCTTACTGTATGTGTGATACTTGGAAGAGTTACCCATTAAGGGGTTGTCAAATATTGGAACAGGCTGCCCAGGAAAGTAGTTGAGTCACCATCCCTGGAGGTATTCAAAAGACATCACATAGACTTAGTGGTTAGGGCCATGGTTTAACCTTGGACTTCACAGTGATGCATTAATGGTTGGACTCAATGGTCTTGAAGGTCTTTTCCACCTAAATGATTTTATTCTATGATTGAGTTTGAGCTGGAGCTCCTGAAGTGAGAATGCAGAGGTAAACTAGGAGGATGACTACTGTTGTGTGAGGCTCAGGTGGGAGAGATCAGTAGAGGAAATGAAACTGGAGGATGAGGTTGGGAGAGAAAATGAAGATACCTCTTTTCCACACTTGCATAGCCTGGCGTAAAGCTGAAGGGTGCTGCTCCTGTTAGAGCTGTTCTTGTTGGGCTGTGAACCAAGATAAGAGATCCATTGCTTAGTGGAGAGCAGAATAGGTACCAGTTGACTATAAATATGTTATTTTTAATATAAAGGCAAACTTAGTAGGAGCTTTAGTTACTGGATAGTGATGTCAAAAGCATAGCCAGAAACTCCAGTCTCCTTGAAAGTTAAAAGTGGGATTTGACCTTTTAAAGTTACTTGATGTTGAATTGTAGGCTCTGTTTCTGCCTGTAGTTATGAATAAAATGTAAGGTGTTGATACATACCTTGGCCAACCACAGAGTTTTAACTGTATGTAATGATAGTGCTCTCTGGGAACCCATCAGGTTTTACTCTGGTCCCTTGGGTTAGAGGGAGTCTGTCTTCTCAACTCTACTCATGTGAATTTCTCTCTTCACATGCACCTCCTTTTCCCTTCACATCTTAGGTGAGGTCGTTTTGCTATTGAAAGACATCAGCCTAACTAATCTGGGAATGCTGTTGTAGGAGATGGCAACTGAAGTAAGTTTGAGAGTTGGGATAATACAAGTAAGTTTCCTTTGGGGACTGAGAAAGTACAACTTAAGTCCATCTTGGTAGAGGAGGGTGGAGGCATAGGTGTGTATATATATATATACCTGCTACTGGATGTTCTTTTGCAGGGAACAAAAATACCTGGAATTATTCCCCTCTGGAAGGGCTGGGGTGGATTTCTGTTCTGATGGGCTAAATTACTGCAGATTTTGGAGTCATCACTAGGTGGGGATGAAGAAGTAATGACAGTGAGAGGAAGTGTCTGGTGGCTGTCGAAGGTGGCGATATTTGTGACATGGGTATCTTGCAGATTCAGAGAGGAAGGAGGAGAGAGATAATTGTGACATCTATAGTATTTTTCCCCTTTAGCCATTACTTTTAATGAAGATCCTAGGGGGATATTTGATTTCCTCATGTCTTCACTGTTAAGTGCTTGTTGTTGGAAAATGGAATTGGAAGCTGTAGATGGCCTTCATAAAAGGGCAAATGCAAGTTAAGATCTAGGCTTTTGAAAAACAAAACAGCCAACCACAAAAGAAAAGTTCCCTGTGGCAGTGTAGGTTTTCACTCATACTTCTATTTCAGCAAAACAAAGTTGCCTGTTTACGTGACTGCTGTTCTGGAATACTGCTTTATCCTCTTATCCTGGGGTGGCAGGAAAATAGAACCTGTTAATCTAAAAATTGTTCTACTTAGTTACGTAACTGTTTCTTAAAAATAGCTCTTGATTGCTGGAGAAAATGGATAGATACTGTGGGATACGAATTTCTCTTTTGTTCAGTTGGGCTCTTTTGCACAGAGCACCCACATTGTATGCATAGTATTTTTTACTATTTACTGGTGTCCTGTTGCATGTAACTAACATGTACTCATACAGCAGCCTGTGAACATCCTGTAGCAGAGTGCTCTGTCAGGTACTGTATATGTATAGCAGTAATAATAGCACCAAAACTGAATCTGAATGCAGAGGGGTGCATCAAGAGAAAGCCTTGAGAATGGGGTATCTCTTTGTGTGTGTGACAGTTACTGCTGGGAAAGTTCAACTTTGAAAGTGGCTGTTCAGAGCATCCTTTAATCTGTTGCGTTTCTAGAAATCACTGTTAGATTTGACTGTGGGTGTGTGATATCCTTGGGATAAGGAGGCAAATGGCATAAATCAAAAGGTTTGTTGTAGTCTGGTAAAACAACTTCATTCTTTAAAGACATACTTCTAGCTCAACATGCTCAAGTTTCTCATCTAAAGGGATTTTTTTGTAATTTAGGTTAGCCTTTGTCTTTGCAGATTAGTTTAGCAGATGACTATTGCAAACTTACACCAATAGCACTCATAAATAACTTGTTTTCAGTGGCTGATATGAAGTAAAAATTTGCTATGGGCTTACCTACTGTTTACTTTAGACTTTCTGCTCAGATACAATCTGTGAAATATTTTCTGCTTCAGTAAAATACCCCAAGGTATTGTATTTGCCTCATGTGCTTTTAATGAATTGTACTTTCACATTTCTCTAGCATTGGCATCTGGAAAAATTAAGTACAGTAAGGAAAAACAGAATAGTGTCTTGAGAGGTTGACTCTACTATGATTTACTTTTCTCTGCTGAATAATATTTTCCTGTAAAACAAGTTTCACCTCCTGTTCTTTGGAGTGTGTGCCTGTTCACTGAATCTGTCCTTGTTGCACAGGACCATTTTGGAGTAGCAGCATCCAACCTCTATACAGTGCTACTTTTCTTTATGGTCCCTTGTTATATTATCTGAATCGGGGCTTTATGTGAGTTAAATTGACCCAGATCTGGCTCAAGAGTAGGAAGTTACTAAATTTGTTTGAAGATATTTCTCTTTGGGGGTTGTGGATTCCCCATCTGAGTATTATTAGCCTAGATATTGCTAGGTAAATTGTCACTTCATAGAAATAGTAATGGGTGGTACTCTTTTTTTGTATCCTAAAATATCAGTTATGTTAAGATCCATCAGGCAGGACGGCTGTGCTTGGGGTGTATCTGATATGTTGGGGACTTAGCGGTTCTCCTTTTTCTGTCCATATATACATAATGAGTGTTAAGACTTCAGCTCTATCCCAGTAAATCCCAGGAGGTTTACTGTACCACTCACATGTGTTTGCCTTTTTTTGTTTGTTTGTGGAGTTTGTATTTGTTTTCCCCTATTGTTGCACTGAGCTGGTACAGTCTCCCTGAAGTCAACTGTTGCAAAACAGACAATGTTATTAGAAGTTTTCGTTCAGCTTTATTTGTTGAAATACATGTTAAGTTTCTATTATTTGAGTCTTGCGATAATTGATGCTGCCAAACAGCTAATTTAAAGGAACTTTTTTTAAAGTAGAATGTGGATCATTTTACCCCTTATCTTCTTGCACAAAAAAATCCTTAAACCAGCTACATATTTCAGGAAAATGTGCATTAATTTTTAATGAGGAGTGTTTTGGATGAGAGGGCATTCTACCAAATATCTTTTAACTTCAGTTAGTATTGGGAACTTTGGTCTCAAATCTGACTTCCGTGGCACATAGGAGAAAAGTAACACTTTCTACTGAATTGTCTCCTGTGTAGTGGTTTTTAAACTGATCATGTATGATCAAAAAAGCTAATGTATGATCTCTGTTGTGTGCTTCACTTTGGCACTGATTCTGGTTTGATCATCCATGTGCAGTTCTTTGGGAAGATGCTCAGATTGCCTCTTGTCATCTAATTTAAGTGATGGAATAAAGAATTTTGTCTCTTGAAATGGGATGTGGAATGCAGAGATTGATTTGTAGTGCTAAGGTGAGATGGTATGAAGATGTGGTCCACTGTATGATTTCGTTGAATGTTGCTGCCGCTGGAATCTAAGAACTTCACTAATGAGGTTTTTGTCAAGTCTGCTGTCTCAGTAGGTGTGGTGGGAACCTGGTGTTGGTCTACAGGGGTGACCTCCAAGGCATGGGACAAGCGCCCTGAATAAATCAAAGCCGGTGTCATGTGTGTCCTGATAAGAACTGATCAAAGCGCACATTTCTGAAGAGTATTTCAGTACCACAAATACTACAGTTTAATACAGAGTAGTAACTTCTACAGGGCACGTTCTTTGTCTGTCAGTACTGTGTTCTGGGGAAGTAGGTAGATCTAAGTGAAGCAAGACAACCTTGTATATGGTAAGCTGAAAACAGGATGTGAATAATACGAAAATAGAGAGAAGTGAGTAATTTGCTTTATGAGTAAATACTTTTCATTTGTTCACTGAGGAGGTGTAATTTTCTTTTGTTCAGTGACAGTCAGTTTCTGTGTTAAGCTTCATTTAAACAAACTTTACGACATATGTGTTTCCCACTCCACATTTTTTTTATATTATTTGCAAGTTCAAAGTGTTATCCTCACTTCTTACATTGAGTAGGATTGTTGATACCTTATCACCTCTCTGGCAAACAAGGGAGGAGGTGTGTTTGCCTGAAGGGTGTGGAAATGAACGTGACATCACAAATCGGGGGAAAAGTAAATTCGTAACTGTAGAGGGGGAGGAAAGTGAAGATGGATACCAAATGGCCAGGCCATAATAATGTAGATGGGATATATTAGGCAAGTTTCTAAGTATGTTCATATGTCTGTGGTGTTCCTTTTGTTGGTAAGGATGTTTGCCATTTGCTGGAACTCAGTGTTACTTCTGCATTTCTTTCCTTGAATTAAGTGTGTGTATGCTGCCCTGCTGCTTCTGTGTTGCAGCTTTTGCTCTTTCCAGCACAGTTTTCTGCTCTACTTACTAAAAATCCTTTAAATTCCTCTTGTAGTACTTTTTTTTTATTTGTGTTCATTGTAGGACGCCTGTAAGGCTGACCTACCATTTGCTCCTTCTTCCATCTCTCTACAGTAAGACTGCTCCAGGGTAGTAGCTTTACCAGTATTTCATCTAAAGGAAAGTCATAAAGCAACAAAATTGCTTCAGTTTTTGACCATTGTGTCTCAGCTGCAACTTTTTAAGGTTGTATTTTTATTATTTAAGGTTGTACTGTTTGAATTCGTTGTGAATTACGTAGGTTGTAAATTCAGCTTTTAAAACTAGCGAGTTTTTAGGTACATCTTGTGTTCTTTTGGTATGCAGCACAGTAGATTACAGAAAATCCTACACAATTAGTGTGAAACAAAGTAGAACTGACTTGGAGGTTGCTATCCACATCTTACGTAAAAGAGTTCTGATTGCTGCTGGCAGTGCGGTAGCTGGTGATGGTGGAAGGCAGTGAACTTGCTTCTTTTCTTCCAAATGACATTAATTGAACTTGCTTCTTAACACTACATGACTGTTTCTGCTGTGAAGACATAAATGTGACACAACCATCTCAGTTTACTGCCAGTAAGTTCTTTTAAATGAGCATTAAATTAGTATTAAATTATGTTTTGCCTCTAATAAATTTTGATAGTTATTTTTCTGTATTAGTTGCTGTTGAAACTTGTAACTTTATAAATAAAAAAAGTTTAGGAATTCTTTCTTATAAAGAACTTGTTAAATGTCTGAACAGTTCTCTGCTGTGTCTGTGGTGGTTCCTTTTCTGCTACAGCTTTCTATGATGCATGTTTTTATTTATTCCTTGGAAGAGAGTTATTAGCAGAGATTTCATTCATTCATTCACTTACGTTTTGACATAGTAAGCTTGAAGTAATATGAACAGAGCTTGTAAAAAGATGGTGAAAATACCTAGACTATACAAAAACCCCCACAAAACCCAAAAAGAACCTCAACCAAACAAAGTAACAACAAAAAAACGCTCCAACCAAAACAAACCAACCAGACCTAAGCCATTCCAGTGAGGGCTGCTGCACCCTGGAAAGGCATGCTTTTGCTTCCAGAGGTTGATGAGTCAGTCTCTTCAGGTTTTTTTGCTAGTACTGATCTCCTGCCTGCCCATTTTGAAATTCTCATTTGGCTCATCTGATTATCTCTCCTGCATGAAAGCTGGTGCAGTTTGTGAGTAGGTAGGTGGGGGGAACATGTGTAGCCTGAAAACTGCTGTCATGTACATCATCCCATTGTCAACCATTTGTAACCAACTCCCAGGAGAGTTAGACACTTCTGTAGTTGAAAGCAGCTGTTTTGGAGATTTCTGTGAAGCAGCCACATGCTTGTGTGGTAAACTGAAGGCTCATGGCCCCTTCAGTCATGTATTGGATGATGGAATTGCTTGTGGCTCAATGCTGGGGTCCATTTAAGAGTTACCAAACAGTTCACAGGAACTGACATCCTATAATGAATGTGAGAGCTTTTGTACATTAAACTGCAGCCAGATTCAAGACCTGCAATTTGTATAATGGAGGCTTGACTTCCCCTGTTTATCTTCTGCTCACTTATTAAGAGAATGGTTCAGTTTATTTTCCAGGATTGGGGTAAACTATGTCAGTGTTTTGGAGGAGTGGGAAAGGAGGACAGGAAGAAAAGGTCAACTGTTTTTTATACTGCTGTTTTTCTCCATGGTCAGGGCATTCTAATTATACCCTGGATAAAATATCAAATTTCAAAGTCCCTCACACAAGGAAGGTTCTCCGTTTCCAGTGGCCTCAGATACACGTGCATCCCATAAACATGTGTATCAAATGATTAGTATTAGGTGTCTATATTAGCTGATTACCATGTTGTTGTTTGATAATATCTTATTGGGAGCAGTGAAGAATTTGTGCCATGAAGAAGTATATCTTGTAGATGGGAGTTCTTATAGTACTATTTTCACTTTGCAGCTAAAGAAGATGCTTAGGGTTACAGTGAACCTTTCTTGACTCATGTGTTTGATTGGCTGTTGGACGACATCAGTATTTTAGGTAGCTGAATGATGGTGAGTTGCATCTGGCCTGAAAAGTGGCTTCAGAGATTTTTCTTACAGTGATGTAAAAACCATAGCACAGGGAAATGTAAAGGAGTAGGAAGTGTTCATTAACTTTATATTGGAGTGTTTCTTTCTTCTCCCCCTGCTTCAGAAGAAAGTGTCTGCTGTACTTTTTCTCTGATTATTTTTTATTAGGATCAAAGTGATTCTGTTTAGTTGTTTTCTATGCCAGATATGCAGTAATGGAATAGTTCAGAAGTGTAACACAAGATGGTAAGAAAGCCATATGAAATGTTCTTTATTTTTTTATTCCATCTGCTGCTATTATGCGGTAGATATCTTGTAACATGTTTTTGAAATAGCATTTTTTCAATTCTCTTATTCTTGTGGGTTTGGAAGTATTGGGCTGGGTATTAACATGTCATGCCTCTTAGAAAAGTACTGTAGGGAATTTTGTGGTGGGGCCCCCAAAATGTTATTAGGACATTGGAAAAGCAAAACTTGTCATATAATCTTAATTCTACCAAAAGCAAAATCAGCAGCATCTAGCTGCTTTTTTTACCTCTTGTCTCTTTCAGTTTTCATTCATGAGAGCAGTCCTAAGCATGCAAAGACTCTGGAGGGACACAAGCCGTGTTTGAGTGTTTGTAATCTTCAAATAAATACCAGCTCCATGAAGTAAAAATTGAGTAATCCTGAGGAGCGAGAGCTTTCAATTCTGAACTAGGCATTTGCTTACCCCTGTCTGTAGGGAAAGGAAATACCTGCAGCTTGGATAAAGTAGTCTTTTGCAGGATTTGGTCAGATGGAGCTTATTCCTGCAACCATCGAAGAAGTAATGTCTTTTAAGTTTCATGATGCTCTCTGTATTCTGTCCTATTTGCAATGAAATTTACTAATTTCATGCATTTTTGTGCAGTGAGATGTTTCAGAATGCTGTGGCTGTCTTTCCAGCTGAGCCTGCAGGCAAGGCAGACGGGAGCAATATGTTCTAAGAAGAAGTGTGAATTTTCTCGTATATTTCAGTGAGGGTTAATGGGAAAACTAATTAGGACAACTTGAAGCCAAAATTACTGTGTTGCACTTTGAGACAAATTATTGGAGACATCCATCAGATGTAGTTGGATATAAGCAGTATTCCAAGTTTAAATCCGCTTGAAGAGTTTAGCATCGGAAGTGAGAAAAAGAAGATTAAATCTAACTCCAAATTAATTAATTTTTAATTTAATATAGAGCAGAATGAAAAAAAAATCTACCCATATTAATAACTGTGTAATCTGGTAAATGAAGGAGATCATGTACTTCTAATTATCACTGGTTTTAATTCTAGTTTGAAGACTGTGTATAGGTAATACTAAGTAAATATTTTAGACTGAAAATGCTGTGTTAAATACTATCTTTCTTCTTTCTCAGATATGACATTCCTACTCTAGAAATTTGCATGGACTAAAGCATAGGTCCTAACAGGTTTTTTTGAATTCTAATATACTCCAGTTTTCTTTGAATATAAAAAAGTCTGGGACTGCTGCCTTTGCTGGACTGACTTTGTGCTGGGTCAGATTCAGCTTCTGGGTAAGGCACAATACAAAGGTTGGTTTTCTTGAGTGTTACAAAGGCAGCAGCCCTTAGCTGAGGAGTATGTACAAGAAGACATGCATTTCTTTCCACTGTGCATTTCCATCTTTACTTTCCCTGGGAGACCAGGAGGAGAGCAAGAGTCTCTTTCTACTCTCCTGCTGTGTATTCCAAAAGCAGGACTCTAACTCTGCACTTTCCATCTTACAATACATCTGTGTGAAACTCCAGCTCCATCAGGTCATATACCTCTTTGCTCTTCTTGTCACTGCTTCCATGTCCTCAGACAGAGATGGCCATGTGCCTTTATTTGTATTGCAGAGCGGGGCTGGAAGCTGCAGCCCCTGCTAGATAGACAGTGTAGCAAGATGTGCCCAGTTTGTAGTGGCCTTTTATAGAAGCGTCTAAGAGCTAGGAGGGAAGACGGGCAGACAGAGCTGAGAGAAGCTGATACTGTACCTGGCACAGGCAAGTAGTTTAGAATAGTTGACGTGTGGTAGGCATATCACAATTTTGGAAACTAATAGTGTTGCAGGATCACCATCTCCACTGTCATGGTATCTGTGTTTGGTTAGAGTGCTGTGATTTCTTCTGCTTGATGTGGGTTGTGTAACTTCCTGCCTGCCCCTTTAGCATGCCCCATCTCTTGAGCCAGTATCAAGACAGAGAACAGCCAAGAAAAATGTTTCTCTCTGCAGTATAGAATTTTTCAGGAAGAAGTACAGGGAGGAGGGAAATTCTTTCATTTTGCATGCGAAAAATGTTACCCCACATAAATTAGCAGCATGATTAATCAGGTAACAAGTTGGTAGTATTCTACTCTCCATTTACCTTTATCCTAGAATCACAGAATTTCCTGAGTTGGAAGGGACTCACAAGGATCATTGAAGTCCAGCTCCTGGCCCAGTACAGGACAGCCCCCCTGTGTGTATTCTCTGGCCGTCATCAGCACCCTATGAATAGCTCTTAAACTGTTTCCAGTTCATCCAGCTCAGACAGTTTTGTCCGGTCTTAAAGAGAGCAATGTTTTGTAACTACTGTAAAAGTAGGTGGCTGGTAGAGGAAAGAAACAGTGTGGTATGAGCTTATGCTTTGAAACGGGAGGGTACATGGTGGGGCAGTGACTCGTTAGGAGGCAGGAAGATTTCAGCAAGATTTTCTGCCTTCTTAGGAGCTGTGACATTAATGATGCAATTAACAGGTAACTATCAAGGAACTGTTTATAGTTTTGGGGGCTATAATGCATTTTTGGCATGAAAAGTGTGAGTATAGAACAGCATTGTTTTGTGTTGTGCAGCAAGGAGTGAGGCAGTCTGGTCCCAAATAGGGAGGGATATTCAAGTTGTGGTTAAGGATATCTTTACTTGAATACGTAGGAATAGAAGTGCTGCCATTTTTCAAAGGTGTTGAACCATTGGAAGCTCTTCTTTTTCTTATCTGTGGTATAGTATATTGAGTCAAATATATGCTTTAAAAGTGTGCTCAATTAATAATGTGTTCTGGCTTTCAGCAAATCACATTGACCTAGTGGTATGCCAGTTGTACTTGTTTAACAATTATTTTTTTTAATTTTAAATTGTCCCACCATGAATTCTTGTATCAGCTGACAAATCTCAAGGAAGTAGGTTCTCTCTAGGTTAGGATGAGAGAAACAAGAAGAGTTTATCTGTCTTGCTCTTGGCAAAAAGGAACACCAAAAGAATCTTTTAATTGAGCAATTTTATTCTGTCTATCTGCCACGAACCTAACGAGCAATATGAGCTAGCTAAGGTGCAGCCATGTGACTTGGTGGGAGCTGATCCTCTAATGGGAGGATTAGGTGTTTATTTCTGTTGTCCACAGACTGTGATGCTAAGCACATGTTGCTGGGTGTGTGAGAGCCCTCAGCTAGCCCCCAGTAACCTCTCCTTTACCTCTCTCATCTTTGCTCTCCTGTCTCTTCCTGAATAACACCTCACTGATTTCTCTGTTCTTGATATTTTGGCTTGGGAAAGATTTTATAAATTAAGATACATGCAGTTTAGGTGGAGTGTTGTATTTGGGTCTGTAAATGCAGACACTCACTCACTCCTCTTCCCTCCACACCTGCTCTGATGGGGAAGAGAATTGGGAGTGTAAAAGTGAAAAAAATTCATGGGTTGAGATTAAAACAGTAATTGAAAAGCATAAAAAAATGTAAGGAAAATGCCAGAGAGAAAGTAAGAAGCAGAAAAGGCTGCAAATGAAAACACATGCTGTCCACCAGGTGAGAGTTGCCTGGGTAGCAGCCTCCTCAAACCAACCTTCCCCCTAGTTCTGTTGCTGTGCATGATGTCATATGGTATGGAATATCCCTTTGGTCAGTTGGGATCAGCTGTCCCAGCTGTGTCCCCTCCAAGCTCCTTGTGCATCCTCAGCCTTCTCACCAGTGGGCTGGTATGAGAAGCAGAAAAGGCCTTCACTGTGTATAAGCACTGCTCAGCAGGAACTAAAACATCCCTTAGTTATCAACAGTTTTCAGCACAAATCCAAAACACAGCTCCATAACATTTACTGTGTAGGAAACCAACTCTATCCCAGCCAAACGCTGCACAAAAAGCATACTTTGAAATTGGTGAGATCCAAAAGGGATGAGTAGTCCTGTCCAAGTGATCATTGTTAAACTTGTTCCTGTCCAGCACTGCCATTTTACAAAGTGCCTTTAGTGGATTGTTTTACTTTTAAAAATGAGAAGCGGGATGATGGAAAGGGAAGCAGTCTTGGGGCTCTGGAATTGTGATACCTCTACCATTTGTGGAATAGAAGCTACTTTAAATTATCTGTGGTGGGGGAGAAATCCAGCCTGCCTCCTTAAAGCTGGGGAATGAAAAATGCTTCCTTTGGCTCACAGCTTGAGAATTCTCTCTAGATCTGCTGTTGCCACTGCTTAGTGCACTTTTCTTCTTGCAATGTTGGCAACTGAGCAAAATAAATCTGAACATCCCCCAATTTAATTGGTTTCCATTCTCATAATCTTGGATGATTTAGAAGGCCCTATTTTGTCAAGAAGCCTCTGCTTCTGTTTTTCAGTTTCACCTTGAATATGAGGATTTGTCTTCTATGCACTGGTGTTAATGAGTTCTGTACTGTACTTATTTACATGATAAATCTCTCTTCACAGATCATTCAACTTCAAGTGGTACATCCTCGTTTAAGCCCAGCCGATCACTGGTTTCTATTCCCACTGCCCATGTGATGCTGTCTAATGCCAGCTCTTCACTTTCCAAACACAGGGAAGCTTTCAAGTCTGATGGCTCAAAATGGAGTACAAGCTTTGTACGGTCAGGAGGAGGCAGAAATCAGGGCTCCCTGGACAATTCTCTTGACATGAAAGATGCAAGACCTGTAAGAAAATGGTCCTCGTTGTCTAAACTCAGCTCACCAAATACCTTCAGCCAGGATGGTAGTAGTCATTCAGTGGAATACAGAGCTGGTACAGACAAAGCCATGTCACCACAATTAAGGACAAATGGGCCAAGTTGTTTGCATGACAGCATGGAGTTACTAAAAATTGAGGACAAAGAAATGGGGAAAAAACGATCTCTACTGGACTGCAAATATAAATTTGAAACGTGCAGCAAAGACGATTTTGCTTCGGATTCCCCAGGCAGGAGACATGCCTTAGACTTGACCTACAGTGCCTTACCTGAAAGCAAACCTACGGCAGCCGGTTGTGAAGCTTTTGGGCAGAGATACGCGACACTGGGCCAGCAGGCTGTGAGTGGGACTCCCATACAACCAGCGGTGAGGACTCAGATGTGGCTTAAGGAACAGCTACGTGCGAATCCCCTGGACTGCAGACCCGCTGAGGAGCCCTACGGTGTAGCTGCATGGCATGTGCAGCAGCCTGAAGATTTTAGAATAGGAGGTGAACAGCCCGTTCAGGTAAGGCTAAAGCTTGGTGTTTGCTGCCATCGTGTGGCATCATGTGTTATACCTGAAAATAACAGGCAGTTTCTAATGAAACAGGACGGGGAACAGGTCCTCTTAAACAGGTTATGATGTTTTTAAGCTTTGGTTGGGGATGTTGCTGCTTGTTTCTCAATATTACCTGAGTGCAAACAGTTTTTTATTGTTTGTTTTGGTTTTGGTTGTTTTTTTTCCTGTTGTTTGCTTACAGTTTACTCTGATTCACTGAGCCATCTACATGGGACTAGCATTTCTTTTCATGAGACTGGACACAGTAAGAGGTTCATCAGATAACCTTTTCAGTAGTTTTTAGTCTTTGATCACAATGTAGTGGGAGAAATATGAATGTATTTTGATCTGAATGGGCTTAAAAAGAGGCTGCATTTATGCATTCAGCAAATTGAGAATGACTTCTGTGTGCTGCAAGGATGAATGAATATTCAATATCACTATGCCCAGTACTTAAAAACTGAATTCAGTTTGATAGTACTGCTTATCTTTTAACTAATTAAAATCAAATAGTAGTCAATGAATTTTGTTTATTGAAATAAAATAATATGTGGGTTTTATGTGTCATACTTAAAATACTCGTATAGAGAACATCAAGCACATCGTTTGAAGAGACAGGTAACTCTTTCTAGCATGACAACTCAGGTTTTGTTTCCAGCTCTTCCCGTGATGGGAAAATACAGTTTGTGACGGAAGCCAGTATTTAAAATCATGTTACATGTTCATGTTTACCTGTGTAGGTAAACTTGGCTTGGCTTGCCAAAAAACTCCCAAGCAATTTATAATATGTAAATTTGTCTGAAAGGCATCTTAGGGTTAGACTAGGATATTATCTGAGCAGAGATAATCTGGCTGTATGTGCAAGTGACCTGTTTTCTCTAGCCTGAAGTACATGAAGTAATTTACAAAAAGCTGTGCTCAAATTTTGTTGTTACTTCTGGTGTTTATGGAAGGAAAGACTGACAGGGTTAGAGGTTCTTGGGTTCCAGTTTCACTCTTAGTGGTGGCCTAGTTTTGTTTTTTGGTGGTGTGGTGGGTTTTTGTTGTGTTGGAGAGTTTTTTGGGTTTTTTCAATTGAAAAAAAAATTGAAGCCAATTAATATGACCAAACTAACAGTAATCCTTAAGGGTCTCTCTAAAAATCTGACATTGTTACAGGTACCCACCCTTAACCTTCATTGCTACAGAAACTCTCATCTTTCTCTTTTTAGTTTTTTGGAGGTTTTGATGTCGAGAAATTCCCCAGGTAGAGAGCAGAGGCTGATGGGCTCCTCTCAGAGCCAAAGTGACAGGAACTGAGTCACTGCTGAGGCTGAGTCTGGAGCACTACTGGGTGGGCTCTTGGCAGTTGGCATCAAGGAGCACACGGGGCATTTGGGAAGTGACAGCAAGGTACCATGAAGGAGCTTGGTCTATCCATTGATTTGAGTCTTCCCAAACACCTGAAACACATGCAGCTGGCTGCAGCTGTGAGAGGTGCTGTCTGTGAGCAGGTTACTGTGCCTGGGTGTTCTCCTCTTAGATTCAAATATATAGAATCTTAGAATGTTAAGGGTTGGAAGGGACTTTTAAAGGTCATCTCATTCCGACACCCACTGCCATGGGCTTTGAACACTGCCAGGGTTGGGCCAACCACAACCTCTGTGAGCAACCTGTTCCTGTGTCTGACCACTTCACAGCAAAGAATTTCTTCTGAATAGTTAGCATAAATTTTCCCTCTTCCAATATGTACCTATTACTCCTTGTCCTATCACTGCAGTTCCTGACAGAAAGTCCCTCTCCAGCCTCCCTGTAGACCCCCTTCAGATACCAGAAGGTTTCCATAAAGTCTCTGTGCAACCTTCTCATCTCCAGACTGAACAGCCCCAACCTCCTCAGCGTGTCTTGGTAGGGGAAGGTGCTCCAGGCCTCTTATCAGCTTTGTGGCTTCCTCTAAACTTGATCCAACAGTTCCATGTCCTCCTTATACTAGGGACACCAAAACTATATGCAGTACTGTAGGTGGTGTCTCACAAGGCATCACAAGAGATAAACTTCATTTATTCTTTCCTTCATTTAGGTATGTGTCTCTTCATTATCTTTTATGTACCTTTAACAAAATGCTTTGTTTAGGATGGGTGTTTTAGAAACTTACTTTTGTTTAGGTGTAAACAACTCCCAGCTTTTGTCTTTCATTTCTCACAATTGCTTTCTCACTCTGATTGTGATTAAAGACATTGTGAAGGCAATGTTTAATGTTTGAAACAGATGAAACCTTGTATGTGTTATTACAATTACTCAAAAACTTTCATCCATGCTGCTGAGCTGTGTTTAGAAGACAGAGCCAGCAGGGAAAATACAAGGATTATTTGTCTCTCTAGCTTGGATTCCTAAAGCAGTGATGCACCTTTACAGATTTTTGAGATTGAAAGATTATAGAATGAAATTGTACCTAAAACTGGCATTTTTTTCTTTTCTTTTCTTACACCTGTTACTTTTACGTCTGTGTGGTGGAGGTCCCTGGTGGCCTTAGCCAGGACTTCCATTGATACGATCTGAAGTCCAGTTGATGGGCCTTGAAATGTGATCTGGTTTATTTCCTCAAGTGATATGTGTTTGTGAAATAGGACCCAGAGGAACAGAAAGTTAAAGCATCTGCAAGACTGATGAGCCTTTGGGCTCTTAGAGGGATCCCCTGCTGGCCCTCCCTGCCTGCCCTGTCTTCTGTTAGAGGTTACAGCCATAAGGATACAAATCTAGATTGAAAGGCTCTATGTTTACATGTAAAGACATTTCTTTGATTCTATTCTATAATATATCCTTTTATCTGAATATGTCTCGGTACATGCTGTGTGTCAGTACAGAAATTAGGTTTAAAATGAAAGCATGTCTTTAAACTTGTTGGAGATAATACAGTGTGAAGGAAGGTTTCAGAAGGTGGCATATCACCTTATTAACTCTCTACAGTGTTGCAGGTATCACAGGAGGAATCTCTCTTATTTTTTTCCCATGTGTGAAACATCTGTATGATTATTTGATGGTGTGCTAATTTGTGTCGGAATATAGCAGAGATAATAGATGGAAATTGCTTAAGTGTAGCTTTTCCCTTTAATGTACCAGGTTTAGTGTTTGTTTTTTTTATGAGAAAAACACTGGATTGATCATACCATGCATATAAAAGTTATTGGAAAGTAAATTTCAATGCATTGAGAAATTTAGGGATATTGTAACAACTTTCATTGCAAAACAGAGAAGGAAGAAAATAAACTTCATGCATACCTAAACATTGGTAAACAAAGCTGTAATTAAAAGAAAAAGTTATAACATTCTTCCAATACCATTGTTGCCACATAAAAGTTTATTCTTAAATGTCAACTTAAGGCTACTGTGATTTTTTGTTTTGTTTTGTTTTTTTTAACAATCCTGGCAGATCAGAAAACTAAAAATTGTTAGTATCAACATTTTTCCTGCGTCACATTTTGATGAAACCATACTTTTCAGGAATGAACATGAGAAATTATCACTTTTAGTTAGCATGGGCAACTCCTCCACTGTAAGCCATAATTAAGCTCTTATGGTCTGTTCCACTTGCTGTGAAGTTGGTAGCCCAACATATGGGATTCCATGTGCAGATGAGGGTTCAGTCTGGAGTTAGTGCTGGCAGACAGTGGGAGATCAAACTTGGACAGTGCTTGATTGCAAAAAAGAGACTTGTCATTGGTTAGTTGATAACTCTGTCAACTTTATATGTCATCTCAGTAAAGTGCATGTTTCAGTTTCAGCAATGTATTTCAGTTGAGGATTCTGTAATGTTCATTGCGGGCTGAGAGGAGGCTATTGGGGTTGTTTCTTGGGGTTGTTTCTTCATGCTTTAATGGCAAAGTTTCTTACAGACTTCCTTTGTACGTAATTTTCGGTCTGGAAATGTGTGACGGTGGCACCAGGCGCATCTTTCTCCTATTATTAAAAAGGAGCGTGTGATTTTGTTTTTTGTGAAGGTCAACTGCTGTCACAGCAGTGTCCCTAAGATAAGGAGACTTTTGAATAATGCAGACGGTCAAAAGACAATAAGCTTTGTATAGTCCCAAGCAGTTCATCAGCAAATAATCCCTTTGTTGGGAAAACTGTTTTTATTCTGCTTTGGACTAGAGTGGGCTTCCTATTTGTTTGTGTGGGTTTGGTGTGCTTTGAGTCATCTGTGTCAAGCATGAGCAAAAGTTGTCCTAAAAAATATACAACTTCATAACCATTATCACATATATGCCTGGGGTATTTTTAAAGCAGAATATTTCAAGATTATAAAAAAGTGATAGTGCTTACAATGATGTAGTTGAGCAAAGTTTTCTGCTTTAAATGCAAACATAGGAATTAATACTACTATAACTATCAACATTAAAAAGCTATGGATATATAGTTTGCAGAAGCTATTTTAAATGGGTTTTGCATGTGTTTCAGAGCAGGTGAGAGACAGGCTCTGATTTTAACTATACATGCTGCTGTAGCTAATCATGCTGGTTTGGCTGGGGTAGAGTCAATTTTCTTCATAGTAGCTGATATGTATTATGTTTTGGACTTGAGCTACGCTGTAGTCCCATGCTAGCTACTGTACTAGGAATAAAATTAACTTTATTCCAGCCCAAACCACCATACTCATGCTGCCTAAGCTTTGGAGCAGGTAGCATAGAGTGGAAG
The DNA here is from genome assembly GCF_047495875.1 of Pithys albifrons albifrons. Classification (NCBI taxonomy): domain Eukaryota; kingdom Metazoa; phylum Chordata; class Aves; order Passeriformes; family Thamnophilidae; genus Pithys; species Pithys albifrons. The sequence continues at coordinate 49,776,727 of NC_092459.1, read as the reverse complement.
ATGGATACCTATTAATGGTAGGACTTACATAAACTTTCTGGTTTGCTGGGCATACTGCTGTTTCCTGTTTAAAGTCTATTCATAGATTGGTCTCTTCCAGGTAACGGAACCACCCCACAACAGCAGTAATCATGTGGGACTCCTGGGTGTGAACATGAATAGATTAGCTCTGTCATATACTCAGCACTCAGCAGTGTATGTGCTGAGTCAGGCATGTCCTGGTGGCAGTTGGAAGCTGGAAGTTGGGGATTCACCCACCCTGTGAGCAACATCTGCCTTTTTCATGTGTGTGCTAAAAGACTGTCAACATGCATATCTATGGCATTAAGTTTGCTGTACACTGTACATGTGTTGGGTGCACACTGTTCCCATGTTTCGCTTGGGAAAGATAAATACTAAGAGGAAGCTGTTTGGCCCCAGTGTAATGTGTGAAAATCTAATTGTGGTCACCTCCTTTACCAGAGTGTCTCAGGTGTGTGGAGCTGCCTTCTGGGCAAATAATTCCAAGAGAAGTGTGCTCTTGTTAGTCACTGTCGTTCCTAAGAACCTATGGGGAAAGTACATCATCCTGTAAAGGGGCACAGAAGAAGGTTCTGTGTGTTACATACTTAGAAGGGAGGACAAGCTGTGGACTGAATGATTGCACTTGCAAGTTAACAAGTGGTCTGTCAAATATGGCTGGAGGGTCCCCACACTGCTCAGTTGACATGTACCTAAGTGGTAAATCCAGCTTAGTGAGACTGTAACACACTTCTTGGGTTGGTGCAGATGCACCTACTGCTTGTGTACATGCCAGTGTTAAGGGTTTGTTAGGTAGAGTTGTGATAAACCTGTTTAATGATTGATTGTTTTTCAGTTGTTCTAACAGCTGCTTCTTTTGATACTGCTGGATAACACTAAGACTTCAGGTGTTTAAGGTGCTGCAGTGAACCGTAGGTGGTGAAAAAAGGTATAACTAATAATTATGTTTTCATGTTTAACCTTCTCTTGTCCCCATCTCGGCTACTGCAAGCTGCCTTTCATGGATGTTGTTGTTTCCCTTTACAGCATCTGTACTTTTCTCTTCACAGGTAATTTGATGTGTGCTGTCAACTCTGTGTTGGCATTTTTTTGCCTTCCTGCTGTATCCATGTAATTTCCCATGAAGTTCATGTTCTGCAGAAGTCCCATTTTAAAAATCTGATTTCTGCTGTCCCTTTTTGCAGAAATGATGTTCATTGAAGGCTGCGGATAATTAGTAGATCTTTAAATACTGATCACCTGTTGTAGTGAGAAACCGCAGTAGCTGCTGATGCATAGTTGAATTTCTTCAGGTACTCAGCAAGGCTCTAGATGCTTTTTTCACTCAGTGGCAGGTAGATAGTGTTGCACATCTTTTAGGATTGCTTTCTGATAATTTTGGTGTGGGAACACATTCTCTGTCAGATATTTTAGCCTCTGCAGTGTTTGCGTATTTGTATTCAGATAGTTTAAGTGTCTACATTATCACTGCAAAACCCTCAAAACAAGATCTGGCAAGGAAGTGGAGCCTCTCAAAGATTCACAGCAGCTTCACAAGGATAAATGCGAGCACTAGAACCAAGACAATGAGCAGAAAATTGAGTAGCAGGTTGAGACCTCTGTTGTTGGCAAGATCCATAATGTGCATCAGTCTGCCCTCTTGTGCTTGCAGCAGAGGCTAATTGTAGCTTTAGGTTGTTTCTTCAGTGCTAAGCCATGTAGATTCACACGAATTTATGTCCATAGCTGTTTACCTGGGTTGTAGTTTCTGCCACTTAAGAAAACAATGTTTGCAATAACTTGGGTTGTGTTGTTTTCTTTTTCCAGAAAAGGATTCTGGATGGTTTTTTCACCAATACCTTAAAAAATAAAATAATTTAAAAAACATTAGCCATCATTTCACTGCTGAGAAATTTCTGAAGAACTGATTCACGGAGAAAGGACTTGAGTTTCAATACACAGTTTGGCTCTTCACTGGCTTTTTTTAACATGTGGTACCTTTTAGGCCCATTCAATTTTCACAGGAATTGTTGTTCTCAAGACTTACTTTATTTCAGCAATAGACTGTTGAAAATTTACTTCTAAAATATCTCTGTGGGTGCAAAAAAGGGAAAGCTTTCTTATCTGGGAAAAATGTATTTCTGTTAATAGGAGTCTTTCCTACCCTTCTAGAGTTTGGCATCGTGCAGTGCAGTCGGCTGTGTTTTGCCAGCAATGTGCCATGTAAGATTCATTGCAGCTTTGCAAATACCTTATTAAGAATCTAGATTTGGCTGGCAGAGGATGTGTCCTCAGTGCTTTTAATAGCACATATGCAATAGCTTATTTAAGGTAGTATTAATAACTTAGCAATTGTGGTTTACATATAGAAATATGTATACATAAATCAAAGGAACATATAAACCCACTAAGCCCTAACAGTGAAAGCAGTTCCCTAAACTTCCTTTTAATAATCAGCTAAGTTTTTACAGATGATCACAAGAGGGCAGTATTTTATAATTTTATATTTTATTTTCTACAAAGATGTAAATTCTGGCATTCTTTTACCTGAAAAAAAACCTACAAGCTTACAAAGCACTCAGTCAGACATTCCAGTAAATCTAGGGTCTGTTTTAAATAATTTATCAAAGTTCTGACTGAGATGAGCATCAGATTTTAAAGGAACCCTTATAAATGTGTTCTGGGTTTTTTCCTGTTTCTATCATGGAGGTCAAAGCTAAAAGGACTACATTTGTTGTTAAATAAAAGCTATCTGTGGATCTTATAGGATTTCACAAATATTTTGCAGTTGTATTCTGCAAGGTACTGTTTATTAATAGCATACAAATACAGATATCTGGTCTGTAATTTATAGTATATTAAAGTATATTATAGTATACAGTATAATATAGTGTATATATATATACTATATAGCGTAATATAGTGTATATATATATATATATAGTATATTATAGTATATGCTTCCAGATATAAACAAGAGCACTCTTTAAATGAATGCATTCAATTACTCTGCTCTAATTTTTGCAGAGAGGATATAGGTAAAGTTTGTTTCAGGATAAGTGTGTGCATCTGGTGTGATTATTGCTCTGTGTGTCCAACAGAATGGCTAAGGTCAGAAGGGACGACAGCGAGTCATCTGGTCCAACCTCCCTGCTCAAGCAGGGTCATCCTAGAGCACATGGCACAGGACTGCAATGGGATGGTTTTTGAGTATCTCCAGTGAGGGAGACTCCATAACTTCTCTGGGCAGTCTGTTCCAGTGCCTGGTCACCTGCACAGTAAAGAAGTTCTTCCCCTTATTCAGGTAAAAATTCTTGTGTGTTGGTTTCTGCCCCTTGCCTCTTGTCCTGTTGCTGGACACCACTGCAAAGAGCCTGGTCCATCCTCTTGACACCCTCCCTTCAGATACTTAAAGATATTGATGAGGTCTCTTCTCGAGAGTGAACAGGCCCATCTCCCTCAGCCTTTCTTCATAAGAGAAATGTTCCCGTCCCCGGTCATCTCTGTAGCTCTCTGCTGGACCTACTCCAGGAGCTCCATGTCTCTCTTGTCCTTAGGAGCCCAGGACTGGACACAGCACTCAAGATGTGCCCTCACTAGGGATGAGTAGAGAGGCATGGTCACCTCCCTTGACCTGCTGGCAATGCTCTTCTTAATGCACCCCAGGATACCACTGGCCTAGTTGTACCATTGGCCATTGGTGTAGTTGTAGCAAAACTTACATAAAAATTCTTTGTGCTGGGAAGGGACAAACATTTTGTTCATGTTGCGCGAAAAATGTTGTTTAAGTCTGTTTTACACTTACCTTTCCACTGAGTGGTTGAATTCTGCTAGGGGCAGTTCTGGAGGGGCAGTTGTTGCTAAATCGATGCAGAACAGTTAATGAAGAAACCCAAGTATCTCCTGCCTTCTAAAGTGCCTTACTGACTAGCCTTGATAAGAGCAAAATTTCAATTTTTAAATGGGTCATGTTTTCACACCGAGAATAATGGGTAGTTATATTAATTTTTGCTGATGAGCTGGCTGAGGAAGCACATCTTTCAAACCAGCATATTTTTGTTCCGATTTCAGCTCTTTCCCAGTATAAAATTGCCATGAAAGTTTGTAATTGTTTTTTTGGAAGACGAATAATTCCCGTATTGTTGCCTGTTCAGCTGTCTTTATTCACTTTCAGTTTATAAGATGAACTCAGGAAAAAGATTTAGACTTTGGGTGGAGTGGAGCAAAGAACTGAAAACTTAATCCAAGCTACATGCTGTGTTTGCAATTTTTATTACAGCTCATAAAAGTAGTGAACTTTTTGATTGCACTTTGATAAAATTCATTAGGATTACTTCTGAGCGGTAGATACTAAATGTGAATTAGGTATGTGTAAGTGATCTGAACATTGCAAAACAGTCAAGATTACTCTTGAAAACCAAAACAGAATAAATGGAGGTGTAGATGATTAAAAAGCTGTGCTATGACTAGCTCTTTTTCACATAACTTTAATAAATAAATGATAGAGCTTCTTTCTAAACAGAACCACATGCATTTTATGCATTAATGTATTTTCAAGCAGTCATTTGAATAAATAAAAATACAATAGATGTTATTTTTAAAGCTCATGAAAGTCTACAAAGAAGATTGTACTATGTACAAAAGGGTTTTTTTAAATCTGTGAGTTCAGTTGACATTTGGTGATATAGAGGATGGTAGCAGATTTTCTGATCAGCAGAATCCTAATACACGAATGAACTAGAAGAAAGGGAAGGAGGATTAAAAGGGAAAATATGCTTACTAGAATCTCATGCGTTTGTGAGAGTGGTCAGAAGGCATAAAATGGAAATTGAAATTTACGCTGATGGTTCAGATCAGTAATGCTCACACACTAAAGTTGCAAGTGTGGGGGTGTTTTGCCAGTCTCACCAGTTCCTGCCCTAGCCCTTATACAGTAGCTATCTTAATTTCCTGTAGTGGTTAGCCTTATTTTAGAGGTCTGATCTCAGCATATCTGTTCACCAGATAAGAAGTGCATCACCACTGGATTTGCTTGCATTACAGAGAGTACAGAGTTTTTTCACAGATTTCTTCCCTTCTTGCTCAGCTGTTCATTGTCAGCCTCTACTCATGGAATATTAAGTCTTAAAGCAGAATACAAGATTGAGATTAAAGTAATTTTGATTTTCTGTATTCATCGGTAGGATTGCTTACATAGAGTGGTATAGAAAGATACTTCTTTAAAAAATGGATGTCTGTCTGACTTTTGTTGATTCTTAAACTTTCTTTACATTTGAAAGCTATCAAATCACTAGGAACTTTGCTTAATACCAGCAGCACATAATAGAGTTGGAAATCTTCTGCTTAATCTTGTTACTCACAACTGCTGGAGTAGAAATATGTATAGCCTCTGGTTTATGTGTCAAAAAGATATTTCTGCAATGCTTTTCCCTCCTGTGCATAATAGTTTTTAATTTTTATTTTTTGGGGGGAAATACTTGCATGTTCTCCAGCAGGTATTTACAGCTGAAGGTGAGGGTGTTACTTGTATTTGTGTGATGCACTTCGATCATAGCAATAACGGTGACCTAAACTTTTACCACACCAGATAAAATCGACCTTTTGTGACACTGGCAAGTTTCAAGTTTTTTTTTTAGTTTTAATCTAAGGGAATTATTACATAAATTAGAGCAGACCATAATTAAGTTGTCTGCAGTCAAATATTAAGTACTCTGAGAATTGTTTCCAAGTTGTGCCAGTTGTCATGTCAGTTAAATGACTGTAGAAAACAAAATTTTTTATGTCAGTGTGGTAGTGTCAGGTTTTTTCTGCAAAACATCATGAAAAACCTTTCCAGATGTCACATATATAAGATCCCTTCAATAGGGAGAAAAGCATATGAAATAGTTTTTATTTCTGGGTTAGAAAAGATTTTTGGTTTATTCTCATATTCCCTTAAAAAAAACTAAGGCGATTTTAATGCTTTCAGTTGATAATGCAGAGATGCTGCACCTTGAACTAAAAAGAGCAGAAATTTTCCTAAGATGTGTTGAGGGATGTGTATGTCAGCTCTTCCTTGGGCATATGTGGTCCAAATTTTAAGGGCACAAGGATTTTCAGAGGAGCCTGAAAACACTCAGGCCCTCCAAAAGTGCATTTGCTGTTTATCTGACCAAAAGATTGAGGAACTTACCAAGTGATGGCTGTTACTGATGGGGGCAGATAATAGGATTTGCCCCATTTAGTAAAGACATCTCTTGACTGAGACCGACAAATTGGGTCATGCACAGCTTTGTAACTACAGGCTCTCAACACTGTTCTGCACAGAAGACGTGTTTTTAATACATGTATCAGGTAGTAAGATAACAGGGCACACTGGTTGGCACGCACTCTGGTCTGAGTGCTAGCCCTGGTCACATGAGGATCCTTGCATTGGGAGTTGCAGGTGTATGTCTCTCTTCCCCCTGGGATGACTTTCCTAGAGGACAGTGCGGAGAAGTGCTTGAACTTCAGAGAAGCATCACAATGATACAGATCAGCAAAAGGCAAATTAAAATCAGGCAGAAATTCACAAAGAGCTCTTGGAGCCTTTGGCGTGCTTGTGGGTTGACCTCAATAGTTGAGGCTCTCCTCAGAGCAGCGCGGGTTATGTGTTGGACCTTCTCCATGGCAACAAGAAAGCAGAGAGCACAAATCAGAGGTTTTAGGAGTGCAGGAAAGAAGAGCAGTTGTCAGGAACAGTGCAAAGTGCCTAGTATCTTCTCTTTTTGTTTTAGACAGGCTTTGCAGAGCTGGAAAAGCAGGAAAGCAAAGAATTAGAAATACAGAAGTGTTTTGAAAAGTGCAAATGGAAATTCTTTTAAACTTCTAAAAGATCGTAAATAAATGCATTGCTTTTGCAGTGTTTTTAATTTGAAACAGGGTTTTAAAAATATGTTTTTAAGTTTAGATTTGTACTGTATGGCACTTTATCTCCTGAAGGGCACTGAGCTCCTGCTTCTTAGCAGTGGTGAGGAACTGTAATATGGAAATTGTGAGTATGTGGGTTTTGCCCAGATTATTGCTTTAGATCCTAAGCTCTCATATTTCACAGTCTGTGTAAAAGCCATGGCTCATTGCCCTCCCACCCACAGCCTGCTGCTTTTTTTGTTCAAGCACAAGTGAAAGCTTGATGATAAGACTAGTGTCACAGACCTTTCAGCCAGGAGATCTGGACAGTACTGCTGGCTGTTACTGACAGGGGCAGATAATCTGATTTACCAGAACCTTTTTCTGGAAGGGAGGAAAAGAAATGTTACTGAAGTATTTCCATTCCAAGTATAAGTTCTTTATGGTGAGCAATTAAAAGCGAATACATCACTTCTGTGGGGAATTTTAGTAGTATATTTCTCAACAGACAAGACAGAATAAAGATTAAATCTCTTTTTATGCATGGAGGACAAGGTGTTACAAAATGTGGCTGCAAAGGCAGAAGAATGTTATGAGGAACAAAATAGAGCATGCATACAACTTCATCTCTTAAGAGACTGTATATTTCACCCCATTTTAAGGGCAGATGGAAGCACAGGTTGTCAGTTACCTTAAAATTCCAAATAAGTAGTTGCAATGTAAAACTCTCCTCTACAAACCTTCTGTGGCAAGAAGCTGGATTTGATATATGCTTGCTTAGCTGAGGGTGAGATGGACTCTGTAGGTGCTGTCACAATGAGGAAACTTCCTTTTCAAGATGATGATTATATGCATGTGTCAAAATTTGTTCCTAAAGCTGCACGTGCCCCTAAATGTTTTAGGAACTGATATTGGTGATCGTATCTTTTACAGAAGGCCTTTCCTTGTCGCTTTTTTTTTGTCTTGGCAATAAGTGAAATTTCTGTCATGTATTCCACATAAGGGAAAACCATTGCTTAGTTGTCTGTTGTCAAAATTACATGATGATCCTGACTGAATCAGAAATACTTTAGTTGAATTTGTCTTTATATGTGGCTAAATGGAAAAACCTTTAGAGAAGACAGAACTGCCTTTCAGGCTCTTCCTTTTCAGCCCCTCCTCGTTGGGCTGTAGAGACAAATGGTGCTGTATGAACCGAATACATGTGCTGTCAGTGGCAGTGCTGGTGTTTAAAAGAGGCTTTCAAAATAAATCAGATTGCGCATGGTCATTTTAATACCTTTAGAGGATTCCATGTGATGACATCTTCTAAAACTCGGCTTCAGATTTTGTTATGATGTTTTGAGCTATAGTTGATCTTAACTTTATTGTGAACAAAACACACACCAGGAACTTACTCGCATAGGGACTATAATTTTTCATCTTTGTTTGACTTTTTGCTGTACCTGTTTTCATCTATTTAAGCAGTTAATTTAGTGCTTGCCAAGTATATTCTGTTTAGCTCTGTGCTAGTCACTGTCTGTCCCAAGCGCAGTAAAAGCAAGACAAACACAGGAATTCTCGAGTCTCTGGGCTGAATGCAGACTCATTCTCCCAGCCGAGTGCAGGCTGGAGTGCATTAGGCTGTTTATCTTCTTCCAGACAAGTCACGGTAGATGAACCGCTAATGGACTTACGCTAGTAGAGGAGAGTTTGTGTGACCAGTTTGTGTGACAGACACTGCACAGAGAACAGTATTTCCTGCAGATGACTTCATCACAGCTTCTTATGTCATTATTTTAATGCAGTGTGTGCACAACCCTTAGTTTTTGGGCTCTGTGTGACCTGCTACAGCAGCATTTCTTTCTTCCTGACTGCTGTTTTTTTGGGACCCACAGAATGATTGGAACAGCATTGATGTTCACGTGTGTATATGCACAATAAGTGCATTTCATGTGTACTGCATTACATTTAGCTGTGCCTGTGCTGGCACCTGTACTGCTGTGTTGCTGCGTGTGTTTCACTTGTGTGGTGCCTCAAGGGGCAGGGACTTGGGGCTTTGAAGTGCTTCCATAAACAGCAGTATTAGCCGGTTGGCCATCACAGAGGCAAGGCCAAAATAGGTGAGGAGAGACGGTGAGATTGCTCTGGGAGGGGGAAAAAGTATTCTTTCCTTCAGAGTGAGGGAGGGATGTTTCTGAGCGAACTGGCAACAGGTCAACAGGCTCTGTTGAGCTGAGTTGTATTAGATATTTGGGTATATGTGACAAGACAGGTGATGCAAAAGGATCTTTAAAAATGGAAGATAACATAAGTTAAAGTGTATACCTTTTGCAGCTAGAAAATGTAGAGAAGGGATGAGGAAAGGACAAAGTAGAGTTACTTGGGTTTCTTGATTTAAAAGCTTACATGGTTTTGGAAGGTTTTCAAACACCTATGTGTTATTTAGCCTACTAAGCCTGCCTGTGGGAGAAGTTTTATTGTAAGCAAAGAAGGCCAATTCTGTGCCTGTATTTCAGTGAGTTTGTCTTCACAAGTTCTCAACGTCAACTAATAAACACATACCTTGCTTGTTAATCCTCCATGGTGCTGTCACCCACCTAAAGTGTGCATAAAGAGAAACAGATTCAGTAACACAGCTGCCTTATGGGTGGCTATCAAGGTCAAAATGGACAGCCTGGAATGTAATTACATGGAAATGAAGACTGATCATTGCCACAAATAGTAGCTGCCCTCTGCTGTTCAGTCCCCCCTGGTTTAGGCCAATATAAAACAGAATTACGCATACACACACCACATCTTGAAACAAAAGTGCAGCAAAAGGGCAAACTATATTTTATATGTTTTTTAAGTCAAAAAGTGTTACTTGTGTCACAAGACTGAGCATTGTAGAAGAGGAACGGCAGGCTATGTTGCTGTGCAGCTCTGTGTTTTATCAGTGCTGTTAACGGGTAGTAAAGGCTTTTCTTAAGCACAGTGTGAATCTGTAGGAACAGGCTTTGTGGCTGACCCTGTGTGTTACAATGCAGGGAATCCCCTATACCCAATGCCCTGGAATGAATCAGCAATCACAATTATTGTTTCCTTCTTCACTGACATGTGACTGTTTCCCTGATTTGTATTAGGCTATTTTTATCTTTGTTCCTGGGTGTCCTTCACAATACCAGGTTGGTATGTGACTGGAGTGAGAATGGTGGGCCACTCTCGTTCCTGCTGCAACTGCATTGACTCCTTTGAAGTCACACGGGATAAGTTTGGCTCCTGTAGAAATGCCATAGCAATTTTGGATGCAGCCTGTTTCCTGTCATATGCTTACTAAATGCAGCAGTGATATCAGTGGAACAGAGATCTGACTTATTTGAATTCTTGCAGTTCCAGGCGACCAAGTGAAGCCCTGAAGGGGCATTGTTACAAAGTAATGTTGCGAAGTCTGTTGCGCAGGTTTTACAGTGAAATGTCCCAAAACCCCAGTAATTCACTTCCATCCATTGAAAAGAAATGTCTTAATAACTATAAACAGTGATGCAAAAAGTACTATCAAGCAATGTTGATTGAAGTTGTAGAACTGACTTGTGGCATATAATGTATTTTTTCTATCGCATGAAGAAAACATTTCCTTGGGATGGGGAAAGAAGCAACAAACCCTCTCATAGTTTGAGGAGAGGCAAACACATTTTATCCTTCTTTCCACCATTTGTTTTAAAGTCTGTTTGTGCTGAAGTGTCAGTATTTTTCATGTGTTTGGGAGAGGGTAGGGACAGACTCACACTTGAGAATCTTCTTTTTCTTCCCTCTCTTATTAATTTATTGCTCTTACAAGCTTTCTTCTGACTAGCTTTGATATTCTCAGTGTTCTAAGAAGCAAGACCAACAGTAAGAGCCTTAACCTGTGTTTCAACCCCATGGGAATGTGAAAGGTCTAGATGCCAACAAGTTAGACTGATGAACAGTTGAATACACCAGGCATTTTGGGTTTTTTTAAGTTATCCACATACCTTGCGAGGTAACTGGGACTTCTATGTGCACTTGTCCATTAGAGTGGCTTGGGAGCCAAAGCTTTGAGCTAGTTTTTAGACAGGTTAAATTCCCTGTAGCTGCTGCAGGACCATGCAGTGGTATCTTGGGCAACTGCTTCAGTCTCCATACTCATCAGTTTCCCTCATCAAAATAATACATAAAATAACTGTGTACCATTTCCAAACTGTTGGTATTACTTGCCTTTTACGTAGTAGCTTTTTTTTTTTTTTAGGAAATAAACTCCTTCCTTCACTGCATGCACTGAGTACCTAACAAGTTGTTGCATGTTGAGTTTTAGGTTCTGGTAGTTCATATGTAACTCCAGTAGGAATTGGGCTACATGCAATTTTAAGTGAAAATTGAAACACACCTAGCATGTATAAAAAATAAAAGTGTAAGGGGATGTTCCAAGTTTTGTTGTTAACCTTCTAGTGGCTCAGGGAACAATGACATGACATTGATGGAGAAGGTTATAGTAGGTAAATTTAGCTGCTGAAAAGTAACTTCATGCCAGAAGAGTCCTCTTAAGCCATTTATCAATCTCCAGAAAGCAAAAGCAATATTCCCATTTTCAAGTGTCTTGTAGATTAGGCAACATAACATTACTTCCCTCTGGGATTTTTTTGTTTCTCCAATTGGGGTACTTTTCCCAAACCAAATTCTTCTTAAAGTAAATTAAAAACCTGCTCTTATAGCTGTATAGACATATCCTATACACTTTTGTTTGCTGATGGTCTGAAAAAAAATCAGTGAAAATCATCTTTATGCTATCAATTACTAATTGATTTTAGTCAGTTTCATGTTGTACAATGAAGACATTATATTGCTAACCTCCTCAGAGGCTGAGAAATAAGTGCACCTTTTAAAAATAGAAATGGGCTATATACATAAATCTTAATCTCTCTTAAATGCAAATAGCAATAACATATCTATCTTTACAAATTAATAGAAAAGAAAAAGGGAGAAAATTGTTTGCTGTAAATTAAATGCCTTATTTCACATCTGATTTGGAACATTATCACCTGCTATGTAGCACATGCTTCTGTCATTACTAGATTGTTGTTAATCAGGGCTGGTATATCTGTGACATGGGATGTTATCAGTGTGAAATTTTTAAATTTAACTTAACAGCTGAGCCACTCTTTCATCTGTATTAAAGTACCAAACTCTGTGACAGAATAAAATTCAGATGATGGGGCAGCCAACTTGCTGTAGCTATGGGATGCTTTTCAGGTTCCAGTAAAGAGCTGCCTATGGCAGTTAAGTTTCCATGTGGATGTTCAACCTGTGTGTGTATGCATAAACTCTATTTTTGAAGGTATATGTATGCAGTATTTGGGGTAGGAGAAAAAGATTCTGTGAGGTAGAATGAACCTTAATTCCTCTTTTCATTCGAGAACACATTTCATGTAACTTTAGCCTTGGAAAAAAATCTGTTTGTCTCAGAATCTTCATGCTCCTTGGTAGGCATTGGTTTGAAGGCACTGGGAGGTCTGAAGTGCTGCTTTACTGCAAACAGCTTCTAGAGAACTGCATAACAGATGGTTTGCCTCAGGTGTAACAGCATGTCTGGACACACCCATTACTTGTCTATTCAAAACTGACACAAGGCTGCCGAGCACAAAGCCACTCACCTGGATGTATCTTTGCCTGATGCCTACCAGTCACTAATAGGAAAAGGAATTAGAGATGTCTATTCAATAACAGGGGAAACACACCTCACAAAATGAATTGATGAAAGCACGAAACATGATTGTAAAGAGCATAAATACCTGAGAGGCCTATGTGTTCATGAATCATATTTCTTTTTAAAATATTTGTATGTGTAAATATTGAATGTTTTTTATGTGTGATGTTTCTGTGTGAAATGCATTTTTTTCTTGCTAAAAAAACTAGGATTGTATTACACTGTGCCGTGTGTATGTGCTTCCCTTAGAAATAAGTGAATTGCTTTCTTCATTTGAAATTCTCTTTATGATGTTACAAATCCTAGCTAAATTATTTATCTATTATTAGAAACAATCTAGGACAAGCTTAGCAGTTATGATGAACAGCAGGAGAAAATGAACCTTTAATGGCATTCACAGCAAAAATGTTATATGGATTCTGTAGCTTGCATTGCACTTATAGTGACATATATTCAGTTCTAGTGCCACTATAAACCACTTGAATTTTTAAATTACAGGTAAGTTTTCATCATACAGAAAAAAAAGAAAAAAAGGTTTGCCCTCTCAATGTGTTAGATCAGAAAAATGCTTTTCCAAGATAAATGGTAAAAGAGCTTCTTACCTGTGCTGTGCTGTGAATAGGCAGCTTTGGGAAAGAAATGTTTCTACCAAATTCTAAGTGAATTACTCTCTTTGTTGGTTTTGGATTAAAAACCAAAACCAAACAAAAAACAGAAAAAAACCAAGTAAAAGGTATATGATTTAAAAGAGAAGACAAAGGTCTGAGGAAAATGAGGACAGCTTCTCACCTTCTGGTGCAGTGCCACCTGTATGAATCATGTGCCCAGGGACAGCAAGTGTAGAAAATTCTGTTGCCTTTATTGCCACTGAAATACTCTCCTCACAGCATTACACTTTTGACTCAGAGCTATAATGCCTCCATTTCCATACTTTTGATAACCAGCTCTTAATTTGAGTAGAGGAGTTTTTATAGAAAACTACTGCTACAAAGTGTCTTGCTGCAAGAATTAAAAGCATTACACAGAAGAGAGGTTCCTTACCTCTGTTGTTACTGTTAGTGAAGCGCAGAGGATCTTGCTCTGGGCTGTGGGACGTGCCTGTAGATCTCTAGCAACTTGTCCTAGTCTGTAACTAAGTTGTGGACACAGTTGAAGTAAGTTGACAGGAAAAAATAACACAAGTTTCAGAGGCAGGACTCACAGTGTCATTCAGCAGCTCACAAGTTGATTGGTCCCATTTGCCTTCTGCAACAGGCAGTGGCTCTTCTAAACTTGTTCACTGCTGTAATATATTAAATATGGGCAACAACTTTCCTTTTCTGAAGGGAACTATGTGCCTGGGAGACCACTTGCTCAACCCCAGGATAAGAGAATCAGGGAAGCATCATGCTCGAGTGGGATAGCGAATGGAGCAGCTAATCGACACTGCCTTTTCTTAAACATGAACTTAAATGGGAATTTGTTCAGGGAGGTGTTCTGGATGTGTTACTTTTGCTGCAGCAATATTTCTTTGTCATAAAAAATAGTGTGGCCTGTCACATTTCATAAAAAATAGTGTGGCCTGTCACATTTCATGTGGGTGTTTGACTTGGAATAATTTTCTTTTCTACAAGGTATTGTTTAAACTATATTTTCATTATATATAGTTTTGAGAGTTGTTATACAGCTGGTATTCAGTTTACAGTGTATGATAAGTGTTTTCCAATATAATATTTTTTCTCACAGTGCTTGGACTGAAGTAATTTTTCTGTATTTCAAGTCTCTTCCAACCTTTAATTTACAGGTTATAAAGTCTGGCATATATAAGTTCATCTCCAAAATTTACCATTACTATATAATTTGAAGTATTTATCTTGCCTTTAAAACACCCCACCACACACACTTTTTCATCCCCTGCCGCTTTTTGTGAATGGAAACTATTCAAGTGAATTTTTTGGTTTTTGAGAACTCTTTCTGTTTGTTTGCATAGGAGTAACAGCTTGATGCTACTTTACGAGTTATCTTATGTATATTGTCCTGTGTTGCGAAATGGCAAACACAGTGCATATACACAGTAGGTTTTATGCATCCGGGAAGTAAAGGATTTACTGGATGTGAAAGGATTAAACTGTTGAATGTGTGAGCATCCAGCATCGGGCTTTGTGAGTGGATGCGACTGACAGCGTGTGCCTTTTCCTGATTTGGAAATTGCAGGCAAAAATGCAAAAGCTCAGCCTAAGTCTGAACACTTAAACATTCAGTTTTGACAATAATTGTTTAGCATAGGTGAGTGCTTGGCTTTAGGCAGGAAACCAGACATGCTGGGTGTTTTTGTTTAGTTAGGTGTTTTTCGTTCCCTGGAAGCCCTGCTATGGTACAACATTGAAACCAGAGACAGAAAGGCCTTGAAGGTGATGGTCCACCCTATTTCAAACTGAGCTCTGGGTTTGTTTTTATTTTGTAAATATGGTTCAGCTCAACTCTAAAATTAGTTATAAAGAGTTGAAGTTAGAAATTTGGCTTTAATATAATAAATCTGCCTGCTTTCTGTTATCTTTTGATATCAAACCCAGGAAATCTAGGGTCACATTTTTCAGTTTGAAGTTAATTGAATATTTCCACAGCAAGGAGTGATAGTTCTTTACCGGTGCAAAGGATTTCATAATTTATTTAGAGTGTCATTATTAACATTGTAAATTTCCCACAGTCAAGCAGATTGTATTTGGCCTTTTTATGAGGAAAGTTTCATGGTTTTTATTGTGTGCTGTCATCCAAGAAAAGTGCTGTCATTGGATTGTTTGCTTTTTGTACTTGTACCATTGAAACTTGTACTATTGAAATTCACCTCTCTACTTTGTTATTAAGTCCAACACCCAGGACTGCAGCAGCTGCAGTCCCAGTTACTCTCCCTTGTACCAACTCACTTTAAAATTGCCATGTTATTTAGTTACTCTACCCCAAATTTTTCGCTCTTTTTGTTAATGAATTGGAGCTTTTTATAAATGAGATACCTTAAAAAAATGTTGGTTTATGAGCTGCTGACACAGTAAGACATTTTAAGATAGAAAATGTATTTTTTAAACAGTAACACGCACAAGTTCAGACCACATGACTGTTTCACGTCTTGTATTGATGTGGTTTCTCTGAAAACAAGCTTGATTGGGTACCCTCTCTTAGGAACATTTTTCTAGTTCAGTTTAGTATCATTCCCTTGTGTAACTCCCAGGGATTTTGGTGGGGTTTTGAGGCAGATGCCAAAGTACAACTTATGGGACATGTCAGTCTGACAGGTACAGACACAATGTATGAGCACATCATTGCACTGTTTTCATTCATTCCTGGGTGAACGGGTCCAGACACCCATAGAAATCAGAAAGGAAAAGCTTTAAAAAAGGAATCTGTGTTGGAGGTTCTGGTTTGCTGTATTTTGTTCTGGGGAACAAAAATGTGCAGCTGTTACTTGCTTGACCTTAAATGGGGATGATCTGGGCTTTCTCCAGGGGGATTAGAAATCTGCCACTAGAACATGTTTTTTCTCACGAATTTGTTTAGAGATACAGTTGATGTTTGGGATAATGTCCAAAAAGAGGCGTGTTGTACTTCAGCATACCAGCTCTTTTATTTTAATAGTAATCATAAGACTTTTATTCACATAGTCATATTTTCTTCGATTATTTTATTCATATAATTTCCTGTATTATTTTTGTCTTTCATGTGCTAGTTTTTAAAATTTCAGCTGTAGACACTAAAATTTCTGCTGTAGACACTGGCCACTTGTGTAATTTGTGTAAAGAGTTTGAGGTGCCAGTATCTGGTATGATGGTAATCATGACTGCATAGAACTAAATTGTGGTTGCAGTCCAATTACTTAAAATACATAAGTAAAGAAATTCAGCAGTAAAGCTCAAGTAGTCATGTTACTGCCTTGTTTCATGGTGCCACTTTGCTGTCATTCTGCAAATGTAGCTGTGTGATACCACACAGCAAAGGTTCTTGTGTTGCACATATTTGGTTTAACAGAAAACACAGAGAAGGGAGAAGTGGATGCTCCCACAAATCTTTACTAGTTTGTGTGTAGGTAGGATGGAGTAGCAGATTTTGATATTGAAGCTGAACACTAAAATGAGACCTTTCCATTCTGTAATCAGTAGTTTTGTGGCGTAATTCTGAGATGCTTTCTGCAGCACGTGTACTTGCTCATAGTTATGCAGGTATTGGCAAATGTGGCTTACAGGACCCCTTCTGCTGATCTCTGCTATGAGAACAGACCCGTTAAATGTAGCCTTCAGTTGCATTTGTACTGCGGGTCTGATGCAGCCTAAAGGGAGATGTGAGTTTTTTCTTCCTTCAGGAAAAGCAACATTTTCAGCGCTGGTGTGAACAGCATTAAAGAATTACACCAGACAAGGCAACAGCCCAATCAATTCAGAGATAATGACTTTTTTCCTTTTTTCCTTTTTTCCTTTTTTCCTTTTTTCCTTTTTTCCTTTTTTCCTTTTTTCCTTTTTTCCTTTTTTCCTTTTTTCCTTTTTTCCTTTTTTCCTTTTTTCCTTTTTTCTTTTTTCTTTTTTCTTTTTTCTTTTTTCTTTTTTCTTTTTTCTTTTTTCTTTTTTCTTTTTTCTTTTTTCTTTTTTCTTTTTTCTTTTTTCTTTTTTCTTTTTTCTTTTTTCTTTTTTCTTTTCCTTTGATTTTTCTTTGCTTGAATTTGATAGATTTATGACTCATGTGTTTATGTTTAACCTGATGCCTCCTTTAATGCTTCAGTGCATCCCACTCACATCTGAATTTTTTTATTTATTTTATTTTTTTTTAATGTGGAGGAAGTTGCTTTTTTTCTTGTGTAGCGGGACTCAGAGTCTTTGTTAGTGTTACAGGAAACAGAGAAATCTAGGCTTTTTGTCTTGGTATTTTCCTCAGGGACAAGAAGTATTTACTTCTCAGACATTAAATTAGTTTAATCTTCATGTTTTCTTCTTCATTGCAAACAAGATGAAATTACTTAAGGCTGCACTTGGGAAGCATACGATTGCAAAGTGATTAAAAAGCTGTACAAAAATAAATGAATAGAAAACTATATTACTTGTTCTGAAATGTTTCTCATTTTGGGAATGACAAAGGCTCTCACTGGACTAATCATCTGATTTGTTACTAACCAAAGACATTCTTGGAAAGGTCATCTTGAATGTTTTCATTTCAGTTATTGTTACTGGCATGAACCTTTAACCATTAAAGAAGATCACAGGGTGCAGAAGTGTGTCACGCCTGTTTATTGTCTTTGGTGCTTTGACCCAATGTTAGGAGAGAAGGGAACAAGACATTTTGCCTGGCTCTTGCTCTGAAAATCCACAGTGACCTTCCTCTTCCCATACTCCCATAGGAAGCACTTATTTCACTTGGAGGCAACACAGTTAGCACAGACTTGACCCGTTTAGAGGGTTTGTTTTGCAACAAAATATTGAAAGCACAAAAAGCTGTGCTCTTGCAAATACCTGGTGGCTTTCACATGGATGAAGTATACCTTTCTACGAGGTTAATGCAGGTCAAATAATTTAATAGTAGCAGCTAACTGCAGTGATGCAGAGTGTCTTCAAAATAGCAACATGATAGAGGGTAGGAAATTCAATGGTGTTGATTACAGTGGAAGGGTTTTTATTTCTATGAAATGCCTGGGAAAACTGTGTTTTGATGTTTACTTGTGTCTTCAATGATTTTTCATGTTTTGAGTGGTGTGCTGAGATCTTATACCTAAGAAACTATGTTGAGTGTCTTTCAGATACCCTGTTCTAGGAAGCACAGAGATTAGTTGTGTTATTTGACATGTTGTGAGTGATGGATGAACAGCAGGACAAAGGCATATGAAGGAGAGATAAAGTTGGAAGACCGTGTTTCAGTTGCCAAGTGCTCGTGCTGGATTACCTCCTCTTTAAAAGGTAACTGCAGAGTGGAGGAGAAATGATTGGGCTTTAGATTTTGCTGATACCTATCTTCAGCTGAAGATTCCTGTTGTTGTAACAGAATTGTGTAAATGTTCATAGAATTGCACAATGTGCTGAGTTGGAAGGGACCTACAAGGATCATCAAGTCCAACCCTTAGCCCTGCACTGGACCATCCCCAAAAATCACACCATGTGCCTGAGAGTGTCATCCAAATGCTTCTTGAATATTGCCCAAATGATGAACACATTGGCAGCATTTAGGAACTGAAGGATTCTCCTGTGCAGAGTATTGCAGTGATCACCCTTGGGTAGTATGGAGGGACAGCATGTAAATCAGTGGCCTCAACGTCTTGCTTCACTGGGATCTCCATTCAGATCCACATAGAGATGGTGTAAATCAGCCTTTGAAGGAGTTTTCCAGTTAATTTTCAGTTGGTCATACTTTTAAAAATGGGAAACGGGAACCAGAAACACCTTTCTTTCTCTTGGTTCTTGTTAAAGAATGGTGTGTATCTTTTCTTCACTTCTGTTCAACGCTTTGCCCTTTTCTTGTTTTTTTTCCCCCTTCCTTCTGTGGAGTGACTATAAATAAGCACAATTCCCATGGTGAATGTCAGCTATCTATTACTTCCTATTTTTTAGATGAAATTCATAGCTAAAACACAGGGGGTTTTAATTTTACTTCATCAGAAATCACTGAAGTTTATTTAAATAGCATAATGCCACCTTCCTTTTTGGAAAGGAAGTGCTGATTTGCAATTACATTTGAAGGGAAAAAAAGCATTCAGCAAAAAAACACCCTGGAAAATTAAGATCTTGAACTCTGTTTACCTGGGAAGTCGAGGTGCAGAACTTCATTTTTATCTTTACTCTCTTGCAGAACGTGCTTTCAGTTCAAACCATCTCTGAGTAGCAAGAACAGGTTTCCTGGTCTTGCAAATATTTTCTCACTCTGTATTTTGTAACAGGCAGCTGCTTCCTTGTGGAAGTTCTGCTGTAACTCACTGGAGCATGGAGACGCTGTCAGGTGGAGTCTCACTTCACTCTAGCTGTAGCTGCCTGGCCACTGAGGGGAGAGCTTTTCTTCCTCCTTTTATGACTTTGTTCTTATAGAAGAAACTTTGGTTTCCTCTTTTTGTGGCCTTTATTGAAAATGAGTTGGTTCTGGTTTTGAAATACAGCCCTTAGTATCAGTTGGTTATCTGAATATTGGGGATAAAATCATTATTGACATCTCAGTGAAAATTAAAACAAAGGTAGTTCATTCTGGAACATGAATTTTCTCACCTTCTAAATGAGCCTTCTTCAGTCAACACAGATTTATTTTTCTTTAGGCAGAGATAGTCTCATTTTTGTCTGTTAAAACCAGTATTTTGCTTACAAAATGGCTTTTACACTAGAGAATCTGCTGTGTTTTGATACTCTTTGAAGAGCCATGGACAAATTGTCTTTGTTCTTGTCTCAGTTTCCTTTCTGCGGAGTGAGAATGATAAATCTAGTTTCTTTTTAAGATCCTTGGAGACCTATAAGTGACAAGTACTATTCACTGGTGCTGAAAGTGATATTTATCTTTTTAGTGTGAACTTCACCCTTTCTGCCTATGTTAAGAAGGTCCTTGGGCTCCCCCTGAGTTTATCTTCTAAGCAAGGAAAACACCTTCACACACTGACACGGATGTTCAGATGCACCCTTACATCAGACTGCTGCTTTTGCTGGAGGCAAGTGCCTTTCAAGTACCCCTCATAAACTCAAGTGGAAAAGGTTCAATCTGGATTGAAGCCGAACAGTTTAAATATCTGTCACTTACTCTACACACAAATTATGCGACTGCCTTCCATGGTTGTGTGGTTCCCAGTTTCACAGACAGTCCAGTGTTAAATAGGCAGCATTTCTTACGTTTGTCAGTGATGCAGAAGTTTCAGGCCAGGACTTTCAAATGTCTGACTTGAAATTCCAGAACCTGATTTGTCAGAGGCACAGGGAGGGATTTGTCTGTAATGGCCCCTGAATTTCATAAAGTCATGCAGGTACCTGGTCTCTCCTTCTGAGTTTAAAAAAAAAAAAAATTTGCAAAGTTGTGGGATAGTGACTGAATAATTTGTTGTTTACACAGTGGAATGTGATGTGTTTGATGCTGTACAGGGATGGTGGTAAAATCCCTGCTTGAAGCAATGGGAATCTTCACAGTAGGTCCATGTGCTGTCCTGACTGATTTGCTGGCTGAAATACAGCTAATTCCTTCCAGGAAGAATTCCTGCAGTTGGGACAGAGAACATGAGCATGCCTGTAGTTTTTCCATCTGCAGAAGTTTTTCAAAGTAGTCACCAAAGAATGTAAATGAGTACTGTACTCATATTATGCAGAGCTCTGACATCCACAGACCTTATTAACACTGAACAAGACTGTTTTAGTGGAGAACTCATTTTTGTTTTCCAATCCCCAGTAAGTCAGCTTTACTAAATAGCCCACTTGCCACTCTTTATAGAATATCTTGCCTTTTTTTCCTTGTCTTTTTTTGAAATCTGTGTCCATGGTAATAAGAGCTGGCAACGAACAAAGGTGTGTGTGAGGGAGTGACTTCGTTTCTTCTTACTGTTTTGATTTATCAGCCTAAAAGGGAGTGGAAATGAGTATGTTAACTAATAATTCCTTCCCCATCCCTTACAAGTAGGCATATTCCAGTAATTTCACTCTATTCTGTCTGCAAATGCTCCTAGAGACCAGTTCTCGATTATTGTTTTTAAACCAAGTGTGCCCTTGTGAGTTTGTTATGAAACTTGTCCTTGTTGTAATATAAATATTTTTAATATTTCTGCTTTGATTTTGTGTGAATTTTTTTAGTTTCTTTTTAGCTGCAGTTAATTTTTCTGAGTATTATACTCATGGATCATATTTCTTTTAAAGTCATGAAAAGCTAAAGCAAACAACAGAAGTTTGTGCAGACTGGCAGAAAATAGATGCTTTTTTGATTGCTTTTTAGGTTGCTTTTTGCATCAATTCTGGTCATGAGCAGGCATAGTAAGTAATGAATGAGCAGTCAACACTGACACTCAGTAAGCTGGTATTTGTAGGTATTAGCAATGTACATTTAACATAAAGGTTTTTGTAAACGATTAGAACTTGTTTGAGGATGCCTGAGATATTTTCCTTTTTGGGGTCGTTCTATTCAGGATTGATTTGTGCCAACTATTCCTCTTTTCTAAGCAATTTCTGTCTTGTAGAGTTTATAATTTTTTTGTAATGAGTGACATGTTCTGCATTCATGCAGCACTTAAAATAATGATATTTTGAATAACTGTTGTCACTTTTTGGTCATGCTGCTTTCCAGGACAGAAAAAGAAAAGAAAATAACACTAAAAAGTGTACTAGTAACTTTAAAAGAAAAAAAAAAAGAACGAAAGAAAAAAAAATCATTCTTGTAGAAGCTCTTTCATCTCCAGATTTTTAACATTTTTTCTTTGGTAAAGAACACTTAAATTTAAATGCAAGGGGAAGATAAAATGAACACTTAATAAAACAAGTGTTTCTATACTTAGGAAAGACCCAGTTGTTATCAGTGGAAAATTCCAGGCACTGTTGCTTTTAACGTCATATTAAGTGGCACCTAGAAGTGTTTTGTGTTCATAACATTTGCCAGAATATAAATGGAAAGGATTTCTGACAAAAATAATATTGGTGTTTCATGGAGCGTGAAGGAATGTTATAACAACACATAAAAGCAAGCGAAGTGTAGTTGTTCAGGGGAAGATAAGCAGAAGAGGGTGTATCATCTCCTGTGCAGCTCTGGGAGTGCTGGTTTCAGTCTTTGGGAACAGAGTAGCTCAAGGTGGCAGGGATGAGAAAGTCTTTGGTGGACTGCTGAGTGGCTGCAGCCTCTTCTAGTGAGACTGCCCTTGTTTCAGCCAGTAACAAGATGCATCCCTAGGGATCATCCAAAGTCTTTTCAGTGTTAATATATTGGCTTCTTTGTAGTTTGAGACTTTTGCACACTACCATTGAGGATGCTAGAAGGAACGAAACCTGGGCAGCTAAGCAGTGGCCAGAATTCCAGTTCATTTCCCTTAGTAATCCCCTGCTATATTTCTGCTTTATTCAGGATCCCCTGCTGGATGCAGATCCTGAGGTTATACAGATCTTTCACACATACACCCTCTGACTCTAGGCTAGGACTGTGCTGCTGGGTCCTGTGTGTGCTCTCACAGTTCTGGTATACAACACAGGCAGGACTATTTCAAAAGATAAGAAAGAGCAGGAAGCTTTTGGGTTTATTCTGTTCTGCCAGCTTCATGTGGAAGTTCTTTTTCTTGAATAGATTGCATATCTAGACACCGAGTCTTGACCAGTAACTTGACAGTGTCACAGAAACTGCAGATTAGCTTTTTTCTCAGAAGCTTAGAAAATCTTCAGTTCATAAACTGATACTTTGGGATCATTTGGCACTGCCTGGAGTTGAGATAATTTCCTTGTGCTTGTGTTCGTACTAATCCAGCACAAAGCTGTGCCACTGCAAAATGTGTTGTCTTGTATGCTGCTCTCCCACTTAACAGTGTGTGCCAGCGCCAGATCTCACATGGCCTTCTACAATGAATCTGATGTATGACCTAGATACAAATAACCTTCATGTGCGTGGGATGGAGGGGAGAGTGTAGGATTGGGGCTGTCAGGAGGGAGCTGAAAGGTATGAATGTTCGAAGTGGTGAGAAGGGGCAGGAGAACAGGCCCCCCCCCTCCCTTTGATTGCAGTGTACATTTATGCCACATTTAAGTGACCACGTTATTGCTATCAAAACCCTGTAACTATGCCATCAGTAGCAAATCTCTGGGGTTTTTTTCCCTTTTCTTTCATTTTTTTCCTTCATGGTAAATAGCATACTTGACCTTAGCATTTGTTTTCTCCCATCCCTCTCAGTATCCCAGCAACCATGTACTTGCTGTGCTTTGTTCTTAATTATTTGCAAGCTATTGTGCTAAGGGACCATGTCTTTCTCTCTTGTTGTGGTTATCAAACCTGACCTTGATAAAGTTCAGAAGCCTCAGCTGCAGTATAAATAATGCTGAGGAAGAAGTAAATGTACAAATAACTAGTTCATAGGGCCATCAAATTCCTCCCAGGCTTATGAGGGTCAGATCTGTGAGGTCTGTAATTAAGTGTGCAATGCCTTTCGTGCAATTTCATTTGTGAAGGAAGCTTTGACAAACTTTCTTCTAAAAGTGTAATGACTAGAGGGAGTGCTGCTTTTAGGAGGCATTCGAATGCTATTACTGTTTATTCTTTTCCATTTTGAAAACTTTCCACTGATAGTGGTGGTGTCTGTAAATAGCATTAGCATTTTAATGTTTTATTGGAAAAGCTTTAAAAAGTCATACAACAGATGGAATAACATGGTTCCATCTAACTGAAGAGAGTTGGCTGCCCCTTGCAGAACAGATACCTTGTTATCACAATTTTAAACACTTTCTACAAAGAGAAGAGGCAACGAATTAGTGCACTAGCAAAGGACTTGGTAGAATCTTAGGATGGTTTGTGTTGGAAGGGACCTTACAGATCATCCAGTTCTAACTCCCCCGCTATGGGCAGGGACACCTTGCACTAGACCAGGTTGCTTAAAGCCCTGTCCATTCCAGCCTAAATGGGGCATCCATCATCAAGAATGGGGCATTCTCAGCTTCTCTGGGCAACCTGTTCCAGTGTCTCACCACCCTCACAGTAAAGAATTTGTTCTTGTAATCTAAACTGACCCTGTTTCAGTTTAAAGCCCCTCCCTCTTGTCCTATCACGACATGCCCTTGTAAAAAACCTCTCTCCAACTCTGTTGTACACCTCCTTTAAGTACTGCAAAACTGCTATGAGGTCTCCCCTGGAGCCTTCTCTTTACCAGGACTGAACAACCACAGGTCTCTCAAGCCTATGTTCATAGGAGAGGTGCTCCAGCCCTCTGATCATCTTTGTGGCTCTTTTCTGGACTTGCTCCAGTCAGTCCATGTCCTACTTATGTTAGGAACCCCAGAGATGGACACAGCACTCTAGGTGGGATCTCATGAGAGCTGAGTAGACGAGCAGAATGACCTCCCTCAACCTGCTTGCTTTGTAATGCCCTGTATGACACTGCAAGTACAAACTGAATGGCTCTGGTTCGATAATGTCAAAAAATCCACATGAAAATGGGATGGTGGGATTATCCTCTTTTTGTTGTATTGTTTAGCCTATTTTGAGACTCCAAATTGCCAACACTGATTTAGACTACTGCAAACTGGGATAACAAGTAGTGCCTCTGTCACAGTGGCTGCTTATTCTATGGAAATCCTCTGTGTAGCATCCATGCAGTTCAGCTCGGGCCATGTATTTTTGAGGTGATCCCTTAAGTGAGTTTTAAGCATGTATGTTTCTTGATGAGGTTGGAGCCTAACTGCGGTTATTCTCCTCTTGGCATAGTGCAGTCAGTCTGTCCTTAGTCACATGTATGCGTAATTTAACCCTAATACTGAGAAGAAGTCCTGATGTGTGACCAAGTAAGGACTGGCTTGCCCTTTATTTCCTAAACTTTATCCAGTTTAGATTCTAAAATCTTAAAATTTGGATCTTCTTTCAGTTGTTTGTGATAAGGTTTTGCTGCTTTTCTCCATATTTTTAGTTGGTTTGATGTTTATTTGTTGTTTGTTTCTTGTTCACTGGTTTTTGCTTGTTTCTCCTGATACCTTTGTCCCAGATTGTCATATCTCAGTTTGATATTGTCGGCTTCACCAACCTTAGTTTGCATGGACTCTCAGCCTAGGAAACAAAGTATTTGCTGTCTGATTTCATGTCACTTCAGCCTTTGTAGTATTTAGCTCTTTACACTCTTTCTAAGCCTTTAGTCATGAAAGTTGCTCTTGTTCAAAGATACTCATTCTAGTGTTTCAGTTACTTTCTGTTTCTGAGCACCGTGTTCTTCCAGCAGGGTTTATGCCAGAATTATTTAAAGTCACTGTCTTATTCTTTCCCTCACCCTCTTTTTCTGTAACCTGACATATGATATATAGACAATCCTGACTTGCAGGTGGGTTAAATTGTGAACTCCTGTCAAGTTTATTCTGCCTGTTAGTTGTGGTCCCTCTTACATTAACTACTTTGCAGCTTGCATGTCTATATAAAGTTATGTGTTTGGGATTTTTTTCTAAGATTTATTGATTTCTATTTTACTGTTAGCAATGGTAACCTCTCTACAACATGTCTGTATTTTCCTGTACCTCACCATTTGATGGTGTTTCAGTTTTGATTTTAGTTATGTTCTCCTCCTCATTAAAAAATTCCCCAAGGAACACCATGACTAGAGTAAGGGTGCAAGGGCATGATTAGATGTTCTCTCTCCCATGACTGCTGAAAATTTGTGAAAGCATAGCAAAATGGAACACAGCCTAGGTGTTGCTGCCAAGAATTATAGTGATTATATTCTGCTGACCAGAAACACTGTCTTCCCTAAAAGGCAAAGATGGAGCAGAGTAGAGAGGTAGGTAGGTCTCCTGGGGAGATACAGATACTATAAGTCAGGATTTCTTCAATCAGTCTGTAATCTTGTTTTTACTCATTTGGGAATCTTATATTTCTGCTTTGTGGCTGTTCTTTTTAGTGTGTTTCAGCAAGGCACGGCCTTTCTGTATAAATGTTTCCCTAAATTTAGGGCCTTATTCCATGGCTGCAAGCCTCCAGTTGCTTTTCCTGCATAAGAGCTACTGGCTCTGTTGTGTTTTGCCTGCAAAAGAATGAACGGTCTTTCAGGATTGTCTGAATTAAGGGAGCTGTTGTGACCTGAAACACTTGGCCTGATGTTAGAAAGAAATCTGGGTGGGAAGGAAGGGATGGATGAATCTTTTTTCCTTTACCTAGGGTGAGGAGCAGTTACAGAGCTCATCAGTGACCTTCCTTTACAGATCTAATAATTTTCCTGTCACATGTGACTGAAAAGCAAAGGCATCTCTGTGATAATAGTGCATTTGGGCTTGCTTCTGTCACGTCCACCTCATCTTTCTTCCACATCATCCAGTGAAGTGGTAGGGGAAATTCTCTGTCCCTGAGGCACGGCCTGTGGGGACACTTATATTTGTTTTCTCCATTGGCAGTCAAAAAAAAGAATCATCTGTGCCCCTGCTAACACTGGTTGTGTTGATTCTTTGCCTTGGAGCTCTGGATGCAAGGAATTGTCTTTCTCTTGAGTAATGCCTGTAAAATGCAGTACAGCAAGAGAAGAGTGTAGGGCAATTGAAGCAGTTGGTCAGAAGGGGTCATTCACTCAGCCTAATTCTTCTTACTCTGCTAGTTGTTAGTAATGGACTGTGAAAATTTACAATCGTAGTGTAGACAGCACTAAATTATTTAAATTTTCACAAAAAAGCACCCAAACCCAACCTTTCAAATCCATTGTTTGCTTGTTTCTGTTTGGGTTTTGGTAGGGTTTTTTTTGAGGTTAGCTATTTCATTGACATTTTTGGACTTCACCTTTACTTTGTGGTACAGTGTGTTACACGTTGAAAGCTGTGCTACTCTTTGTGCTGAGACACCAAACTGCTTCAGGCAGAAACTATGAGCATGTTTGAAGAATTTGGTTTTAATTAGCACAATAAAACACCCAACCATATTTCACCTAGGTTATCTAAATGTTGCTACACTCTGTCCAGAGAAAAATTGTTTTCCCTCTGATAAGAAACTTGATACTATCAGTCAGCAATGTCTGTTCCACCAATAAATATTTGCATATAAGCTAGTACAGCAAAGATTTCTTACATGATTTTTTTCCCAGCAGCTGACTTTGCTTCAGCAGTGACTTGAAAACTTGCCAAGTCCTTGTCAAGAAACAAGCTAGTAAGGACCTTTGGATGCCTCTGTGTAAAGGATTCTGTTCTAACTGAACATATGTTCTCAGGACAAGGCTGATACTCTTGGATGAGGTGCCAGGTGACAAAAATAGTTGTATTTTGTAGGGCAGATAGAAAAGAATGCTGTGTCTTTCCAGCTGGTGTTTTGTTTTTTAGCTGTGGCATGTTCAAGTTGAGAACTCAGAGCAGTGGATGCTTTCTAAATATGAGCCCTAGAGATGTATCTTGCTCTTGCTATTTGGTTTGATATCCCTTGGAGACAAGACACTCAAACATAAGCGAACTGCCTGTGTTTTACCACACCATTCAAAGCAGCTGGAAAGCTGTTTGTAGTAGTAGTCAACACCATGTGCTCATTAATGAGTGAAGTGTCTTCTTATTTTGGGAACTGCTAAGAAGTATTTTTAGTATATGCTTATCTTTTAATTGGATGAAACATGATATCAGAAACAAATATTTTTTGTTTCTGTTTTGGTTGTTCAAAGTGAAAAATTGAAGCAAACAATTTAAGGCAAAATAAAATGTTAATTGTTGTTACATATGTGTATTCAGCATGTATATACTTCACAGGATTAGTTATATTCCAAACTTAAAGCATCTCTGTGAGTCACCTAAGGTGGTTTTATGTATTAGATTTAAAAGAAAACAAAGCCATACTAACACACTGCTGTGAGCATCTAATTGACAAAACATTATTCTTTTCTTAACTTTGCAAAAGTCACTGCCTTGCTTTTCAGCAGCAATAATATTTGATTTGTTGGATAGTCACTTACTGTACCAAAGCTGAAGAGTATCTTTCCAATTTTAGTGCAACATACTAAGTTTGGAGAGGTTCTAGATTGAAGTAAGGGGCTTGCATTGAAGAATTTTCTTAGAGAAACCGCTGATGGCTTCCAAAATGTCTTTACTTAAGATGGGTTAATGATGAAATATCTTCAATTTTTAGTTAAATCTTAAAGACAAAATTCGTCTTGCTCAATACATTGATTTGACTTTGTAAAGCCCTGTGTTTCCTGTTCATCATGTCAAACTCTTCTGGGTTTTCTTTTGAGTAGAGATGGAATTTCTGGCTCTGAAAAGTAAGGATTTCATTCCAACTGCATTAAGAACAATTTCTTTCTTCTTTGTTGACTGTAGTGTAATTGTGTTGAGGTGGAAGAGAAAAGCATTCATCCCACTCTAGTGGGAAAAGCAAAGGAAAAATTTCGTGACACAAAGTACAGTAATAGTTCTGATGTTGTCACTTTATACTGTACAATGGGGCATGTGTCACTGAGAGAGACTTTCACTGAAATAGGTTTGTGCTGGTGCCTCTTAGTTCAGCCAGTCATGTGTATAACTGTAAAACTCAACAATATGTGACAATTCCAAGGCATTCTGCAAGCATCCAAAGATGACTTTGAAGTTATTTGGTCTGCTTGGAGCAACCCAGGCAAAATAAATTTTAGATTCCTTAGGCCTGAAGAACTTGGCATGTGTATTACTTAGAGAAAGAAACATGACTTGGTATTGTTCCTAAGTTTTATTACATCGCTGCCCAAACCAAAAGGAAAAGTTAAGGTGTTGCAGGAGTTTAGGATTTTTTAGTGCTAATATTGATCGTGGTGCATAGAAAATGAAGCAAGATGACAGTTAAATCAATTAACCGCTGTTTGGTAGGTCTTAATCCAAGCAGCATTTAGCTTTGCCATTCCTCTCCTCCCAGCGGAGTGCAGTGCCATCTTTAATGTAACTTCCTTGAGCAAGCACAGGATTAATGGACTGACTTACTAGAAATTGCAGATGGGATAAATTTTCTTCCCCCCAAACTTTCAAACCCAGAATATGCTTCACTAAGCAGTTCTATGAGATATTTTTTAGATGCCACAACAGAGAATTTTTGAATGTGTTCTGTGCTTTTTATTGCTTGTGGGATGTACTCATGAGTGAGCATGAAACAAGAAATATTAGCCATAGTCATAAATCAGTGAACCATTTTAGGATAAAACTTAAATTTAATATTTCACATTTTACTTTTCCTCAAAAAGGACTGTTTATCCAGTTAATATGTCCTTTTCAGTAAAGATACAATACTTGCCTGATATTGTCCAACAAGTAACGCACTCAACATTTTAGTGCATCTTTGGCCAGGAATTGGCATGCTTTATGTAATGGCTAGAACTGTTGAAGATTTTTTGTTTGGATATTCGGTTTTTTATCATTGCTATCTGATTTTACTATTGAAGCTATCCAGTTTATTAAGCAAAGGAAATATTCCCTGAAGCAGATAAATTGGACTTGGAGGGTGAGGAGTGAAGTGGAGGTGTAACAGTCTGGAAAGATTTTTAGAAATAGTAAGTCTTGTCATGTTATCTTATTTGAAGTTACAAATTAAAAGAGGAAAGTTACTTCTGCCCATTTTATCTCAACGAGCAAGCAAAGGATTGAACTGAACTAGACTGAATGGAAAAAAAATATTTTTTAGACTTACAGAAGAGACCACAGTTGGGAGGAGTTGGTTCCTGACTTCAGCACATCATGTTATGGGGTTTCAAGTATGGAATTATTTTCATTCAGTGATACAATTCACAGTAAGACTTTGTCCAGAAGCATGGACTGCTCGACAATTGTTTACCTGATTTTAATTGTTGATGATATGTCTTGCTCTTCATACAGTTTGTTTTAATTTCAGGTGAAATTTAAAACATTGTAGAGCAGTGCAAATAAAAATATCCTGAAATCTATTTAAATTTTCAAAAAATAACTATTTTTTCCTCTTTTTTTTTTCTTCTGCTCTTTTTCAAAAGCATGGAAAGACAATATAGACCAGGTTGCCTCCCAGATAATAAAAATTGAATTTTTTTCAGAGGTTAAAAAAAATGGTGGAAAATTAGATGATACCTCATGGCAGCTAAAGCTGGGATCCCTTAGTCTGATCATAGAAGCTTTAGCTTAAACCTTCCCTTATGTGAATTCCCATACAAACGTTTGTAATGCATTTGTAATTAATGGTTTCTGGATTAAACATTCCAGTTTGTTTTCTTTTCCTCCAAACAATGATGTTTTTGGTTCATATTCAGTTCAGTTTGTTGTGAGGCACAGAACTTGGCTTTTGTGAAACTGAATAGAAAGCCTGAAACCTGTTACATGTGAAACTTTTATTGTCAGAAACAGTTGTAATTTAACCAGAATTATATTTCCATATTCTCTATTTTAAGTGCTCACACTTCAAGGGAAATTTCTCTCTGTTTTGTAACATTACAGTGGGAGTTGAACAGGTGAGTGGTAACTTACCTGCAGTTCCCAGCAGGTCTAAAGTTATCAAGTGCTACAAGAATTGCAGCATTTTGTAGCATTTGCCTTTATGTTGCACTTAAATTCTAAACGAGTTTCAATTTCAAAATGCTTTCAGACCTATGAATTCTTTGGTAGAGAAATTATGAAATCATTGACACTGGTCTGAAATTTGTTTTAAGAAACTTGCTTATAAATCCAGTTGTTTTATACAAAGCCGATGTGAATTAAGCTGAAAAAAAATTCTTAGATGTCTGAAAGAGCATACCCCTTTGTAAATGCCCTGATATCTAGCACATTATTTACCTTTAATGTTTTGGGGGCTAATCCTACAATTATTTTATGCAGGTTTCACCTGGAACATCTCGTTCAAGTTACCCAGCTACCAGCTATCAGGACTCCAGCAACTGGGAATCTCTAATGAAAATTAAAGAGGGGCTGCTAAGACAGAAAGAGTTTGTGATTGATCGGTGAGTAACCTGCTCCTGCTCCATTCACTCCATTAGATGATATAAAAGCTACGGTGTAAAAACTGACTTTCAGGAGAGCTGCTTACTCAGTAGAGTTTGTTAGGCTTCAGTCCAGCCACTATTTATGCACAAATATGTGGGATCTAATCCTTGCTAGGAGAGAAGACTGGCAGCTGGCTAAAAGTATTTTGCAAAGTTGGAAATGTATTTAGGGGGTTTAATGCCTCTGGAGTGTAAAAGTGAGACCAACAGCCAGGTCTGCTGTCAGCTTCCCCTCTTAGCTTCTTACCGATCTGGTGGTTTGTATCAGGCATCTTTCTGCTTGTACAGGTCTTGGAAGTGCTGATTTTCTTTTCCCTAATAAGTACAGAAATGCAGTATAGTTGAAGCCAGTTGATAAAGCTTAGAGAAACTGGCCCTTGCAGTAATGTTCTGAAGTGAAATCCTATTCAGATGCTCATGCAAATTGTTCAGATAATAAAATACTAAATCCCGGATCTATACATCAGTAAATACGTAGCTACTGACTAAAATTCCTGTCAATCTAAATGGGCCTTTGAAGCAACTTACTGCTGTTAAGTTTCTAGTGAATCTGAAGTAATTAATGGACTTCTTGATGTTTGGATAAAATGAAGCCTTAATGAGGTAAATATGCATTTAATAAAGGACTCAAGCATAATGAAGATTACATTAAAATAGCAGATTTCACCAGGCACTGCAAAGTTTGGATGTAGGACATTTAAGAAGAGTATATTTATATTTGACATAATGGTAATTTAGCTTAGTCTGTGTTTCGGTAGTAATAAACACTCATGACTGAGAGAAGGGGTTGTTCTGATCTTGATATAGTTGTGGTCTTGTTATTGATAGTTTGCTCAACAACAGGAAGAGAACTGTGTAAATCAGGTGTGTGTTGATCACAGTGATGTTAGGCATCCATTATGAATAGTTTTATATTTCATCTGGTAATTCCAATTTTTTTATGGGTGGAGAGAGACAACTTGGGCATAATTTACTTTGGGACCAGGATAATTATGCTTGTGCAGCAAGGAATTGCAGTGGTTTAAGGTGTTTCTGTCCCTAGAAGTCTGGCCAGTATGTCTTCTGGCATTGCAGTGATGAAGGTTGGCATCATCTTCCCCAGCCTGTTGTAGGATGTTAGTGTGTGTTTACCTGCTGCAGCAGCTGCAGGTGGTACGCAGTGAGGATCTGAGGTGTGGGCACAGCATCCCGCTCTGCCAGCCTTCCTGCGAGGTGGTGATCTCCCAAGGGGGTAAGCATTTAAAATGGCAACATCCTTAGCTGTTGGTTACATCTCCTCTGTCAGAGCCTTTTGATCAGCTGGGTAAAGGCTTTCTAAAGTAGTGTTTCCAGGCTTGCTGAAGCAGTAGTAATGCTGTAGTAGCAAACCTGGAGCCCATGTCCTGGGGCTGAACTGTCAGCAGCCTAAGTAAGGTCATTGCCCATGATGGCTGGGACAGTCTTTGCTGCCTCTGCTGAGCTTATCTTCCTCTGCACTCCACATGAAGACTCGTTATGCAGTGGCAACCAAAAATGCAACTCGTGTTGCTCTTCTTGTGGTGGAGATGTGTCTACAGTCAAGGGTGAAGTTTCTGAAGTGACAGTTTGTAACCTGGTTTTCTGCTAACATTACTTGATACTGTCCATGTTGAGGAAGAAAAGCAGTTTCTTGACATCCAGTGGCAGTGTGCTGGTTCTTTTTATTGTGTAAGCCATTACTTTTGAGTGACTTAGTGATAGAGAATACAGTTCTTTCTGGATTTCTGACCAGAAGTCAGTTTAGATAATTTCTTTTCATTCAGTTGAAATGGCAAAATACACTCTGGAAGCTGTTGAAGGGAAACAAAGACCAGTTAGTGAAGTTACAGGCATTTCATTTAAATAGACACTTGGGTGTACAGTTAAGTATGCTGTAATTTATAATAAAGCAGTATAACAATACATCACAAAACAGGCTCTTTTTTGAATATTGAGCCTCCATTTGGATAAAATACATACCTTAAAAGTAATTTTTTTACATGCTGCCTGCTTCCATTCTTTACACACAAAGATAAAAAAGTCAAAAAATCTGGCCCTTCTGGATTAGGTTATTAATCTTCTGTGTTTTACATTGGAAATCTTAACAGTTAGGAACAGTTGCAATTAAGTTTCAAATAGTTATAAACACAATTCAAAGAATAATGCTTACAGTCTAAGTCATCATATTTGTGTGTACTTTGGTGCATCACTGGAAATTCAGGATGTAAGCAGAATTTTTAAAAACCCAAACAGCCGATTGTGCCTGTGAATAGAACAAGTGGCTCAATTTTTATTCTGTACACTGTGTTGAACAGCAGGTTTAGTAATAGGCAAATTAAAATTTATTAGATTTGTGTAGTCTTTTGAGCTTAACAAAGACATTTGTTTAAGTAGTACATAGTAGCATAAATGAGTGTGTTTAAAAGTGGTTTTGGTTTGCTGCTTAAAACTACTCTAGAATTCACTGCTAATTTAATGAATAAAACCCTGGAATGGTTTTTCAGTCTGCTCTTAAAAAAAACAACGGGAAGACGGTACTTTCAGGAAGTGAAATGTGGTGTAAGGAAGCAAGTCT
This sequence comes from Pithys albifrons albifrons, assembly GCF_047495875.1. Taxonomy (NCBI): domain Eukaryota; kingdom Metazoa; phylum Chordata; class Aves; order Passeriformes; family Thamnophilidae; genus Pithys; species Pithys albifrons. The sequence goes on along the minus strand of NC_092459.1, from coordinate 49,743,055 downwards.
GCTCTGTGTTTGTGTGTCCGTGGGATCTCAGTGGCATTTCTTAAACTATGTGTCGTATTTTCTCCATGTGAGAAGTGTTGGTCCAGGCTGTGAATGAGGATTTAAGGATTTTGTATGTAAGAAGAAATCTTCTGCTGTAACACTTATTACTGGAATGTCTGTCACCTACTGTACAAAATAATTGGATTATATCATTGCCTTGCTTCTCTGGTGGTTTAGCATGTAACACTACATTATATTTAGCACCAGAGGGAGCCAACATTGTTTGTGCTGGTTTAGAAAATTACAGCATTGCATTGTAATTCTTTATGTTGCTTCTTTGTTCAGTACATAACAACAGTGAAGTTGCAGTGTTGGGTACAATGGTGAATGTCTCTTGAAACTGTGCTGCCACTTTAGATGTGTCTAGTGTGATCCTGGCAGTGCTTGTGTGGCAGGGGCTGCACACAGGGCGTACATGAATAAATGCCACCTATCTGAATATATGACATAAGATGCTGAGAATAACACTGTGCATGCAGTGTTGGCTTCTAGACAGCATAAGGGCATTTGAACAGCTTTTTAAGGATAGGTAGATAAAGAAATAGTTTTAGTGAATAGCTGTTGTTCCTCAGGGCATAACAACATTTGCATTCTTAAAACAGTTGCTAAATTGCTAACTTCTAATCCATAGGAGAGTTAGGATTTGATGTTTTCACTGAAACAAGAGATTTGTATATTCTTTACCTTGTATCAAATTGTCCTGATTCAGTACCTGATGTCAAACTGTGTGTACTCTGGTAGTGCTTGTGTAAAGATTAATTCTTTTTAATTTGGACTGGCTTGTTAAGATCTGCAGCATTAGCATATTCACTGGAGTGGTAATTTGATGTCATTTTTGAGGAAACTTTGAAATTTCACACCACGCAGGTGGTGAGTGCATACATGTGTAACTAGAAGTCCTGTGCAGGGAGTGGTGCTGAGGGGAGCCTTCTCAGAATGCTTTGCTGTAAAATACTCTTTGCTTGCAATAACACCTTGAAAAAGATGCCTTTATCTTTTTCTGATACCAGCAATTACCCAAGTAACTTATTGTTGAGGCTTTTGTATCTTTAGAGGGTAAACTTTCAGGAAGGTTTTGTTACAGAGTAATTATTTTAGCTAGTTTAAATAGTCACTTTTTCAGAGGTGAATGCCAGTAATAATACTACAGAGTCACAGGATATGCTGAGTTGGAAGGGATCCACAAGGATCGAGTCCAGCTCTTAGCCCTGCACAGGACTATCTCCAAGAGTCACCATGTGCCTGAGAGCGTTGTCCAAACACTTCTTGAACTTGGACAGACTGTGACCATTTCCCTGGGGATCTTGTTCCAGTGCCCAACCACTCGCTGGGTGAAGAACCTCTTTCTAGTATCCAACCTAAACTTCCCCCCTGACACAACTTGAGGCCATTTCCTTGGCCATTTCACTGGTCACCACAGCAAAGAGGTCAGTGCTTCCCCCTCCTCTTCCCCTCACAAGGAAGTTGAATATGGAATTTGTTAACATTAATTTTCATGTAATAGCCTAAATCTTGGCAGTAATGAGAGGATGTAGGGCTAGAAAGCTATTTAACCTGATGCCAGGCCCTAGGGAGGACAAGCTGTAGTGCTGTCACTAGGTGTCTGTGCTGTTGGTATCTGCAATAGCAGATATTCTACAGCCTTTCTGGGCTGGGCATTTTGGTGATTAATTAGCTGAACTGTTAGAAGTCTTTCCCTAATATGACTGAGTCTTTCCTCATAGGTCATGTTTTCTAGACCTCAAGTAGCTTTTGTCATTCCTTGAGATCTCTCCAGCTAATCAGCACATCTTCCCGGAGGTGTCCAAACTGGCCAGTCAAGGCCTCTCTCTCTGAGTGTTTGTCTCTCACAGGCTGTGCTTGTGTAGTTTTGTTCACCTGTAATCCCAGGTAATTTTCTGTGGAACGTGTGCTAGGCTGTTTTCTATTCTGTAGATTTAAATATTTTTAGAAGTTCCAGTATTTGGCAGGGCTGAGAACAGCAGAGGAGTGCAGGGGTTGCTCTGGATTAGTCTTGTGAAGGGACTGCAGAAGTTGAAGACCTCCCACCGTGGGAAGGAGTGTGCAGTCCTCTCTCTGAACAGATGTTTGTGTCTGTGTTCCCCTCATGCCTCACCCCCCTTGATTAAGTAGCCCAAAGCATCTGAGAAAGCCAAGTTGCTGACTGTGCTAGTTTGCCTTGCTTCAGCACTAGCTTGCTTCCTGTGGGACAGACAAGCATTTCAAACTTCTATGCAGTTCAGAAAAGTCATTCAAAAAAAACCCCACAAAAACCCAATGCATCCATATCAGAGATCATGTCTTGTCTCTCAAAGGTGGTGTCTCCATCTTCTCTTCAAGGTGAGTTCTGCTGTGGCTAGTTCACTAGGAACTTCAGGCTCTTAATTTCACCAAAAAAGCAGACTTTATTGCATAGGAAATTTAAGATCATCTTTTCTCATGAGCTTTGCTGATGTTGGAGTTCTTTGGCATTATCTTCCGAATTCCCGGAAAATGTATTCATGTTGTTTATTAAGGATCTCTTTCTCTATCAGTGCTCTGCACATTTGGACTTGTGGTCCCAAGAGATCAGGCCTCTAAAACAAAGGGATATAAAAATTTATATCCAACTTCTTAAGCAACAAAACAAAGCAACACACCTCCAGCAGCAGTATGGAATAAATTGTATGTGTAATACAGAGGGATCCTTATTGTATTTTACTTTGCATCCCAATTCTGAAGAAGTCTGCTCAGACCTTTTCACCTAAAGCAGCAATTTCTCATTAACTCATGACTCTTGAAGGTAAGCATTAATAGTAATTTGATTTCTTATAAAGTTAGTCATGTCCCATCTGTGGTGGAGGAAGTTCTGTTCTGAAGTCCCTGAAGTGTTTGAAAATACTGGATCTGTATCTTGACTTGTAGTGTGGGATTTAGATTTATGCTAATTAAAAAATTAAAATTAAGAAAAACTTAAATTTGAGGGGAGGAGGTGCTTCTCTGACAGATTTGGGGTTCTAAAGGTTCTTTCATGTTAGAGTAAGTAAGGGGTACAATGGGAATATGGAGAACAGATGAATTAGTCTCAGGTCTGAGAAAATGTGTTTTATTTCTAGGTAAATGCATGTAAGAGTGTCTGTATAAACATGTGTTCATGCTTGTCCTGTTGTGAATGTGAGAAAATGATGTGAATGTTAGTTATGTTGTACTGATATTTTTGAGACTTGAGAAGAAGCAGCTTATTAATGCTGGTCTCTGGAGACAGTCCAGGCTTGTGCATGTTGAGCTGAGTGCTGTTCTCTGCTGTCCCATGTCCTTTGCACTGACTTGAGTTTTCAAAGGGGATTGTTTGAGTGAAAGGACAGAACTGCAGTTGAATCAAAATAGGGATCTCCTCCTCTCCCCATCAATACTTCACTCCTATAACTCTAACTTTGGTTTTGCTCATTTGAGTGGATTCAGTTAGTGTCAAGTAGCACCGATAGTTTTCCTCTGAATTCTAGATAGCTTTGTAAGTAGATCACAGAATGGGGGGAGTTTGGCTGCCATTTCATGGGACACAGCATGTTGTCCTCCATGCTTGTCTGCAGAGAACAGTGGCACAGGGCATATGCACCACCAGAAGCAGTCCCTTGCTGTCTGTCCATAGGCAGAGACACTACAAATTTAGCAGACCATAACTGAAACACACATTAGAAGCCTTTTTTGCATGTTGTCCCATTCACCTTTAAGTGTTTTCTGAGTCTGACTTTTAAGTACAAATGTCCTAATGAGGTGATGCTTGTTGCTGAAGCCAGCACTTGTCCATCCTTTCTCCCTTCTCTGATGTGCAGATCACCAACTCTCCTGGGTGCACCACTGTGCTGGGGTCAGTTCCTCACCTTCAGCATCATCCCCCAGCTCCAGGGACCAGCCCCACAGTTCTGCTCAGGGCCAGCATTGCTCATATTACTGCAAGACTGTCCCTATTTTTTACCCCACATCTCCTTGAATCGCAACTGAATACTTCTGAAAGAAAATAACTGTGGCAGGCAGGAAGACAGATAAGGAAAACTACTCTCCTTAGATGCCAAAAACATAATTACACAGAATCAGCATCTTAGTTGGCCTAGTCTCTAGTCTTAGCAGTTCACACAGGGATGGTAGTTGGTAATTCTGGGAAAGGTAAGAGAATCATATGATCTGCCATGACCGTTTTTTAATTTTTCCTTCCTAACAGAGTATCACTGATCTGCAGTAGTGAATCATGACTGAAATCTTGACATTTTGTTTACAAAAATGAAGAATGTTTGAGGTAGTAAAAGAAAAGGGAACAAAATATGTGTGTGTTTGACAAGACCTGAAAGTAAGCCAAAGTCATTACTTTGTGAAAATAGTAGGGTTTTCTGTAAATAATCTAGCTAGAATGTAAACAAGTGACATGTGGAAACTGGACAAAAGAGCTAGTTAAGGAGATCATGGAGCAAGCTACCCCTTGAGTCATGTATGTGGATAACCTGGCACTCTCTGGGCTCCCTCAGAAGGAATGTACCTGGGAGCAGCACAGGGAGAATTTGATCTCAAGTTATTTATAACCCGAGAGGTGCAAAAATGGGGTGAAAAGGCATAGTCCAGCATATCAGTGAAATTTTAATAATGAAAGTATAACAAGCAGATAGAACAAGCAGGTTGCTTCTGAGTCAAAAAAGCCTTAAAATCATTGTACCTGAAGAAAAAGACAAGAATAGTACAGAACTCTTCTGTGGGTAACTGCAACAGTCTTCTGTGTACCAGGCGATCTTCATCTGTCTCAAGAGGTGTGTAGATTCTCTTTCTCTCTTTGTTTCTGCACTACTACTCTCTATTCCTGGAGACAGTATTACACCTTGAGGGACAGCTGGCAAGATTTGTGACAGAAGTGTTTGTGAAAATGGTGTTATCAGTGTCAGGTTTGTATTAATCAAATGGATAGAATAGTTAAAGTTTATATGTCTTTTCATGACATTTCCTTCTGAAAGATCACTTTAAATAAGGAACACTACAGTGTCTCTCCCAAAAGGATGGTTTTTTTCCTTCCTTTTGTGACTTTTTATTTTATAATTCTTTATTTATTTTCCTTTTTAACAAACTTCTGAATCACTTTGATTAGTTGATGACTTCAGATCAGAGTATTGCCTCCTCTTTTACTTTAGTGTTTGTATAAGGGGAAGAGATGCGTCAAGACAGTTATTTCTTTTTGACAAAAGAGCTGAATGAAACCATGTGAGAAGTGCCGTGACATTGACATAATATTCTAATAACTCTTCCTCTGGCATTGACAGGGAATTGCAACACTCACTTATGGGGCAAAAAACCCTAGGGAAATTGGGAAGGAGAGCAGTTTCCATGGTACCTAGGTATAGTACTTCCACCAAACCCGATTGTGTCAGCTGTGGTCTCTGGTTTTTGTATGGTCTGGTTTCTGTGCACAGAAGTTTCAAGGGTAAAGCTCCTGTTTGGTTCCCTTATGCCCTGAGCTCAGGTCACAGTGTGTGCCCACTTGTACTGAAATGGCTTCTGGAATCACTAAAGGTTGAGGAGCTTGTTAGAAACTTGAAAGCACCTAAATGCTAAAGGTTGTTTGTGTTTGATTTTGGTTTTCTTCAAGTTCTGGGATGATTGATCAGTAATAGGAAGGCTTCTGGGGACAGTGTTCCCACTGTAATAGGGGAGCTGTATTTTTGAGAGCATTTCACTTTTATACGCTCCCTTTAAATAAAGCTCAGTCTGGTTATTCAGCTGAATAACAGAAACAAGAGTGGGCTAACACAGGTATTAAAACTGTCTTAGCATATCAGAGTATCAGTGACAAAATGCATCTGGTATGAAGTCTCCAAAGACTTACGGGATTGTATGTAAATATGTTTCCATGGTGTTTATTTTCTCCTTGTGACTGCTGCTGTTTTCAGAATTTTTGGTTTTGGGTGCCATGAGGTTAATGTTGTTTTCAGAGAGGTAGTTATTTGAAGTTGAGCAGGATCTACACAGCCTTAAAACATTTTTGTGGCATGTTTTGTTGGCAAGATTTTTTAATAGTGGAGAGTTTTGTGCTTTGCAGAGTGAAAAAAAGCAAACTAGTTAAACTCTGTGCTCTGTCTCATCACGGATTAATTTGTCTCACCTTTTTTCCTGCAGGGATTTGGTAAGGTAGGGAAAGGATTATGAAAGGAAATATGGTTATGTGGTCCAAATTACATTGGAAGTTCAAAAATACCTTCAAACATTTGCTCCAAGCTGTAGTGTTTAGTTTAGGCTATTGTGATCCTGCCTGGTAAAGAAGGCACTAGTAAGTTACAATCAACCATAAACAGAAAATCACATAATGCTTCCAAGAGGTGAGCGACAAATGGATAAATAATTTTAAGCATGTGAACCAAAGAAATTTTAATACATCTCTCTATTTATTTATAAGGTGATAAAACTGAAAATTTGCTTCAGTTCATAGGTTAGGATAACTCATAATAAAGAATTCTGGTCTCTGTGACCAGACATGCACAGAATTCATCAAGGCTTTATATTTTCTCTTGAGTATACAAACTCTTGGGCTTGAAAAGGTCTCTTAGAATTTGAGAGCATATTCTTTTATCTGATCTTGACATCTCCTTCTTCCAAAACAGGGTGGAAGCTTTTTGTTTGTAGTGCCATGTTACAGATGCCAACCAGAACTGTTTAAAGTCTTTCAGAGTTGCATACTCTGTTTATATTTGTACAAGCTTGTTCCATCTAAATCATGGAATGGAAGAGGGAAGCCTCAAAATCACCTGTGCTGGTACAAAGTATTTTAAGACTTGCTGTGGAGTCACATAAATACACTCAGTTGCTCCCTTCTTATGAATCACAATGAATGAATCATTCTAAGATACTTCCAAATGGCAGCTTATATATACTTTTTTCCATCCATTGCTGTAGATATAAAAATAGGGAAAAATAAAAAAGTTGTTCTGTAGGTATACATCATGTTTTCTACAACACATCTAGTTGAGAAAAGGCTAACTTTAATATAGTCAGTATTTTTCAAATATGAAATTCCTCTTATAAACCAAAATAATTGGGTTGCAGTTGGCTGATGACTAGCTAGAAGAGTATGGGTAGCTAAAATAGTCCCTTTAATTGGGAGGTTTGCATCTTATTTTCAACTAATACATATTTCATCTTAGGTTATAAATTGTATAATACATATTTTGTATAGGCATGCTAGTATTTCCAAGATATTCTTTATAAACAAAATCCTACTCAATTAAAAAAAAAAAACAAAACACAAGCTTTGATCTTTTTTCTGTACTTTGCAGAATTTGCTTTTCCAGTGTCTGCACAGGCAGGTCTTCTCCCTTGAAATTAACCTGTATTTGCTGTTTATCTCTTCTTAAGATTGGGTTTAGACATCTGGGTTCAGCATCATCATTTCCAGAAAAGCCAATCCTACTGCATCTTAGAGGTGAAACTTAAAGAAACAATTTCATGCTTGCATGCACATACATCTTCAACTAAAAAAGAAGGGAAAATGGCAATTAATGGAGTGCTTAAAGTTGATTTTAAGTTTGTTGAGAAAGTAACTTGTGTTTTTCTGGTGGGTGTTGGCAGCTCCATTCTGGAGTCAGCTGTTGAGGTGCCTGTTGCTCCATGGGCAGTACTGTGCACCTCGCAGGGCTGTGACTTGGGCTGGGGCAGAGACCTGGCTTGGGTTTGCCCTGCTGGTTCAAATGCAGTCATGATTTAAACAATGATATCTTTTGTGATATAATTAAATAGTGATATAATATTGATACTGTTTTTGCTGAACACTGGTCAGGCAATTGGTGCAAGGGGTTAATTCTCCTTTAGTACACAGTGTGGTATTTTACCTTAGGGTAGGGTACGTCTTATATAAAGCAGTGGAGTGATAAAGTCTTAAGCAAAGCAAAAAGACAGACCTTGCAGGAAATCTATGCTGACTATCTTAAATAATGACCTTTTCTTCTTAAGTTCTTTCTGTTCCCCTTGATTTGTAAATCTTTTTAACTGGTGTAGAAAATCAGCTCTGGCAAAGAGAGAAGCTGAGCAGGAGAAATCCAAGTAAAATGAAGGTGCAAGTTTTGTTTGTTTTCATTCTGCTTTCTGTATACTTTTCCCTGATTATACTTCTAGCCCTAGCAACAAATGACACCAGAGGTTTCCCTTGACCCCCACAAAACTGATAGAGTTTTCAAATTGTATTTCTACAGGATTTAACATATTATTAGGAATTGAGCACAGACCCTTTGGGTATGCTTAAGTGAAAGTCACTTGGTAACTGAAGTTTTAAAGTTCATACCTTGATGAGATTCCAGTTCTAGTGCTAAATTAGTCTATTTGCAGTCTGGCTGCAGTGGGAAAAAGCCCACAGCTAACATAAATTGAGGAGAGCTGAATAGCATTGTTAGCATATTCTTCAGTATAAGTCTTAAGATCAATATGTTTTTAATCTCTGTTCCATTCATTTTCAAATAAAATTTGTGTATTGCAGGCAAAATCAGCAAATTAACAATTTACATCAGAAAATAAGGGAGAATGAATTACGAGCTCACCATGCAAGACTGAGCCATCTTGTGAACTGCGAAGAATCTTACATGACTAATTTGCAGGTAGGAGGAACATTTTTCTTTCAGCAAAGCTTTCCATTGCCCTGTAACTGACACCTGAAAGCATGCTCATACTTCATTGCAGGCCAAAGTATAGAACATTTGTGATCATTGATGGCCATGTAGTTGCATGGCAGTGAACTGTATAGAGAATACCCTCTAAGTGTTGTAGTTTACCATATATTTGCAGAAATACAAGGTAATGTTAAAATCTTGTACATACTTTTTTGAAGCCTGATAAAAATGAGATAGGAATGAAGGATTATGACACCGTAAGAGTAAGGATTTAACAGCATGGAGTTTCTGAAAACAACTAATGAAAGGTTTTCTGAAGAGGAGATACTGACCTTTTGGATGGTTAGATTTTCCCAGTAGAATAGTTGGAAGAAATGTGAGAAGGCAAACAGACTGGTGAAATACCTTTTGACAAGACATCTGGAAAGGATAGGGACTGGTACTCCTAGGGAACACTTGGTCTGAAAGGGAATGTGTGATGGTATTTTGGTTATAATTGTCCTAATTTTCATCTAACTGTACCACTACCAAGATAGTGTAAGGATAAGGTAGCATAGGTTAACCAAGAAATGGAGATCGGTTTGAGGGCTGTGGCTGCTTATAGTACACAAATTCCATCTCCAGACATTTGCATATCTAAAAGGCAATGCAGCCAGATATGCAGGCAGATATGCAGAGAAATAATTTTTCTGTCCCTCTTTTATTGAGTTATCTTTTTCTGTCACAAACACCGCGCTAGCATCTCAGCTAATGTATTTCAACATGACATTAATTATGTCCTTGGAACAACACAGTTGTACATCACGTGAGAATGTGCTTTGTGTGACACAGCAGGGAATTGTAAGCAGAGCCTTGGTGTGAAGTTAGGTATCCAGAAACTTTTTCAGACACCTAGGAGTGTGGCTTTTGGTGCTTCCAGATCTTTCATAAAATACTTCAGAATATGTCAGGATTAAGATTTTTTTGTGGGGGAGACACAAACAAAACCAACCAAACAAGAAGCAATAGTGGAGAAACTGAAACTTTAGTGCACATATCTTAGTATACCACATTACACTTCAAATAAAGTAGCAGATGCAGTAATCTTTCATAATTTAAAGAATTTTGAAAGTTTATAATGTATTTGGATTTCTGCTTGATTTATTGATGAATTTATAAAAGCAAATTACTTCAATGAACATTTTAGTCTGTTAATGCTTTGGTGAAGGAATGTCACTTGTTAAAAAAATTACACAGACAGTATTTTTAAAGATACCGATTTATGTTATTAAAAGTAGCTTGAAATTGAAAGGCTAATGGGATGCATTGCCTTTTTCATCCCACATGCAGCTGACTTCCATTTTGTGCTTGTCTGTGTCTGGGCAGTGGAGGTTGAAGTATTGGTATACAGAACAGAAGATAGGAAGCCTGATAGTAGCTCTACTCTCAGGCTTGTCCCTGCACCATTCTCACTTCAGGTGTGATAGTTCTAGTTTGCTTGTATTAATATTCTGCTTTACAAGGGTCTGGAGATTGAAGCATCTCTCACTTCAGTATATTCATAACAATTTTATAGTGTTTTTCAGGAGATGGTATGATAATTCAGTGGCAGTGATTTGTTTTGAAAATGCTTTTTATTTGGATTTATAGGGATTTATTTTGTGAGAAAAGTCACATTTCTTCCATAAATCTGAGGGGGGAAGTGGTCCTGCAATGTTCCTGTGCATGTATTGTGAATTTAAAGGTGTCCAGTTTCTTTGGTTTTTTGTACTTTAGATTCCTGAAGTACATGCTGTTGCCACATATTTTAATGTTTGAAAATCTAACCCCACCCTTCCTGGCAGGAAAAAACCAAAACAAAAGAGCAGGACTGTTTTCTGCTGTGCTATTCAAGTGTGTGGTGCGTTCATTTGTGTGATTATTTTATTTCTTTTTGTAAGCAGCCACAGTATGAGAGCACACCGCTGCAACCTCACATTTCAGATAGATCAGCATCCTCCTACCTTGAGGAACTTGAGCGAAAGATTGCAGCAGCTGAGAATAAGGAATTACAACTCAGTGAAATTGTAAAACAACTTTCAAACAAATCTAGTGAGGAGAAAAAGAAGATGGAGGAGAAGGTAAGTATCGTTTGTATTCCACATTTCCTCTTGTTAAAGCAGCATATGTTTTTTGCTAGAAAGCAGCTTGGTATGTGGGTGTCAGAGCTATTTTCAAAAGGTAGCTAAACTATCTGTGATAGAAAAATTGAAAGTTAATGATTTTAGCTGTTGCTGATGGATAAATCTGAACTCGTAGAGAATGCATTCTAAAAAGTGGCATTAGATAAAACAGTAATCATGATGACATTTTTAACCAGGTATCAGTTAAACTTCAAAAAAATGCTGCTCAGCCCTAAGAATTCTTGTAGCGTGAATTATTTATTACAGTAAACAAAGTATCATTTAAAAACATAGAGTGTGAAAATGAAATCCTTATTTTTGGCATCATTTGTAAATGTGGCCCTCATGCTTTGAGATGCACTTACCATCCTGTATGTGCCTACTCAGCAGGAGTGGTTCTCTTGTGGCTTTCCTAGGATGTGCACAGTAGACTTTAGAATGAGACAAAGATGGCACTGTTTCGACAAGGATTTTCTTTGCAGGCTGAAGCAATTCCCAGGTGTGGTTTTGAATGTACTGACAACCTTCCTTTATTCAGGAATGTGCCATAGACCAAGGGGTTCCTACTGGGTTTAGATTTCTGCTAATGCAGATTCAAGGGATAGGAGCAATATGATACAGTGAAGTATTAGGTGGGAAGACAAGGGACAATGCATAATTAATCTCAAATTCTGCTTTACCATTTGCTGTGAGCACAGTATGCTTTTCACTCAGGGTAACATTCAGGAAGGGCAGAAATTGAATACTTCTTCTTCCACCTTTCTGAGCCTTTACTTCTTGGGTTCCTCACTGTGTGGGAACTGCAGGGTGGCAGTGGTGAGGACCTGTGCAGTAAGGCTTTTGTCAGCCAGATGGTGTGTGCATTGGACTCTGATTCACTGCACAGTCCTGATTTAGCCCCTAACACCTGTCTGTTCTGTGCACTGAATAAGAAGCTGTCAAGGAGAGAGAGGGCAGGGAGGCACAGTGGAAAATACTCTCTTTTTTCCTGCCTTTCTTTCCACTTTTTTGACCTAGGTAATAAAGCAAAGTAAGTACCAGGAATGCGAACAAAGCTAGCACAGTATAAAAAAATCTTTTCTAGTCTGATGGACAATGAAGATGCCTCTAGAGAGCATCTGTGTTGAGGAAAGCAACTATTCTCTGCTCATGTCCTCTGATCTGATTGTCAGACTGCATCAAAGTCAGGGTACATTCAATTCTTTGGAGGTAAATTCTTTGGTCCATGTGTTTTCCTAGTCCAGAGAAAGAGGGAGGACTAAAATATATCCTGATCATTTGTTACATATGAACATTTCCATCAGTGAAAAAATTAACAGTATTTTAACTATTGAACTGTTTGTGTTTTCAATTCATAAGGCACATGGTTTGTTTTGGGCAGAGGTGAAGCAACTGTGCTTTGAGGTCACATATGAGTCTATTACTTGGAGCTGCTGGAATTAGTCATTTTTAGTTTTGTTTTCTGCAGTAGCCGAACCTTTCATGCAGCCGAGAGTATAATTCTTGGAGAGTGAACAGCCTCTGCTTCCAAAGCAGGTTGATTTTTTTACTGTAGTCATAAAACATTTACTCTTTGTTTCTTCTAGCTTAAAACTAGAGACCGATATATTAATAGCCTCAAAAAGAAATGCCAGAAAGAGTCTGAGCAAAACAAAGAAAAACAAAGACGAATTGAAACCTTAGAAAAATACCTTGCTGACCTACCAACACTGGATGACATAGAAGGGCAGACTAAACAGGTAAGGTAAAGGGAGTTTTACATTTTAAAAATATAAGCAAACTGTCTATTATCTGTTGTCAAGTCTTTTGCTGTTTCAACATGTATTTTTTCATCCTATCAGTTTAGGAAGAGAAGTATTTCAATGTTTTAGAAATCACTGTAGGTATTAGGATTTCTCATAGCCAGATGTGTGAAATGGGCCTGAGATTCTGCAGCATTATCTGCAAAGCTGTGTGTGGCCTGCTGCAAGACCTTCTGCTGGTGTGGCATCATGTCTAACTAATGTAACCTGTGTTAGCTGCACATTCTAGAAGAGAACAACAGGCAACTTCAAGAAACTGTGACCGAGTTGGAAAAGAAGCTTGGAGAGGCCCGGTCACAGTGCAGAGAGAGAGAATTACAGCTGGCATCTCAGAAGAAAAAAGAAAAAGAGCTGGTCACAACAGTGCAGAGGTATGAACAGCTGCTCCGCCTGTGCCCTGAAATGGGTGTACTTTTCCACCTATTGTCAAGACCTAATGTTATTTTTAATCCTAATCTGTTACAATGGTAATGATTTTTCACGGCAAGAGTTTTATTTGTGGCAAGTTGCAATTAATACCACAGAGAAGAGTCAGCCTGGACACTCTTGGCTATTGTTCTTTAAGGATGTGGGACACTGCTGCAATGGGCTCACAGCCTGCTGGCAGGTAGAAGATGGAATAAACTTGAGTGGCAAAGGGGCACTGTATAGAAGCTGCCAGCATAGCTGTTTGATAACTGATCCTGTTATGAGCTGTGGAAAAATATCCTGGATATTGACTGATGGGTATGTCAGGGAAGGGTTGAAGATTTCAAGAAACTGTAGCTGTTTCTTACCTTTTTCCTGAGGGTGTGGATATTTACAGGGAGATTTAGCTTAAACTAATATGTTGTTACTGCACTTGCATAAAAATGAAAAAGCAAATGGAACAGATACCCAAGAATATTCCAGGTAAAACAGAGACTTTGTTACTCTGTTAAATTTTAGATCAGGAGAGCTACTTTAACACTTAACTTCTAAAAAAACCAAGGAAGAGTGAAGGAGGGGAGAATCCCTTTTAATAGTTTATGTGGATGTTCCTGTAGTTCACTGTCTCTCCATTGGATAAAGATGCATGCCATGGGAGTCTGAAAGGTTTCCATGATGAAAGACAAGCTGGCTGGGATGCCCTGCCAGCCAAATTGTTAACACATTGTTTCCATCTTACCAATGAAAGGCCTCTTTTCTTTGTACCCACCTCATAATCTAGAGTGGGATCATTCTGTCTTCTCTGAAAGCCTGCAAATAGTTGGGGTGACCTCTGGTTTCTAAATTAGACATCTAGACTAGCACTAATAAAATGTGTTTCCTTTCTGAGAGAAAGTGAGCAGACAAAGGCTTGTAGCTACACCTAAGGCCTTGTGTTGAGCTACCGAGGGTGTGATGGTCATGCCCTCAGGTGGGAGCAGCTGGCACCAGTGGCTTTGTGCTCCCCCTGATGAGTCACAGACCCTGTGAAGGACAGGCCACCAGTACTGGGCGCCACCTCTGATTCTGGACTCCACTTGGAGTTGTACCTGTCCCAGTGAGAAAATCTGAGTTGAAAGCTCCTGAAGCTTTTGAGGCATTTGAAGATTCCTCTGGTCTGTGCTGGAGCTGGTTTTGCCTCCCACAGTAGTGCAGAACAACTGTGAGCACCACAGAGCTTTTCTTTGCTTCTCTCTGCCTTCTCTACCTACACAGTACTGCTGGAACTGTGCCTTTTGGGAGTTGCAGCATGTAATCTGGCCCATAAAACCTACATTCATCTGCATGAATCTGTCCTTGCCACTGCCGTGGCAACTTCAGTAGTTTCGGATTTTTGCGTCATTTATCCACTGTTGGTTTGCTCATTCATAAGTCTGGATTCTGCTAGGAACAGTTTTACAATTCTGGTTGGAAGATGGTGCAAGTTTCTAATTTTTTCCTAGAACACACAACCCTCTGGTTTCTATCAACCCACTTAAATCTTTCTTTCATGTTGAATGGCAGTTTACAACAGAAAGTGGAAAAATGCCTGGAAGATGGTATTCGACTTCCTATGTTGGACACAAAACAGCTTCAGAGTGAGAATGAATGTCTCAAAGAGAAGAATGAGAAAGCCAGTAAGGTTAGTCTGCAAATGATCTGCTGGTGGCATCTTTAACCTTAAGTACTGCATTTCTGTTTTCTTTTTCTACTTTAGAGGTAAATATATCCCTAAGGAATTACACATTTGTTGCTAGTTCAGGTTACTTTTCAATACCTGTCTGTTTCTGTTCAGTGCATTTATTTTGCATGAATTTCATACTTTGTCAGAGTTGAACTCTCTTCTGTCGTTTACGTTTTCAAAAGCTCTATTTAAAATCTCTGGCTACAACCTGTAAATTGATTTTTAGACAAGGATCTGAAGAGATTCAAGCCTTCTAAATTGCTCAATTTTATGTTCTAGGTGATAGATAATCAACAAAATCAGATAGCTGGACTGATTTTAGATATACAGGTAAGGAAGAGTGTATATTCTGTTGTTTACTGTGTACCTTCTTAGTTTTTTAAAATAACATTGCTGAAGTTGAATTTTATTCTGTTATCTTCCTGCATAAGAATCAAAGGTAGAAGTGCCAAGAACCTAATCTTGCTACCTGTAATTGGCCTGTGTTCTCTTGCAGGCTCGTAATGTAGTTGTTATGTTTGTATGGTTTAGCATTTGCTGGTACTCATTGAAAAGTGAAAAACTGTTGCTATGTAGCATCCTTACTCTGCTGGTCTAGTGGTATGCAAAACTTGTAACACAGACAAATGTTGTTTCAGGTGTTACATATTTAAAAATAAGTTCAACTTGAACTCCATAACCTTTCTAAGATTCTCTGTCCCCCTCTGTAGTTAAGATTATTTACATATAGGCTCTGTATATGTGTTGTACTTATCAGAGATACATACAATTTGCTCAGTGTATTATCACCAACCTAAATCTTTTCATGTTTCCTAAACTTTGTCACCTTTTAGTCACCATCATTATCTTGAGACTGGTCATGTTTGATGTTTTGAGTGCTTAGCCTGAAATTAATTTAGAAAGCTGGCACAAGGAAATACGGAGTAGTTGTGACTGTCTGTAAATAGTGTTCTGTTCTCCAGGACTTTCTCTTTTCCTAAGTATTTTATATAAGGATAGAAAAAAATATTTGAAAACTATGTCAACCATCAAATTACTTGTAGACTACAGCAGCCTCTTTTTACCCTTGATATCCCCAACTTTCCATATTCATTACCTGGGAAGCATTGAAAATTAGTTAATTAGAAACTGAAATCCCTTACCAGCACAGAGATGCAATTTATCTTCAGCTCAGATGATCTCATTTTATTCCCTGTCTTCTGCCACGTTGTAAACTTATGCTTGAGAATGTATTTAAATTCATTGTTTTTAACTTGCAAGCTGAAAGCAAATGCTGTTTCAGACAGTAGTGTATGAAGCAGTACTAATTTCTACTTGCTCATAATCGTGGTGAAATGATTCTGATCTTCCTTGTATGGTTTTGCTTCATTGATTTGTTCTTCTGAGTGTATGGGATTAAAACTCTGGTTGGTCTTGACAAGATGCCATGCTGCATGTACATCTTCAGAAACAGAAAAATTATGGATTACAGTGATTTTTTTTTTTAAATCCATATTTGCATGATTCATTTACATATCACAAAATGAACAGTTTTGGTAGGAAAAAAAGGGAGTAGAAGTAAGTCAGATTATACAATGCCTATGTTACCTAAAGTACATTTCTCAATCCTGTCAGTCACAATAAACCCAAACTGTGAGAACTGGGAGTATTGCCACTAAGTTGTAACTTTGGGAAGCATGTGGAAAAATTGAGGGTGAAGTACAGAGGATTCATAGCACTAAGGGGAACTTGGAAACCCGAGCACTGTAGACTCAACCAAGCTGTTAAGTGCATATGCTTTTTCTGAGCTTTAGTATTCAGATAGCAGAGAATGATAGATGTTAGGTGTGTCTTTTAAAAATAAACACTGATTTCCACTTCTAGTAGTTCCTGTTACATGGTGCAGTTCTTGAGCTGAACGTGTGCACATTGTTTGGAATATTCTAGAAGTTGGTTTTTTGATTAGTTTCCAGATTCATGTAAATTCAATGGCAGATGTAGTTCTGCAAATACACTGGGGAAGGTAGTATTTCTCACCCCGTCTTCCCTACCACCTCCCCACCCTCAGGAAGGCGCAGAGTCAAACCTTATGTCTGTTGTTGATATTAACATGAAACGTGTAAGTGGTACTACTAATGGATGTATCATACCTGGGACTTTGGGTGTCCCTGAGCATGATCATCATCAAAGACTGTTAAAACTGGGAGATAGTTTCAAGTTGAGATGGTGTTTTGGCCACTGGCATTGCCCTGTTCACTTACTGCTTTCTAAGTACTTCTCTTTGGCTACCGCCACAAATGAAGTTAGAGGGACCTTCAGTCTGACCCAGTGATGGCCATTTTTCTCAGTAGATAATGTTTCTGAAAAACTAATGACCATGATTCAAGGTCGCTCCAGGTTGTGCTCATCTGCAAGCACGCAAAGGAAATGCCTGAAGCAGTTATTTCCTGCCCTGTTCTGGCCCAGGGTATTTCCTTTGACATGGGGCCAGGCCCTCCTTCCTTCTTCTGCCTGTCCTCCCACTGGCGTGTGTAGCTGTGCTTTCTCACAGAGCTTATCTTTAGGATGCACGGTACTTCAGCACTTCCTTTTGAGGGCATGGTGTGGGTGAAAAGAGCAGCAGGTCAGGTGTATGAAAATGGTTTTCAAAACAAATAGTCATTTCTGGGTACTGCCTGCTGATTTTTACTACTTACATGAAAATAAAGGCTGGGGTTTTTTTAGTCCCTACTAAGTCTGCAAATACTACCACCATTGTTTTCTAGTTTTGCAGAGTAGGAGAGAGTACTGATTCCCACATGCTTGTGTGATGTTGAATGCTGGACATTTTGTAAATGCTGCAACACTTCCTGTGAGAGGTCAGGCCATTAAAAACTTCGCTCGTTGTTGGTCCTGCCTTGCCTCTCATGTCAGCACTAGTGATTCTTGCAGCTGGCAATCACAGCGGGAAAGATCTCTCTATTAGTATTCAGATAAGATGGTTTATTCCACTTCCTGAATTTTGCTGGATGATCTTGAAAGACATATCTACAGATTTAAAAGCCAAGTAGTAGAATAAATGTGTGTCCTTTTAAGGACAAAGGCACCTGTGGTCATGCTAATCCACCTCAAAAACTCCACTTTGGAAAAATCTTATGGTTTCTCAATTCTGTAGTTGAAAACTGGGGAATTGACAGCAGCTGATTCCATGTTGCAGCATTTTTTTTTATTTGTTACTGCTTGTGACTGACCTGGAAGTCAGTCATAAAAAGCTGCAATACTGAAAATAGTAGTTATTGTATCTATTAAAGATGACACTGTAAACTACAAATAAGTTAATTTTTTGCCTATAGATTTTTACAGTACAGTAGAATTGTATAGACTGTTCTCTCATGTCTGAATGATTTTACAGAGGTTGTTGCTCTGTATCAGCTATCAAAGACTTTCTTCTCAGCTGTATAGGTGAGGTGAATTCTGTTTTGAAAGGTTGTGGGAAGTCCTGCCTTAGTCTTTGATTAAAGTAGAGGCTGAAAAAGATCTTCGATTAAAACTTGGAATGACACAAATTAAGCTTTCTTGTGATCTATCTACTGCTTCTTTAAAATGAAATATTTTTTATTGGGATAAACAATATTGCATAGTTATTTTAGACTTCATGCATTTCGTATTGGACTAAGGTTATTGCATGCATCCAGCCTTTTTGTTTCTAAAGAGATTGTGCTTATTTAAAAGGTTTCACCGATAACTTGGAATAGCTGTGTTAGTGTACAGAGAGCTGTTGGGGTAAAGCTGAACATTACCAGGTGAAACATAGTAGCAAATAAAAAATGAAGCATTGATACAAAAACACTAAGTAACTGAAACTTAGAAATTTACTGAGAGTGCATTTTTTGTCAGTGATAATATAAAGCCTGAAAATTTAAAATCATTGCCTGTGTTTTCATTCACTTCAGTCTATGCAAGAGAAGCTTTCACAAGAAAAGCTGCTAATTCAGAAGATGACAAATGAGCTTGAGGAAAAAGAAAGGAATATAGAGCAGTTGAATAAAACTCTCTCTGAAGTAAGTAAAAACTCCAGTAACCCAACCCCTGAGCACACTACCTCCAGAAAACTTTATTGAAGGATTATAAGATCCCTTGGCAGAACTTTATGAGCTTAATTATATAGTTAACTGTCCTGGGTACCATGCAGATCTATACTGTATACTGTCCCTACTTCAAGAAGTGAGAACTTCAAGGGTGAAGATGGCTAAGCAGTAGTAACATGTAATAGTCATGTAAAAGCTGTCTATCTGCCAGTCTTCGAAGGGGTACAGAAATACTGATTATATGTTTAAAATTAATTATTTTTAATTATATTGTTTGTGGTTTGAAACAGAAAACTTTCTGCTACAGTGCATGATGCAGACTTAACTTTGCCCTTTTTTTCATTTGTTTCTCATAAAGAACCAAAGACTGATGGAGGAGAATACCTGCCTGAAGGAGCAGATGCGGCTGGTGGAGCAGTCTAGGCAGCCAGTATCTGAGAAGATGCCTATAGCAGACCAGTTGTTCAAGGAAATGTGCCATTGCTTGTTTGACTTGAAAGCACTGTGCAGTATTCTTACCCAGAGAGCTCAGGGCAAGGAGCCTAACCTTTCCTTACTGCTGGGAATCAGATGTAAGTGATGTTGTTGTGCCAATGCTTATTGACATTTTGACACAAAGGAGTAACAGTTTCACTGAGTGGTGCTCAAACTTACCAGCTGGACAAGCTGGTGTCCTTGCTATGCAGCTGGAAATGTGGTGCATGAAGTCCTGGAGCTCCCTGGAAAAGCTGTGCTCTTAGTGCATCTGGGCCACTAATGTGTATGACTACACAGATCCTTGCTGAGTCAGGAAAGTGGGTATCTGGCTTTTCATATTGACCCATTCATGGATATGTTCACTGCTCTAGAAAAGAAACGTGTGACCAGGTGTCTGTCCCTCGTGAGACACACTGAGGCTTAATATATGATGTTTGTTTTTGTTTTAAAGCCCTGAGATGAAGTGTTAGGAATATACATCTACTTGTTTGAACATGTATATGTCTGGTTTGGGAATGGGGGGGTCCAGGTGTATTCAGTAAGCCTGGTGCCTGGTAACTTCATGTCTAGTACTGTTAACACTACATCTGATCTTCAGCACTTACTAAGCTGTTAAATTTAACGAGAAGCATGCCCTAAAGCCAGTTTGCATCAGGTCTTTTGTTTTAACAAGCTTGACAACCAATGACTTTTTTTTAAAATGGATGTATCACAGTCTAATGTTTTCTCAATGCTAATTAGAATTAATGAGGTAGACAGGTTGCTGAACTGAACCATCAGCAGGGTAGAGAGCTAAAGTACAGTGTCCTGTGCAGCAAGAGCTACTACATACCTCCTAGCCTCATTTCTGAGTGGCTACAGAAAGCTCCAAAGTCTCTAGGAAATGGGTGTTCTATCCAGTTTTTTTCACTGCTGTCGTGATTCATCAGACTTCAGCAAGGCTAGATCTTGGTGGAAACAGAAAAACATGCCTTTCAGAGAAGCACTGATGGGCTCTGAATTGACTTTAAGTTCATATGGTACCACGTTTTGTTAGCTTTTCATCACACTGAAGCACGGTTTGTCATGATGTAACTAAAGTGACTGGGATGAGTAGTTGGAAGTATTCACAGAATGCAGTTGCTAGAGCTTTAACCTTGGATGTTGTTTTTCCTAGCACTGAGCTGTTCAGCTGAAGAGAGTGAAAATTACCACAGCACAGAAACTCTTTCGAAGAAACTCTTGGACGTTTGTCAGTTACGGAAGGATATTGATGAACTAAGGACTATAATGTCGGACCGTTATGCTCAGGACATGGGGGACAACTGCATTACTCAATGACAACAGTTCATCTAGTAGCAAATGACTTACTAAATCCTGCTGTGTCACAGGTCTTTTCATTTCTGTTAAGGAGCCATACTCGAAGGCTGCAATCAGTGCTGGACACGCATCTGTGAGGGCTGTGTGTAGTCAATCCTGGGAGTCTGGTGTGGAGGGGAGAGCCATCATTTGAGCAGAGTGATGCAAACTACAAGAAATCTTTTCTCCAAACTACTGAATGTAGGAACAAGCTGTGAAAAATGATTCAGTTGGACACTGTTTCCTTCATTAGGGCTCATTTGATTACTTGACCTAGTTTTTGGAATCAGAGCTTCAAAACAGCCCTGCTGCTACTACTCTGTCCTTTTCTTCATCAAGGGTTTGTGCGGCATTATTCGTGTTCTGATATTAGAGGAGAAGGTGGAAGCACCTGTAGCTGTATGTGATGAAGCCAGAGGCATCTGCCACTGCACTTCACTCTAAGAATTGCAATTGGAACAGTCTTGGAGCACTGTAAAAAGTAGTTGCTATCCAAGTTGTCTAAAAATAGGAATGTAAGAAAGATGTTTTTAATAATCGATTGATTGTCCAACAGCAGAACCCCCTCCCAAGTTTAACTCCTTTATGCAAACAAGTCTATAAAATATAGCTGTATCAGGTTGTTTGAAGTGCTCTCACCTTGCTAAAAGAAGTTTCAATAATAGAAGTCTGTGACAAACCCAGAGAAGCTGTAAGACGTGAAACTGTAGCATAGTACATGGCTGTAAGAAGAAAAAAAAAAAACAAAAAAACCCCAAACCCAACAACTGTGCTTTGGTGTTTGTACTTATTTTTCCCTTAGGTCCTCTCCATTTTAAAATGTGGCTGGTCTGTGTTCTGTTCCTGAAGGCCTCTGATGAGGTTGTGCACCACCTCAACTATTTTTTTACTACAGCCATAAAAAGGGTGTTTGACTTTTGGCAAAATCAGGACTCAAACCAGAATGCTTCTAGTTAGCAGTATTAAGTACTTGGTTACCTGAGGACTGCAAAATTGTTTGAGAATTTTTGATTTCTCCATTTTTGTAGAAAGCAATTACATAAAAAAGTAAGATTATGTTCCATAGCTTATTCAGTGAGTGTCACTTGGCAGTGCTGTTTAACTCCCATGGGACACATGACATTTCCTTGAATGTTCCTGCAAGTTAGCTACACAGTTATGCATGGTGGAAAATAGTATTTAACTGAAGACAACAAAAACTTGGGAAGAGCAAAACCACTTCCAAATCATGCCATTGAGAAAAAAATGTGCATCACTTACATGTATGGGATTAAAAGGTGGTTTCAGATGAAAGTCAGTCAACTGACTAGTAGTAGGGATACCAGCAAAAATCTCTTAGAAACCTTAGCAGTTAGAACCAAGAAAATTCTAGGGTATCATTTTTATGGCAAAAGTTAGTATCTTCAGTTTTCTGATTATATTTGTGTTCATAGAAAAAAGTGGTAGAGCAATGTATACTGGTTACCAGTTTTAATTTGGTGATATTTTGCTTTCTGTTGATTGTTAAACAGTTACCATTAATATTGTTTTTATAATTTAGTGGTTTAAATTTTTTTAACTATATGCATTTATTTATTTGGCAGTTTTCTCTATCCTGAAACTACATTTGGACTAATTTGTGAAAAATAGTGTTGCTGTATTACTGCTACACGGTGTTTTCAGGTAGATTAATCTGACTGCTTCAGCTCCTGTGAGCACTAAAACAGTGTCTAGATGAAATCTCAAGTGAAGTTGAAGTTGTCTACTTAAAGGAAAAAATTAGGCCATTTTATTTTAAATTTATGTGCTCTTTCTATAGTCACGCTGCAGTCCGTCCACCAGGGCACAGTTTGCTCCAGTTTTCCTTGCCCTTTTCAGTACTGTGATGCAAGTGGAGTTGGAAGTATAATTGTACTCTTCTCTTCAATGGTGAGAAGTTCTGTCATGGGTGGGAAAAAGATCTTCTGAACTAATCTGCATTCTTAGACTGCAAACAGATCAATGGTTATTATCTAAAGGGATGATTTAGTCCAGTAGCTAATTAGCAAAATTAATTCCACATTAATACACACCTTCCACATTGAAGGTGTATTTTTTTACTAGTGCAAAACTGAAAACAAGGATCTTTGTACAAATGGGCTGGCATGGGTTCCTGTGCCTCTGGCAGTATTGGCTTTTGTGACTAAAGACTCAGCTCGTTCTTTTGTGTAGTTTGTTGGTTTTGTCCCTGCAGTGAGGTAGTGCTCTTCTGTTTGTGGCATCTTTCTCCTATCAGAATTCAACACATAATAAATTAGAAGTAATAGGGAGAGAGGAAACACCTAAGTTAAACATTGTTGTTTCCTTAGATGGCAATGTTGTACCTATAAAAAATTACCAAGCAACACTTATTTCTAAACTGGATGTAAATAACAAGGAGTATAATAGAGCAATTAGAAAGGAGCAGCAGATCTTTTGAGTCACATTAAACTGTTAAGCTTGTCACTTGGCTGGTGTGTCTCCACTGTCCCTCCTGTTAAAGGGTGATACTGTGTTGAAAGTTGAGATCAGTGTTTTATGTTTGCAGAGCACTTCAGGAGCCTTTATGCTCTTCAAGTATTAGTTGAAAGTTTCTCTGAAAGGAGGTCCCATTTTATTCATAGTACTTTGATTGCAGTGCTGTAATCTTGCATTGTAATGTTTTTCTTGCAGAACCTGTAATATTTATGTTGACTTTAAAGCACTTGATTTTAAAACCCCATGTGGTTATCTGCCTCAGTCAAGTTAAAGTGGGAAGGTAAATGATGGGTGTATGAGCCAAAGATGCAGACTACCAACTGACTATCTACAGCGATACAGTATTTTGCTTTGATTTCTTAAAATTTGGCCTGTTGTAGTGGTAGAAATTACTATATATGCATCAGTTTACAGATGCCTCTAAATGGAATAAGCTTTGTCTAAGATATGCATGACTGTTTAACTGGTTAAAATGTAGTGTGTGTGTGGTCTCATTCAGCATATTTAATACAGAGTTGATTAACGAATGTTAACATTGGAATTGCTTAGATTTAGTCATGACAACTTTTTGCTGTAGCTATTAGACAATCTCAAGGGCTGGAAAACAACCACAAGTGAATGGATACTGTACCATTCTGGGTGTCAGCAATTTGTACAGTAACATTTTGTATAGTTTCAGATTGAATTTAAATGACCCTCTAGAAGATATTTACAGTAACTACTGTATTTAAGAATGTATTTTGAAAAAGACATGGAAAGTGACTGTCTTCAGACAAGCTATAGATGATGCTATGTATTTACTATATAGAAGTAATGCAGCTCAGTCGTGTAAATGTGATTTAGGTTGCTAAGTCTCTGCTGTGCAGCTCTGTTGTGTGACAGTTGTGTGACATTGTGGAGATTGCTGTAGCCACCCACTCGGGCTCGCTCCAGCATTTGAAGCTGCTGGTGGTCATGAAGTCATTACAAGAGCTGAAATTCCATCCTTTTCACTTCAAAAGGTTTCCTTCCTTCCTTTGCTCTTGCTGCCCACCTTTTCTTTCAAACGTTATTTTGGACGTTTTTCTTGCAGGGTAAGAGCACAAGGAAAGGAAGAAAGCAAACCCTTTCCTCCACAACCTGCTGCCATAGTATGGGCAGTAATGGCACACTGCAATCTCTCCACCAGAGCACAATTTGCTCCCGTTTTCCTTGTCCTACTCAGTGCTGTGATGCAAGTGGAGTTGGAAGTGTAATTGTACTCTTTTCGTTGATGTGAAGAGTTCTGCCATGAATGGGAAAAAGTACTTCTGAACTAATCTGCATTCTTAGACTGCAAACAGATCAATGGTTACTATCTAAAGGGATGATTTAGTCCAGTAGCTAATTAGCAATATTAATTCCACAGCTGCATACCTTTGTGCCTTTTTTGCCCGAAGTAAGTGTATATTCCCCTTGAACTTCAGATAAGTTGTTAGGATGCTGATGACTGCACCTTGTTTTCCTCTCACCTGCCATTACTTTGTTAATAAGCTTTTGTAGTAAGAACTCTTGCATAATATCTAGAAACAGAAGTATTTAAACTAGGTACTAGGTGTACACTTTGAATGTTAGGCTGGTTGTAGTATGCAGCTTTTTTGAATATGATGCGTGAGCAGGAAACACAAATCATAATGTGTTTGTCTATATTAAGTACAGTATATCATTAGTTCAGTGGGGAAGAGTGTCTGGAGCTCTCTTTTAAAAGCACAGCTGACATATGTACTGGATCAGTCCCTGAAGACTGGTAGTTTTGTAAATTGGGTTCAATTTTTGAACCGCTCAGAATACCTCATATGTAAATAGAGTTGTCATGACTTAATCACAATGTGTTCATTGTAAAAAGTAAAGGAGCCACTGGTTGGCTCAGCTTTAGGCTTGTTGTTCTTGCCTCTTTTTGTAATTTTTTTTAAAGTAGGGTTTACAGCTAGAATTTTGAATGCCAAAGTTCTATTTATTAAATAATAATAAAAGTTTTCATTGTTAATGACTGGTATTTTTCCACTGGAATTTGTTTGTTGATGTTTGGGATTTGTATCCACAGAGCAGAAATAAATTTTGTTACAAAAGTGAATTTTTCGTGGTTCTTATTTGTCCAGTATCTGGCATGGGACAGAAGTGACTAAAGCTGGAGGTAAGAAAAGATCATGAAACATCTCTCTGACGCCCACCCTGCCAGTGGTCTGTAATTCTGCTGGAATACCAGCTCAGCTCGCCTAGTTCACTTCCTGTTTTCTGTTCCTTTCAGGTTTTGTTGGTTGGTTGTGTTTTTTTAAGTCGGGGCCTTGATATCAAAAATACTATTTCAGCATGGTGAAAGGATTTTAGATCAAAGTTCCCTGATGCTTTTTTTAGGCAGATGATCCTGTTGCCACTCATGGATACTGATTGGAGAGATCACAGGTCTGTTTAAAAGACTAAACACAAAATAGTAGGCCAGAAGTGTTATGATAGCTCATCTCAGAGTTGCTGAAAGATTCATCAGCTTCGGAACATGTTGCCCCAAAGCCAGTCGTGAAGGGCAAAAATTAAAATTGGGTGGCAAAACATATCCAGCAGGGGGTCTGGTACCAAGAAGAAAATTGGTGATCAGAGAGGAAATGCATTTTTAATTCCTACTTTTCAGCTGAAATGCACAAACGGGTGTGTGGTCACGCTGAGCAGTAGCCAGGGCAGTCAGAAATTCCTGCTTCATGAAATACTGCAGGTCAGTATAGCCTAACACAATCAAGCATTGTTGACTTCCATCTCTGGTTAGTCTGAGGAAGAGTCAAAGGTTAAGGATTCTAATGAATGTAACAGCAGTCTTCGCAAGTGTGGAGGGAAGTGGGGTCACCCAAGAAAGGTTTCTTTTCTAACAGTTCCCTGTGATAAATCCTAGAGCCTGTTTGGAGCGTTGAGGGCTGGATGAGCTTTGCATCTTCCCCTCTTGCCACCTTCATCATGCAGAGCATAAAAGTTGACACTACTACTTCCTTTCAAAGACACTGGGAAATTCACTTTAGTTAGCTAATACATTATGTATGGTAGACATCACTTGCTTTTCTCAAGCATTGTGGCCAAATTTACATGATGGGCTTCGAAGTCAATTAAAAACATCCTGTGTCCTGCGTAAATCTCTGTAAAGGGCTGCAGGGATGCCAGCTTTTCCATAAGATTTCTGAGGGTGACCTTTTGTGAACTGCTCAAAGTACCATGATTAAAGCACTGCCAACAAGAGCAGTAGTAGAAAATATTCTGTTGGCTTTTATTCCACAAACAAAATACAACTCCACATGTGGATAAAAGTGAAGCCATAAACAATAATACTGCAAATAATATCACAGCATCTTGAATGAGTACAGCTTACAACAGCTAAATCTACAGTAGATCCCTTACATTATGTAAATTAAGTAAGTCTGCACAATGTGCCAACAATGCCGGGTCATTTGTTTTGTAAATTAATGGGTTCAGTATACTTGAAAAATGTCCAAGTGGCAAGGAAAAGCATATGCTATGAATGATGATACTTAATTACATCTTTTTTGTGTGTGTCACAGCTCTGAATTTCATGGAGATAAAGGCATGGAGCTGAAGCCTGCTCAGTTAGTGGAGAACCTGATAAGTTCAGCTAATGCTTCAAGGTGCTCTCATGAGTGGTTTGGCAGCTCCCCTGAACAATGCAACCTGTAGGTATTAATAGAGCGGAAAACTGATTTGCTGGTCTGTCTACCTGTGAAAACGTTTGCCTGGAGGAAGGCAAAAGGAAACCATTAAGTTCTGCTTGAGAAAAATGGTATCTGCTGCTGAGAGAGTGAATTGTAACACTAAAGGTTGTTGTAAGAGTTTTCTGACTGAAAACCCCTCCTTGAGCAGGAACTGAATAGAATTTAACATCAAAAAGGCTTGTGTCTCCCCTCCCTTAAAACATGGGAATATAGCATGTCCCTGACTGTTGACAAAACCCTCTCCCAGACCAAAGAAGTTGAATTGAGCTTTGAGGTGGCCCCAGGTATCAAATTAAGGTATTTCAGAGCCCCACTGCTGTCAGCCTGTGTTGGGGTGAGGACCCATCCATACGCTGGCTGAATGCTGGGTCCCCACCACCCCTGCTCCCAGGGCTGAGCTCTACCCTGGGGAAAGGTCAGAAGCCAGCTCCTGGCCTCAAAACTGGTCACAGTGCTTCAGTGTGGGCCGAGTCAGAAGCTGGATTCTCCTGGTTTCTCAAGAAGCCAACTTGCCCTTGCTGGCACCAGTGAGATGCAGCTCCCTAAGGATTTCAGCTAACTGTGGCACAGGTGCTGCAGCCTGGTGCTGTGATCACAGGAAATGTAAACCCCACCATCCTAACTTAGCACACAGAAGAAGAGGCAGCATATGAAGCCAAATTAGCCTCTTACCTTGTTCCAAGGACTGTCATTCTGAGCCAGCAAAGAAAAGTAGTTCAAAATGTCTGCATCTGTGACCGACTGCTTTCTGAGACTACAGTTCCTTTTACTTATCAATTGCAATGATTTAATTTTATGGGAAAAAAGTCTTTTTAATCACTACATTTGGGTTAAAACTTTTTTTCCTTTTTTTGCTATTAATTCTTTGGTGACATAGTAAATGCCTTTTTTTTTTTTTTTTTGGACGGCTGGTATTGATGATGCCTGTGTTTTGGAGCAGGGCTATTAGAGAAACCAGTTTGGCTGAGATCTTGCAGCCAATTAAGTAATTAGAGTAAGAACTCATCACACTCTCTGTAATTATAGCCACTGTAATTAATTTATCAAATTATTTTACAGGACTCTGAAATGGCTTTCACAGTTTTTTTAAAGTTTGTTTCTGTGTTTCTAAACATACATGCATGAGCTGGGAGGGGGACAGGGAGGAAGCACCCGACTGTCTGCTCTAGATGTGGCAGTTCCCAGGAACCAGCCAGCATGCCTCTTTCTACAGACAGTTTGGACAACAGGATTTAATGGGCTGATGCATTTTCTAACCTTAAGCTATTTTCATCTCATAATGGTTAAACAAGATGATGCCTAATTTATTGTCAGTTAATTAGGGGCAATACAGCAACAGGGCGGGAGGGAGCTCTGATTGGAGTAATTGATGACAAAACTTTTGAGATGATCTGTCTTCCCCCAATGCACAACACTTGAGTTATTCAAGAAGCTGATCTTGTGTTGGTGCCTTTGAACCTGGTGTTTTAAGGTGGCCTGAAAGTAATGCTGATCCCTGGGGCAATTCCAGGGCTGTGGGATAGTCATGATGCAGGACAGGATGGGCTGGTGATGTCTCTCTGTCCTGCTGCAAACAAATCCTAGCTGTGAGACAGACTCTCAAGTCTGACACAGTTCACTAGGGTCCTGTAAAGCCCCATTCAGATGTTGCGGTGACTGTCGCCTCTTGAGCACAACCACCCAAGCCTGTATTCAGTTGAGTCCCTTGAAATCTCCCCTGGGATCTTCAAACTGAGCTTTCTGCTTTGGAAGCTCAGGTGTGCCATGGCATGTTGATGGCCCTCATGCTCCTGTTAATCTGGACACGTTGTTGTCCTCTTTATGTCAGGGCTGGGGTGTCAGGACCCAGTTTCTGCACCTTTCTTTGGTCACTCTTTTGATAAATAGGATTTACTGGCAGGTTAAAGCCATGAGATGACCACCTCCCAGTAAAATCATCCCCGAAGTATAACCATGTATGGAAGATCATCAAACTTCAGCTGCTTGCAGCTCAACTTTAGCCCTCCTTGTGGGAGCTCATCACTTTGGAGAGAGTCAATAAAGGTTAGAGCCTGGAGGAAGCTCGAGAAGGCATACACTGTCCCGCAGGGAGCTCTGCTGAAGGAGGGAACACTGCAAAGGCGTTTGATTGATGGAATAATCCAATCAGCCTCCAGACACACTTCATTATACAAGCTAGTGACAATCAGATCATTAGTTACATTATCACTCGCTGCCTTAGTGCCTGTGAAATAGCACAGATAAGTAATAGGATATTTTTAGTTTAAATTGTGTTTTGAACATTTTAATTAAAAGCCTATTATAATCAATCTGTTTCTAACCTACTTTCCCTCATCCTCATTCATAAAAATTAATTATCACCATGAAGAGCCAGTGACTATCTCCTGCTCAGAGCCAGTGGCAGCTTCAGAGCCTGGGTTTGCCACTGCTCAGGTGGCTGCATGCACAGAGCCCATCCAAACTGTGTGTACAGACAAAGCTGGTCATGCAGAGCAGTTTAGCAGCCTTCCCATTGCTGGATATGGCCCAGTATGGGGGTGTTGCGAGTCATTTAAGCAAAAGTGATGATCTGCTCAGACCCTGGTATCTCAGACCATTTTGTCTGGTATCCATTTGTCTCAGAGGTGAGAGGAGCTGACAACACCTAGATTTTCACCAATTTTAAAAGAAAATTTTATCTCAAAGTGCTGGCATTTTTAAAAAGTCCAAAATCTTCCCTGAAGTGGCTATGCAGGTCAGCACAAAAATGACCCTCAAGTGGCTGAGAGAGCAATTCACAACCTTGTAGGCAGCTTAAGACTAAGTATTTGCAGTCTGGCTCCAAAACATATTTAGAATACAAAATTTATTTCTTTTTAAATAACCCAAAGTCATTGACTAAACTACCTTGACCTTCTCAAGGCTCATCACTCAACCCAGCCTGCATAAACAAAATCAGATTGTTTGTAACATATATTGCAAGTGGTGACTTTAGAAAGCAAAAGAGTAAGTCAGATTTGATCAGGCAAAGGAAGAATACCTAGTTCAGGAAAGAAACAGTCTCTTTTCTAACTAAGAGAACAACTGCACTGTTATAGGCTTACAGACAGATTAACCGACAGTGGCAATAGGATCCGTAATTCATCAGTTTGTCCATGAGGATCTTACAGAAGACAGCACTGAAAGCTTTCCTAAACTCAAGGTGATACCATCTATTGCCTTCCCCTTCTCCACTGAAGCAAATACTTTTGTTGTAGAAGTCTGTCAGGTCAGTCACACATGATTTCCTCTGCATAACTCCATGCTGACTACTCCCAATCTCTTTGTCTAATGTGTTCAGAAACAGTTTCCAGAGTAACTTGTTGTACCACCTCCTCAGGGATCAAGGTGAGACTGACCAACCTGTAGTTCCCTGCAACCTGCTGGAGCAAAGCTTTTCTGCGTCTTCAAAGGAGGTACATCTTGTGGGGCATTCCTAAAACAATTTGTAACAACTGTTTTTCTCCAAGGAAATTTCCTTCCTTCTTTTAAGGGATGGAAGTTGTGCTTACCATGTATGAGGGAACACAGTGAGAAAAACAAACCTCAGTGTTGCCTTCCATAGCTAAGCACCATTTCAGCTGCACTCACACTGCGGGCTGGCGCTGCAGGTGCTCACAGTGCTAAGCACAGCCTGCTAGGGTGAATATACAGGAATAAGGTCAACTGTTGCTTCTCTCCCCAAGCATTGGGTGAGGTGATTAAGGAAGGAAAGAATCAAGTTTTCTCTGCCACACCTTTTCACCATGGAGTGCTTGTGGGCTCATGGTGAAGAGCTGTGTTACAGAGGTCATTTGTTGGGGCTTTCTTCCTCTCAGAGAAGAAGAGCCCTTTGCACCTGTAATTCTCACAGTTATGACACAATTGCTTGTTGTTAACATGGAAGCAAGGAGGTCAAATCCGCAGCAAATCAGACACAGCAGGTAACAGCCTGTATTTTCCTGAAACCTATCCTCCCAAGTTTCAGTCTGGAGAGCACATTTGATTGTGATGGCCTTGTTACATCACTTGATGGTTAGAAGTCACACACACACACATAGAACCCTCTTTGCAGCTGCGTTCCCTACAGTATTTGCATTATTTCCATTTTGTTAGTATTTAAGGTAACACTTCTGTATGGTCACCTATGTTAGGCTGAGAGAAGTCCCTCCCACCGTGTGGCAAGGAACAGGAAGTCTGGATGGATGCCAAAACACAGAGCCATGGCACAGAGGAGCTGGCAAGGTCCACACGGTCTCCACAGCAGGAGAAAAGAGACAGGGAAAGGTGTTTATCCATGATATTTGGGTTCCACCACAGGAGCATGGCAAGAAGCCAAAGCTTAGCCCTTCATTGGACATTTGGAAACAAACCATTTATGTCCTAAGTCAGTCTCAAATTATTAAAATGGGGATAAAAGGAGCTTTCATGAAGAAGCAGTTTGAGGCAGCAGTGGTGACCTTTTCTGTACCTTAGATTTAAGGTTTCACACATATGTCCTGAAAGAATTTCTAAAAATATCACAGCACCATAGTACTATTATTTATATGTACATTAATACAGAACACAATATGGTTCTGTGTAATTAAAACAAAAAAATCTAATACATAAACTGACCTTCAAATAAAAAGAAATTTATTAGTTCTGTAATTCTAAATCTGACTTTTGAATGCTGTGAATTGTTTCAGTGTGCAGAGTGAAGAACTTGTTTCTTCTTGAAACAAACTAAGACAGAAATGAGCCTTGCACTTGTGGCATGTCTGAAATGTATTTCAGAGACACCATGTCCTGGAAAATAGGCACAGAATGTCCAGTTGTGGTGCTGGCTGTTCTGTTTGGGATGAGCTGGACACTTTTGGGCAAGTAGCTCCATTTCAGCACCTCACTGTATGTGTATGTCAAGTGGAGATCACACAGGCTCCCTTGGAAAGCATCTTGACACCTTTGGATGAAAATTTCCACAAGAACTAAACAGCTGTCCACTAATCAGCATTCATACACTAGCCTCTGTATGTGAAATTAGATGCCAAAAATTAGTAGTTTTCAATCTGATCACAAAAGTGGAATACTGCATCTCCTGTGTTGAATCCCCTCCCACTCCATAGCAATCAATAAACCAGGAAAACTATCCCACTTCCAGGATCAAGGTTAGTTGAACTGCACGAAACTAAATCCATTCCTCATACAATGGGGAAGGGAGAAACCCCAAACTTTACATAGGTTCCTAACTAGTGCGCAAAGGACCAAACTCAGCCCGAAAGTATAATGTCATTTACATACATCATGATTTCCCTGGATCCACAGGTTCTACTGCAGAAGTCCAGAGATTTCTTTCTCTCCCTCTGCAGACCTAGCACAGAATGCAAGTTTTCTTTCATCAGGTACCAGATCCACCCGTTAGTTGTTAAAAACTCTCAGTTTGCTGTATCTCCTGCATTAGGGTCTGCTAAGCTGTAGTTTGGAGATTTTCACTCTGTGCTTGTGCATCTTGGTGGAGTGTTGCTGCCTCATGTGCCTGCAGAAGAATAGCCAAGGGTTTTGCTCAAGCATCTGGCATCTGGCTTTTCTGGGAAGTGATCCCTTGGGAAGGGAGTGTCATGGGAGAGCTCCGCTCCGAGCTGTTGCAGAGGTTTGCCTTCCACCTACTGAAGTCAGAACCTTGGCTGCTCTCCCTTTCTCTCAATCCACCGCTGAATTTACAGAGTAGCAGCTCCCAGCACCCCTTCCCAGCTGGACCATGGTGTTTTTCCTTCCTATCCCGCAATGCTGGTAGCATTACCTTCCCCCAGCACCTCCCAGTGCCACTTGTCCCTAGGACACAGACTCAGGTGGTGAGCACTGCCACAGCCATGGCTGCTGTTGCTCGCTGGTGTTAGTCTGTGATTTAATTCTCCTGTTTGAAAGCCCCCCACTCATAGGTTCGGCAGTCTGAGAATGTTTCAAGTTGTGTATGTGCATTGTTAAATGGAAAATGAACTAGAAGTATTATGAGTGACTTCAAAAGCTCAGGCACAACAGTTTGAGCCTTTGATGAACAGTGAACAAGATTATGCTTTGTCACACACAACCAGGAGAAGAAACATCAGGATTACAGAAATCAAATAGTTTCACAAGGAAGAGTCCTCACCAAGGAAAGATACATTCGAAGCACTGATGAGGACAGAACAAAATGTACAGGATAAGTTTAAATGGATGGATCCTGGATCTATCCAGGGATATATCCTGAAGATCAAAAGCATTGTATTTGCAGTTCTTTTTATTTCCTTCAGATAGAAAATAAAAAAACCCGGTTGATTTTGTCTCACTTCACATCTCAGCACCAGAGCATCTTAGCCCTACTCCATGAGTGCAGGTCTAGCAGTAGGTCCTTCTACCTCAGTGAGCTCTTATTGCCCATAGATGGCACACACAAACTGAAAGCAAAGGTTGAAACCAATCCTGACTTAAATCCCTGTGCATTCTGCTCTCATGCACCTTCCTCTTGTCCCATCAATCGCTCTTCCTGCCACTTGACATTTTGCTAGATAATGAATAATGTGACTGTCCTTCTCCTGAGGCAGATTCAACAGTACAACCCTTTTCAACTACCTTATGCAGAGGAAAAAAAGTGACTCTGTCACAGTCCATTTTAGAATCATCTAAGTGTCTCCGGCTAAAAGGAACATAGGCTCAACTCAAGTAATGGATTCTCCTTTACAGAGCAGCAAAAGAGAACAAATGCAGTGATAAGCGACAATGTCGCAAAAATAACTGCTAAGAGAAGATTTATATTCTAATAGCAGCATAAAAGTATTTATTGACAATGTTGGAGGCAAGCCAGTTCATACTGGGCAAAACTTGCCTAACTTGTTTGTGGAAAATATGCTATTTTATAGTCTTAAGTCCATAGTTAACACCTTCTAATTTCCATATTAATGACTAGGCGGAATCTTGGGCGGAGCTTTCTGTCTTCAAATTTGGGTAGTGGTCTCCTGACTTCATTCCTCGGGGTGGTCTTGAAGCGTCTTCATCACTGCTGGACTTTTACCTTTTCTATGTTTGATGACATGACCTGTAAAA
The DNA here is from genome assembly GCF_047495875.1 of Pithys albifrons albifrons. Lineage (NCBI taxonomy): Eukaryota > Metazoa > Chordata > Aves > Passeriformes > Thamnophilidae > Pithys > Pithys albifrons. Next base: position 49,709,234 of record NC_092459.1, on the reverse strand, counting down.
CTTGCAAAACCTTGGCTCTAAATCTACAAAATCTTGGCTCTTTACCATTTCATCCTATTGAAATATCTAGCTTAGTTTAATGTGTGAATTCTAACCATGGTACACTAGTCTCTGTAACTACTAGACAATTATATCTGAACAAAGTGGCTCTAGCACTTTGTGCTGTTCAGCGGCCTTGCTGTGCAAACAACATTTTGCAGAGCAGAAATAGAAATTTCACAAAACTAGGGGTTTTTGGTCTCTTTTCTCTTTCATGCAGAAAGGCTTATTAGCTAATCTAGTGATGGATTGCATCTTCAGAAAGAAGATTTTTATTTTTGAATGCTTCTGGTTCAGCATTCAGTGATGGCACTTATCACTGTGCTGCCCAGAAAGGAGTCTGTCCTCACCATAGCCCACACTTCTACCACGGCTTGTTAAAATGGTTTGAATACTGATCAGGAAGAAGAAAATTTCCTCTGCAAGCAAACTATCAATTTATTGCAAAAGAAAAACTGGGGAAATGACTGTGAAGTCTTAAAGACTCATGTTAATTTGCTAGTATGTAAGCATCTGTAACTAACAAGATCATTATGAACTCTTGATACTCATCGTTCAATCAGTATCGCAAACAGTTTCTTTGAATCAAAGCAAACAAAAATTAGATTGGAAAAAACTATCCAACAGTGTAACTAGTAAAATATAGTACTGCATTCAAGAGGAAATAAAGTTAATTCACCTGAAAAATAAAGACTATCCACTCATTCAAAATGAAGGCAGTACATTTCTAAGAAGCAGATTCTATTCTTTTGCCAAAGGGAGAAAGGGAAAAGGCCAGAGATGTTTCATCAAAAGTGCCACTAACAAATTCAGTGCATGTCAGGAATGCTTGTGCCTGGGTGCCTCACTCTGGCTCAGGGAGGGCTTTTAAGCATAAGGGATCTTTCTGAGATGTCCCCTGTCATTCAGGAAGCTGTCACCTGTAATGGACATGCTGTGGGACAGGGAGGGAAATTAAACAAAGGGAAGAAAACACCAGAACAGCCATCTTCAAGAAGAACTTTGAAATTTAAAAACCTGGATGTTATGAGTCTGGTGCTTGAAAACCCCCACTAAGGTGGAATGTGTATGCAGGGATTCCCACAAGCAATGTCTTTTTGAACACACAGCTCTCCTTTGACTGGGCAGAAAAAGATCTTTGAATCTTGGGGTGGTTGAAGAGAGCTGTGAGCATTTGGGATAGGACCCTATTGTGCTGCTCAGTGATGTGCAAGGAAACATGGATTTCAGAGCAGCAGCACAATGAACCTGGGGCATGTTCACCCGGGGGAGACACCACAGCTATGATCTGTTTGCTCAGCAGCTGAGCTGGCATTCGACAGCTACATGTGTTGGCTTTGTAAACAGACAGAATGAAGTAGCATTTTCTTAGGCATGTTTGATATTTGGCTCTTCCCATTGGGTTCAGGAGCTCTGTGAACTGTCAGCTTGAATCCCTCCCAAAAGTGGAATAATAGAAGTTTGCAGTTTTATAGTGCTGCATGTTGAATGCCATCCTTGGATTCCTCCCAGGCAATCACATACAGCAAACAACAAGTAAATAATGTGTGGTGAGTGTGTCCCCCTAAAATCAAAACAGTTCCAAGTAGCCAACTGTTACTTCAGCAGGTTGGGATAGTGGTGATTGGAGAGGAATGTTGTAATTGCACACATGCACACACATACAAAGGGCAAGCATTTCTCAATTTTCAGAGGACTAGTATTTGAGAATTTTTTAATTTAAAAAGTCAAACATTTCAACTGTTAAAATTGAAAACTTGCAATTTCTAATAAATTTGGAGCTGCAAACCCAACTCTTTTCAGTGATACTTGATGATACTTTGAGCAAATATTCACTCTGTTTAAGTCAATGTAGCTTACTTAGCTAACCCAAATCATTGCTTATATAGAATGGGATGCAGCTTATATAGCTGGGATGCAGATGTCACTGTGATCATCAGCCATCAACCCTGGCTCTCTAAAACTTGCCCAGATCTGAAAGTCCCATTCTAAGAGGACTTTTCTCCACTCATTATAGTGCTTCTTATAAACAATCGCTACACAGAACCCCAAAGTGGATAGCAAGAAGTCTTCCTGAAAGGGAGTTTCCCACCAGGACATGTTTGAAGGTAGCAGGGATGCAAAGAGCTCCCTTGTCCCACAGTTTTCTTTCTCCTGCTCTTTCCTCTGTGCTCTTGGTGTGGATCTGTTCTGCCCATGCTCTTGCCCTCTAATCATGTTCCCATTCTCAATCTGAGCAAGGATTGGAGATGCTTGGGATGGTTGCAAAACTAACCCACATACAACATGATAAAGCCAGCCCAGTGTGTTCTCCCCTGCATGATTTCCTGTGTTAGAAAGCTGTTTGGGAGGCCCAGGGAGGTATGAGCAGCCCTTTTCCACCAGCTACAAGACCTTCACAGCCTGTGGCTGCTCTCCTTAATCCATGGAGAGACTCTTCAGGTGCCTTTGCTTCCTTGAAGATAATTCTTTACTCATGTACTGTGTTCCCTGTCTCCCACTACCTGTTGTGGTTCTCAGCATTTATCAAATGGATGGTAGTAGTGAGTTTGCTCAAAGAGGGACAAGGCTTAGCCTCTCCACTCAGCTGATGGATTTATTCCCAAACGCAGCTTCATATCCTCAGCAGGGGCAACACCTGAGCAATGTGGGTACAGTAATAGCACAGCCTTTGGGAGCAGAAATAGATTTCCGGTCTCCTGTTAGTCAGCGGCACAGACATGTCTGTAGAGACATCTTTGGAAATAGTAATAGAAAAGGTTCTTTCAGCAGTCTTCAAGCTTCATTTTTGCCCTGCAATCTTCTCCAAGTACTCAGCAAAATTATTTGGATGCCTGGACTCTACACAAAGAGGAAGTGGGCTTGGATCATCATTTGTCTTGGGTGAACATTTTTCTGTATTAGTGATTAATCACCAGTCACTATTTAATCACCAACATTTACCCTAGCAATGGGTGCACTAGTTACATTATTTATGTGGAGGGGAATTCAGTTCCTCCATCAGCTGTTCTGTTTCTGTAGCAAAGACAAGGGGAAAAGCTCGAAAACCAGCCCTTGGTCCTAATGTATCTCCATCACAACAGCTGTAAACTTGTTTATCCTGACAGCAGAGGGGTGCAGCTGTTCAGGCTGATGTGCCCCGCACAGCTCCCAGGCTCCTGCTGGTGTCTGGTGGAGAGAGGAAATACACAATGGAAGCTCTTTCATGATGACAGCAAATCAGCACTCAGGAAAACTGCCCCATTCCTTCTGGGAATTTCTCTTGTCTGGAGATGGGCAAGATGAGAATTTCGTACATTTTATGAAAATATAGGTTATCATATATGGGAGAATAGTCACATCTCGATTCTTCATGAGGAAGTGCTGTAGCTTCTGCCAACCACCATCCATCCCACCCCCATCCCACAACCTCCTTTGCAAAGATGTTCAGGGACCACTATTTTTTATCAGTACTGAAAAAAGTCCTCATTTAATTGCATCAGGCTATTTATATACACAGCAGATGTGCAGTGAAGCAAATGAAAGGGGTCACTGCTTGTTCCTGGGAGGATTTGATCTCTCCCCCATTACACTTCTGAAGACAAATATTTGCAAAGAAAGCCACACAGGCCTTGGGGGACCTTGAAGAGGTCAGGAGCTGAACATTCCACCTATTCTTTGGGCAAATTCTCTTCACACTGCCCTATTTCCCCCTGCCTAGTTCCAGCCACGTTGCCCACCCCTGGGCTGAAGGGCAGAGCCCAAGTCCCCATTACTTCTGTCCACACCACCACTGCACTCTGGAAGACACCATACCTGGCTATGGCAACAGCCTGCCTTTTGTTTTTTTCAGGAGGGAGTGGGGAGAAAGGAAGAGAAGCATCTTGACAGGAGTATGCATAGCATATACACATTTGTATGGCAAACACTGTTTCTCCTTCTCTCAATTTTTGACCCCTCTTATGAGGCAAGGGATAAAGAAGGATGGTGAGAGGGAGAAAGGTGTTCCTCCCCAGGGGGGCAAGCACAGTGCTCTGCTCTCTTTCACTCTCTCTCGAAAAAAAAAAAAAGAAAAAGGAAGAAAAAAGAAATTCAACATTTGTACAGGATGACCCAAATTTCTCTTCTAAAATATGCATGAAGCTTTAATCTTTTTCTTTCTTTTTCTTTCACCTGACATACCAGTTAAGTTCAGAGGAATGAAGGTGTCTATATCTTGGCCGACAGCCCATTTCATTCGAAATATTCATAAAATATTTCACACACTAAGGTTGGCTGACACTACAAAGAGCAGTTCCTATATAACTGTAGAAGGTATTAAAATAGCATTTACATTTATATATTATTTGGCCAAAAATATTTTTTTAATTGCCAGGGCAAAAGATGGTAAAACAAAAAAATACTATCAAATAGAAGTACAAACAAGTTTGGATGAAGTGCCTGAGCCTCCTCCCTGTAAGTTACTGACAACATATAGTCTTTTTGTTCTTTAGATCCATTATGGACATTTCTGTTTTCAGCCACCACTTGAATAGTCCTAGAGGTAGAGCCTGGATTTGCAGTAGCCCACCTGCAGCAGCTGAGTGCAGAAAGGCACGTGCCCTGGTGCAGCTTCCCTTCCAGAACTGGCAAACCCTGCCTCCTGGTCAATACTCACAGCCCTTCCTGAGCTCACCTACTCACTGGTTTGCTAACCCACCTGGGGAGCCAGTGTAATGAGTCTGGGCTGAGTCAAACCCACTTTGACTCCAGAGAAGCCAGAACCCAAGTCCCAGGTAGGTGCCCTGATATGTGCTTGCAGGTAGGATAGAGAAGGAAAGAGAACAAAATGCATGAAACCAAGCCCTTGCCTCTTGGCTACTGAGCTACTTTGCTGACAGCTTAGGATGAAATAGAGGTGCCTGTTGTAAGGTCTTCAATCAGGCAACAGGTTGGATATACTTCCATGTCTAGGACAAGGTCAGCAGAAGCCATCTGAGAAATCACAGTCTCAGAAAAAGTCAGTTCATGGCACACACTCCATCTGTGTCCCCCAGAGAGAATTATGCCCCTAACATGAGGCTTTCCATCACTTCTCACAGTTTTCAGGAACTCTTACATTTTTCTGTGTATTACACACATTACCTGGGCAGCATCCACATTTTTAAAGCAGTGGAGAGGGAAGCTTTGAACTGGTTAAATATATCTTTACAGGTCCAAGTTCAGTCCCTCTAGACCCCCTAACCACGGTCCAAAAAGCCATCAAAAATCTAATTAATTTAAATCTGCTGACTTGCCTCTGTGTGATTGAAATCCAAATCTCAGCAAAACATCATGGCTAAACTAATGATTTCCTCTTTCAGTCATGTAATGATGCCATTCTTAGAGAACAATTTTCTTGACACAAAGCACTCAGGCTCTGGAGACCTCAAAATCTACTAGCGTTTAAGCTTATGAGTGTTAAAATTGTCACATCAAAATATGACAAATTAATTGCTACTAAAAACAGGACTTGTCTGATGCACTCAATTTAAATTGTACATCTTTGCAAATATAACGAATTGACCATTTAGTGGACTTCTGCATGGAGCAGAATTGTAGTAGCACTTTTAAGACTGCAAGCATTTGCAAGACCTTGACAAAACACACACCAGTGCTGAAATAATGTTTGGGACAGAAAAGAATTGTTGACATGGAGTAATTTTAAGTGAACTTTCCAGCCCAGAGAGAACAAGAAAGAGCTTATTATTTTTTTTAAATGCATGACAAAAAAATTGGAATGTCTGAATCACTTATTATCAATCACAATTCAGGAAGTTCACTGCAAATAAGAATAAAAGATTCTGGCATATGTAGTACATTTACAAGTGCAATATATGATGTATAAATATGGAATGTAAATGCATGCATATATACATATATATAGCAGTAACTATGGACACACAATAATGTTTAATTAAAAAAAAAACCAAACCCACCCCTTGGGACATGATTGAGAGATTCTTCACAAAAAATATAAAGATGCTTGAGTACCTATACAAAAACCATAGCCCATTTGGATCTTGTTCTGATTTTTTTAGCTATATGATTATATCTAATAGTCTTTTTCTTGTTTTAAAGTCAGCACTTAAAAAGCTCTTAAGTTTCTTCAATGCAAATTTTTTGCACCTTATCTTATAAAGCACCAAACCATATGAGTACAAAATCTGACAATGAGTCCCTAACCCAGTGTTGTTCATATCACTGCAGACCTTGGAGTCCCCAGGTAAGACTTAAGACCAACAGGATGATGGTATGAGTATTCGCCACACAGAGGAAAGACAGAATGCCTGAATACTGAATTCCTGAATTCCTTGGCTGTTACTTAGTGCACACCTGGTGTGTTAACCACTGTGAAACCATCTCCTCTGTCTGGATGAAAAGAGTACTTACACTCACTGTCATTCAGGGCATATCATAAAGAATACTGACCAAATTGGGGCTGTTGCCACAATTTGCTGTCACATAGCATTAGTGATATAGGTGAAAAGACCTGTGCTGAGATTTACAATGTTGCCTGATGTCCATGAAAAGGACTTTGAAACTGGTGATGGAATCAGAAAAAGGAGGAATAAACCTTGTTAAATTTGTAGAAATCCTCAAATGAATATTGCTGGGAACTACATTGTTCAAAAGTAGGCTATCGATTGACAATAAGCTATTAAAGAAAACACTGCAAATGTGTCCTACAAGTAGGTTGTCTACTTGACCTACTGCTCCTCAGTCTGTTTGTGTGAAGACAGGGATGGAGCAAACAGATAACAGTAATTCCAGCCTCCTGGAAGCAACCTGCCTCAGGGACAGAGAACTTCTCTGTGGGACTGTGACAGTGCTGAAGAAATACTGAACAAGACCAGTGAAATGTTGCTGTAGAGTTCCCAACTAACATCAGTCATGCTCCCAGAGATATAGGACAGCTGTCAGCCTCTGAGTAATGAGATTTCACATCAGAAACCTGGTGTATTCTTCAAGTTTCACTTCAAAACTTCTGGGACTTTCTTTGACTTCTGAAAAGCAGGAAGTAGATCAGGACAAATTCACCTGTGGTGTAAACCTATTTATTTTTGTCGATTAAGATTAGATATGAAATTGGTTCCTACTAGGATTTTAAATGGTGATTAGATTGGAAATGTCACTAGCAGGCTTCAGAAAAGTGAGGAGAAAGGAAGCAGTGCTGAGCCACCTGCAGAGCAGCCATCCATCTTCCTGAAAGAAAATCATTAAATTCTTTGACTAGAAGCTTTTCAAGGTAGAGGCTTCTAAGAGAAGAACTTCTAACCTTCTAGGTGGTGTACTTTCTTTCCCTGAGAGTGACAGAAGTTGCCAAATTTCATTACGGCCACAAAAAGGTGATTGGGCCTTGTGTCCAAAGAGTTCAAAGAGTTGTAACATCTGTACGATACCTGTAACAGCTGCTGCTCAAAGGAGAGCAGTAATTTCTTTCTTCAGTGCTGCAGCTGGCTGACAAATTTGTGACATCGTTCCAGATGTTGGCAGACAGCTGTTCAGCAGCACTCCAGTGGGTATAAAGTGTGCAGAGGTTCTTGTGACTTGAACATCCTCTTCCCTCACATGAAGCTTTGTCGAGTCTCAGCCAGGCAGCTCTCACCACTTAAGTGGTGCTCATCTGTGGCACAGGTAAGAAGCGAATACACTTTTGACTTTAGAGAGTTGTTCAACATGACCTGGACTGAAACATCCTTCTTTGCATTGTAAATTAATCATTATGGATGAGGGGGATTATTAAGACCTAATGGCCATCCCTCTGTAGCCCTCAACCTTGTCTGCAAACATGTTCTACTTTAGCAGAAAATGAATAATAAATCTTTAAAAATTTGATAAAACTTCTGCCTTTACAGCCCTATTAAACCACTGCCCACCCAAATCTTTTTTGACAGGCAGCATTGGAAACTTGGTTTCAGCAACTCCTTTTACAAAAATCAAAATTAATTGCCTTTCTTGTGCCAGCATAAGTTTATCTTTCCCTTCCACTGAAGATTAAAGGTGCTTTGGTGTGGACACATTTGCCCCCAGGTGATGTCATTGTGGATTTGTGCTATGCTCTGTATTTCATTACAAGTTCCCAGGCTCACCTGCAGTGCAAAATACACAAGTGCTCACCTGTGATCCACCTCCCACAGGAAGCTGCAGTGTGTGTTGCGGGACAGGTTAATGTGCTATGGGTTCAGTTCTAAGGTACACACAACTTGCTTGTGAGCAACAACAGAGTCATTTTTCTTGTCTGGATACTATTTCAACCTTGCAGAATGGTATTCAGGGGGTGATTCTCCAAATGCTGGGTGGGTGGTAATGAAATGTTTTGGAGGCACAACTGCCTCAGAAGGCCCAAGTGCAAAATGGGTTGTCTGAGGAAAAGTGCATGGGGAAATGGCAGTAAAAGGGGAAACAGTTGTCTGAGGAAAAGTGCATGGGGAATGCTGCAGATGGGAATGCCGGGGGAATGGCAGTAAAAGGGGAAACACTTCCAACAAAGTTTGGATGAAGAAGTTTTCAAAACATATTTAGGAACTGACAAATTATAGAATCAATATTTGGACTAGAGGTTTTTAGAAGTGCTTCAAAGTTGGTCCAGTTTGTTCTACATAAAAATGAAAGCTTTCCTACGAACTATGCTAGGAGAAAATTTTGAGGCCAGTGCTTAATTCTTGAAACAGTCCAGCACCAACGTCTGACACACTGAAGTAGTGTTACTGAACTCTCTCAAAGGGAATTATAGAATACATAAAGGTGGGATAAATTTGTTTCTGGAAACATATGTAATTTTCCAAGGCGGCAATGACATCAATGGAAGAGTTAAAATCATAACCATAGACAAATGGCAATACTATTCCATCTTATATCACTTAATTTAAAGGATTAGAATGCAGACACTCACCCAAAGAGTCCACCTTGTTAAGAAAATAAGTTAGAAAGGGTAACTGCACGCATTAAATGTTTGGAGGGGCATTGAGACAATTTAGATTTGCCTCTTTAGGAGCACAGAGCAAATTAAAAAATCACAAAGTAATAGAAGAAAATCAGAAACATTGAAAGGAAATCAGCATGGCTATGTGGCAAGGTAAATGCAGGTATTACTAAAAGAAATATCTTTACAAGCAAACAAAGTACTGTGTCCTTCTAACGAGGACTGCAAACTCTGCAGCACACAGACCAAAAATGTGCAAAGACAAACTTGTAAGGTGTATTAAAAACTCTCAGAAAGGCTAATGACCAACTGTGCAGGTGTAAAGGTAAGCCAGCAGGAGAAATGAACGCAACACAAAAGAGATTGTAAGTCAGAGTTACAGTTTAATAACAATATTACAATAAATGCAATGGCACAAAGAGAAAAATTGGTTTTAACCCACAAAAACACAGAAGTATAACCCAGCACCCTGGGGCACAAGCACAAAGGGGTTTGTTAGCCCCTGCTGAACCCTATGCAGTTCCCCCAAGTCCAGAATAAAAGTCCAAGGAGGAAAACCTGTTGGTGCAGCTGACAGTTGCAGTCTGGTGGAGAGCGGTGGTCGCGGGCTGGTTGAAAGTGGTGGTCTCCTCCTGTCAAGGTTTTGGTCCTCCTCTCAATCCGACGAGTGACCCCTGAGGTCTTCTAACCCCAAGATATGTACCCGCACGTCCAGGTGGGAACACCCAGTACCTCTCCCAGGGCAGGAAGTCACACAATGGGTGATCTGACTCTCTGAGTCTTGGGATATTTTGGAATCATTGATCGCCCCCTCAGGCTGGCTGTGAAGATGCTAACGACTCCCTGGAGGGAAGTTATCACAGCTCTTATCTCACAGATGTCTTTCACACCCAGCTCACAACCTGAGGCGTCAGGTGTGCCCTGGGCAGCTGCTGCAAATGGTCCATTGTTCTTGGGAAATGAATAGAGGGGGTAGAATACACAGCTTTGAATACCCCCACACAGTGATAAACTGGTCCCACCTGCTGAACTAGGACACCAACTCAACCTTTTTTGAATTTCTTAAGGTTAGAATCTAAAGGACATACAGATCCCTCTTTCATAGAATTTCCTAGAGAAAATAAACCATCGTCAAACACCTAAGTCAGTCTCTTCATGTCTGCAATTACCATTAAGTACCTTTAAGAAGTTCCAGGCCTAGACCTGCTCCCTCTTTTTTAGTAGAAATAGAAGATTTGGCCATCTTTCTCAAGATAAAAAATTGGGAGTCCATATGAAATAGTGGACAAAATGAAGGGGATGTGAACAGGGGGTAGTGAATGGCCAGTGAATTGCATTCACTCTGGGATTCTCCAGGGTGAGACACAACAACTGAATGGCTGCCAGCACTGTGCGCACTCTCACCTGGTGCCAGAGGAAAAGGAAAGATGGAAACATGACAATATTCCTAAGAGGGGCCAGGGAGGGAGGGTCAATGCAGAATGGGGATTCCCAGCTAACAGGAAAAATGTTCATGCTGTAAAGAAGAGCAGTTTTGAACTTGAACCATGGGTCACTGCAGCAATTTGGAGAAGATGAACCCTGGATTTTGTAAAGGGAAGCTGTACCCATATATTGTCAGTCTTTCAAGAGAGCAACAACCTCATTGTCCAGGTTTTTGTGCCAGCCATCTTGTTGTCCAAGGTGCTTTCTTAAGGTTTCCAAGACTTCTTAAGAGACTCTGGTGACCCAGAACTGAATGAAAATGGCCTCACATGGATTGACAGTTTGTTAGAGGATCAAAAACACAGGGGAGAAACTGGATAGATAATTTACAGAGTAGAGGGATACCTCACATTACACAAAACTATGCTCAAGCTGATGTTATGCAACATATCCACACATAATCTGAGGGGAGGGGAAAATTCTTATGAAGATTGCCTTCATGTTCTAATTTAATCAAGATATTAAAGAAGATTGAGCAAGAGAAGAACTACAGAGGACTTTGAAATACTGACAAAATATTATGAAATAGATGATACAGTTTTCCCCAAAATGTCAGTTCAGTAGTAGTGAAAAAAAAAAGACAAAAAGTGAAGAGAAGAGAGAAAAGAGAAAGGAAAGGAGAAGGAGAAGGAAGAGAAGTAATTTGTGACAGATAACAATCCAAAAACTTACAGCTGGGACCCTTAGTGCTGTAAGAAGTTCCCTGTCACCATGATAGTCAAGGAAAAATGGGTAAGTTTCTTAGAGGGACAGTCAAGTGTATGGAGCATCTTTCAGTCAAATAAAGTCACTAAGACTCTTAAGTCTAACAGAAAACACCCTAAAACAGCACAGAAATGCATTGTCTGTAGAATTGTGTCATAGAAGATGCAAGTAGAGATATTTCTCATCTTTTCCAATACAAGGCATCAAGTGACACTAGTGAGTGTAAAGTTCAAAACTAAAACAAAGTGAAGAGGTTGATCTACACAGCACAGAGAGATGATAAACTCCTTGGTGAATGGCATATGGAGGCTAAAAAGGTTATTTGAACTCAAAAGAGCAACCAGAAGATTTGATTGAAGTAAAATCCATCACAGCCTATTACATACAGGCCATTACCTTCAGCTTGAACTTCTATGGCATGTCTGCTTATGGCTAAATATGTGTTTTAGGAATTATTGCTTCTGGCTTACCTTGACCTTATCACCTCCTCTAGGCATCTGCTACTAAAGGCAGGAAACCTGGCTATGGGTGTTTTTGCTCTGGCCAAGAAAAGCCTCTCTTTTTCTCTGATTCCTCCAGCCAACAGGCAGCACAGTACAGACCTGTCCTGAGAGGAAAAACAGAGAAATGTTAAGTGCAATTGAAGAAATCTTTTATCCAAGTATAAGACAAAAGTTCCCTTTTCATCTGTTTATGAAACACCATATAAGCATTTTGTGTTTGCTTTTAATCAGATCCATTTTCATCTTTCATTTTGAAGCCTCAAACTCAATACTAATAGGATGCTAATCACTGGAACCAGGCACATGCGAACTTTTTCGCAAAAGAGATCACAAACAAACACAAAGAAGACTACAAGTTGAGGTGTATTAATTAGTCATTCCAGTGGCAACCTTATCCAGAAGATGTCACCAAAACACAAGTAGTGCTCAGAGTTACTAGAAAAAGAAACATAAATGGAAGAACTTCGAACTCATATAAAAACCACTGAAAAATCAAGGAGGATGTTGAGACAACACCTCAAAACCTGTCCTGTGATAGCTGAACCCAAGCCACAACAAAAACCAGTTCCTGGAGCAAAGGCTGTCAGTGCTTCAAAGAGTTTGGTCTAGCATGGCAGAAATGTTGACACTGCTGCAACCTCAAGCAGATCAACAATTAACAGCTGATATCTGAGAGGTTAATATCACTTCACTTCTTTGTGACAGCTGAGTGCAGGTATGAGCCAGCATGGTTCATCCTGATTGACACACTGTGGTTCAGAAGAGATGCTATTGCAGGGAGAATTTCAATGTAAAGAACACAGACCATGACACCAGCCAGCAGGAATTGTCCCAAGTCTTGAGCTTTGTGTTTAAGGGTTGTCTTGACCCTCGCTGGCACCAGAAGATAAGCCCCATTCCACTATGTTTATCCTTCTCTAAGAAGAAACCAAGCCAAATCTGCCTGGTAACGGGAAAATCCATTGATGCTTTAGGACTGACAATGAGTTAGAGTGTATCACAATCTGAGTACCACTTTCCACAGACCTCCCTGATAAATGTGTTCTAGAGCAATTAGGGTATGAATTACGGAGCTTTTAAACTCAACAGACCTTTATTCAGATCTTGTTTGTGACTACCCAAATAATTTACACCATTTTGAGCAGAAGATTAAAAATAACATTTACTGCAGTGGTTCTTGCACTATTATGGGAAAAGATTTTGTAAGAGTTGCTCCTGGGAGATTATGCATAATAGTTACATAATGTGAGAAATCATACTCTCATAATATCAATTGACAGGTTTAGTCTAATCTCTAGGACTCTCAGGTTGATGGATACTATTTTAATTCTATATTAATCAAAACCATGGAATGAGGCCAGGTGTATTCTGCAAAGAAACCTGAAGGTGTATCAGCATGAATTTTCAGTCTTCTGAAGCTAGCTGTAGTCTAAATAAATTTTGTTATATTCATCTGTATTCCATATGCCTGTATACTATTAGGATTGGTCCATTTCCATAATCAGATTTTTATTCTACCCAATTCAATAAGCATGTCTTCTGTAAAAATCAGTATTACTTTAAAGTCTGGACATCTAGCACGTGCTAAACAAAGAAGATTCTAAGTTTCTAAAAATTTGTAAAAAACAATTTAGCCAGTGATGAGATGAAAAGAGAACTCCTTTAAAAGCAGAATTTATTTGGCCTTCAAAAATTAGCAGCATGTTTCTTGGCTGAAGAAGTTCAACTTGCAGACAGGGTCCTTAGAAAATCAATTCATGGCACCTTAGTGTTCTTGCTTGTGTCTGAACAATCAAGACACTGCTTTGTTTCAGATAAAGAGAAGCAGTTTCCTTAGCAATCTCTGAAAGCTAAAAAACACAGTAATAGAAAAAATGGCTTAGTTGCACATGCTTGCTTAAAGTAGCAATAAAAATGCTGGTTTACTTTTCTAGAATGTGGGTTCCCAAGTCCTGACTAACAGATGAAATCAGCATCTTAGACACCACACTGTCCTGAGGTCCCCTACAGGGTGGAAGCTCAACAAGGTAAGTGGCTTGGGAAGTTAAAGCCATTCCTGGGAGAACTCAGCTGTGTGGTAAATATAATTCTCCAGTGCTTGTGGTGAGGACTTCCATGGTTCAGAGAATCCTTTCCAGAAAGCTCTTCTGCTCTGCCTCTCTGTAAAAGAGGTGTTTGCTTTCTACTTTTCTGAGTGAGAATAAGTGGAGGTGGAAGGAATGCTGCAGGTTGGTGTTTTAGTATAAGCTAGGACTGGACATCGGGTTGAGTTATAACAGAGATTTTTCCCTTTGTCACACATTAAAGCCCTAAAGCTTTGTATAAGGGCAAGATGACATCAAAAGCTAATGCCTGATAAGGCATAATTTGGGAGATTAGGCTATGTGAACAAGCATCCAGCCTTTCTGTATAGAGCAAAATCAGAACTTCAGGCTCTGGGAATCTCTGCTTGCTGGCCTACCAGGAAATAAATCATTGGAAATGCACTGGCTTTTTTAGGATAGAAATTCTTCTCTACAACATAAACTCATTTCTTGCTGTCTTTGTCATAATCTAACAGAGGATGCTAGAAAATAAACAGTCAAAATTCTCCTTATTTTGCTGATGTTTATGTAAAACCTTCCTGGTTTCACACAGACCTGGGCAACCAGTATGGTCAGGAAGTAGGATGCTGTAACCAAGCAGAACCAGCATGGTTGTCAACTAGTTAACTGATGAGATATTTGCAGCTTTCAAATTCAATAAGCTTTCAGTGTATACTTCTAAATGAAAACAAGTCAAGTGATGCCTGAAAACCACTTCTCCCTCTTTTGGTATTTTGCAAGTAGATCTAGATCCTATCCTGTGTAGACATCAGAGTTGGCCTGATGGTATATCCCAAGAAGAGTATTGACTGCCTTAACACATATTTTGGGGGGAAAAAACCGGCTCCCAAATGCAACTGTGAGTAACCTGAGCTACTGTAAACTACATGCAATTGAAGAGTCCCATTTTAATTAACATGCTGATCAATTACTCTTTTGTATTTTCAACCTGTGCTTAGCAGTATTCACAGGTTGTCATATACATTGCAATTAAAAAGAAGTCATAGTTAAGAGAAAATTATTAGTTCTTTACACCTACTTTTATATTCTCTTCTGTGATGGTCTATATTAGTAAAGAATATGGAATTACATCCTGCTCTTTTATCATATTTCATAATACATAGCTGGTAATTCAGATTTCTTACACTCTAAGGAGTTACAGTCTTGGAGTTTCTATAGCTGGTGTACCCACAGTACCAATTACTTAAAAATGGGATGGAAAATGTAATTAAATAAATGTACCTTCAATTTAAATTAGAGCCCTCCTTTTTCAGGAGATTTTCACTGCAGGCCACAAAAGAGAAGCATTAGTTCAGAAGCTACACTATTGTGGTGATGGTGATCCACTGCCAAATTTGACACTAGTGTTGGTCAGAGACTTGAGCCAACACTAAGTTGTAATGTCTTTTTAATTAATTTGTCATCAAACATCAAAAAGTTTTGTCACCAATTTCCTGTAACACAAGTACAGGTGCCTGGCAGACACAGTAAAGGCTGTGGCATTTTTCTCTGTAAGGCTGGGTTCTCAATGTTTGCTTTTCAAACACACCTCCTTTATCTGTGTTGCTCTATTGGAGCTCTGGGAGGACACAGGAATGGTTCCTACTCAAAGTACTGTGGGTATGAGGCTGGATGAGCTTCCACTCCTGCTCCTGGTTGTAGCATTTTCTTCTGCCTTAGTGATTAGCATTAGCAGAATTAAGGGTAGTATTAGAAGAATCTGTCTTTCACTGGTGAAGAACAGTGGCTGCATCTCTGATGAAATGTGGCTCTGACAGTTGCCAAACCAGCAACAGTTCTTCCTACTCCAAACTTATGTCCTTAAATCAGGAGTTCCTCGGGGACAGGCAGGTATTTTCTCTCAAAGTGCAGAAAGCAAAGGGAATTCTGAACAGCGCTATAACTAATTAGAGACTACTATTAGGAAAACTGGAAAAGAAGGTTAACCAAGTTCCTATGACCATTCAGATGCTTAAGGACTAGCTAATTAAGAGGCTGAATAACTCACAGGCTTAACCTGAACTATATAGTTAAATACATGACTGCATGGAAGCCTGTATTGTCAGCCACTGAGACACTGGAACATCCTAGTATTTACAATGCTTTTTATAAAGAATTCTGTTTGAACCCTCAGTTTACTTTACTTTATTAATGTATTAGTTTATTAGCAAGTCAATGAAGAAATTTTATTTCAATAATTTTCTCTTATAATGAGTGTAGGATGCTTTGAACTAAATCACAGCAAGCAAGAACATACTAGACAACCTATAGTCTTAGCTGCTTCAACTTACACATCCGTGTTTTTTGTTTGTTGGTGGGTTTTTTTAAAAACAACAACAAAGTAGAAATATGCATGATCATTCCTTTTTTATTTGGTAAATGACAGCATCATTTCATATGAAACAGAAAAAGAATCATGCTGATCAGCCACCCACACACTTTCTTTAAAGCTCTCATAAATTGGATCAACATTTAGAAAGCACAGCAAGTACCAGAATTTAAGCAATATGATAAAACCCATCAAGCTGTGATAGTGAATATGCATCAATCCTTTGTACATTAGCTTCCTTATGCATATACAATGTTGTGAAACACTGTTCAGAAATACAAAAACATAATTTTCATGGGAATTTCACAATCAGAAATCACCTCTTCCTTTATGTTCATAAGCAGTGCAGTTAAGCTCCCTCTCTTTCCAGCATAGAGCTGATCCCTTATCCTGCCTCTGATTATGTAGTTATGCCCCCGTGTAAAAGGTTAGATCCAAGCTCCTGTGCACAGTCAACTTGGTCCTCCCACGCCTGAATTTAAACCAAATTGGATCCTGACATGTCTTGGCAACAGCTACAGCTATTGCTGCACCGAGTCCCTGCCTCAGCCAAAGTTCATTGCTTTATCAGTGATACGTATCCTCTGCTTCCAAGAAAAGACAAATTAAATAAGATAAAACTATTATAAGATTTGCTCAACGCCAAAAAATATGGTTGTCATTCCATCCTTTTTCATATACAAGGCAGCTGCATGAAAACAAGCTTGGGTTGATTTTGTATTCCAGTGAAGAGCCACTGTGAATAGGCAGCAGTGGTTTCTCATTCTGCTGATCTGGTTCGGAATCTGGTTC
Organism: Pithys albifrons albifrons; assembly: GCF_047495875.1. NCBI lineage: Eukaryota > Metazoa > Chordata > Aves > Passeriformes > Thamnophilidae > Pithys > Pithys albifrons. The sequence goes on along the minus strand of NC_092459.1, from coordinate 49,692,374 downwards.
TGGCTCTTATTTAAAATTGTTGTACTGTTTGCATTCTTCTACATAATTTTTAATGTAGCTGTATCTTGAAATGCATACATATACACAAACTCAGCTTTCAGGCTGGTTGAGATGCACTATTATCCTTTAAAAGAATCAATTGTTTAATGTTTACCCAGTTCCTCTTTAGCATCAGTCCAATATTCTCCTTTTGTTGAGATGCTGGGGGTGGGTGAGGAGAGGAGAGTTTGCCTTGAATTTTTGACAGTGTTATAGTTTGAGCTGGCAAAATGCCAACTGCCTGGTACCCAGTCAAAAAGTCCACTCCCAGAGCTAGAAATGAAATTTAGCAAGTTATTGTGATCTTGTTGCTGTTCCAGCTGAACCCCTTGGAACTGGCAAGGGTAACCCTCATCAGATGCATTGCTCAAGAGTGTGAGCTGCTGACCTGTTTTGAAACACCCAAAGGAGGGCACAGTCTTCTCAGAAGGCCATCCCAGGTCTGGTCCAAAGCCTGAGCATTTTTGAAAAAGGAAAGCATAACACATAAACCAGTATCAGCATATGCAATCATCTCAAGTCTTCGGCTACCTCATATTTCAAAGATGGAATACCCACCTGAAAAACAAAGGACCTACTGCAATCCTTGACAGCTTTTCCATGACATCCTTGTGATCCCCTCTGGAGCACACTTGTTTCTAAAGGAAGGCAATGAGCATTCTTTTGAGTGAAGTAGGGAGAGAGAAGCTGAAAAGTTTCTAGCATTCCCTTTTGGTCCGCACATCAGTGCCATTAGCATCAGAGTTGTTGGTGGGTGAGTATGGCAAGTTGTAATTCTGATTTCTTTTATCCATATTGTCTGACTGCTTAATAAAGAGACAAGCAAACACATGCTTGGTGAATGAGCAACTGCAGTATACAATCTCTTTTTTAATTCCTTTGGGGGAATGCTGGGGCATGGAGCAAGGTCGTAGTAGCCCCTCCCACCACCAGGGTGAGAGAATAGCACACACTTACCTGGCTGAGGTAGGAAGAAGATGAACCCACCTGATGCTGAGGCTGGGAGAAGGCAGCCTAAGAGGCCAGGCTTCCCTGGCTGCTGGAAAGACTCCTTGCTCCACACTCCCCAAGGGTGGCCAGAAGCTCTGGGCAGAGCCATTTTTCCTCCCCACCACCTGAAGGGTTATGTGTCTTATAAACCACATGTCATGGAGGTTAAGGAGTGGCTGTGGCCACTGAAGAGTTACGTGTCTCTAAACAGAAGTGATGATGCCTTCAGGAGGATGCTAGCTCCTATCATCTGCACTCAAGACAACATCTACCCATTCATTAAGTGGCCCAACAAGTTTGATCTGCTTGGGCTAAGCAAGACTGTGCAATTCATTTCACTCAGAAGTGGAATTTAAAGCAGAGTTTAAAACTGCAGACCCAGAAAATTGATCTTAAAAAACCGCTCAGCTCTGTGAAGAGCTCATAAACCTAAAATGAGAGCCTTGAAATAAATGCAAAAGCCATCATCTACTGCATTATGTTTCTCAGTTATACCAATTTAAATTTTTCACACTGAGATAATCTGAGTTGCCCAACTCCATGTTTGTAATATCACCTACACTAACTCCCTGCAAGCACAGCAACAAACTCGCAGGCAGGAGGCCAGGTGCCAGCACCAGTGACTGAACTTGAAATCAGTTTTTTCTCTCAAGTGTAACTTTATTCTTGCACTCTATGAATATATCACTGTGTACAGGGACAGCTGTACACACATTTTACAGAGATAAGTAAGATGAAACCACTGACTTAATAAATTCATTTTGTGGAGGTGTTTAGTACTTCTGTGCAGCTGTGTAACACACAGCAGGACTGAAGCAAAGTAATGCAAAGCAGGAAGCAAGGAAAGTAGAGCTTTAAGATCTGTTACAGTTTCTTTCTCTGGAAAGGGAGTCCCATTTCTTTCATGTGAGCTTTATTGTCTCATTGAGGAATTGCTTTGAGGGTTCTAACCATTGCTATCTCAAGGTGGGTGACTACAGGCTTCATTTCTCATTCTCCTGTCGCCTATGCAGGCAAATAATTATTTGCATCCCCAGTTCTTCTCCCATGTCACCTAGGTTTGCCTAGTTTACCTGGTTTTTAAAGTGCCTCAAAATAAGCTGAAATTGGAATATTCTTTGCAGCTTCCAAAAATAGGGAAAACTACATTATTGTCCTCTGAGGTAAGAGATGTAACTGATTATTTCTAGTATTGAACTATGCCATACAAATTCACTCACCAAATTTTTACTTGAAAGGAGAAGCTAACAAGGAATTAAAAACATTTTCAGAATAAAGAGAGCTGACTGCAAAAGCCAGCAGTTAATATGCAGCTGGCAACAGGCTAAGGTATCTGCTTTTATTCTAAAAACTAGCAGAATAGGAATATGGGAACTCTAACATACCACTAAAATAGTACAAAATGCCCTCTTGTAGCCTTCTGTTTGTAGTCATACTCTTAATAATCTGAATACTTATTTTTTCACCCATATTAGAAATTCTCTAATTCATCTCAAGGGTTGGTCAATGTTTCCCTCTAACCCCAGGGTCACACATCCCAGCACAGTTTGGGATCATGTTTTCAGCAGAGGTATCCCTCACAGAAGACAGATCCACTCACTGCTGTGGCTGTTTGATGCTTTTAGACCACGCAGAGGCATTTAGGCAGAAGTGCTGTGGTTGTCCTGCTCTAATGGGTTCGTTATCTGGCATGATGTCTGGCATCTTTTGCTGTCGTGTTATCTTGTAAAAGCAGAACAGCTGCACACGTGGTACAGTTTTTCGAATGAACAAGTCACAAGACTTTCAGAGATATAACGTGAAAGGCTGTTGAAATGCTCTAAGAATTATAATGACAACTTATCAATGGTTGGAACAAAATCATCATTTTACTGATTAATTCACATGCTCTGGGAAGAGTGTTTGCTTATGAAAACTCTTCTGCCTTTTTAGCTTTTTTTCTACTTTATTTTCTACTGGTGATCTGTAAAAGAGGAATGTTAAGAACAGCACAGTGTGGACTCTTCTGAATTCGGCTCTGTTATCAGATAGCTTTCTTGGAAAACTAATAGATAAGAGCAAAACATGACTTTTCTCACCAAATAACAACTGCTTTGACATGCACAGTCTGAGAGATAAGCTGCCTGTGCATGCCATCGTCTGCAGACCTGTGATTTTTATGCTACAGCTCTGCTGCCCACTGGGTAGCCAACTTTAAAATGTGGGTATCAGCCCATCTCTGACCATGCAGAAAGGGAAGCTTTAGGTCTCCTCAGCTGAGTAGAGATTCCCTCATGTGAGAACTGGTAACAAGAAGGGCTCCAGATAAAACTGCACCTGGCTTTTATCAGCAAGGAATAGTGAGAGTCTGTATTCCAATTAGTAGCCGTCAATTAGAGATCCATTACTCAATGTACTCAACCTCAGGAAGAATATAAAGGTCTGAATCTGTGCTGCTTGCTAGCAGATACTCAGCTGATGGACTACTTTCTCTAAAAATTATGTTCTAAGAAATAAAGAGATGATAAGCAGTGGAGACTCAATATTAGATAAATTTATACATAGAAAAGAACTTTTCTGATAGGCCTGTCTGAGGACAAACAACTCAAAATCTTTCCAAAATAAGCTGTAACACAGAGGAATGACACAGAGGGTGCCACTGTCACCATGTCTGGCTGTGAGTCCTTCAGAAGTCACAGTGACACCCTCTCTACCTTTGAACGCTGGTCAGTGAAAGCCAGAGCGATCTTCACACATCAGGTTACTGGACAGCAGGTGGTTTGCACTTATATTTAACCCTATGGGTACAACAGCAGGGTTTATATATTATAATTAAAAAGTCCCCTGTGGTAAACCAAGAAATCCCCAGAAATCACTCCTCCCTGTCCAAGACCCATGATAAGAGACCTTTGCAGAATAACTCTTGTGCTAAAAATGTCTTGGATACCAAAACTTGTCCAGTGCCAAGGCTTGTTCTGTTTACAAACAAATAACTGAGTGAAGAAAAGGTCACAGTGACATGCTTCTGAGAAGTTAGATTAGAGACTATGAGCACTAAACCAATGTTTGCCTCAGCTGGAAGACGAGGAGTGCCATGTAGATAAGTTGCCACGTTTTATCTGTCACATTCCTGCTTGTGTCCTGCAAGGGGAAGTCCCTCAGACCAGTACGATGTGACGACAATGAGGTTATCAGAGGTTTCTTGTTTTGTGTAGTGCTTTTCCCATCTACAAGGCAGGGTGCGGGCTGGCAAGAGATCACAGCACCTAGAGGAACTCTTACCTCCTTGAGGAAAGAAGCCCAGTAAACATTTGTGAGCCTTTTGAAGGTATATTTCTAAATGGAGACAGAAAGCACTTTGCACTGACTCCCCAGGACAGGGAAGAACATTTCTCAGTGTTGAAACCTTTCTATTACTCACTGCTCTGGTTACAACTTTCAGCCTTTTACTGTATTTGAACCTGAAATCATCTACCATCTTCCCTTGTCCTTTCTGTTACAAATACTGAGCATTATATTTTGGTTTCTTTGCAGAAAACCCTCTGCTTATTGACTATTATTTATCAAAGTAAATTGTCTGCAGATGCCCAGTGTGTGATTATGAAAGATTAAACAGTGTGGGCACAGCTTTCAGAATCCCAAATGCCAGTGCTGATGATGTACACAGTCATGGGTTTATTACTGAAGACAGCAGAACATCAATAATGCACTTGGTGCTACTTCACTACGTCAAAACTCCCTGGTAATTACCAAATACTGGAAATATATCTGAATTCTGGAAAACAGCAAAACTCTCTAAAAATATTTCTTCATGATACCACTCTGTAAATTTAAAGGTTTCTTTAATTTTTAAATTCCCTATAATCTTAAATAAAGCCAATATCTTTCTCAAAATCCAAGCCGGGTACCTAAAAGTTGAATAGCATTGTAACATACAGACACACACAAAATATATCTCCATTCATAGATCAAAACCCAAACAAGCAAACAAACTCTCCCATCTCTAGAATGAAGGACAGTAATATCTCCTTAACTGGTTTGATCATTATCTTTCCTGACAGCCACACAACGTGGGAAGCTGAGCACAATCAGTTCTGCTTTTTGCTGAGTTCTGCAGCTGGTAAGTGTTGATCACTGTTCACCTTCCATTGGTTCCTTTGATATTTTGACTGGGAGGATTTTATGTAAGTACTCTAAAAACTGGGTAAAAGACTGATCTACAACTGTTGAAATGGAGATAAAGAAGTTTTGACAGAGCTCTTAGGAAGATAAGCTATGCTGACTCAAATGAGGTTGTCTACAGATTTTTTTGTTTATTTTGCTTCCCCCCGTCCCCCTGCCAAATCTTCCTTGTGCAGTCCTCAGGCACATTGGTAACAACTGCACAGTGCAAACAGATGTAGTGAGCTCTTTCATCTAAAGATGTTTCCAAGAAACTGACGTACATATTAAGATCATAAACTGCACACTCTCATTTGAACTGAGTGTACAGTTGAGAAGGCAAAGGAAGTACTTTTTGTACTAAAGACTGATTTTATTTGCTTGCACTGAAACATACCCTAAAGGACACCTTGCCACTACCAGTAGGATACTTAGGGTTTTGATCCCATTAGATCTGGTGCTGGCTTATTTCTAAAGAGAGATAGTTGGAAGAGTCCAGAATGAAGGGACTCAGGTGCGTAGTTCCAGAGGCAGCTCCACATGTTGAACAGATGCTCACTACAGTTTAAGTACTTTTCTTCTTTTTAGCAACAATTAACCTCAATAAACTGTAAGAGTTTTCTAACATGGCAAAACTCAGAAAGAGTGAGGTGGCATTACTAATATGGGAAGGCAAATATTCTGTTAGGATACGAAATGCAATGAATATCATGCATATAACCTGAAAATCAAGTTTAGTGCTGACTTCCAATGAGATTTTGCAATTGTGCCAGAAAAGGCTTCTTCAACAAGGAAGTAAAAATTTGAGATGTTTATCATTTACTAATACATACCACAACTGTTAGAGACAGCTTCTTCAAACTCTGATATTGCAATATCTATTTTGACAGCCATAATCCTGGAATAAACAACACTGAACATAATGTGATTGTCAGCTATAATTTCCATTGGATGCAAATGTAATAACTCTAATTCAAATCTAAACCAGAAAATGAGTAACTATGAAATCTTTAGCCAATCAGCCAGCCTTGCAAATAAAGTTAAAGAGAGAAAACCCATCTCCACCATGGGAATTGTCTGGGGCTTTTGTGACCAAATCAGTTGAACCTCAAGAAATACCACTTCCAATAAAGCAAATATAAACATCTAATATATATTTAACTGTAAAGTATAAAGAGCACGTTTGTTAAGAAAATAGTGGAATTAGTTTATATTGCATTAGAATAGGAAAAACTGACTCCTGAGTAACAAATATGCTATTATTGCCAAACAGCACTCTTGGAAATTAGAGACAGCAAGCAACTGGTAGGTTATTAACAGCATGGTCTAATCAAAGAGATTTTCTTATCCTTTCTTTACTTTCCATTTTTGTTTTTGACACTTTTTCTTCTGTTGCTTAAAACAACCCATCTAGGCAATGTGGTTTCTTCATCACATTTCAGAAAACCATTCCAATTTGATAGGTAAAAATTACAAATTCACCTGCAGGTTAAATTTTTTGCAAATTAGTTTCTTGCTAGTGATTTCATAATATCTCTCCTCTTTGAGAGTCAAGAATTTCTGACACAGCTATGGACAGATAATGTTCTTTTACCTACTTGTATAAAGCCTTTTATTCCCCCCCAAACCAATCTTCCCACATTTCAGACATTCTTGACAGTTGCTTAAGGCTTCTTAACCTTCCTGCAGTTACACAAATTTGCCAGAGCCAGTTCTTTGCGAGTCCGAGATCAGAGCCCAGTCTTAGTGCAGCTGTACATAAACCAGCCTTGGCTGAACTCTGCTTAATCACACAAAACAGCACACAGCTAAATCTCTTTCTGAGAATTTTTTAAATTATTTTTTAATCAAAGTGAATCCTTCTCACAGAGAGTAACATTTTTTCCCTTCCCAGGTTTCTCTCACAGTCTGAAACTGAACAGCAAATTTTACTCTCTGAAAGATGCAGTTGCTATTGCAGAGTGGAATTAAATAAGCCTCAAAACTGAAGGGTATGTACTGGAAAAGAACATAAAAGACAAACATGAGGAACATCCAAAGTTTTCCAGTGGTCTTATATGTTTCATTATACCTGTAATATAAGATTGCAGTTAGAAATTCAACCCTCAACTTCAAAAGTTCTGTGAGAGCATCAGCAAAAGATAGCTCATCAATTGTCCTGAAAATGCACTGTAAAAAAGTGACACTAATGGCTATGACAAATTGTTGTCTAAGGAGTCTGTCAAAAACCCTGACTCAGGACCAAAGCCCCACACAACCCTGCAATGTACTCTGTACATCTAGGATACATTAATCTTTATTTAATAAAGTCAAGCAGACACCTCCACAAACACCTCATCCCTATGTATCAGCCATTGACCTCTGCAGCAAGCCACAAGCATTGTTAATTAAAAGAGAAAGAGCAGCATAACCATTTAGGAAGGACTGCATTGAACAACTCAGGTAGCAGATGAGATGCTCTATCTACAGCCACTGTTCCCAGAGCACATATCAAAATTTTTCTGTATGTAGCTACAATTTCTGCATTCTATATTATGTCCAGTTCCTTCTCTTGCTTGCAGGACCTCATTGTGCTGTGTTTTGGTTATTCCATTCCTGGTGACTGTGGACTTGTTGGAGTATGATGTATGGAAACCATAGCCAGAGAGAACCGACACATCCCAGACCTTACTTTGGTGTGGAGTTGATGTGTGGGAAGGTCATAAATGCAACCTAAGTACCTCTGACTCCCAGGTCAGATATAGCCTCTGTCCACCTTCCACCACTTCTTCTCTTCCATCTCTTTTTTCATAGCATGCATCACTTCTCTCCTACTGTTGTTCTTTCTGCCCCTTCGTAAACAGCTTTGTGGAGTTTAAAGTGTAGATGTTGAGCACATGGGTTATTGCATTTCCTTGCGTGACTGAAGTGAAAGGGGAGATTCAAATATACACACACTTTTACATAAAGAAAATACTCCTTGTCTTATCCCATGAGACCCAAGTTAAAATTCAGACACTAGTTGTAGTATCACATATAAATGCAAAAGGCAATATTTTCAGGAGGTGCTTTGCAGTTCTCAGGTTTTCATACATATTTAACATTTAAAGTCAGTTAAAAAATAATTTTTGTTGACTCATATCTAAATGTCAATTGTCAGAAAGGTTCTAGTGTGAGAAGAGATTCTGCACCTGTCTTTCAGTTTTCTATTGCATTTCTAGTAAAGCCAAGATATATCTATAGGGCAGTAAGGCACTCATTCACGAACTTCTTAAGGAACAAATCCTCTGTTTGAATAATTGGAAATGAAAAGTTAAAACCTGAAATCCAATTGTGGCCAGAGTTTTCACTGCAGGCCACAGTGTTCTAATAACCTAAACACTAGAAAAAACAAAAATCTACATGATAATGTAATCTTCATGGAGAAAGAAAACTTCAGATTAATCACAAACACTTTTGTTATTAAACACATCTTTTTGGAATTTGTAATGCCCCATTGTAACACTATGTTAACTATTTTAAAAGAATCCATAGTGTTTTCAAGCCATTTATTTTTCAGGCTGAACAGCTGATGGACAGAAGTTTACAGCATGTTTCCATTAACACCCAACAGTGTCCTCAAACTGCATGTTTTCCCAATGTGAGGCAAGGAAATGAATAGATATGGAATTAAGGGAACTGAAAGCTATTGCCAATTCTTTTTGTAACCAGAGTGGGAAAAGTGTTTTGGATGGAGTAACTGCAAGAAATCCAAAAACTCAAATGCTTTTGTAGGAAATAGATGAATTACAACTGAAGGATAGCAGCATCACACATGATGGCAATTTCTTCCTCTACCTTGCTTTTTTTACAAAATCCCAAACAGATAGATCAGGTGGAAATTAGTTCTGGGGAAAGAGGTAAACATAGAGAGATTTTCTGGATTACTGACTTTTTTTTTTAAAAAAAAACCTGTTGGAGTCTAAAATGAAGATATTTTGTTGCTGTTGGGGCTGTAGTCCAATTCTTACATATAAAAACTCCAAAACAGTTTAGATAGTTGTAAGATTATTTGTAAGCCCCAAACCAATCTAGTAGATAGGGGCAGACAATAAATAGATGAAGTGAAGGTGGAAATGACTTGTGATGAAAGAAACCTTAACTGCTTATGTTTTTAATGTTTCATTGTATTTTTTGGCTTGTGTTAATAGTGGCAACTTCAGGTTTTCAACACACTATGAGATAAAGAGGAAAAAAAATAAGGTTTTAAGACTCATACAAACAAAATTCCTACAAATCTTGGAATGTTTAGAACTAAGACACATACAATGAGGGGCTTTAAATGGTCCTTCAATCACTGCTCTTAGTATCTGAAGAACAGTATTGAAAGTATTTGGATTGAGGGGAAGACTCTATTATGAACTTGCAAAAGGACAGCTTAAAAGAGCAGGGTTGGAGAGAGACCCAGTGTATGTGTTTTCTACCAAAAACAGTGTTTAAATTATTTGTTTAGTGTGGAAAATAATGTCAGAACCAGACTTTTTTATATTGGAAGTAATGGGGAAGTAGTGCTATATGGTGGATAAGGAACATCTTCCTCTTTACCACGCATGAATGCCTGTGGCATACATATCTCTTTTTTACTTCATCTATTTGATGAATATCAGCTTTGAAATAGCCAAAAAAGGCAGTTCCTGGGGAACCCACTCTCTGCTCAGCACTAAGACTATGATCCCCTTCCCCAGGCAGACTCCTGGGGACTCAATGAGTGTTGAGCAACTACTGCATGCACACAATTGCAGCTGACCTGCTGTCAAGGGATACTAATCACTTCATTTCCAAATTAGCTATACTTTAGGAAAGAAAAAAAAATTGCAGTGGAAAATTAAGATACAAATGCTAGAACCATTTTTGCTCAAGAAATTGATGCCATTCCAGAATTTCATTTTCTTTGGCTGTGGTGACTTGTTTCATGTTCATCTTTAATTTCATTTTCTTTTTTTTTGGCCTTGCAACAGGGGAAGTATAAGCCAGTCAGGTTAAAACCTAAACAGAACTGAAATCCTGTACATCTGGTTTATATCCTGTTTTATTAAATATTAATATACCAGCAAAAGGCCAAATGACCAAAACATATCACCATAATAGCAAAATCTAGCTCTATTTTGTCATTCAGACTTTAGGTACAGAAATTTCTGTGGCAGAAATGCCAAGATTTGTCTGAATGTGTGTGCCTGTGTGAGGGCACCAGAAGAAAATGAAAGGTTAAAACAATAGCACATAGCACTAGATAACCAAGTACACACCCATAGACACACACAGAGCAATCAGACTTGTAAACTCAGAGAAAAGAGCTGCTGTTGGAATGCAGGCCTTTGCACCAAGATGTAAACAAGATGATGGCAACAAGGCTACAACACCTGTGCCATTCCCACCCCTGACACACAACCACAAATTAAGTTACAGTCAGAAACATAATCAAAATGAGGAAATAAAGGCAACGGGCAGCAACTGCGCCTAAGTTTAATGGACGACAAGATAAGCAAAGTTCAGATGAAAAAGCTCATCCCATAGTGATTGCTGAGTCCTCAGAGGCACATCAAGTCTGTCCAGAAATGAGTTTTGTCTCCTGAGACATGTGTTGAGGACTTGGAAGCCGAAATTCTAGTTCTTAGTGTTATTCAGTATTGATCTTGTATGGTTTGTGAACACCTGGGTGTGAATGAGTGCAAGCCATGAGACAGTGAGTGCGACTGGTGGCAGTTGTTATATAAGCATCTCCTTCTCTTTCTGTACTCTTACACAGGCTTCCATTAATTTAGTACAAGATTTCAGGTACTAGAGGATTGCTCTATTTAAAAGGAAGTAAGTGGCGAGCTTCCTTATACTAAGGAAACCTTTAAAAAGAACCCCAATATAACATACATTTGCCTGATGCCAGTTGAATACACAACACTTCAGTGATAAACAACAAGGAGCCTCTGCTGCTGGAAACATTTGTGCTAATTACTTTCCCCCCTTCTTATCTGCAGCAGAAGTGAAAAAGAAGTAGAATTGATCTCTTAAGTGCTATGCCCAAAGAACAACTTTTAAAGAGAAATTACTTTAATTAAAACAAGATGAGCAGCAGCATTTCTTCAGGACAAAACTGCAAAGCCATCAAACAAGACTGCAGTTAATAGTAATGCAGAACAGAGATCAACAGCTCTGGTGGGAAGAGACTGAGCAAGGCTTAAGCCACACTGTTGCCCACAAAATTATGTCAGTGAGACTCACAGTCAGTTCAGCCTGGACAGAGAAGGCAGATCAGAACTTGAGAGGAGGATCTGGGAGTATTTGCCTGGCAGATGGTATATGAACAAATAAACCCATGGATAGGGCACAGAAGGAAGAGAGAAAGCAACACAAGGAACTGGAGACCTAGAGGGGGCACAGCTAAGAGCATTCAGAGGATAAGTTGTAAAGCTGAGAAGGGACAAAGGAGAAAACCAAATTTCTAGATCTAGGGGAGCATGCAATGGCCAGACTTGACAGCTGATGTCAAGGTGATTGCCAGTAAAATGGAGAGGGAAAATGCAGGATTGAAGATTTGTTAATAAATACCTTCCCAAGGGCTAGGCAGGAGTCATCTTCAGCAACATCTGGCAGCTGGGCAGAAGGCAAGGGATTAGCTATTGCCCAGCCAGCATTTGCACAACATACCTCCAGAAAAGGTCAAAATTTGAAGTTGTCTGTTATCAAATAGCTTTCCGTAGAAGTTATTCCTTGTGTACAGATGCCTGAAGGCATTGTCTATAAGGGGATTGATATGAGAGAGTCATCCAAAATGGGAAAGCTCATTTAAAGAGAAACATTATTTGACAGCTCAAGAGAGGAATGCATTTCAAGAATAATCTGTCTGTGTATATTTGCCACAGTTCTCCTTTTAAATGAAAACCTATTAAGATGTTCCTATTTTTAAATAAATTACATGGAACACCATATATTCATTGGAGAAACAGGTATAAATATGGAAACCTCAGTAAGATTAATTCAACACTTGGCACTAGTTTTTAATGCAACAGCATTTAAATTTAAAAACCCAGGCCACATAGAATTGGAAAAAGAACAAATATATTTCAGGCACTTAATGCCTTTGACATGTTCAGTTGTGTTCTTTAGGGGCTTTTAAAAGTGTAGGACATTTATTTCCTAAGTATATTCCAAGTAAAGATACAAATATACAGAAAAAAATTTATATTAAAACACAGAAGGTTACATTATTAAATCATCACAGTGCCAAGACCCAGAAACAAGACTTGGTTCTGCTATCACTCAGAATTAGAACTGGTCACTTGCCTCAGTAAAAAGATGTATGAAGGACAAATGTGCATAGTATGTCACCCACATGTCACCCACAAATGTCACCCACAGGATACATGGAGCAGCACTGTATATACAGCTGTGCTGTATCCAAGCCCTTATGTATAGCTCTGCAAGCATATTAGAAGCATCAGATCTAGTTGTAAGTAATATATTTCTGCATGTGACAATTCACAGCTTTGGTCTTATAAGAAACAAAGAAAATATACTTTCTCTTGAAGCACTGCTGCATAGCCCAAATATCCGCAGTATGAAAAAAACATCATCTGCTACAGCCTCAGCAGGCTGAGAAAGAATTTTGCTTGTATGTAAGAAACATAAATACAAATAGTTGTATGTTCAATTGCTAAAGTGAAAATTACCTTTACATATAAAAAAGCCAGGTTTAGATCCCAAGAAAAATTTCTTCTGTGGGACAGGATAAATGCCACTGCCTCAGAAGTATAGCAGCTCCTATGGAAGGTGTGATGTCATTACCAACAGATGCTATTGCAACCTGGGGACAGTTCTGCATAAACATCTTCCATTTGGGGAGTACACCTTCTACCCTTTTCAGTGAATGATGAGACTGTCTGGGTCATTTTCTGCTCACCATATCTTTCATTTTAATGGAAATCAGAAGGTCCAAGCATTTCAGCTGTGTTACTTTTTCAAAACACTTTAATGACATTTGTTGATTGGAGTAATTAGCGATTAAATGCTCATTTAGTGTGCTCTCATATGTTCTGCTTTGCTCTTTTTTTATTTTTTTGCTTTATCAAGTATGTGTATCCTTATATTCTGGTATTAAAAATTCCAATGCATCACTAGGCAAATGAAGAGACCAGAGCAACTGCAACTTTACTGCTTGATGAACCCACAGTTACAGAGGTTAAACCATGGCTCACGAGGGCCACAGAGCCCCAACAATATTTCTTCCTTTATTTCTTTCCCCTCATCTTTTCTCCTTCCCACAAAATGAGCAGTGAAAGAAGTGACATGTTTATTTCCTAGATCTGTTGCAAGCCAAGTATGAGGCAATGAAGAGAAAACATTGAGCATAAGATTTGGGAGTTGTTTTGTCCAGAAATGTTGATATAACAAGATTGATTTATTTTATAAGTCTTAAAATTCTTTCAAAAAAATATTTTGAAATACTCAAGAGAAGGTGCCTGGCATTTCTCATTAAATTAAAGTGTCAGTGTCAAACTCCAGGCGCTGCTCTTACAGTGCCTCAAATACACTTATCAATTGCCATTCAGCTTGTGCAGAGAACAGAGGACAGCCAGTATCAACACTGTGAAATACAGAACAAACAAAAGAGGATGGATCTCAGAAAAAGTGACTGTTTTTCATGTTCATAGACTACAAACATCCTATGCAGCAATAATGTTTCCTCATACACTGATAGATGTTTTTTTAAAAGTCAGTGTGGGATGGCAGCCATTTGGAGGTGAAAAAAAAACCCAGAAGGAAGGCAACAGGAATATCTTGTCTGACAACAAAAATATAGTCCCTCTCCAAACTATGAGTCCTGTTTGAGGATTTTTTCTTCTATCTTGAATATCTGGGAATGGCTGTTCATTGGCTTTGGCAGTATTACGCTTAAAGATGCACACATCCAACACAAACACTGCAAGCTCCAGCTCCTGAGGAGCCACCTTTTCTATTTTCACTGTGCTTTCAGAGAGAGATACAGGAGGTATGGAAATGGGGGAGACTCCAGGGAAAGTGCTCCATGGGTTTGGGCAGCAAGGTGACGAACCCTTGTCCCACCCCTCTCCAGCCTCCTAAATATCCCCAGTCCCAGGCCACAACCCCTCTGCCCCTTCCTTTCCTTCACAGCCTATGTTCTTTCTCCAACCTTTCTCCGTCCCAAGAGACTCCTTGTCTTTCTGTCCCTCTGTCCATAATTACCACTTTCCTCACTTCCCCACTGTCATGTCTTTACCTTTCACAACTGTGAGCCTTCTCCCTCCCCATCACAGGGGGCTGCAGGATTCTTTTTTTTAATCTCCATTTTGCTCCAAGTCTCAAATGCTGATGTGGAAAAGGTATCTTGGTGCCATGCTATGCAAAAAGAATGGCAAACTTACAAAGAGTGAGCACAGGTTAAAATGGGAGTGCTATGGTGTGTTTTTAATGAACATGGAACTTCTCCCAGATATTTAGTGATGAACACTCAGAGCAAAGTCCGTCAGTATCCCCTTGTCATAACAAAATACCTGTGCTCTAGCTGGCAGTGATGTTTATCCTTCCATAGCTGTGGAGACAAGCCATTGCTAGTGCAGCTGCTGCAATTGCTTTCTTTAGCTCAGCATCTTACAACAATAATTTCAATTAAAGTTAACCTGTGGAAGGTGCCACGCTGTCAGCTCTGCTGAGCATGGCCCTGTATCTAGCCACAAAACCTGAACTCATATAGCTGTAGCAGCACAAGCTTTCTCATGCTCTTCAGCATACATCCTTCCTCCTACACCCAGAGGAAATAAAAAGAGCTCAGTGGGGTCTGTCTCTCTGTCTGTCACGAATAGAGGTCTGCAATAGAAGTGAAAATTGAGGTTTGGGGGCTGAGACCTACTCCCAGCCTATGATGACAAATGCCAGTTCAGCCACAGTCCATGTTTGCACCAAACATAGCTCAAAGGAGGAATTTGTACAAGGAGAAAGACAAGCAGTTATAAACATTGCTCTTTATTTTCCTCTGGTTTCTTATTTTTTTTTAAATAGAATCAACCTTTTCCTTGGTGAGATCAGTCACAGAGAGGCTGGAGTGGAAAACAAGAGCTGCAGGAGAGAAAGCCAGTCTCTGTGTATTGAATGGATTGTCAATGCCATCTCATTAAATGATTTAAATAACTAAACAAGCAGAAGAGGCATTTTGCTTTTTATGTTTGTCTTTTCCAA
Source organism: Pithys albifrons albifrons (assembly GCF_047495875.1). Lineage (NCBI taxonomy): Eukaryota > Metazoa > Chordata > Aves > Passeriformes > Thamnophilidae > Pithys > Pithys albifrons. Next base: position 49,676,999 of record NC_092459.1, on the reverse strand, counting down.
CAGGACAGTATGATGTGGATCACCCTCACTTGCTCAGTCCAAACGTCACTTCAGAGTCTGAAATCACATGACTAATTTTGTTACTGGCTTGTTAGAGCCAATGACCTGAAGGCTACCTGTGGCTTATTTTCCATCACCCACCCCTCTTTCACCTTCAGTGTAAGTCAAATGGCAGGCAAATGCACATAGGTTTTTGAATCTCTTATGACTGGTTTCATACCATACTGGCATGCCATTGGCTGAATATTAAATAGTAGAGGGGGGGGACTTTTAATTTTATTTTAAATTTTTTTTAAAGTATCTCCAATTGCAATGGAGTGCATCTGGAATCTGATATTCATACAGATACTGAAGGAAGCTCCTGCTGAAATATTCTGTGACCAATAGCTTCCATGATGAGGCCAGAAATCCATTTGACTGGACTACACCAACAATAAAGCAGCAAGGTATTTGTATGCAAGGGCAGTGAACAGGCAGAGGACCCACGCAATGGGCCTAGGAAGGAAAGGCAAGACAGCTAAGGGTCTTGATGTTGTGAATGAATTCATTTAGGCCAGGGATTCAGAAGGTAGTATGACTAACTTAAACCAAAAGGATGAAGATGAGTTTAGCAGTCATTTTGGCCACATGGAGATTAGTGGATGGTGACTTGGGGGAAAAGACCGTCAGATACACTGTGCAACAGAGGACAGGTATTAGGAAGCTAGGTGCTATACTCTTCTTTCAATACATACCTATTCCACTTTCAATACCTGCTCCTTTTTGGTTTATGTTATTTTAAGCCTTAAGACTAAAATAAATACTCAATTTTTGGATTTTTCAAATGCTGTGCTGCTGATGTGGCCCACTTACAGTGTAGCAGTACACACTGCAAAAGGAGATGGTGTCCTTTGAGGATGCAAAGTCAAAGCAAGTCCTGCAGCACCAGTGTTCCTTATCAACTTACATAATCACTCCCGTGTAACAGTATTAAATGAACAAAATTGTGCATACTGTTTGCTGGTAGTCCCCTTTCTGTTTAGTTACAGTGTAGGCACACAAATGAAGTATGGATACATGAAGATTTATGAAATTCACTCCAATGGTTGCATAAATGTGTGACCTATTTAGCATTTGGAAATAGTTTTAATGCCAAGAACTACATGAGACAACTCAAGCCACAGCTCACAGGGAGTCACATAATGAGGCTCTTCAAATTATTGTTGTGATTAGTCCGTTCCCTTCCCCCTTCTCGCTTAGGAAGTTCATTTAGGCAAGCAGTCATTTCAAGAACATGCAAAGGCTGATTGCTAGTTTCTATGGATCTGGCAAGAAGCCAGGCTTCTGTGATGCCAGCTACTAGAGGCAGTGTGAAGTTAAATATGCATGACCTCACATAAAGTTGATCCCTGGGCTCCCAGACCTTCTGCACCTGTAAAAATCCAAGCTGTTCTGTATGCAAAGCATCTCTAGTGTTGTGGAATCGCTTAGCATTTCAGAACTTCATGTTCATGTAAACTCAGCACATGGTCATTATCCTTCTCCGCTTTGGTATGGTCTAGAATAAAAAAAGTTGTTTAACCATGGTAAATCCAGTATTTTGCTCTTGACAAGGGTGTACATATTGCACATGGGAAGGAGGGGAAAATTTCAAACTGATGACTTTGCAGTTAAGTTAAAATCTGATGAGTTTGCTGCTATCAAGATGTGAGGAATAAAATGCAGTAGTTAGAATAAATAATGTATTTAGCTGTAAGGAATTAATAATGCATTATTGAGATCAGCATATCACTAGGCAATTGCCTGAGGGCATTGTACATAGTAAGTTACAAAAAAAAGTCAACTATATCTCAAGGTTATAAACCAGAATCTAAGTAGAATAAAATTTATAAATCCAATGAAATCAGCTTCATCTAGTTTCAACTTACAAATTTGTATAGTCTGAAGGATTGACAATATCTGTGTTCTTAAAGAGGTTTCACAAGTTTAGACTATTCATAATAGAGCAAATTCTGACCTTATGAATACCAGAGCAACTTCTGGGATAAGAAAAAAAAGCCCCCAAATAATAGTAAATACATGGTTTTACAACAGAACTTCACAGAGCACACTGACTTTTCACTTCAAGCCTCATGATTTGCTTTGAGTCATCTTTTTCCTCCATCTGGTTGCTGTATCATAGCAGTGGTAGCAGGAACTCCTCCATGCTGAGGGAAACGTCTGTGGGAAGCAGCACAGTGGTAGTGGTTCCTCCCTGCACACAGCCAAGTGACCCCATGGGATCACAGGGCACCTGTGGTGCTTTCCAAGGCTGAGCTGAGGCTGCTCCACACAACCTAGGCAGCAATCTGGCCTGGAGAAACACTGTGGGCCTTTTAATGAAATGGAAATACTAATTGCAAATGCAAGTTATCTGAGGGTTACTACTGGCTTTTTATGGCCAATTTGTTGGGTTTTGTCTCCTGTTGTGGCTCACAACCTGTCCATTATTGATCACTGATTAGTGATCCCAGCCCTATAGAATTAGTATCTTCCATACAGCAGGAATTTTTAGCAATAAATACCACAGTGCACGACCCTGCACTTTAAATTGGAGGAGGATGACATGGACAATGCTCTACTCCAGTATTATCATCACTGCTGCATTGCTGGCATTTGGTGCCCACGTTGCAATTGTTGTGGAAACTAGTCTATGACTGCGTAAGTAGAGGTGTTCCCTCTTGCAAATGTTTGGCTTATTCATTTTTAATTTGGCAATTATTTTGCTTATAATTGCAGAGCAGATGTAATAAAACAACTCTTCTAACTGTAAAAAGCACTGCTTCCTTATTTGTATGCCACAGCATATTGCTGTTAAGCATTCAGCTTTGGGTTTGTAATGTTTTGGAGAACTAGTTCTAAATAAATAAAAACAAAGCGAGACTGACAGCTGTAAGCTGATTGAATGTCCTTCAGTGTTAAAACGTGTTTGGTTTAAGAACAGAACGATTCATTAATGCCTATTTATGATCTATTTTTAGCATAATTTCAAGCAATTACTATGCATATGACTCAAGCAGCCAGGCTGAATTCTAGCCAGGCAATAAAAGGATAATTTTGTAATGCCAGAGAGACTCTTGAGCAGATTTGGAGGAAAATGCAAATCAACTGTTAGCATGATAAAGCCATGCACACTAACTCAGTTTCTGGAGCTCTCCATAACTGAGGAAACATTCATACTGGAAAATCAGACTTCAACCAGCATATGGATGTAGCACTATTGGCTCTGTAACATCTGGGGCTCTGTGCAGTTACCATGCTGGGAGAGGCTGTGAATGAGCTCACCACTCTGAATTCCCATTTTCACTCCCAGCAATGAAGTATGTGAGAAATACTGATTCAAAGTTTCCCAGGGGACATCAAGCACAGAGGGATGGAGAGATGCATATGCTGACAAATATTTTTAGAGGTGAATGAATACACATTCACAAAATCCCTTGCTCTTGCACACCGATGATCTTCCTTTGCTTTCCATGTGGACTTTCAAGGAGTCAATGTCTCATTTTCTTTCTTTTCCTAATGATGCTCTTCGTGACACCCCTTTTTCCCCTGTGCCTAATTTTTTGGTCCATTCTTTCTTTTCCTTTTTCAGGACTCTGCTGGGAATGCTGCAGCACAGGGCAGAGCGGCTGGAAGGGAGGGCTGGGCAAGTTAGCTGCAGGAACTCACCAACCTCCACCAGAGAAGCCTTTCAACATCATACACGTGCCTGATTAATTCCAGACTGATTAATATCCCCAGATTAATTCTAGACCGATTAATAATTTCAGAAAGGCAGTGGGGAAAGTACTTCTGTGTCCAAATGAGGGCAATGTCTGTCAGAATATCTGAGTTATACATAGGCAAGTGGCAGGTTAAGACAGAAGATATGAAGGAGTCCCCTTATCCTTCTGGAGTAGGACTACAGGACCAGATGAGATACCTGAGGATGCCTGATGGCATCTATTCTTAGATACCTTGGAAACAGTTGTAGGATAACCACCTCACAAGAGAAAGAAGTCCTCAGCACAGCAAAAAATCATGTACTGCAGTCAAGATTTACTTTTCTGAAAAATCATTTAAGGCTAAGACAGCAGAAAGGAAGCAGGCAAGAAACCAATGCCCATGTTTTCATAAAGCATTTATTTTTTTATTTGAAAACATTATTACAGGCAGTACATTGCCACAGCCAGTCCATATAGGTGCATGCAAATATCAAAATGGAGAAAGGTTTATTCAGTTTTTCAATGCAGGATTTGGGGTTCGGATTTTGTTTTTCTGGTTTTGGTTTTGGTTCATACTTCCATCTGCAGTGTCAAGATTAGTGTGCTTTATTATGGCATTTAACAATAAAATCCTACCCATGGGGTAAAATTTTTATTTGTAGCTAGCTCAGGAATACTAAATGGTTTAAAAAAAAAAGAGGAAAGAAAATGATACTACACGCTTGTCAAAAAGTTAATAGCACAAGTTAGCAATCTCTACACTATACATTGAAACTTCTTATGACACAGTGGTGCAAAATTTTCACTTGCTTGGTCTATTGTTGTGTGTTTTGAAACTTTATAGCTGGAACAAAGACAAGGTCTGTTTCCCAGTGAAGGTTTTCATCCAGTAGCAGAAAATTACATCAGTCTTACTAAGAGCTGCCCAGGGCCAGCAGCATAAGAGTTTCAGTTTGTTCAGGCAAGGAGCTACACAGAGCTAGAGACGTCCTATGCAACACGGAGAGTAGCTGCCGGTTAGAGAGCTGAGCCTTTGCTGGTGCGTACTGAGGTCCCCAACTGCAGAGAACAAGCAGGCAGAAGGAACAATTTCCATCACAAGACCTCAGTTTTTCAGTCAACACAGTTACTCGTAAAGCTATACTACTGTTTTCCTTTGAGGTCCATCCAGCACTAACATACCGGTGCTAGTCTGAGTATCCACTCAGTTTCTCAGGAAAAACAGACAGCGAAGCAGCCTCGCTTTGCACATCAAACTCCTGAGCGAGTAGCACAGGGGATGGTGGCTGGCTGCAGAGTGCACACTGAAACATTCTTAACTTATTCCCATACAACAGAGCCTTTTAAAACAGCCCAGTAAGATCGCTTCAGGTGGCACCTCAGCCACTCAGGGGGTGCAAACCCTGGTACGGAGGAACTCCCAGCCCAGTGACCCAGCTGGGAGATGCCTCCTGCCCAGCTGTTTTGGAGAAGACTCTGACAAACATCTACAAGTTAGTGTCAGAAAAATGAGGAGGGGAAGGCTGAAGGACTACAAACATTTGGCTTAAAAATAAATACTAATAAGGAAATTAATCAGAACAGTTATGCAAAAGGAAGGAACTGTAAACATGAAACACACACACACAATCCTCAAGGTTCTCAGACCAACACAGGGACTAATGTTCAGAGAAAGGTATTTAATTGGTACAAAAGGTAGCAAAAAAGACAGATGACAGGTGCCCACCAGTGCTTCTCCAGGTACCTGAGGCAGCTGTGGTTGTTGTAATTAGAGCCCCTGTTCCTGGGGAATGTGTAAAATCCACCTCAAGTCAAAGCTCTCACAGGGCTTGACTCAAGGATCTGACCCTGAAGCATCAGGTAATCTTTCTAGTGTGATTTTTAATTTTTTGATTTAGACTTTCCTTAATATCCCCAGAATATGAACTCTGTTTTTCTGTGGGGATCTGTTCTGTTTTGTCATTTGTGGGTTTTTTGTTTTAATCCTCAATGATTAAGAAAAGAAGTTTGGAAACGTGAGAGCTATAAAAAATAAATAAACAGAAGGCAGGGAAAAAAATCATACATTTGTTAGTTTAGTGCCAAGCCATCTTAACCAAAGCTTTTGGGCTGGCATTGGGCATGATTTGGCAATACAGCAGACCCTTCCCTCAGGTGCAGCAGGATCGTGGCACACAGCCTAAACACAGTGGGAAAGAAATTACTTCTTCTCCTCCTCCACAGCAAGAATAAGATACAACATACTTTTGCTGTTCCACAGCATTTTGGCATTTGCCATTTCATGTATATTATGCATATATACACTTCTCTCAGTCTGCTTCAGAGAAGTTCCTTCTATATTAAAGCAGAACAGGTCTATAAAAGATGAATGTTACTTCAGCAGAAATTCATCCTGCTTGGTTGAACTGTGTGACCTTTCTAAGCTCTAGAGTACAGATTGATTTTTTTTTCTTCTTTTTTAAATGGAAATAGGTAAGTTGTATTTTTCAAACATGAAGGCCTACATTTTCACATGAGACAGTCTTTTTCAGCAGAATAACATTTAAATCAAGTTCACCTTCTCTGCCCACAAGCAAAATATTCATCAACCATAAACTCCATTTTCAAATACAATGAATGTATACACACTTTTACAGCACTATTATGTTCTTTTTAGACTCCTTCCCTCTGAAGATCCTGAAGCATTTTGAAATAACTTGGTCCCATAGCACCCCTGTGAGGTAGGTAAAATATCATTATTCCCGTATATACAGATTGGGAAACTCAGCCACACAGAAGTAAGTCATGCCCAAGGATCATGCAAAGATGTGGCAGATCTGTGAATAAAACCAAGCTCTCCTAGATTTCTCACCTATCTGTTAGACATACAACCATCTCTTTTCCCTTACTTGTAAATTAAAAATAGATGAAGGATATTGAAATAATGATTTCCTCTTATTGGGCTCTCAGAAGAGCAAACATACAGGCAAAGATGGATTTTTCATGGTGGTGACTAAGAATTCCCCAATTCTGATAAGGCTCCTGAGGCAGAAGTACAATTGTGTACAGAAGTGTGGAGCACACCCTTACTGTTTTCACATGTCCCCAGGAATGTAAGAAAGCTGCTGAATTCTTCTGCTTGCTTCATAGTTAATAAAAATAGTTGGGTGCACCCTGATGGTATGAATGCCTTGGCGCTACTGCAGCAACACCATCAGACGGTCCAGTCTTTCTGCTCAAGAATTCCTTGCTTAATCTTCCTGATTTTTACAATTTGTGGGTTTTAGTGAAAAACTGACGCATTTCTAAATAGCTGTTGATAGAATGATGAACAACAGGAGACTAAGCAAACTGGAACAGCAGAAGGCGCCCTTGATGCACTGAGTATCTAAAATAAGTGCTCTGATCCACATGATATGTCATCTTACCATGGAGAGGTACAATACATAGGAAACTAGAAAATGCATTTTCTTTTTATAGATTAAAATTTAAAAAGTAAGAAATCTGTGTTAAATCACGACTACAGAAAGGCTAACTCCCTGTCACCTGATGCAGAACCTCAGCCACTAGGAAATCTGCCATGGATCATAGAGAGGTCAATGGTTGAGTACTTCACTTCTGCAAATATAGAAAGGCTAAAATGCTCGCCTTATACCTATTCCTAGAATAGAGACAGATATGGTAAGTTGTCCCTTCTCTGGATTCATGAATCAGATTACCTAGAAAGGGCAACTAGACAGATAGCACAGATGAACTTGTTGTATTTCCCTCACCAAATTCAAGGTGCTAGCAAAAATGTGTCAGGCTGCTTGCTACCATGACTAACCCATCTGTTTTGTGCAAACAAACAAATCTTAGAGAGAAATTAACAGTGACTGCACAAAGTGTACTTGCTGTAAAAAGGCGTTTTTTCACACAACTGGTGTGGCTTAGGCATAATATCGCTCAGTGGGTGCAGAAACACCCTTCTACAAATTTATTTTTGTAATTTAATCTTACATATTGAATATCTTTCACAGGTAGTTTGACATTAACTGATTCATACGCAGCAGTTTGCATTGCAAACATGCTGCTCATATCATAAATGAGGGAAGACATCTCCTTGCAATGAACACCCTGTAACAATTGATTTGTGTTTTTACGAGTTTTCATTATTTGCTACCTTGCAGCTCATGAGTGTAACTGCACCTGGTAAATACCTTTCTCTATGTACAATACAGAGATAATGGATATACGAGCTCCACTGTCAGCAGGTGATCAACAACCCTGGGTTTAAGCAACTCTAACGTGAGGCTCCTCTTCTGTCTCCTGCCCCAGGCTGGTGTATGTCACCGAAGGCTCCAGCTGGCCAGTGGCTGGCAGGTCAACAACAGGTCCTGACGGATTTCGAAACTGCTTGTACACCCGAGGATCCTGGGCTACGTAGGTGGATGTGGAGGAGTAGAGCATCAGCCCAACAAGGATAGTGAAGAATGACAGCAAGTAAAGTCCTGAAAACTAAGCAGAAATAAGAGTAGAGTCAATAGACACAGCACCAAATACCCTGAGTTCATGAAGGCCCACAGAGGTGATAGGCAGCAGATCCTTGTTTTGGTGTACACTGCACAATAAAAACTCCCTATCACTTGAATGCTGACTTTTTATGGGAATCACTCTTTGAAAGTTGATTTACTCACATCAATACCCCTGTCCTCCATAACCTAGAGCTAACCAGTGCCTTCCCTTGGGCCAGGCATATTAAGACTTGGGAAAGCTAGGTTTCAGATCCCAAACTGATTTTGTTGTGCTTTTAGACAAGCCAACTGCTTTTCTCTTACTCTTTTCTCTAGCTCCAGTGTTGAAGCACCATCATATAAAATTGTCTGACAGGAAGGAGACAAATCTAAAGTTAATTACAGCTAAACCACCTGTTTGTGAAGTATAACATGTTGTTGCTAATATAAAAATATAATTAAATAAACATTTCAATACGCACATATATACTTAAAATATGTTTTAATAAAGGCACTTAAAAAGCCTGCCTGCAGCTTCTCTTGCTTGTGAACAGAAAGTAGATGCTATAAAATGTAATGTGAGTTCAGATAGGATGAACTTCAGCTGTGAAACATGCTCTGGGTCAACATCATGAAGTTTGAAAGCACACATGGAGGGCAGGTGACTGAAAGCTCAAGTACATGCATTTTGGCACACAGCTTCACTAGATCAGAGGTCAGCCTGAATTTTCTGACATATACAGACTCATGTGTCTGGAATAAAAATACAACACAAAGAACTTTTTTGGCAACCCATTAGTCCTTGCAGGTAAAGCTAAAGGCAAAGGCAGAGTTTCAAAAGCATAGACCATTTGGGATATTAGTTTCAAATACTGTGTTCTTGCTACAAGGGACACAAAAATGGCTGTAAGCCCATACGACTAGTCTTCTGATCCTAATCCTCAAGTTGTTTCTTCATGCATGCTGTGTGGGAGAAACCATGACGGACAAATTGCATAGCCAGCTTGTTGGGGATATAAACTGATTTGTATTCAGTGGGACTTTCAGGAGCGCCTGTATTCTGCAACACTCAGGAATCTGTACCACAATGAGCACCACAAACTAGCTGCAGCCTGTTATTAGCTGCTTCATGAGGTACTTTACTAGTTTACATGAAGGTGTCTGCAAGTCTGTTTTTTAAGCAAGACTGACTGTGCTTTGATGGATGTCTCATTTTTTTTCCTCTGGATCCCTTTAGCACAGCACAAAATGGACAGACTGGACTATATTATCTGAAAGTTTTTGAGCAATTCTGCTTTTTATACTTTGTGGTGAAAGCAAACTTTACTTAAGCTAGCTTTGTAGTGATATGTAATTTGTCACCATTTTCTAAACCTAAAAAATCTCCATTGAGCTTCCTGCCTGAGGAAGCATTTGGCTATTTTACAGAATCCTCAGTATGTCTAAAAGCTTTGGACACATAATCCCTGTTTCCCATACCCAGTATGCATGTTTCAGAGGAAAAGTACCACAATGGAGAAAGTTTAAAACATGTCAGAAGGATTAGAGAGTAAAAACAATTCTGTTTTTCATCAGATATTAATTGCTTTTTGCCAGGTATATCATCAGGTCCTCAGGTGTCATCCAGAAGTACAATTTGATGAAGCCATCCAGCTGTCCCACCAGTCACAAAGACAGTGTTAAGCCTCACCCTGTGTCTGCTGAAGGAGTCCTTCCACGTGACACAGCTCTGATAAGACTGTTTAGGCTTAGATATCCCCCACTAACAAACTGAATCCAAAGCAATAATTTCAAAGAAGCTTTCAGGTGATTTTCCCTCTCCATTTTCAGTTCAATTTTGCTCTCTGCACTTTCTTCCCCACTTTTACCTAGCTTTTAAACTTGAGTATCATTTGGCAGCAGTGAGGTTGACTAAGCTGACGCAAAACTCAGGAGCCAAGTGCATTTAGTTTCCCATCCTTAGTTTCCCACTGTTGCTCATTCCTACCTTATGCTTGAATTTCTCACCCCAGACAGCCAGTTGGCTTGCTCCACTGCATAGCCAGAGTGCCAGCCAGATTTGAGATTGCCTTGTGTCCTGCTGTGAAGAATCTGTGGGGCTTCCAGCAGCTTAATGTGTTCTTTTTCTTGCTCTAGGAGCTGTCCAGACAAAATCAATTCACTTTCACTTTAGTTCATGGCTCCATCTCTATTACATCCCCCTTCTCCTGGCCATACCCCTCCCTCATTGCTGTCTCAGGGGCTTCATGCCAGTGGGCTTCTTTGCCGTGATAGTGTCCTCCCCCATGGCAGGTCTCCAGCCTGGGAGAAAGGGTTTGGACATAGCTTCAGGAAATCTAAACAAAGGTCTGTGAATCATTTGTCTTTGGTATCTGTGCACAGCTAGTGCAAAAAAGACCTGGATTCTGACAAGACTATGACAAGTACATCTTTACCTTCCTTAGAAACAAGGTTAATATAGGAACATAAACTGCAGCTATGTGAGAAATTTCTGGATTTTGCCAGATTGATTCAAAACCTTTTGAAATCAATGGGTATTTTTCTCCTGTTAAAACAGCAGTGAATCCAGCAGTGTAATGGGGAGAATGCAGACATAGTTCTCCAAGTACAAAATTTGTTGTGAAGAACACAGTACAGTGTATTCCTCAGACTCTAGACAAAATCTTTCTATTTTATTGAAGACAGGATTTCCAGGCACACTGTACTGCAGGCTACACGTAGGTTTTGGAGGGTTGTATTATCTTGACCTGCAAACCTCATCTACTGAGATTCACTATTAATAGACAGAAAAAAGAAACATATTCAAAGCAGGAAAAAGAGCTATTCCTAAGAAATGAAGTGAGGGAAGATAATTTTTCATTGCTACTCTCTTCACGCCTGCAGTACCAAACTGCAGGCTCTCAGGAAGTGTATAATTCCCCTCTCTGGCTAAAAGAATGATATTGAGAATGATACTGTGCTTCATTTTTCTGACTTATCTCTCACTTTCTACAGAAATGTATATCTGCTAGGAAAAGATATTTTAAAATACCAAGATTTGTATGTCTCTCTAAATTCTTCTTCCCTCTATACTAAACAGGGTAACTGTAAACTGTTCAAAAGTAACTTGGTCAGAAACTGTTTAGTTCAGATTAGCTAATGAATGTCACACACCCTCAAGTAAACAACCTAAAAACCAACTCATGTTTCTGTATCATTAAATAATTTTACTATTGATTTTGTATCTAGACATATAGGTACAGATATGCCTAAGCTTGCTTATCATGAAGCTTATCGAGCGACCAGATGACTTTGTCATTAGTTCAATGATCTAACATGCATGAGTCCTGGATTTGCCTTTTAACCTGTGAATTTCTTCTGTGAATCAGAATGACTTTAGATGACCCTCAGTTTCTTACCCATTTAAAAGAGATAATAACACTTGGTTACTGAAAAAAGATGAATATACAGAATAAAAATAGGGAATAGGGATATCATCCTCCAAGCAGAAGGGAGAGACCTCCTCTGTGGAGAAAGTGCCTTACAACATTTGAGATTTCATCACTGATGTGAAAAGCATCTGCTAAAGCTTACTGAGTAGTTAAATGAAATAGTTAAATCAGCCCTACAGATCTTACTGTGTCTGCTCTGCTCTGACATCTGGGTGTCTATAAATTCTTTCACAACCACTAGTATTCAATATGGATCACACAATGATATTTACAAACATTAAAAATTTAGGAAAACACAAAAAAAAAAGTCTTCTCCAGACATTATTTCCCACCTGTGGTGAAAGTATCTTGCACTAAACTACCATTAACTTTCAGCATATAAAAGACACATTTTTGGTGCCTGTCAATTTGAAGATAAACATGCAAAGTAAAACCTAGACAAATGTAACATGATAACATGTATAACAAGATTTGCTCAGTCTATCAAACTAGCACTGATTCTAGGTGAGTAGATGTTTCTGTTATTTATCTAAGAGACAATCCTTAGGGACCCAATACTTGAATATATTCATCCAGTCAGGCTTAGCAGAGGAGCTAATGGCATCTGATGGCTTAGTTGCAGCAGTAGGGGTCTCACTCCTCACTTCAGTATGTGATGCTGCAGAATCCCATCAGAAAACCACTGCAGCAGTAAAGTTCAGCTGAACACACATATACACAGTGGAATCACTCTAACTTTCTGTTATATATGCACAAATTCTTTGACATTATAAAAGAACCCAAACCTATCTGCAGTGCTGCACGCAAGTCTGGATGAAGTTTACAAAACAAAATTTAGCTTATATACAGAATTTTTGTTGTAAGTGAATCAGAATTACATATTTTGGGAGTAAGTCCAGCACCACAAGATTTCTAAAATAAAGCAGATGAACATAAAGGCAGCTGAAAATTTGGGAATTTTAAAAATCCATAACAAACCATTAAACCTTTCAAAATTTACTCCCTACTTAGTTTTTATGTTCTACTTCTTATTATCTCTCTACGTCAAACCTGTCTTTCACATATTCTTATTTTTTGGGGGTAAAACACTTTTCCTATTTCCTCCTGAGACTCTTATGCTTTGAAGTAATCCACTTAGAAAGGTGGGTGCAAAAGAAACTTCTTGATGAGGAATTGTGGGGGTGACAGTGAGTGCATCCCTTAAGGAAAGCAGGTTACAGTTCTCCCTTAAAGAGAACAGAGCTACCTGGAGTATGTGTGGTGGCTTATAGCCAATGAGAGGCTGTGGTGTATGTAAGGTGAATTGGTTAACCAATTATGTAGTGGTATGTTGGATGTGAGAGGGCATAAAAGGTGTGGATGTTACTGCGTGAGGAATAGATCATCTACTAGGAACTACTACTTCTACTACTACTTTGAGCTGTGAGGAACCGTCTGTTAACTATCTTGAATAAACTCTCTAAGCTGTGAGCCTTCTGATCAAGCCTTCTTATGTCTGCTGTCCCTGAGCTCTTCTGACCATCATTCATGCTGCTCCTCTGCTTGGGACTAAAGGCTACCCCTATACGTGGTGACCCCTACAGGGAATGAAGAGGGCATCTGAAATTTTTGTCTTGAATAGCGATTAGACAGCAGCAGTAGAAGAAAAAAAAATAGAAAAATGGGTTAGAAGGCAGTAAATTCTGCCCTGGGGCTGGAGAGAGTGAGTCATTCCTCAGTACACAGATCATGCATTTAGAAGGGAAAGCCTGAAGAAAGGGCATAGAATAATCACTGTATCACAGCTATGAAACACTATGCTGACTGACCGACTGACTGACTCCTGCCAAGGCAATCCAAAGACAAGTAGTTATGACTGTTACAGATGTGCACATCCATGTTACCACTGACATTAGGGCAAAACAATATCCAAAGTGACAAAATGAGACATATATGAGTCTGCAAAAAAGCCCACAAAGGAAAAGAAACCCAATGATTTGATAATTTTGGTTTTTCGCTCAGTCATCATGATAGTGATCATGACCATTATTACTATGATTATGAAAATGCAAATTCTCTTTTACTCAGTCCATTGAACTGGAAATAGTTGCAGGCACAGACTATTGAAGCTGCAGCATTCCAGTCTCATTTGTATTTCAAAATAGCAGCCATTGACTGAATCTTTTGGTAGATAATATGAACTCCTAGCCTATGGCAACAGAACTATGCTTTTTAAGTCTTTAAAATGTTTTTTTTTGTTATAGTACTAACTGAAAATTTATAATTGTCATGTTTCACATGTTCAGTGATAAAGTAGGAAATGGAGTAACTACCTTTTTTCCTACCTCATCTAGCAAACCCTCCAATTTTGACAAAAATGCATAAAGAAATCAGATCTATTAACTCAAGTTTTAAATCTCAGAGAAAAGTGATGTCCTCAGAATCAAACTGATAAAGAGAGGAAAAAAAGTGTACGTATCAGGTGGAGTTCATCTAGTCCCCTATTTCTGTTGACAACCTCCATGCTCTCCAGATAGGCAGTTCTCACCACTATCTTATTCCCATCAGTGGGTCTGTGCAGTGCAATGAGCTCCTCTATTTTCCAGACTAATTCAGTTTGTAGCATATGCTGCACAGCCCATCAAAGCTAGGGCCAATAGGGGTTCCTTCACTGACTTACAGCTTTTTCCCTTGGGTAATTTCACACATGAATACCTGAGCAGGCTGAGCGAAGGGAGTTAAAACCAAATTTCTCTCATTATCTTTTCTACAGCAAACAGACGTTTCCACTCGGTTTGATAAATTGATCAAGAAGCTGAGCTTCTTTTCATAGTTTTCTGTTTTCACCTCCAATATAGTGAATGAAGTTCACCGTGACCAAGTGCAGAAGTTGTGCTGTGGGATGCACACACTCTCCAGCCAGTAGCAGCAGCAGAATGGGTGTGGGCTCTGAGAGCATTGAATTCACCCAGTACTTTCACTTGCATAGCAGGATACTACAGCCACATTATGTTATTAATAGGAACGGCAGTCAGCATCTAGTCATAGCTCAAAGTGCTCTCTGATGACTCCGTCGGATCAGACCCATGAGGATCTGACCTAATCTGTCTTACATCAGGCCTGTGACTCAAACTACTGCCGACTATTTTTGTCTCGCTCTATGAGGAAGATGTCCCTTTGAAATTCAGGGTTTGACCTTCTCTTTGTCAGGAGAATGATCTGCTGGCTTAGTCTCCACTACTGCTGTCTACCTTCCGGGTGAGAGATAAACACCTGACCATTGACTGACCACTTACACCAGGTGGAAGTTATGGGTAGAGCATTTCTCAGGAGCACAGGCATCTTTCCAAATATAGAACAGAATTAAGCTTTAGGCAAGTGATGATATATCTTTGTCATCAGCAGAAATTGGAGCAACTACCAACAGTGAAACATGGTATTTTGTAGCCCCAAATGGCCCCACACACCAGAAAGGCTGCTGTGAGTTTTTCAGACAGCATTCGAACAGAGAAAACTAATCTACCAGTTCCTACATGTGTCCTGCCAGATCTCTCAGATTTTTAATCTGGAGCTCTCCAAAGGAACCCAGACCACTGAGATATGGTTTAGCACGGCTTCTCAGCTCACCAAGTGTAGAAGTTGGAATGTCTGAGCAGAAGTGTTTGCTGTCTTTCTGGAAAAGGTACCAAGGGGTGCTGGACAGCTTCAGTAATGATGGCAACTTCCAGGCAGCAAGTCTGTCCACTACTAGCAGGATTGCATTATTTTTACACTTTAATGACCTCCAGCTATTTCTTAGGCAAATGTGAGGATAACTTAAGCGGTGATTTAAGGTCCTATCTTGCCCTCCAAACTCAGCTGGCATGCAAAGTAAAATGTGTAGCTAGTTCTTCTATGTCTTCAATCATCACTGGATGAAGGAGGCTTGAGTTACAGGCATGGCTACATCACTGTTGCTCATGTCAGCCAGAATCCAAAGCAAGAAGCATCTGGCTTGCTGGAATGGCAGTGAAAACCTGACCCTGCCCTCACTGCTATTTGGCAAAAACAGAGAAGTCAAATGAAGGTTTTCATGCCATTTCATGCACAGCAGAAAGGCCATACTCCTCATTTCCTGATCCCTGGTTGCACACACAACATGATCTAAGTCAGATGAAATACTACCCATTACTATGGCTTATACTAAATTGCAAATGTTGCAGAGAAATGTGAAGGAATCATATGACACATTTGCTGTATTTTCTCAAAGATCCTGTTCTACTGCTGGAATGTTTTACTGCAGGTAAAACATACTGATCAATGCTTTCAGTCATACAGCACCACCCTCCTATTCAGTTCTTGCGTGGTATTTGCTGGTGGGCACAGTTAACTGGTAAGACAGCGGTGAGTGGGAGAGTCCTATGTTTTCTTACCTCTTAGATGCCGAGGTTATCTAATGGGACTAAGATGAGAAGGGGTTACTGGAAAACTGTCACCACAAATTCTGTAACAATTTGGCAACCTTAACAGATTTCCTGGAGTTCACCGGTGGAATAAAACAAACTTATGGAGAAAACTGATAGCATTTTGCGAAAAAATCTAAGCATCTCTAATGTAACTGTAAGGCAAACACAGTTTTTGCACAAATCTGCATGATTTCATGCTTCTCAAATGGTATCATTAAAAAAAATAATAATAGGCTGCCTTTTCTAAATTCGTGCCTGTTAGGGCAAAATGTTTGTGTGAAAAGGCTTATCTTCCTTTCCTGAGTGCCACGAGAAATGGGAATACTGCTTTCTCTTCTGTTTCCCTTTGTTGCCTCTGACATCAGACGTGGAGAAAAAATTAGCCTGTGTTCGGTACCCCTGAGGTACCAGCAGTCTGTCTAATTAAAAAGTGCAAGGTAGAATGAGTCCTGCAATCTGTTTTAATGTTATCTGTGTAGGAAAGAGATTTTTATGTGAAGTTAGAACACTTCTATTACATTGCTCTAATTTCCTGTGAGCATCCTTACTGTGCGATAAGGGGGCTTTATTTCTGGCTAATTTATATCACTCACTTGGCAAGACAGCAGTAAAGCACTATTACTTTTAAATGTCCTTAAAACAAAAAGGAGAACAACAGAAAATCTTATAAAATCAATTTTGCCTTCCCATTTTTACCTTTCAAAATTTTTATTGGTTTGCTCTATCAGATGTCAGTTGCCATGTGTCTTTTTGCTTTTGTTTGTATTTAATACAGTTGCAGCTGCCTCCTGGACTTGATTCTATATTACTGTATATGAGGGTAATTATGTTCAGTATGTTCAGAACCAAGGTTACTCTGTAAAGTCTTTGGAGGATATAAGAGAAGAAGCTCTGTTTGGTCCTCCTGAGCTGACCAAAAAATTCTGTAGCTACCTCTAGCAAAGTGCTAGTGATGACTTGCCCTGTCCTATGGCATTAGCACTTCATCAATACCAGAAATACCTAGACAGACTCATATGGAAACAGCTTTGCCACAACTGTGCTCAAATTCTTCCCATCTGTTGCCACAGACATTACCTTGCACTCTGTGCTTCACAGCATTTCCCAATGTCAGCCAGTTCTTGTTGCCTGATTATTTTAATTCTTCTTTCTACTGATGGTGCCAAATCTATTACTACAGTCACTATACAAGACTGGTCTTCAGACCAACTCTTTGGGACCTCCATCAGTTAGCTCCTTCTAACAAGCTATTTCTCTCTCAGCACATTGTCTTGCCCTTTATCTTCATTAGCCAGTTTCTCACCCAGCTTCCAATCTTTACAGCACTAATCCTGTTTTTTAGCTTAACTGGTAATTTTCTCTGCTGTACCATCCAAAAGCCTTACAGATTAGATCTACCATTTGACTTTTGTCTACAAAAATCTGTTAAATTATCAGACAAACAACAAATTTAGAGTGTATTATTTATCTTTTGTGAACCAGGTTGTATTTCAACCAATTTTCCATTTACCTCTGTGTCTCTAATTATTCCTCCCTGATGTCTACTTCTGCTTTTAGTTTATTGCCTGCTTCATATAAAATTACTCCAACTGTCTATTTTCACAAGCTTTGAAGCATTTCCATTTCTATTAAACATTATGTATTATCTTCGGATTTAACTCTCATCCTTCCTGAATACGACAGAAGGTCCCAATTTTGTTTTGGTGCCAAGCTAAACGTTGTTTAATTTTGGCTTCCACTGTCTTTGCATATCAAAACTATTCATTCTCTTCATATACAAGAAGAACTTTTTGCTGTTTGTTTCACTTTCTTCTTCATTGCCAAGTTCAGTTTACCTTTTATAGCAATTAGACTTTATGCCATTTCCTTTTTCACCTGCTCAGTATTAGTTTTGTGATTATTTTTATTCCTTGTTTTCTCTCTATTTATTTCTAACAATCTTTTAAACAGATGTTTTGCCCAGTTGCATCTGGAACTCTGCCCTTCAAGTTGTCCTCTTGTACTTTAGGTATAAAATTCAGACTACTTTCATTCAAGACTATTCCTAATCTCTTTCAGATCCATTATGAGCCTCTTGCTTGCTAAACTTAACACATGTAGGTGGCTGGGAATAATTCTATAAGTGCACTCCAGCTAATGAACTTGCTTGTCAGCAGAGTGGAGAACAAGAATCTATCCTATATCATGGGTTTGAAATCTTCCAGTTTAGTGTGAAGGGGAGTTTAGACTAGGAGTTCTAGGAGTTAACAAAATACCCTACTGCTTGGGTTGAAAGCACATAGAAGTGATGTCTTCTGATAGATGTTTTGTCTGTCTCTTAATCTATTCCCCCCTTTTGGTAGGAAATAGAAGCTCACGTGGATGCTTTGACCCTGTTTGTCCATAGCATCCATTGATTTGGCTGGTAGGAGGCACAACTGGCATAAGCACTTCAATCCAGTCAGTTAACCACAACAGATTTTATATATGTTTCTTCCTAGCAGCTCATAAACCATGGACAGCAGACATAATTCTTAGCCAACTTCCTAAATATTTTACCTTCTTTTCTGGTCATTTTTGGAAATAAAGACATGCTCAATTCCATAAGAAGTCTCCAAATTTATAATGAAGCTATTGCATTTAACCCTTACCATTTTCTTTCAAAGATGATTCTGTATGCATCTCTGAGCAACTTCTAGCCTTTTTTTCTTTATGCTAAGGTGGAAAGAGTATACACTTTGAAGATACAAAATTTGAAAATCTTTGTAGAGTTTCAGTAATTGAACCTTGTTTAAGCTTTTGAATGCAGATGCTGCTTTTTTAATTCATTACTTTCTTTTGGCTGTCTTCTCTGGGTTGCAAATTATTGATCAGGTGTGTAAACACAATCATTGTACCCCTTTGTCTTCAAAAGTGTGCTTGTTTTCTTGGGTAATGCTGAGGTTCTCTTTTTTTTTTTTTTCCCACAAGTGTTTATGAAACTTAGCCTCTTGGTCTTCATTTTCATATTCACTGAGCACCATTTAGAAAAAGTATGCTACCAGTAAGATCAAGCTCTTTTAATAGGATGTCTTTGTTCCATTTTTCTGTCTGTGCTTTTTCTTGTAATAGAGAAAAACATAATTATTTGTTACAGTGTATTTTGTTTTCTGCAGTTAATTCAATCCATTTTCTTGTTCTTTAGTGTTACACATTTTTATTGCTTCACTCCCCCAAATTTCCTTTTTCAGCCAATACTCACCAGCACCTTTAAAACTGTTGTGTTTTTGTCAAAGATTTATGATTCAAGAGTTAATTACTTCCAATAACAGGAAGATTTCCTCATTTCCCCTAATATGTCTGCACTCTTATACTGCATAGGAATTATAAGCACTTCATCTTGAACTTCCACGAGTCTTTACTTCTTTTTCCAATACACTATTTATTTCATTCCAAGTACAAGAATTAAAATCCATAATGTACTCTGTGGTATATTTAAGAGATCTCTGAACAACTTCTTTATATTGGAACACAAAACTAATTCAAACAAGGTAATGTGAAATGACTGTTACTTGTTTCCAAGTGCTCAAAGCCCACTGCTATGACATTTAGCATTTTGAACCTCTTTAAGTTCATAACATCAAATCATTAAGTCCAGATGAAAATGATTGACAGGTGGAGGCATTATGCTAAACATTAGGATACTATTGCATATTCCAGTACAATGCTGTTGCCTCCCTCTGGCTGCTCTAGTGCTCCTGAGACTGAAGCGATATTGAGCCTGGGGGCTGAAGTGGGGACAGTGGAGACTAGTGGGACCACCTCTTCTGACTGCAGACACAGTGAGTTCAAATTACATACGAAATGAAACAGCATCCTGAATTATTACCACACTCCCTGTCCTTACCCCAATTTTGTAATAATTTCTCACTAGTTCCATACATTTAACATTTCAGCTATGCAGGAAGATGTGATACTGAGACATAAAAAGATTCAAAATTTACACACAATAAAAAGGCATGCATGTGTTTCCTTTGAAGTATTCTAAAATCAAGATATTTTCACTTAGCATTTTTGTTTTGATAATTAGGCATTTCTAACAAAAATGCATTTTGCTAGAAAATTTTGAATCAGTTCTTTTGAGTGCAGTCTTTTAACATGAGACCAAAGGAAAAAAATTCCAAGCTAAAAGCACTGAAAACAACCTAAACCCCTTGGCATATATGATGAGCTACTGTCTCAAAAATATATTTGAAATTGAAGCTTTTATCATAACTTCTGCAATATGACTTCCACATCATTTACACTCTTTTTGGTGGCTTCAAAACAGTGAGTATTCCTGTTTCGCTACTCAGGCTTTGCAACTAATGAATCTGTTGCAAGATAGCACCATGAAAGGAAGTGAATCCTTCTAATAATGCAGTATTTTCAAAAAGCTGTCATATCTGTTCTGTGCTGTTAAAAGTCTGTCAGACTGTGCAACACCTTGGTGGGAGACATTTCATTTTCCAGCTTCTACTCTCTTCTGTCATTTTACTTCATAGCTTTTTTACTGTATGGCATCCTGTACTATCACACAAAGTGTGAGTGGATGGGGCCCCTCATGTTGCAGGAATTCAGGTGCGACTAAAGACTCACCTAACTCCTTTCCACCTCAAGGCAACTCTTCACATATAGACACCTAATTACTTTCTAATTGACTATCATTTGGAGAAGGGCATTCAAATAAGTAACTAATGAAATAAATAAATTTAAGGAAGTGTAAAAAAAGCTTTTAAAATACTGCTTAGATGAAAGGCATGCAGACAGTACAGCTTCATGTGAACAGAGTTGTTCAGAGGGAGTTCCACTGTAAGAAATTTAGTACTTTGGAAAAGGAAATATGAACATAGTTTTTTGCATATTACCAATGGCATAAGGAATTAACTAGCAATATGACTTATCCTCATTATTATAAAAACATAAAAGTATTGACAAGGATAAAAACACTGTGAGATTAAATTCCATTCAGTCAGAAAGTTTATGGATCAAGCAGCTTGCACACCCAAATTAATCAGGAAAATATCCTAAAGTACATGACTAAGGAAGTAATAGTGTAAAAATAGTTGCTTAGCCTGCACTGTGTGCTCTGCTAAAAATAATGATGCACCACTGACAGCATCACTGTCAAAGTTTAAAATAGGTAGGCGTCAGTATCCTAGCAAGTGCAAGCAAAGTCTTACTGACTTCAGCTTATACTTGCAGGGAAGTTCAAAAGAAAAAAAAAAAGAACATAGTTTGAAGCATTTTTATAGTTTTGTCAGATGTTTGGGAAAAGTCTCTCAGATGTTTACGGATATCTGCCAAATAAAAATCAAAGTAATTAACAAACAATCCTCCCCCAAACCAAACCAATTTTATTTAACTTCTGCTCCCAAACCACAGACATTGTATCCATCCTGATCTTGCAAAACCCAGGACTGTCTGAAGCATACAGAGTCACGAAAAGGCAAGGGTTTCATCTGCATAGCCATGAAACTGTTCATTTTTAAAAAGATTATTCCTCAAATGTCAGGCTTTCCTAATTTAGGGAAACTGAAGCCCACTGAAGACAGCAGAAAAGCTCATACTGGCTTCAGTGGTTTGGATCAGGATGGGAAAACACATGCATTTAATGGAGGCTCTAATTCTTCTCCTTTGTTTCCAGCAAGGGCCAAATTTTCAGTCAAGATTATGTAAATCCCCAATTCACAGGCATTGCTCAGGATCTGTGCTGGCAAAAAAGAACCCGGAACCTATTTTCCCCAACCTGTACCCTCTTTTCTCCATTAGATTAAAACTCAGGCTCCTTCATGGCTTGTTTCTTGATGTAATGGGAAGGCTGTTATCTGCTCCCTTCCATTCAAGGGATGCTGTTAGAATTAGCATTGAAAAGTAATTTTTAGAAGCATCAGTGAGTACCAGCAAAAGAGGTTTCAACTAGCATCATTTCAGATTTCTGGTCCTGAAAGGCTTTGAATATCATGTTTATCTATGCATCCAAGTACTTTGTCACAGATACTCTCAAAGATTCTAGGTCAAGATAAATTACTTCTCTGATTTATTATGAAATACATGCATTTTCTTCCTCTGGGAATTGCTCCTACATCCAGAAACTCTGAATTTTTATAGCTGCAACTTAGATAAAATAATGAATGAATTTGCCAAGGCGTAATATAATTGATTGTGCTTGGCTTGCTAGGTAATGATATAATCCAGTGTGACTCGACCTGCTGGTCCAGAACACAATCAGTATACATGCTCTAGCTAGTGGAAAATAAACTGCTTAGATTATTCAGTGAAAACCCAATTTGCTTAGAATGACTAAAGACACCATATAGCTTGCAAAGGAGAAGTGTGAACTCTAGAAGTTCACATAACAATAAAGCTGAGGCTGAGACTAAAATGCAAAAAAGAATACTCCTAAGCAAAAATACCCCCTGTTTTCATACAAAAGTCCCAACCCTGTACACCCTGAGAACTGGCTCTGAATTTCCCAGTGCAGGTGTCCGTGTATTCATGACAAAGAATGACTATCACAGTCCTCACAGGGCACGGACAATCCTGTTACTGTTCTTAAGAAGAAGGTGAAATGAGAAAAGATAGCTAGGAAAGTTTTCAACATGAAAATTGTATAAAATATCAATATGGTGAGAATTTAAAAGAAAGGTATTGAAGACATGGAGTTGTATACTTACATTCAATGGCAGTGGTCGATATTCAGCCACCAGCTAGGCCAGACACATTTCCCTATCCACTAGAATATTTTGATTCAATTATTGACTACAGAAGAACTAAAAAGACAGCTTTCACTTGTGGAATACAAATAATTTTAAGAATGATGCATTACAATCTAGTCATCTACCTCAAACTGAAAGTCATATATTATTAAATTTTAATACACTAATACCTTGAACAATTAATATCTTGAATTACAAGTATATCACTAGAGCTGTGTCCAGCTAACATGCTCTATTTCTACCTTCCATGGGCCTGGGAACTGTTCAATGCACTATGAAGACTAGAGATGCAGCTGTTTATATACTCACTGTCCTGCATGTAATGATGTTGCAGGTCTCTGACTTATATAAAAATGAAATGCTAATGAATAAAAACACTTCAAAGGCAATCTTCTCCCGAGCTTGGTTACAGAGGCTCTAAAGCCCAGGTAAACTAATTTTCCGTATTTTCCATGGATTTTCATAGATTTACTGCTATAGGTGCAATAAACCTGTTTGGTGATAAAAGTAGCAGCACAAGGAAAAATCATAACTGTTTCCTGAAAGCCTCATAAAGTTGCATTCTGCAAGGAACACTAAACCACTCAGTTGATCCCAGTTCAGCATAAAACCATTTGCTTCCCAGTGAAATGGGGCTGTGCTCATTGGCCAGTGCAGCAATAAGCAGAAGGAGCTGCATATCTGAAAGAGATGCACATCTGGGCTAGGAATTAAAACAGCTTTTTAGAAGCTACAGATAAACAAGCGTACACAGTCCTAGGAGGGGAATTAATTTAGATCATTTAATGCTAACATATTAGACTTCATTATTGAGGGCAGTTCACTCATTTCACAGTTCCGCTCCCTGATAGGATACCAGAAAGAAAAGGAGGAGGTCATCTGACTAAGGACAAAAACATGGTAACTAAAGAAGAAACCAAATAACTAAGTGGACTTTTAGATCTAGATAATCCATGAATACAGCCTCTCTCTTCAACTTGCTTCTGCAAAATAAGTTGGGATAGTATGTAAGGAGACACTGTCAGTTCATGATGCTACATTTCAGGCAAAGGCCTTTCCACAAAAGTCCTGATAAAGGTGTTCTCCTTATCAACACTTCAGCCGGGAAGAACAATGGAGAGACACATGCGAGTTGTATGGATTGCAGGATGAGTACAAACCACAAAAATGTACTCTATAAGGTAACTGGCTTTCTAAACAGAGACAAAAGCATTACACCAGGCGCTGCAGGCACCAGGATCTTGAGCTGCAGGGACTGTCTCAGGGAGGATGAAATCCAACCAGATGAGGTGCAGAGAAGGGCTTGCTCTGATTAGTGGACTAGAGGCTGAGAGACAATATGATTGCTCTCTATTGATGTACCAATGGACTAAAATGCTATGGAGATGGGCATTCTTCATGCTAATGGACACTCTTAGCAGAAAGATGAATGGACCAAAACCAGTCACAAGTAAATTTATGCTAGAAATAAGAGGGTTTGTAACTGTTGGAAAAGTGATGTTCTGACACAGTGTCCCAATTACAGCAGTGGAGGCAAGAAACCTTAATAGGTTAAAGTAAGAGTCTGGTAAAAGTTTATGAAGATGACAGCATGAACATACATAAATCACAGGAGAATGAGATTTTCAGTTTTCTAATCAGACAGGTAAGGGGCAAAGAGGATAACCAGTTACTTTAGATAAGGAATTCAACCAGTTTATCAGGACACATGTTGAGATGCTGCTTTCAACCAGAAAACCTTTCTGTTCTGAGCCTTCTCCTGAGCAGTTTTTCAGTACAGGTCTTAAAGGGAGACCAAGGTGTCACTATGATTGAGTGCTGACATGCACTTACTTTAGAAAGACAGGGGTCAATAAGGTGAAAATTCTGCCTTCTTGCCTCTGTTAATGTACCCAACAACTAGACACAGCAAAGAACTGAAACCTAACATGCACCTTTTGCCCTTCAAGTGCCTGAACTTTAAGGTTTCTGTTTGCAAAACTGCTCTTTTAGTTAGGTTTGAGCAACGCTGGGCACAGAGTTGTCCTACCTCTGCTGTGTATTGAGCCTCTTCCTCTAACAGAGTTTGATTTTGTTAGTACACCACTCCATGGTTTTCAGAAACAAATTTGTCCATCTTTTACTGTGCAATATTGTAATTTTTCTTAGAAACAGTGAACTAACACCACTAAATATATTTGGCTATGGGTATCAAATAATGCTCTTAATGGGAGATAACAATTTTCAGCTAATTCCTGATGTCAAACACTTTGGGTTTGAAGCGTGAGGCAGAAAGAATGGGAAACAAAATCATGATGAGATACAGCTGCAAAGCAGCAGACAACATCTACATCGTGTTTTCGATCAAGATTTTGTTTCTATTCTTGCTTTTCTTCTGCCTACAAAATTCTTAAAGCCATAAAAACAAAATAAAATAGTGAAAAACAATATTGTGTTTGAACTTTCACAGTCTCTGATTCATTGAGACACCACTATTATCACAAAAGCTGATTTGAGTTGGTTAGATACTCAGAATTTTAAGGCTTTCATTTACCTAACACTTCAATTTTAGCTATAAAGTAACCTCCCTCCTATGAATAAATGATGGCTCTAAGCAATCCCTTCCAGAATCCTGATATTACTTTCATACGATGGATACTGTGGGGGGATACTTGTGAATAATGAAATGCCATTCCTTGTCACTGGAGTTCAAATGTGGTCTTGTAAAACACGGCATTTTGAATATTAGGGGATCTGGGAGGTGAAAGTTTAAATTTCATATAATTCTGCTGCACATTTTGGAGCTTACAATAACAGGCAAGCCATTGGTTTGGCTGACAAAAAAGGTGTAATTTATGAACAATTTAGTTACAAATTCAGAATCAGTATGAATAACCTTGTTCCCAGGCCAAAAAAAAAATGTTGGAAATTTTGGAAGTCTTTCTTTTCAAGCTGCCACCTTAAGTCTGTTCACAGCAGTTGATATGTAAGATAAGAAGAAATGAATGACACAGTGGCTGATGAACAGGTACTCAAAATTTTAACAGAAAGACCAAACGAGCTCTCTTAAAGACTGGAATCATAAAATAAAAATTGGTTTTGGTGTGAGAAGCCTGAAGCAGAAAAATCATCTGCACTTTTACTGCTTAGATCTAGCAAAGCTTGGAGGCTTCTTTTGTTTCCTTGTTCTGCACTGATGTTTCTTCACACATACTGCTATTTCCCAAACACATGTCTCATTTCCACATACCTTGTAGTGGAAGAGGAATAATCCACAGAAAAGGCTGTACAGGTCAGCTGTGAGGAGGGAGAGGTTGACGGCAGTAGCACTAGTTTTCTTTATGACCACTGGCATAAAGCTGTAAAGGCCAAACATACAGGCACTGAAGCCAACGTACAGCAAACCTGCAGAAGGGAAATGAGAAGCAAAGTGATCTTTCACAGACTGAAGAAAGGACTTGTGTTGGGAGGAAGGAAGTTGTGTGTTCTAGAAAAGAAAGAATAATGCTTTTTCAAAGAAACATTCAAATGAATAAGATACATATAGATGGAGAGGGAAAACCATACCAGCAGAGAGCATGAGATCCTTTGTGGTCTCTGTAACAGCAGTGTTCTTTTAAATTGGTTTCTTATGCCACTAGTGACTACCTCACGTTCAACATAAATTAGGGACAAAATGATGCATTCAGACATATCAAATCTAGTCTTAGGGAGCTGAATATCCCCAACACTGAGATCAGTGAGTTGAATGGAGCACCCAGTATTTTCTGGGAACGGACCCAAAAGTGAATGCAAAATAATTTTCAGAGGTGTTAAGCAAATGGATGAATGTATGAGGGCAGCACTAAAGTGTCAGAGGTCCTAGTGCTATTTTGCCACCAAAACTAAAAAATCACTTTGTAGTTTTGCACCTCTGTTCCTCTACCCCTTTTTGTCTGCCTTTGTTAAAACTCTCCAGAGCTAAGACTCTTTCCTGCTACATGTTTACAGAGAGCCTCACACAAATTAGATTTTTAGACACTAATATAATAAAAACACATTACAGTAAAAATCTAAATTAATTTAAAAACTGAAATAACTTACTGGGAAAGAATTCATTGTTTCAGTTATTACTTGATAAATCCCAAGACAAATTAATCAATATTAAGTTAAAAAACCAGCAAACACTTTATTCATCTGCTCTCATGCAAATTATATTTCTTAGGCTGCTGTATGCTGCAGAATTCCCAGCTGATATGTGCATGAGCCTAAATTTAGACTCATGCCAGCTCTTCAGAACATGTTGCTATTCACTAAAAGTTGTAGAAAATCTGATTGTTAAACTCTTGAAAGGGATTAGAAAGGTGAAAAAATAAAGCCCATATAATTTCTATCTGAATGCAGATGCACTTAGTTAAAAACTCTTTACATAAGCTATCTAAAGGACAAAATCAGCTGTGACAGTTTGAGCCCCTTAGAAGCATCTGAACTGAAGTGCACATTCAACTGAAACAAATACAGCAGTTGCAAATCATCAGTGTCCATGTATGTTATGACATGATAATGAATTTGAGTTTATATTCAGGATATAGACAATCACAGTAAGAACTGATTTTGCTAATAGGTACCCAGTTTCTAAGGTGTGTATTGTACACTGGTAATAACAGAATTAAGTCTTAGGCAGCACTTGAAAGGTGCTTTATGCAAACTCTGAAATTCTTCTGTAGAAGGCAAATGATTGCCTCAAATGGAGCATAGCTTTGGTCAATGGGAAATTGTTTGCATACAGGAGCATTAAGTCAGCTTTTCTTCCAGGCGCAAAAGCCATCCTGGATCCGAAGTCAGCACTGTCAAAGGACGGTCTGCAAATCACCAGCTGGTCTACCAAGCCTCCAGTAGTCTCGATTTAACACACATATTCAGGTGCTTTGCTGGCTTATGCACACAACTAACAGTGTAATTTTATGGTTCTGCTTTGGTGTTCACGTTATTTGACAGCCAACCACATGTACTTAACAGGCTGCTTTTCCAAAGGGCATTTCAGTTCCAGTGGAAAATTGTTTAAACTGTAGCTGCCCTATCAGAGGTGAATATAAAGTGGCCTTTAATTTACAGCTTAAAAATACATGTAATATCCACCAACTGGCTGACATTTAGTGGTGACAATAAGCAAACTGGAAATAACATGATATAATTTTCAGATATTGCCTCTTAGAGGGCCAGTTTTCAGACTAAAAATATGTTTCAAGTCAAAGGTTTGAAGCCTCAGTCTCCTCAGGACCCATGTAAAGCAAATGGGAGACTCAGGAATTTCACTAGTGCTGCAGTTTCAGCACTGGGGTCTGTGTCTAACCATGCACCGAGTCACCAGCACCAATAGCCTGTAGGAGGCCCTGGAAGAAAGCAACCTGGCAAGTTAGGAGGTGCATTTGTAATGATCTTCTTATCAGCTGGTCTGTGTTAAACCCCGAGAAGCTTGTCATTTGTAACTGTCTTGTTTCAGGTCCTGAACTGAAGGCACCTGTGGGTGGGATTCATTATAGCTAGGTCTGGACACATACTGAGGGCTGGTGGTCACTGAATAGACTGGGAAATTGTAGAGTGCAGACTGTTCAGCCTCTTTAGACACACCAGTATGATTTGTATCATACCTGTTCATTGTTGCAGATGGCAAAAAGAGTCAGAAGTTCACATTCAAGGTATCGGGATTCCATCTTCTCTGTCTGTATTCACCCTGATGGGTAAGGTCAACAGTTTTGCCTGGCTGGGTGTGAATTTCTTGTAGCTGTATGAACTAGGCACTTAAAATGATAGAATCGTGGGCTGATTCAGAATGGAAGGATGCTCAGAGCTCCCTAGTTCAAACCCTGACGAAACCAGGCTCAGTTGTGAGTTCAGACCCTGTTTCTCAGGATTTTTGTTGAGCCTGGTCTGGAAGACTCTGAGAATGAAGATTCCAGAACTTCTCTGGGCAACCTGCTCTGCTGCCTGCCCTGTCCTCAATGTGAAGATGATTTTCCTTTTATTCAGTCTGAATCTCTCATTTCAGCTTCTGTCTGTTATTTCTCATCCTCCTGCCATGCACTGCTCTGAAGACCTTGGCTCTGTTCTTTTGATAACCTCCTTGTAGGTAACTTCTCTTCCACAGGCTGAACAAGCCCCAGTCCCTCGGTATTTCTCCACTTCTTTTGAGACTAGGTACCTTCACACAAATTGAAGGAATCTGCCCCCAGGGAGTATTTGAAAATAGTACCACCAAGACCAACATGTCTTGAGAACTTCTGGTTTAGTTCTTGAGCACGCTGGTTGAATGCTGCACAGTGCAATGATGCATGGATGTTGCCATTGCATTTTTACTCCAAAAGCAATTGTTTAATTTGCATGAAATGGAATTAGTTCTTATTTTTCATACTGTCTTGGAATAATGACCATTCAGAAATATTCAAACCCCTATAACAAAGGGCACTTCCTTTGAGATTCAAACTGGTTTTTCTCTCAAATAAAACTGATGTGAGTTTATTTGTTATTTCACCTGCCACTACAAAACATGTTATGGTCTCATATGAAACCACTCAGTAAGAACAGTGTAATAATTCTCCTTTCACTCAGGTTGTAAGCAAGAATTAATACTTAAACCTTTAAGGATTCAAATACAGCTACACTGATGAAAGTGAAGATGATGATATGAATCAGGGGAATTTCCAGACTTAAAACCAGGAGGACCACAGCCTGCTTTAGACTTGACAGACATAACAGATTGACTTTACATCTGTATATTCAAAAATCATTTGCAACAGTTGAAAGACAGCTCATTCGTTCTTAAAAGCTTGATTATGGCAGATGGCAACAGGCCACCTCGAGTTATTTATTAGGTTGCCTGCTGTGACTTTATCACAGTATTCAGAAGGCTGATGATTTATCTCTGCTGGACCACAGGTTTGAGTCTGTTGCAATGGATAACTACTCAGGACAAGGCTGTGAACTCCCTGACACAGATTTGTCAATCACTACTTGACAACCTCGTATCACTGCCAGTGCAAGGCAAAGTACACTGAGTGCAGTAGAAGCCACAGAATAACACAGAACTGCACAGCACTGTCACCATTTAATCCATGTTCAACTACACCACATTTCCAATTATTGCTCTAACAAAACAAGTACATATCTGTGATGCTTTTCCGAAGATGGTATCAGTCTTATGAATCACAAGGACTCTTCAGAGTTAGTGACTAACTTTCAATGACATTTTAATGACATCACAGATGAAGTAAGGCCTTATTTTAACAGCACATTTCACTGATACTGATTTAGAACAGAACTCTCCTGGAAGTATATATGACATTTACATGGATAGTAGATTAATTCACTATGACCACTGCTAGTTTCATCAGTACCAGATTAATTATTCCCCTGAGCTCCTTATCATGTAATATAAACAAACACTGATGCAATTATGCTAATTATTTCAGATTAAAGAAGGCCAATATATTTATAGCATGCAGTTGAGTGTGTTTCTCCATGGATACTTGATTTGTCACTTAGTGTTATTGACTATTGATACTTAGTGTAATTGATTTGTCACTTAGTGTTACAGCTGAACCATCAAATTTCCACAACTTCTAGGTACAGTGTTTTGTGAAAGGTGTGCTGTTTTAATAGGGTTTATGATGATGAGAGGAACCTGTGAGCTAAGTTTAAAGAAAACAACAGTATTCCATAACTTGTATGCCCTCCCCTCAGGGACTCCCCATAAAATCAGTTGCTTTTCCACACTTCTGAGCTGTCATTTTAATGTTCAGTCTGAAACTAGGTAACAAGCTACTGTAAACAGATTGCCAAAGCTTGAATCCCCTGCTATCAATCAGCTCAATAGAACTAGTATTCTCTTATTTCTTCTACTGCAATAAGTAGTGAAAGACTCTCCTAAACATTGATTTGCTTTTAAAGCAAATAATTCATTGGACTAATTAGAAGGGAGTCTTAGATCATAAACTCAGCTTCCAGCCTAGCAGAACACCATAATAGCTTCATTGGGCATGATGTTCCCTAAACTCGTCTACAGGACACATCTGCTATATTCCACCAAGACTATTTAGAAAGCAATTAACCACTGGGACTGGAGCACAAGCCCTATGGGGAGAGGCTGAGGGAGCTGGGGTTGTTTAGCCTGGAGAAGAGGAGGCTCAGAGGTGACCTCATCACTGTCTAGAACTACCTAAAGGGAAGTTATAGCCAGGTGGGGGCTGGTCTCTTCTCCCAGGCACTCAGCAATAGGACAAGGGGGCACGGGTTTAAGCTCTGCCAGGGGAAATTTAAGTTGGATATCAGAAAAAAATTCTTTACAGAGAGAGTAATCAGGCATTGGAATGGGCTGCCCAGAGAGGTGGTGGATTCACCATCCCTAGAGATTTTTAAACGCAGATTGGATGTGGTGCTGAGTGCCGTGATCTAGTAAATGGACTAGAGTGGGACCAAGGGTTGGACTCGATGATCTCAGAGGTCTTTTCCAACCCAATCAATTCTATGATTCTATGATTCTATTTCCATACAGAAATGCTCCCCTTGGAAACAGGCTGTAATATGCACAGCAAGTACTTTTTTAGGGTTTTTTAGGCTCCATTTTCTTTCTTTGGCATTAATTGAAAAGGTTTGGCTCTTACTGACTACCTCATTTATTTGTCCCAGTGTGGCATTGAATCTTAGAAGTGGAACCCCATTGTTGTTTTACTTCATGGCTGTCTGAATAATTATCTCATAGTGTTCATATGCTTAACCTAATGGTACAAGGAAGGCATAATGCAACAATGGGAGGACAGATTATTTAAGAACGGTTCTGAAGCATGTGGTTCAACCTTTGGCAGTAGCTGGCAGAGAAGTCACAAACATTGGTTCCTCTGAAACTTCATGCCCACCTCCCCAACCACTGGTTGTCTCCACGCCTCCTTCAGCAACTATCTTCAATGTGGTGAAGTGTTTTCTTACCTATTTGCCAATCCCAAGGAACTTTCAAAAGCTCTTTGTGTTCCATGATTGCACTAGAAGAGAAGAGAAGGTAAAATTTGATGGAAGAGAACAGAAGTTAAATTATTTCCACTCATTCCATTCAAATGTTGGGCAAAACAACATAAATAACCTTATAACAAAAAATCTCTGTAGGAACAAAATGCAATCAGACTTTGCTAATTCACTCTGGCATTATTCCAGTGCCTGTGTATTTGAAAGATCTTCAGGGCAGTAATCAGATGTGATAGCATACAATTTCCACTGGTTTATTTGCAGTTCTCTATATACCTGCTCCACGTGCCCATCCCCATAAATTGTACTCTTCTGACTTAATATTTAGAAAGCTTCTTGAACTTTAATGGTTAATTATGTACCTATCTGAGTTATTCACACTTCAGACCAGCTCTGGAGTGTAAAATAAATCAGTATCACAGGCTGGCTTTGCAAAGGATACTCTGATTTTTACACACTGAGAGAAACCAAAGAGTCACAACAATGAAAGTCAGGAAACAAAGCAAAGGATGGACAAACCTGCAAAAGCCCACTTTAAATATCTTTTAAATCTTGCATTGTACATTAAAATCAAAATCCCAGATGCACAAAATTCTGATGTGGTAACAAGTCAGCTCTTTCCAATCCAGGCAAAGAGACCCTTGGAAATAAGATATCTCACAAGCTAGGTCTTTACTCCAGCAACCATTTTCTCTGGTATGTGATTTCCAGTGTCTGGACACTATTTTAAGCAAGTATAAAACACAGAATTACACAGATTGAAAAACAAAATACCTAGTACAAAAGGTGGCATGTGGAAGACCAAGTCTAATAATAAAACTGCAGGAACTCAGCATCTTCCAGATTAATCTAGTCTAGAGAGTTGCATTGTGGAAATTCTAATTTGCTTGCTGCTGATGTGTGGCAAATCTAATACTGTGTACAGAATAATAAGTCAATTTTGTCTGCAAAACAAATAAATTATAAGTGTCTTTAAATGCATAATGCATGTCTCTCTTTTATCAGTAATTCCTGAAGAATATAACGAAAACAAACTGCAATGACTCTTGGTCTGGCAAGCAAATTCTGATATATTTTAAATGCAGGAACATTGCTTTCATATTATTGCTTATCCAATACAAAAGAAGTATAAAACATTATGTTATGTCTTGTGATTCACTGTGATCTGTGAAACAAAGAAGGGTCAGAGCAACTTCACCAAAAGTGGCCATTTAGTGATGCCAGAGACACTGACAAATTGGAATCACAATGATCTTTGAAAGGTTGTGGTGATTAAAGGAGGTCCCTGATGACTGAAAAGAGACAAATGCAAAATTCAGTTTAAAACTGAACAAAAACTAAAATCTGGCCAACCTTTGGGAAGACCATGGAGCAAATTTTCCCAGAAGCCATTCGCAGAAAATGAAGAAGACACCATTGGAAACAGCCAGCACAAACTTCTCAAGAGTAAATCATACCTGATCAAACTGACTGCCTTCTATGATGACATGACTGGAACAGTAAATAAAGGAGAGGGAATGGATGACAGGGTGCAGTGTAACCGGCTGTGACTGTAGCAAAGCTTCCAGCATGATGTCCCTAAAGATATTTAGTGACTGAAAAAGTATGGACTCAATGGGTGAACTACCTACAACGTAGTCTGAAGAAAAGGGCCAAATGAAACCTCATGAAGTTCAAGAAAAGAAGTGTGAACTCCTGTACCTGGGGTGGAATGACACTGTGCAACAGAGCTGACCGAGTGGAAAGCTGCTTTTCAGAAATAAACCTTAGAGCAATGTGTTCCTGTAGCAGCATAGGCCAACAGCACCCTCAGCTGTGTTAGTAAAAGTCTGGCCAGCAAGGTGAAGGATGTGATTTTCAAGACAGCAATTACAGTACTGTATCCAGTGGGCTGTCCAGAAAAAGACAGACATTAACAAATTGAAGGAAGTACAGTGGAACTCCATCACAATGGTCAGGCAGTTTGAGCACGTGATGTAAGATGAGATGGTGAAACAGTAGGGTTTGCCTAGTATGAAGAAGAGAAGGCAAAGCCGGGGGGAGGGAGGATGGGACAATAAATTTTCCACATTTACTTAATGGGTAGCTACAGAAAAGAGTCATACTTTTCTTGGAGGTGCACACCAAAAGGGTGAATGACAATGGACACAACCTGCAATGTGGAAAACTCTGATTAAGTATCAGGAAAAAAATAATCAAACAATGGAACATGTTGCCCAGCATGACTGGCATTTCCATTCTTGATAATACTAAGAAACCAACTGTATAAATTCCTAAGCAACCTAGTGTAACTTTGAAGTTAGCTTTGAGTAGGAGCTCGAACCAGATGACTTTCAGGAGTCCATTATAAAGTAGGTTATGCTATGATTATGTGATTCTATCAGATAGCGTTATCTCCATTTGCTGGGTAGTTATGATATTCCCAGCTCTTGTCAGCTAATCTCTCCTTTTGATACATAATTTCCTCCCTGCTTTAATCACATAGAACATACTAAACGTCTCTTTCCCTCATGCCTGGGTAGTTAGCCAACTCTTTAATTTGCTCTTTGCCCTGACACCTTAGCCCTTCATTTGCTGCAAAAAAGCCATTATCTGTGTTTATTTTATGTTTCTCATTGTTTCCTTCTAGTTGCGTTTTCTGTGTACAAAGATGCCATGTTTCAGCACCAACTTCTCCCAAGCAAAACACCTCACAGACCCTGAACTGGGACTAACTGCTTGGGTCAGAAGGAATTAGTGGCAGTACGATTAAATTCAGGAATACAAGACATGTACATGACAGTTTACACACATAGAACAAGGCAAGAGCACTGCTTTGATGCCCTCAGAATCAGTTAGTATCTATTTATCACAAATACATAAAAAACCACTTCATCCAAAGGTACTAGACACATTTATGTGCTCTTAAATGCTATATTTTAAAAAGAGAACAGCTTGTATGGCAGCTAGTTAATATAAATAATTTTAAGACACTTGTACAGATCTCACATAAATATATTAAGCTTTCTAGCTAATGAAACAGAAGTAATTAGGTAGAAATTGATGGGTCATTTTTTTCTGATCTGTCTCTGTTCTTAGGAGCTCAGTAGCTCAGAGGTGTACGGAAGGAATTTGTTTTGGACTAACAATCAAAAGTAATTCTGTCTGACAAGAACCAGTGACAGATCTGCATAAAATGTGGCAGTGTTGCATGGTAACTTTTATGTCAGTCACAGGACTACAACACTGGAAGGCACCTTCCAACTATTAGATTTGTAGGTGAGATGCTCATTAGGTGCATATGGATATAGACAGGATTTGATAGATCCTGAAATCCATGCAAAAATCACCTAAGTGCTATATATTTTGAAGTGAAAAGGCCAGTTTCTTAAAGCCTTTTTCATTATTTCTTCCATATTATAATGTAGTTATGTAGAATGAGCCAACCACTGAAATACCTTCTGACTGGAAATGTTTTCAACTTGCTTAAAAATCTAAGTGACCTTTTAAAGTATGAAACAGAACCAGAGGAAATTGTAGATTTTGTTATTCACAGATTAGACCAACACACAAAGTATCCACTTGTTGTCCAGTAACAAGATGGTAGAATGTGTCTTCTTCCTCCCTATCTATGTGACTTCTAAAGGACAGTGGTCCTTGAATTAGAGTACTTAAGCACAAATTTGTGTTATTATTCAAATCCCCTGATTTGAAATATGAAAAGCACTGCAAACTCCAGAATTACAGGACACCTCTCCGCAGCAAATGACTACCTCTGAAGAGGTGGTTAGAGCACCTCAATGGAGGCCAAAGCTGCACTTATTTGAATGACTTTGGAGATTAAACCTGCTCACTTACAGTTGAATTCCACTGAAGAAGGAGCCAAAGAGTCCGATCATTCCCAGAAATTCCACTCGACTCAGATTTCGGACGATATACTCCTCACAAACGTTTGAGATGCCATAGAGTGTTGCTCCGCCCAGCACTAAGAGATCCCCTATCAGTTTATTTTCACCTATGATAAACAGGAAAAATCAGAATGTTTTAAAACAACCATCTCCTGTCTAGAACCACTGCAAGTTCTTCCCTATTGATTTCAATCCTCAGGCACTAAATAGCCCATATTTGGGCCAATAAACCAAATGCAAATGTTCTGTCATTTTAACAGTTTTCATTCAGAGGCAAAGGGAGAGCATATTCCTTGATGTAGAAAAAAAGTAAAAAAAGCTGAAAAATTAGTAAAAATTATAGAAACCAAGACACTCTTCAGAGACTAATTTTTTAAATTATTCCTTTATTTTTTTCAGATAGAATATGACTTAGCTCTATAGAGCAGTTTGCATCTCATCTTAAAATCTAACCAGACCAAAACATGTCCAGGACTTAGATGCGAGACCAAGTGAAAAATTCTGTGTACCTGTGAAATGAGTGAAGAAATCATTGCAACCCCAATATTGACCTCATTCTCACATGAACCTGTTTGACAAGAAAGGGAGGAGGAAGGATAGGGTGTAGACATGGTGATCATAATGACAGGTTTTTAAAAGAGGTTCAATTAACATAGCAGTACCTACTGCATGCAATGAACACCAAGATGTATTTTCAGTACCTCCAGGTATATAGAATTGCTAAAACATTTTCTTATCAAAGACTGTTTGAAATCTTTTTAAGTCTTGGAAGCTTTTATTATTGGGTGTCAGGGAGAGCTGCAGGGAGATTTGATCAAGTTTCAGCTTGAAAACTGAGGCTCTAGCTTTGCAAACTGATGCATGCCATTCCTTCTGCACATATGGCTTGTTAAATGATTTATACAACAGCTACAGCTTCACAAAACTGTCAGATATTGCTGCCGAACCATATTCTGAAAGCTTGGACATAATGAAAGTTTCTTTGAAAATGTTCAGTAGAAATGTTGAAGTAACAAAAAGTATTTTTTTAAAGAAACATTGATTTCTTTTAAAATATCTTATTTTTTGTATTCCCGCCTTTTTAAGTTTTATTACTATTGATTTGTGAAATATACAGTGCAGCACATAAAACTGGAAGCTAAAAATGTGATTGGTTAAAAATTATCTTTTCAACTTTTTTTCTTCAAGGAGTTCTTTTAAGCCTTCAGTTTTCATTCCAAACTACAGTGCTGAAATTTCTATTGAAAAGAAACTTATGACAATAAAAATGGTTGCACCAGGACAGACGAAGAGTCTATTAATCAATATCCTGTCTCCAACATTGACTATAAGCACCAGAAAAGTGTAAGTTGTTCAGGGATAAATAAGAATGGAGCAAAGTTTAAAATATTCCCAGTAATACTCTTAGTTTCCAACATTTTTCAGCTCAGATGAGATATGACTTCTGTATATTTAGCAAACATTACTAGATTTCTCTCTCAAATACTCATCTAGCCTCTCATTTAATCTTGCATGTTCATTTATTGACAGCATGCTTAGCATCAACCATTTCTCAAGATTTGGTTGGCTTTTTGTTTGGGTTTGGTTTGTTTTTTTCCTTTTTAGCCTTCTTTGTCAATCAGTCATAGGAGATGTTCTCAATTTAAAATAATCATCAGCATTTTATAAAACGTCTTCATACCTCTGATGTGCTTCATATTTCACAGTGGTTCCAATGATTCCTCACTGAGCTCACTTATTTGGTATTTACTGCAGCTACTCACTGACACTTCTGGGAAGTATTGCTTAAAAAGCATTTGACCTTAGAAGTTGGTTGTGGTGAACTGCTGGGACAAAAAATATCATCCTTTCGCATCTGTGAACCAGAGGCAGCCCAGAGGCTGAGCATTTGCACATATATGGGATGGCCTCAAGCATCAAACCCTGATGGCTCTCCCCAGAGCACACTCGTGCTGAGCATGAGCCTCAACCTCCAGGGCTTTCCCAGAAGAAGGAGCCAAGATCTGTTCAAAGCAACAGACTCTGGCACTGGAACCTCCTCTGATACTCAGCAGCACAGAGGCTGAGGAGAACCTAAATAAACAGAGAAGCACAGAGGGACTATTCTCAGCCAGTTCTTAGTAGATGAGGCATTCTCTGAGATGGAAGTTGCGTTAGACCATCAAACTTAATAGCTCTTGAGGGATTCTTCATTAATTTGCCTGAAGTACATGTAGTTTTGGCCTACTATTAAGAAGTACTTCATGTTTTAACTATTAAGCTGGATACCTCAAAACTATATTGGTCATCCTGTAATTTTATGACTGTAGGAAATATTTAAGAATCACTCTGTACTGACCCTCTCTATACCACTGAAGACTTCATATACTTTTATAGATGTTCAATAACTTGCTTCTTCCACAGTCTCTTTTTTCCCCTTGAATTTTAATGTGTAGTTTTACCCTTTCAGAGAAATTAAACCAGACAATCTATTTTCCTCTGTCAAAGGTGATATCATAATAGCATAATTTTGCCACAAAAAAAAAAAAAAAGCTGCAGTGTCACTGTGCTGCAATAGGCACGGACAGGTTTTTACACAGTTTTTCATGTGTAGGTACAAATTGAAAGGCAATAATGCAGGTTAACAGATTTTTCTGGGCAAATTTACCTAACAGTTCTGCAGAGGGCTCTGGATAGACTTGAGAGATGGGCTTATTTTAATGGGATGAAGTTCAACAAGGCCAAGTGCCGGGTCCTGCACTGTGGCCACAACAACCCCCTGCAGCGCTCCAGGCTGGGCACAGAGTGGCTGGAGAGCAGCCAGGCAGAAAGGGACCTTGGGGTACTAATTGACAGGAAGCTCAACATGAGTCAACAGTGTGCCCAGGTGGCCAAGAAGGCCAATGGGATCCTGTCCTGTATCAAAAATAGTGTGACCAGCAGGACCAGGGAAGTGATCCTTCCCCTGTACTCTGCATTGGTGAGGCCACACCTTGAGTACTGTGTTCAGTTCTGGGCCCCTCAGTTCAGAAAGGATATTGAGATGCTGGAGCGGGTCCAGAGTAGAGCAACAAGGCTGGTGAAGGGACTGGAGCACAAGTCCTGTGGGGAGAGGCTGAGGGAGCTGGGGTTGTTTAGCCTGGAGAAGAGGAGGCTCAGAGGTGACCTCATCACTGTCTAGAACTACCTGAAGGGAAGTTATAGCCAGGTGGGGACTGGTGTCTTCTCCCAGGCACTCAGCAATAGAACAAGGGGGCATGGGCTTAAGCTCTGCCAGGGGAAATTTAAGTTGGAGATCAGAAAAAAATTTTTTACAAAGAGAGTAATCAGGCATTGGAATGGGCTGCCCGGAGAGGTGGTGGATTCACCATCCCTAGAGATCTTTAAACACAGATTG
The DNA here is from genome assembly GCF_047495875.1 of Pithys albifrons albifrons. Lineage (NCBI taxonomy): Eukaryota > Metazoa > Chordata > Aves > Passeriformes > Thamnophilidae > Pithys > Pithys albifrons. The sequence goes on along the minus strand of NC_092459.1, from coordinate 49,637,998 downwards.
GATGTGGCGCTGGGTGCCATGATCTAGTAAATGAACTAGAGTTGGACCAAGGGTTGGACTCGATGATCTTGGAGGTCTTTTCCAACCCAATCGATTCTATGATTCTATGATTCTATATTCATGCTTGAATAATGAATATGGCAAAAAACATCCAATTATTGCAGTTGGATGGCAAAGTCAGTGTTCTTCAATCTGCTCCTTCTCTGCTGAGATCCAACGCCTCACATGATCCTGCTGGATTCACAACTCATCACTCTAGCATGTTACTTTATAGATTACTGAGACACAGGATGTTTCTTCTGAAATCCAGGGTTGGAATCTCAAACCCTTCAAAATCAATCATTTCCAGTACAGCTTTGGCTGGCTGATTAAATAGTAGAGTATATTCTTTCCTTTTTGGCTGGGGCAGGGCTATTTCAGGATGACACCAATGAATTTAAAGTCTTCATTGAGGACAAAGGACAGAGATAAAAGGGGGCAGGGAGATGCAGTGCGTACTGTCACAAACTGTTGTTTTATTTAGTAGCATCCTGGCAATTGCAGTTCTTACAGCACTTGCATTTGTATTCAGAAAGCTGAGTCAAGAATTTTAAATCCCTGTGTATGTATTATGCTCAGCTCACAATTCAGTGCTTTTAATTAAGAATGAAAACTGTGCCTAATTGACAATCTTTGAAAAGAATTTCCAGCCTTCCCACATCATTTGGGTTGGCACTAGAGAAATCAATGTGACAGGGGAAGTTGATCGATGAAATCTAACTCTGTCTAGTCTGCATTAATAGCTACACACACATTATTAATATGATGTTACACATAAAAAAGAACATTTTACACACAAGAAGGTTCTTTTCAACAAAGATGCAGGCAAATTCCAAACCTTTACTCTGAGACTGTGTGCAAAACCCAACTGGTAGTATATAGGTTCAGCACCTTTTAGCACCTACTCAGTCACCCCACCTCTGTAGAAAAAATGAGTAAAGTTGGGGAGAAGTAAGAGCACACAGTGGACATGAGAGGTGCTTGAAACTCAGAGACGTAGCCAATTTGGAAAGGAAGCAACTGAGGTTTGCAGTTAAATGCACAACGTCCAACTTTACACTGACACAGTTCGTAATAAACAACTAAGCCAAAAGAAAATGAAACTACAAATATTTAGCTTGTCCCCCCAGTTTGCCCAGAGGGAGTCCTGTGTTGCAGGGCCCATAAAGTCTGTTTATAGCAGTGCTGCCTTGTAAGCGTTGACACATTTTTGCTCTCTGCACCTTCTGACAGAGGCAACTTTGAATGGTGCAGAGCTTTGGATACATGAAAGCACAGGAGTTCTTGCTAAATTTCACCTATTTTTGACCTCAAACTGACGCATTCTGGTCAATGGTTCTCTGGGCAGGACTTGGCCACACAATCCATTCACTCTTACTTACCTGCTCCTTGCTGTCTCCCAACAAGGACATCTGCTCCTGCCATGCAGCCCATGCCCAGAATGCAGACCACAATCCCAATGAAATGTACTGCCTTGTATCGTACCAGTAAGAAGAACCAGGAGAGGAGTATCACCACTGGGATGACAAAACAGTCTAGGAGCTGCCAAGAAAGAGAGAAAAAAATCAACAAATCAACCTGCAAATACTTTGCCTTAAAATACTAGGAGAGATTCCAGCAGAAGGAAGTGAGGGAAGCAGGGTTATTTAGTTTGTAATAGCACTTTCTACAAACAGAAACCGTATTTGAGTGGTTATGTTATCATCCATCAGGCTCAGGATAAGACAGTTCATGACTATTCCACAAATTCAGGAGAATTGTTATTCTAGGATAAGGCCTAAAAGCACCACCTTGCTCTTTGATTCAGATGCATATTTGAAATCCATGGGAAGAAAACCTGGGCCAAGAAAGAGCCACACCTCTTCATCTGGTCCTCACCTCTGGTGATTAATAGGCAAAGACTGAGGGCAGTTTTCCTGCAGTCTAGACATATGCTTTAATTCAGCCATTTTAGTGCAAGTAGAGCAATGTTTACAACACACAAGTTGACCAGATTTATTAAATCTGGTCCTATAAATCAGGGGTTTTCTGCATGAAGCATGCTTGTGAAAAATCCCCCCCTGTGGGGACTATAAACTCTGTGAAAACAGAGTCCCAGGTGCCTCTGAAGGAAAAAAAAAAACCAACCAAAACCCCAAAACTACATCTTGTCAGCAGTGCAAGAAACTCAACCTTCTTGCCAATAGACCCTTGGAATGAGCCTTCTCAAAGAAGTGTTATGAAACGCAATCTTTAATTGTCTGGTTTGTTGGGTTTTTTTCCAGAGCCATCCAGCAATAAACTCAGAGAACCTGTGATAAAAGAAGAAATGCACCAAATGTTCGTGAGAGGACTTTGAGATTTGCAAATCAAAATATATTCTAGAAACTACCCGTATGTCATCAGGAAACAAAAATCCCAGGTAAGACACATCCAAAGAAGCTTGACTTTATTCCCACTTCCTAAAAGGATACACCTATTAAGGAGTTGCAATTCTGTGTACTAATAATGGGGTTTAACAAATTGTGCAGGATACACTACTGTTCAGTGCCAGTTGATCTAGCACAGACCAGAGCTACATGGTAACACCTTCTTCCTAGTGAAAATTTCTAGAAGAACTGAAGGATGAGACTGTTTCCATAATTCTGGAAAACTACTTCAGATGTTGTTACCTTGATTTCAGGTGACATAATTTGATTTAACTTTCCTTTGGGCCTATTACGTGTTACTTGCTTTCTCAGTGTGATTTACCACTAAGGACACTGCTATCAAGTAAAGATCACATCCCTTTTAACTTCCTTGTCCATACATGTGTTATTTGAAGAGAGAAAGATTTATGCATGATTTCAAGAATTTTACTGCTTAGAGGACTATTTTTTACATGTGAGATACCTACATAATGAATATTAAATTTGTGGGATCAGCAAAAACAGAAAAGCCAATGTTTGGACTAAGGATAACACCTACATAATAAATATTAAATTTGTGGAATCAGCAAAAATATAAAAGCCAACTTTTGGACTAAGGATAATTTCCCTGAATTCATTTGAAAAACAGGAATGTGGAGTGAGAACTCATCCATTTCAAAGATTTCCCAGACAGTGAAAAGCAAAAGCCTTCAGAAGAGAATCCGTTCAGCAGTGGAACCGTGCTGCTCTTGGGAGGCTCAAGCAGTTCCAAAGAGCTGCAAACCAGATGAGGGAAATTACAAATGGGAATGGTAATTCCATTACCATGCTAAAACAGGTTCTGCCTATAAAGTGAGAGCTAATCATCTAAAAATTAGGGTCACGCCTTTTCACAGTGAAATCTTTCTCCAGCAGTCCCAAAAATGCTATCCTACACAAACCAAACCCAAAAAGGGACACAGTCTGAAAGAACTGCAAGAAGCTCCTTTGGCTGCATAGGGTGCCTGCTCTGTCCCTGCAGAGCCTGTAGCACATACAGTGTGTAACCCAGCTCACACTCCATAACTAAGCTTCACAAAAACATGCAAATACAACACACTAAACACACAAGAACCACTTCAGAAGCTGTGCTGCTGGGGACAGTCAGCTCCTGGGGCAGGGAGGGCTGGTGGCAGGAGTACCAGGCACAGGGTGGCACACACCTGAGGAAAGTGCACTCTTCAGTGTAACCTATGGGATGTGGACACAGCTCAACACCTACCCTCTCAACCCACATTACATCATGATGCCTGTATTTGCTGCACGTCTGTTCTTCAGCAGCTGTGCTAGCTCACACTGCACCGATCATCTCTGCTGAAGAGGGAGTGAAGGTGGTACCAAACAGCAAGGAGCCAGGTACTCTTTATGCTGCTCATAGCTATCCCTGATGGTTTGAATGCCTCTAACCCATTCCCTCCCAGTGCAGCATTGAACAGGTGAGACTAACTTACCATTTTCTGACCTCATCACAGCTTTGCATTACTTAAAGTGTGGCTACAATGAAGATGAAGGCTCTTTCTTTAACAGAAGTCACATGGAGAAAAAGAGAATCATAAAATTATAGAATGGTTTGAGTTGGAAGTGACATTGAAGATCATCCAGTTCCAAACCCCCTGCCATGGGCAAAGACAACTTCTACTAGACCAGGCTGCTCAAACCCCCATCCAATCTGGCCTGGAACACTTCCAGGGATGGAGCATCCACAGTTTTTCTGGGCAACCTGTGCCAGTTCCTCACCACCCTCAGAGGGAAGAATTTCTTCCTAGTGTCTAATTTAAACCTGCACTCTCAGTTTAAAGCTGGATGCCGTACTCCAGGTGGGGTCTCCCAAGAGCAGAGTAGAAGGAAGACAAGGGGCAGTGAGTACAAGGTTTCATCTCAATAAAGGAAAAAATTTTTTTACACTGGGTACAATCAATCACTGATTGTGGTATGAGTCCCCATGACCAGAGGTTTTCAAGAGGTGATTGGGTGGGGTGATAATTTCATCCTGGCTCCCTTTCCCACAAAATGTTGGACCAGGTTGGAGGTCTCTTCCAAGCCAGGCAGTTCCATAAGCCTAAATTGTTTAAGGAGTTTAAAAATCACTTGTACCTGCAGCATGTGCACTTTAATACACAAATTCCCTCTAAAACTGTTCTGGAGGAAGATTTTAGAAATTCCTCTCATTCCATAAATATTTAAACATACCTATGCTTTCAAGTATATGAATGTGTGTCTTTTAACCGCTAACATGAAAGGCTGTATAAACAGAATGTGTCTCAAATAAACAATGCTGATAACAGCTAGAAAACATCTCTTTGGGGCTGGCAGTCCAAAGTCTAATGCACAAACTGCTATTTGGAAGACTGCAGCATCAATAGATCCAAACATGAAATGTAGGTAATGTTCACTGACATTATATAGTTCTTCAATTGTGTTTAATTTATACCTATACTTAAATGATGGGGTAGACAGAAATAAATTAGGTTACAGCAATATAAGCAATAACATAACCTAGTACATATTACTTAACTATTTTTCAGGTATTATTTTACATTTTATTTCTCCAGGACTAAATTTTCTCTGCCTTTCTTTTTTCCTCAGATAAAACTGTCTAGTACAAGAAAAAATGCACATATATTCTACAGACAAAGGATGTGAGATTGAGGATTACCTCACCTGCAATAAGGCTTTTTTATTGGTGATTTTTTTTGCCTTTTTTCTCTTTCATTTTTTATTAGTTATTTCAGGTATTAAAAAATATTACATCTAATTGCAATTTTTCTGATTATAAAGCTTTTTTAGTAACAAAGATAGATTATGCGTAGCTTGACTTTCACTTGTACCTAAAGGTCAGTTGTTTATCAATAGTTCTCAAAGAATCATCTTTTATATTTTTCTTATTTTTAATTGCTTATTCAAAAAGTACTGCCTATACCCTGTCACTAAGTTAAATTAATGAGTGATCTGATTTTAAACAACATTCCTGGTAATCAAAGAAGTTACTAGATTTCACTAACCTAAAAGAAAACATATTTGCAATGTTGTCATGGGGTAATGCAGACTGTGTTCTTTGACAGTGCTGTATTTTTTTTGTTGCTTTCTTTAGCAACAGCTCTGAATGGGGCTGCTTTAGAAGGCAGAATACAAAAATACATAATCTATTGATAAACTGTCCTACAGAAATTTGTATTATAATAAGAATGTTATGGTTTTGTAGAGATTGAAGATTATTATTTGACTCCAAAAGATACCACACTGCATCTAAGTCTGAGGATGAAGCACAACACTGAAATCTATTTGCTCTGATTACTTGTTTGTTAAATTTTGTTGACTTTATTATACTTGTGAATTGTATCTAATCTCTGCTCTCACCAATTCAGCATGTGTTTGCACATCTATAGCAAGAATGTACTGTTAGTCATTGGAAAGGAGAGCTGGCAAGCTTTAGAAGAGAGGTCTGTAACACAGAGGGTGAACTGCTGATCTGCAGCAATATCAAAAAGAAAAAAGCTGGTCAGCAAACTCCCTATGGGAACAGCTGAGCTGAATCTTCCTTTTTAAATATTCATTGGATTTCCCCCCTCCTAGTAATAAGCCCTTTTTTTTTCACATTAGGGGTTTCTCATTAGTGCTGTCCTCCAGCAAAGCATGAGGAGAATCAGCTGCACCCTCTGCTTAGCCTACCCTCTGGGGCAGAGGGATCAGTAAAATCAGTGTTGTATCTGTCAAACCTTGTATGGTGAAGTACACATGATGGCTACAGAATTTCAGCAAGTAACCTGAAAATTTTAATACAACAGCAAGTGCTAAATCCAGGAAAAAACACACTTTCTGTCATTGGCTTTGTTTTTTTTTTTCCACAGGGAGGGATTTTTTCACAGGAGGTTTGCTCCCCATTCCAAGGCTTTTTCTCTTCCAGTTTTCACACCACCTTCACAATATCATGCACCCTTGATTCAACTGTATAACAGCAGATGAGATGTGAACCCACACAGAGCTGGCTGCCAGCTGCCAGGGGAGATGCATGGCAATTATACTGCCCTGCAACTGAATTCTTCTCCACGAAAAGTGTTGATTGGTGGCAGCATCTCTGGCAGGGTTATTTCAAGCTATTAAAATAAAAAAAGAGCGCTGTTTTTTCCTTTCATGTTTCTATTTGCTGCCTTATCACAACTTAACCACTTTCTTTCATGGTTTTTATATTATCACAAAACTAATGTAAACCCATTATTTTTTTACCTAGTCAAAGTGTATGGTACTTCAGATAATGATATTGGCGGAAGAATCTGTTAGTGATGTGATTTGCTTAAAAAAATGTAAAAAGGTTTATTTCCATGATGTGGAAGAAACAAAACCAAAGACTGCTCCAAGTCTCTTAAAAACAGCATTTTGCCCCACAAGATCTCTATTTTTTTCTTGATGCTTCTAGAATTGTTCCTATCAGTTTCTTTAATCTGTACTCAATATTTTCTTTTTCCTTGTGGGCAGGGAAACTCACTCTAAACTTCGACAGGTGAGAGACCTTCACCACCATCTGACTTGCATGTATCAGAACCTGAGATGAGGATTATCACGGCTTCAGCTTTCTGTGTACGTAGAAGAAATTTAGTGGCTTCTTCAAGTTATGTTAAATGAAAGGTAGTGGCCACATCCAACCCTGTCCTGGTTCAGCAGGAGGGACCAGCTAACCCTGTGTGGGGGTGATCAAAGCTGTGTATTCTACCCCCTCTATTCATTCCCCAAGGTCAATGGGCCATTAGCAGCAGCTGCCCAGGGAGCCATTATCACCTTCACACCCAGCCTGAGGGGGCGGAGCTGCTAATGGGCCATCAAGAGTTCAACACCCCCTGGCTCCCAGGGTTAATCACCCATTGTGTGAGTCCCCGCCCAGGGGGAGGGACTGGGTGCTCCCTGAGGGTACATAAGTGGTGGGTAAGAAGACCTTGGGAACCTCTCGTTGGATCCAGAGCAGCAGCATGACCTTGACAGGAGGAGATCCCCGCTCTCGCCCAGACCACAGCCCTCGCCTGCACCAACAGGTTTTTCTTTTCCTTTTCCTCTGGACTTGAGGGAACCACAGGGGTCTCAGCACAAGGGCAAACAAACCCCCTTGGGTTTGTGCCCCAGGACACTGGGTTATACTGCTGGGGTTTTGTGAGTTGAAAGCAATTTCCCTTGTGTGTCAGTGTTGCTATTGTAATATTATTATTAAATTTTAGGTCTGACTTATAATCTCTCTCGTGGTGAGTTCATTTCCTCTGCTGGTTCACCTTTAAACCAGCACAAACCCACAGTTCCACTCCTCCCAACTCTCTACACAAGGGCATGCTTTACTACTAAGATCAGTAATCACATCTTGACTCTTTTTATAAAAACACCTCTTCATCCTCTCATCTCAGTACATGAACTCCAGCTGTGCTTATACAAGATACGTTCAAATATCAGGAAGACTTACCAGAACAGACTGACCACAGAAATGGTCTTCCCTTTAATTGACTTCTTCCTCTGATTTGACATACCACTGTCAGAAAAAGACCATTCTAACACAGCTCTGTCAGCAATCACATGTTTCTGCAGAAAAAGCTCCCTCTTTTCTGCTTTTCTTCTCTCTAAGTAGGTTGATTAGATAAGGGTTGTGAGACAATTGTCTGAAGGTTACTCATTAGAAACTTCTCCACATCACTAGCTGCTATAAGCTATGCAGGGGATTAGATCCTGATCTAGCAAAAACCATGGATGTCTCCTGCAGAATTACCTCTGCTTTTGCATGTCACTTGCGAGAATATGCAACATGGGCATATAATGCCAAAATCTCTGCTGTTGTAACGGGCACAGCTCCACTGACGTTGATGAGATTTTGTATATTTATGTTACTAAAAAGTTTGGCTCTGTTGACTCCAAACCCACATACAGAGACTTAGGATACTGTACAGGCTGGTTTACAAAGCACAGAAATGAAACACAGTTAAAAGACAACAGCAACTCAAAGTGTGGTAATAAAGCAGATATAAGCTACACATCACATTCCCTCACAGTATAAATGTACAGTATGAAACACTCCTGCAAAATGCTGATCTGCAAACTTTATTAACCTTGCACTATTTCCCTTACAGCCCTGAGGCAGATCAGGAAAGTATGGTCAAACTGACATTCCTAGGAGGAGAGGAGGAGGAAGTGAAGGAGTGGAATTTATCTCTTTTGAGATACTTCACACTAGCAGCTACTGGGCAATGTAGATCAACAACTTCAATATTGCACATCCCCTGCTCCTTGCCTCCCAGATTTGATTCAAAATGATCTCAAACCCTCTGCCTCAATGTACATTGAGTCTACAGGGACCAAGAACGAAGTAAAGTCTATTACCATCCAGCTCTCCTATAATAACTACTTACTGCTGACTCCTTTCCTTTTCTGGTGACAGTTGTTGAGATATGAAAACTGCCAGAGGTAATTGGACGTATGATGTACTGCTGAGCCTCACAGTGATCTAAGAGCTGAGAACATCAGCATCCTAGTCTTATTGTCTGTTTCCTGGTCTCTATAAATCCCAGCTTTTACTATCTTTGTTTTTATCATGCCAATCGAATGCTTGATTGCCCAAGGAATAAATTACCAGATAAATCACTACTTGGAAACAAGCTCTCTCTTTGACAGTGCCTTATTTCTTGTGGCATCATGTGTGTGTTCTACAGTACTACTATGCAAGGTGTTGAAGAAATAATCCAGATTTCTACAGGATGCCATAACATAGGAAAAGGATAACATCACCTCTAGAGAGCTAACACACCAGGATAATATACAGATGGATAGAACAAGGAAGAGGAGCAAGAAGAGCTAATTAATGTGGGAAAAATGGGGAGAAGGAAGAGGGCAGTCTGCCTCAAAACTCAGCATGATATGATGAGAAAGCACTTACCTGGCAGCAAAGCTTACAAATGTTATCATAAAAGGACTAATGAAAGACATCGTGGGGTTGGTAGGATGTATGTGTGTGGTACACTGCAAATGCAGTACATGGAAGTTGAAGTCAAAATGTAATTTTAAAGAAATTTAATATCTACATCTAAATATCTGCAATAACTTCAGAATCTGTTAATTCCCTTTGGGGGAAGAAATTTTATTTGCTGTGTAAAAGGTGTCTCTAACAGTATTTAAAATATTCTTGTTGAACAATTATTAAGCCTTCCACAGGCCAATATAGGGTTGTTTTAAAACTCACTAGGATAAATATGAAAAGCAGTCCTGAAAGTTAAGTATATAGCTTTTAAAACAAGGTCATGGGATCAGATGCTACTGAGGTGCATGAAGGCTGCAAAATCTACGCTAAGTTGGAATAACATATTAAAGAAAAACTAAAGATCATTTCGCAGGTTTTGGCCATCTGGGAATCAGGACATATAGGTCTTGATAGCATTGTGACTGATCTCTTGAACTTCTTGAAATACATGGCTTTGGATATCAAATTGATCCACTGACAAACTACTGTGCCTATTACCTGGTATATACTCAGTTTTTAAATGTACCCTCTAGGGAAGTCTCCAGTTACCAGCCTGAGTGTTTGGATGGCTGTGGGAAGCTTGAGTTTTAATCCCCTTAGCAGAAAAGGAGTTAAGTCAAGCCCCTAAGGTAGGCCCCTGCTTTAAAATGTGTGACTTTAGGTAGGTCCACCCTTGCCATTTGCAAAGCGCTAGAGGCTTTCTGCAAGCACTTGAGGCATGCTAAGAACATATCTAACAAATTCACTTCCTTGGGGTACTTTGATGCAGGAAAACTTAGCTTTTGAATGTTAAAATGGAGGCAGGTATTTAAACATTTATCTCCATTGATACAGAATCCCTCACAGCATGCAAAGAAACAGAACTTAAAGCTACCAAAGAACAAGCAACCTAATAGGTTAAAACATGTTTTTATGTCTCAAGGTCATGCTCTGAGCAGTAGGTTTGTACACATAAATCAAGGGATTTATGTGTCCATGACATTTTCAGTATGTAGACAATTAGGTGTGGGTCTCTTGGATTGTTCCATTAAATCTAGTTGTCCCTGGATGGAACTGTTGGTACCTAATGGGTACCTTGGATTTTATCCTTAGCAATTGACCTACACCTTGATGACCAAAATATAAATAGTGCATTGATTTTCAATCTAGCATTTATGTCACCTACTTGATAAGGGAGGTACTTTAGTTATTTGCTGGCTTTTTTCTAAAGAGAAAAATTATGTGTTTCTAGGCTTGCAAGTACTTTGTTTTCATCTTATGAGGAAGCTGAGTGTCACATTCTTAGACAGTAATTATGGAGTACATAAGGAATTGAAATAATTAGAAGCATGTCCAGAAGTAAAGGTTAGGTACCATATTCATCTCTGATTTATGCTTATGTGTCCTCATTCACTGCGATTCTGAAGGCATATGATGAAACACATATAGGAAGGTTTATTAGAAAATTCTGCTTTTTCAGATCAAAGCCCAAAGAAAATTTTGAAGTAAAATATAGGAAAAACTTGAGCATGAAACAGTGAGGAAAAGTAGGGCATAATTTTCAGTCTTTTCCTGGAACCATGATAATACCAAATATAAAAAAAAGGATGAAGTATAAATTAAAAACTCTGACAGTACCAAGAGTTTAAAGCTACTTGGCAAACAAGGTTGTTGAATGCTTGGAGATTTTTGGTGAAGCTGAACTCAAAGCAATGGCAATATAGGTATGTTTTTTACCATTAAGCTTTGGCTTTTGCTGGGACAAATGTAATGTTTTTTAGAGAAAAGCACCACAAACACAGTATACTGGCATGTTAGTTTTGTGTAACAGAGAAGAGATGTCATGTAGAAAAAAGTATATGCTGTAAAACTGATTTTCTACTGAAATGGTCAAGGTCCCACCACAATAAAAATACTGCAAGATTTCTCATTTACTGAAGTGACAATTTCAAGAACTCTTATATTTTCCACATCCAAAAAAGCTTTGATGTACATCCTGTTGTGTATAAAATCCCCCAGAACTGACTTGAAGGGCTCAATTCTCAACCAATGTATATGCAGGCATAGCTCCCACAGCCTTCCATCAAAGTCATGCTGTTTTGTGGTAGGTAGCAACAGTTTTGTGTGTCTCAGTTCTGAAAGGATTTGAACGTTTCTTGCTATGTGCCAGGAAGAACTTATGGCCTCACAGGTGGTGCTCCTGCAGGATGAGGTCCTTCAGGAGATGATCTTGAGAGAGTGATCCTGTTTGCTTCTTCAGAAACCAAAGTCTAGGAAAAACTTGCTTTTTTTCATTTTCTGTTTTCCATTTCTTCAGTCTTCATTTCGTCCTATGACACAACTTGACTAATGCTGAATAATCCTGTGAGCTGCTTCTGTTTCATCTTCAAATGAAATAGGGTGTTTGGCTACATTTCAGAAAATATGTCATTTGATTCAACATCTTAATGCATTACCTCATACTTGTCCCATTCTCACCATATCTTTGGTCTTGTCACTTATAAGCTCATTCATATTAAGGCATGAAGGGAATTTAAAATGTAGCAGATATTCCCAGTCACTCCACATGCATCCCAGCAATCAAGGCCAACTATGGGAAAAGCTGACACTGTACTTACTCCATGCCTGGACAAAAGCTTGACGACATTTGAGCTTCTATCTTTTCCTTCTTTCAAGCTACTTGGGAGAGAGACATGAATTGTATTGTAATCTTTATGTGGAAGAGGTCTAAAAATGGACATGATGCTGTCTGTGCCCTCTGACAGTTCTCCTCATCCATCATTCCTCTCTCTCACAATCTAAAAAGATAATGTGGATGATTTCAGCTAACAAATTCCCTGTCAAAGCAAAGGCACTGTCCTTGAACTCTCCTGCCTGCTTCCTCATCACACTGTAGCTTTTGATCTCTTAACTCAAGGCCATACTCATTGCATTGCTGGTGTGAGGATCTGCATCTATTGGAATTGGTGTTCCTTGGGTCTGGCCAGATGAACCTCTGATATGTGCTTGTTGGTGGGCTTGGGAGATGGCATTTAATGACTTGGATCATCTTGCTCAGTCCTGTATTTCTACTTGCTGTGAGTGAATCATGCTAAGGAAGTAATTCAACTTGCTTTTCTCTTCAAGGCTTTTAGTGGGTATAAAATCAGACATTATGAGGTTTATATGGATTTAAGCTTTACTCTATACTAAGTAATCTGATCTGCAAAAGTGTAAAAAGCAATATTACATTGTCTGAGCGTGTTGCAAAGAATTCTCAAACTCAGATTCTGATGGCAAAACGCATTTGTAGATATTTAGCATAAACCTCAATTCACATTTCTTGAATTCATAGTTTCCTTCTATTTTTACTTCTTGTACAGCTAAAGTAGCTCAGTATTCTACAGTATCGCTTTTCAACTATGTGAGAGATACCTTCTTAATTAGCTCTGCTTCTGCGAACATTAATTGGTGCTCCTTTATTTTACTGTCTCTAATGCAAACTTCTGGCAAGTAAGGTGCAAAATACAGTGAACACTAATTCATGTTGCCCTGTTATATAAAGATAACATAAAGAAGCAGTAGGTTTGTTTTAGAACAAGAAGCAATGAAGTATGCAATGATTTCCCAAGACAGACAACTTCCACTCTCTTAAAAATTTTTCTATTATTCCCTTCTCCACTTAAACTGGAGCTTCTATATAAAATATCCAGGTTGAATCTTTGAAGAAATCACTACTGTAGCTTTTGCTCACTGAACATGTAACATTTTATGGAGTACACTGTTTGATAGCTGCAATTAAGCTGTTATATAACATAACACATCTAACAGCTTGCATTAAAGTAAGTCTTCTTCACCATAATGCATTAATTTCACATAACGACAACTTTTGCACTCTGATCTAATTATAGAATCCTAAACATCCTCTATTTGTTTCTGTTGGCAAGCCTGTGGTAGCAGTGGGGGCTACAGGGATGGCTTCTCTGAGAAGGTTCTAGAAGCTTCCTCTGTGTGCAACAGAGCCAATGCCAGTTGATTCCAAGATAGACCCTCTTCTGGCCAAGGCTGATCCCATCAATGACAGTGGCAGCATCTCTAGGATAACACAGTTAAGCGTGGGGGGGAAAAAAGCAACCCTGTGCAACAGAAACTGCAGCTGGAGAGTGGAGTATGTGAAAACAACATCTCTGCACACCCTAGAGCAGCCTGTTCCTGAAGGACTGCAGCTGGGGAAGGGGCCCAATTAGTTTGTGAAGAACCGCAGCTTGTGAAAAGGACTCCCATTGGAGAAGTTGATGGAGAAGTTCTCCCACAGGAGGGACCCCATGCTAGACCAGGGAAGGAATGTGTGCAATTTGACTGGTAATAAATTAGACTCATTTCCTCAGGTTGAGTCTGTTTTGGCTTTGACAGTAAATGGTGACTGATCTTTCCCTGTCCTTATCTTGACCCATGAGCCTTTCCACATATTCTATCTCCCCTGTCCAGCTGAGGAGGGGAGCAGTAGAGTGGTCTTGGTGGCCACCTGGCATCCAGCCAGCATCACCCCACCACATACCTTCTGAATTCAGATCTAATTATAGAATCCTAAAAGAAATGCTTGCATTTTTCCCAAGTACAATACGAAGTGAGAAAAACATTTCAGCTAACCTGAAAAGATTTACTTAAAGGACCAAATTATGCAGATAATGCAAAAAAGCATGATTATGAATGGTTTAGAACAGGAAAATAAAATGAAAGTCAGAATGTTATTGTACAGTTTGGAAAAGATTGAGTCATAAAAATAGTCCAATATGAAAAAATGGGTCACATAAAAGACAGAGGCAGCAACTAGGTATTAGTTCACTCAAACCACTGGACACTACACCACTGATTCCACTGGACCTTTTATCTTACCTCAAAAGGGAAAATCTTTTGAGTCCTTACCTGTACACTGGTAAGAGTGGTGTATTGATAAGCTTTAACTACCAGGTAATTGGCTTCTATATCTATTATCCCCAGGATCATGTACTTCCACCATCTCCTTTTCAAAATTGCCAGCAAGTTTTCTTCTCCTGTGGTAATAAACAAGAAGAATTATGTAAGTTAGGTCTACATGCCCAAAATACCTGCCTGCCAAGAGAAATTATCTAGATCTCTCGCATTTACGCTATGCTGTTGAAAAACACCATCCATAAAGAGGTACTACAAGGAGGTGAAAGTTAACACACACTATTTGCATAGCAGATCTTAGAAGAGTCAGTTTGGCAAAGTAATATGTGCAGGTCAGACTGACATTTCACTTAAGATGTAAACCACCAAGAAAAACAAGTGCAGCCTGAGCAGATTGGATTATATGTTCTTACTTTTTTATTTTTTTAATTTTTATATATAGACATATACATACACATACACACGTTAAAGAATAGAGCAGTTTATTACATACATTTATAATTTCCATACACACTGGTAAATGTTGTGTGTTGCACATGTGATGCAACAGTGTTTTGCCAGAGAGGGAGATTGCCAGTATTTGTAAATATGATGGAGTAGAACAGTAACAGCATCATATTTGGGTGTATTACAGATTCTCTTTCAAGGAAGGTTATTCCAAGCCTAGAGGTTCAAAGCATGAGACTTGTTTAGAGAAAGGCTGCACTGAGACAGATTTTTTGTGACAGGATGCTCTGCTCCCAGGATCGATTTCTGAAGTAGGCAGGTTCGCTGCCACCTATGGGAACCCTGTCAATCAACCATACTTAATCTTCACCACATGAAGTCTGGCAGTACAATACAGCCTGCAGATCAAACCCACAACTTTCAAAAGGTCAAAGCATTCCTCATGCTATGCTAGGGATTATTATTGTTCTCCATTCAAAAGAAAACAGCTCATTAGTGAGGGTGGGCAAACCTGTAACTTATTTGCATTACAGTAAGCTCCAGACATGATGAGGCACCACTGTGAAAAGGGATGGACTGTGACTGAACACAGTATGACTGGATGTCTTTCAGAGTCTGTAGCTTAAAAAAGTATCTAAGTAGGGTTGATTTGTAATGCCAAAGTACCATAAATGGTATTTGAACTGTCTTGAAAGTTTTACAGAAAAAACTACTATTCAGCAATTTGATCTTGTTGCTGTAGCCTTTCTAAGTGTCTCTGATCATCAAAATGAGTGGAAGAATGAGGAAATGAGAAGAAAAGGGACATTATTATCAATTCCCACCAAAACTTGATCAGGCTTCCCAAGTCTCCTTCATCATTTTCCTTCATGACAAGGGTGTTCACTCTGTGATACAAATGGACCCAGTAATACATGGGCTGCCATACCATGGCAGAAACAGCAGGTTCTCTATAGCACAGGTATCTCAGACCTTATAGATTCAAACACAGAAAAACAAATAATTACTGTAGAAGTTAATACGGAAATCTTAGATGTCAAATCTTGGCCTCGCTGAGTGACTTGAATGGATATTCTGAACAAAGCATCTGAATAATGTCATGTTTGTTCATTAACAGATGCTCACATATACACTCTTTCAGTGGGATACTATTAGGCAGCAACCTCATTATTTTTTAGTGATAATGACATCGAGTGCAAAACTATAAATGCTTAAAAAGTTTATGCTAAAAAGTCTTTCTTCCCTTTCCTCCCTCCCTTCCCTCCTTGCACCCCTCCCTTTTCTTCCTCTCTTTTACTCTCTTTTTCTCAGTAAGCAGCAGAAAAATAGCAGAAACAAGGCAGTGAGAAGGCTAATACTTAAGACAGTGAATATGGAGTAAGTACATTCAGTCATACCACACTTCCCTGTTATACCAACTAACAGGAGAACTCAAGAAAAAGAAAATCCCATCCTTCAGACCTGAATTATGACTACATTTATGTACTGTTTGAGTGGGCAGAAAGAGGAATACTTTAGATCTTACTTTTAAACTTTATTTAGGGAGGTATTTTCAAAAAAGTATTTGAGATTAGATGTCTTAATTCATATGAAAATAAGTGTAAACCACCAAGATATAACCTTTAAAGGTATCAAAACTGTATCTCAAATTTTTATGCTGCCCAGATAGTGCCTTTAAAATATCAACTGGAAAACACCAATGCAATGGAAAGGTGTGGTTAACATTTCAGAGTGATTTTTCATTTATTTGTAAAGAGAAAGTTAAAAACACAAAGACATCAAGCTGCAGTCTCTCTTCCAACAGTGAAAATCCCACCTGAATCTGGTTTTGTTATAGCAGGACCTTGATGGTTCCTACAAAAGCAGAAAGAAGTGGTAGGCTCAAGAAGTGCACTGGCAATAGCTTATCCAAGCAAGACTTATGGATTCAAGTTAAGGACTCTTGGTGCCTTTGGTTTGTCAGTGCTTTCATCAGTTTCCAACCACAGATCACTGTACTGCTTAGATGTAACCAAATAAGTTAGCTTTAAAAATGCATGTATGGCCATGACTTCTGGCTAATGGGTAAAGTTAGTGTTTCCAGGAATGGAAATGAAATCTCCTAGAATTTTAATACACAGTTCCCTCTTTTGCTTTCTCAATCCTTTCTTTGCTAATGACAAAAATATGAAAAATACTTGGCATTTAGTAACTTATCTTTGATATACAGCTCTGAGACATTCCAAACTGCAAAAGATCAGTTTCAGCTGAGAAGGCTGGGCAGAACAAAAAGCAACACAAAAATGAATTTATGCAGGCACTGTACAGCTCTGAAGAACACTGGCTCAGCTTCACAGCAAGTGTCTTTGTTTTGCCCAGTGGAAAGCAGAATATGTATAGACACCCAGCATGACAGCAAGAAACTAGAAAATTTGTTCCTGGAAAAAAAATCTTGTGGCAGATATGCCTCTTTTTCAGTCTTCACTTCCACTGCCTTGCTGCATCTCCTGCTACTTAGAGTGTAAGAAAGGTCTGGTTTCAGAACACAGTTCCTCCACTCATATTATTATTATTGGTTATCATTAACATAGCAGTTGTGTAGATCTACAAGCTTTAGCAAAACCAATGAACTCCAGCTGAGAGTATATTTGAGCTGATCACAAGTGGTGTTTGACAGGGCTCAGTTTGGGAGTCAGTTCTGCTTGGTATCCTTATCAATGATCTGGAATGAGGGGATCAAGTTCATCCTCAGTTTGCAGATGATACCAAGTTGAAAGAAGGTTGTGGTTATAGTGAGGTGGGGGTCGGTCTCTTCTTCCAAATAACATCCTTGTATCTGGACAAGAGGAAATGGCCTCAAGTTGTGCCAGGAGAGGCTTAGATTGGTCATTTGTAAACACTTCTTTATGGAAAGGGCTGTGAAGCACTGAAACAGGCTGCTCAGGGAAGTGGTGGAATCCTGTACCAGGAGGTAATTAAAAGATGTGTGGATATGGCACCTAGGGACATGGTTTAGTAGTGGACTTGCCAGTGCTGGGTAAATGGTTGGACTCAATGATCTTACACGTCTTTTCCAACCTTAATTCTAAGATGTTGCACAAAAGCAATACATATTTAACATTGTTACTCTAGGTACTGGTATTTGTTAACTGCTCTCTATTTCTTTGGCATTGTCACCACAATGTATAGAAGGGAATGAATTGTTTTTAAAGTGGGAGACTTTCTAAGGAGGAAAGGCACAAGGAAGGTGATCGTCTGCAGTGACTGTTAGTCCAGGGCTATGGACAAATCAAGGAAGAGGCAGGTGGTGCTCTGGTTCTGACATGTGGCTGAAATAAAGCCACCATATTCAAATGTTCCACTTTTGCAAAAGTGATGCTGTAGAAGGCAACAGTGTAAGACACTCAGAAGAGGTGAGGTGCTGCCAGCAGGACAGGACCTCTGAACAGCAATCACAGATGGCATCCTTAGTGAATCAGACAACAAAGAGAAGTGAAATGGGCGTTAAGGAGGTAAGCGGGAAGCCTTGTCTTGGGAAGATTCAAAGAAGAAGCAGAGCTTTATTCAAAGACCTACATCCTGAACAGAAATAAACACCTTAGCACAAAAACACAGAGGGCAACAAAATCACGACACTGAATTAAAAACAAAACAAGACAATCTGGAGGATTTTTTATTTCTCTTGACGATAACTCAAGCAAACTAATTATTAATGACTTTTGAATTATAAGCATTGTAGACCAGAAGGACCAAATGTAGATTCTTACACCTGAACTATCTGGTAAGGCATTTTGAAGCTTTTCTTTCAGTTATTTTTTAACCTGAATTGTTTAGAATAAGTGTTTTAAAATAAACATCCTTCCCACTGAATGTGAATGGAAGAGAGATTATATCAGATCATGTGTTTTTGTTATTATTGCAGTAGGTCTGTGACTAAGACTTCCAGCCAGTCATATAAACAAATACTAAACTATAAGGTGTGCAGGTTGGCTTAAGGGCAACGCTTCCAGTGAGGCAAAGCACATATTGATGTAAGTGAACACGCCCTTATGTAAGTGCACAAAGTACTGCCATCTTCAGACACTGGCATCTTTTGATGGAGATCCCTTTCCAAAAAACAAACTCTTAACTTTGGTCAGGACTTGAGTTTTTGAAAATGTGAGTCTTCATATTCAATCTATTCCAAATGTAATGTACATTTAAAAGCAAATTGCCTATTAAGAATGTTTCAAGATTCAGAAGTCTGACATGCCCCTAGTACAGAGAAATACAAATCCTCTCTTTTTGCTCTTCCTATAATGAAAGGTTTAAGTTTTACATTTTTTACTAATTTTGCAGTGAGACACACACTTGACAGTTACATGTACAGAGGAGCTCTCAGTGTTTGGAAAAAAGCTACAGCTCTGCATTTGCTGGCTCAAATTAAAAATCAACAAATAACCTGCTTTGTAGAGGAGATGGTTTTACATCATGTAATAAGGATTTACCCCGTGGGGTTACAAAATTAAAAATAAATTAGAGAGAAAATTAAAAGAGGCTTTTGCTGTGCAGTGTCTACCAAAAATACATACATACGTGTCCAAACCCCTTTTCACATTCACCCACACAGTGTCAGAGGTACAATAAAAAAACTCAACAGCCATCAAGACAGCAAATTTCCAATTATTTGTGCATGGGCTTGATACACAGGTAGAGTAACAGCACTCCTAGACCAGAAAATAAGCATATTGCTTCTCTTTCATCTGCTGCAGTCTCCCTCTTTTAATTCAGATGACAACTTGCTATTTAGATCAAGATCATCAAAGGAGCTGTGCTCTTCTTACACTTTAAAAAGTTTAGCAGAGAGATCTAAATGAGTGCAGGAGACTTGTACAGAGGAAGCCAACCTGGGGAGGGAGGGCTACCAGCTATGCCAGTCCTCCCCTCCTCTCACAAGAGTGCCAGAGTCAAGGGCTGTGTGGCAAAGAAGCACAAGTCTCAAAGAGGACTAAGATTATCTCTTTTTTTTTTTTTTTTGAAAAAGCATCTAAATTACAAATTAGGATTACAGAATAATTGTTTATTTTTCATTTTCACCCATCATATAGAGTCTTCCAGATACACGAGTATCTTCACCAGTACAAACATTGCTTCTCTACAGACTTTGTAGTCATCCAGCCCTGCTGCAGGACCAGGGGAAGGAGGCAGTCAAATGAGGTAACACCATGTAGAGGTAACGCAGATCTCTGTGTTACAAAGCCAAAAGTCTCTCAATTCTGAACAGTAAAACTTTGCTCTGACAAGTTGCTGGTTCAGGAGACTGAAAGCCTGTTGTAGAAGGTTTTCAGCTCCCCACAAAACCTCAAAAGGACCTGTCCCTCTTTTGTGTGACTTCAAATCCTCTGACCCAAACCAGTTTCTTATCTCCTCATATCCACTTGTATTACTGATGACTACTTTATGGTAATACTGTTGCCTAAAGGCAAAACAACCATCACTGCTTAATCCGTTACACAATAGAGAAAATGTTCTCTAGCAGTAATGCTCCTCCAGTCTGGCTTCACAAAACACCTGAATATACTCTGTTCACCTTATGGATGACTGCTTATAGACTACACTGCTTTTGTCCTATACCATGCTTTCAGCAAGCCTTTGGGAGTTTAGATAACATCAGCTCCTTTTGCCTCTTCAGAACATCTGATCTTATCCAACCTGATCATAATCCACAACTCCCTCCTGCTTCCTCTCCCACAGTGGGAAAACTGTGTAACCCACTGCCATGCTGTTGGTGTGACAGCCCTGGGTATCTGCTTCAAGCTGCTCTCAGACTCTTCATCTGCTGGCCACACGTTCCCGCTCCTTGCCCTGTGCCAGCACTGGTGCTTGTTGGACTGCACAGTGAGACACAGCAACGACCTCCCTAAAAATAAAGGTTTGGGGTTTTCAGATTAATTTTTAGCCGTCTGAAGCAGTCTGCAACAAAATCCATCTAAATCCAGTCTGAGGTGAGCACCAAGTAAGTAGATCCAGACAAGGGACAAATATTCCCTTTTCTAACACAGGTCGAGTCATGCAAATGCCTTGTTCATCACAACAGCAGGGCAACAGCAGCCTTTGAAACAAACCCAGCAGCCATGAACACCATCTTGCTGCAAGAGTGCACTGTACAATGAGGCTGCAGGGCTTCCTGCCCTGGGTGCTGGAGCAAGCCTGCAACAGGTGGTGCTGCTGTGAAGGAACACAGGAGCTGGCACATACACCTTGCCAGGGTCGAGCTTCACCATGGCAATTTGTTTTCACCTTCTTACAAACTAAAACTGTCCAATCACAATTAACAGTATTTTTCAGTTTTAAAGGGGTTCTATTTATTTTCATTGTCTGTTTCAACTCTGCAGTCTTCAACCTTTACCTATCATACTAACATTTACTTGGCTAATACTTTGTAAAGAGGTACTTTCTATAACCTTTGATCTCCAGATTATCATAGGAGTAACACAAAATGAAAGTAAACTTTGTACCCCTTCTGTCTGCTACTTCTGTCATTTTAACCCTCCTCTCTTTTATAATATACTTAGTCTATTAACAGCTTTCCAGTTAGTAAATTATAAGCTTATCTGAAGTGTTTAGACTTGTCATTTCCATTTAGAAATTTTGCAGATCAGTCTGGTTTGACCATGAGTGTAAATCCTAACAGTTGAGTCAGATCCAAGATTTTGAACATGCGTTTTCACAAAACATTAAAGGCTTAATTTCTGGCCTTCATTTTGATCCAGCCTAAGCAATGTGGTTAGATCTGATAATGTTCAGATGTCTTCTTATTTCATGAGATTACTGATTATATCATTTAGTTTTAGGGGTAAATTACAACTAAAACTGTAGAAATAAAGGAGTTGGTGATTTTATTCATGCCTCATTTTCTCTCCCCCTATACACCCAGTAGATTACATACAAATTTTCCTTGCTGGCAGACACAATGCTGGTTGTTACTGCCACTGGGACTGCAAGGAACAGTCCATGTCAAGAATCATGTAAGACCTGAAGAAAGCTCGGAACAGTGCACTATTTCAAAAAATCAGACCTGTAAACTCCTAGTCCTTTAAAATGTCAGGATAAAAACCACTATGATGTTTCTAGTATACAATTTTTTCATTCAATTTGTTTTATCACCCAGCCTAAACTTAGGTGAGCACCTTCCCTGAAATGGCAGACTATGTCCTGGGAGAAGCACTTGCACCTCTGTAATGCAGAGGGACATGAGCACACCAAGAAGCTGACCAGAGATTTGATTATGTTTTGCTGCATGAAATCTTAAAAATTGATTTAAGTTACTTCTGAGCTAATAGTGTAGTCTCCCAGCTTTTGGAGTTAAAATTGACTCACTCACACAGAAGTACTTCAAAACAGGCTGCTGGACAGATGATCATTATAGGTCCCTTCCAGCTGAAATTCAATTCTTTTTCCTCCCCTCCCCTGCCCTCCCCTCCTCTCCTCTCCCTCTCTCTCTCTCTTTTCTTTTTCTTTACCCTGTAAGCTATGCAGTCAAGTATTTTTTCATTGCTGATCCTATTTTATCTAGAATGAAACTACTTACAATACAAATGTTTTCAGAAGGAAAATCTCATTTTCAAATTTACTAGAGTGTTAGTCAAAGAAATCTGTGTATATCTCTGTATGTAATTTATGAATGTATAATTTGCATGAATAATTTATCCTGGGTAATCTTGGGCATGTTAATCACATTCACATGATTTATTTAAAATCAAATAATCTTAAAAGAAATAACATTCATTGTTTAAGGCAGAGGAATCATTTAGGGTGCATGAGGTTTCTTTTTTTTTTTCCTTTCATCAACTCATTACAAAAAATTGGACCAGCTACTTCCCCATCCTGTGACATTTTTACCCCTGTAGACAGATATGAATAATGAATTATCTACTTGTTATTCATGATTCCTATAAATTTTATTCCCCAAAGCATGAGATTTGACTAGATAGTAAAAAAAAAAAAAGACAATGCAAATTGTCATTACTATTAACCATCCACAGATAAAGCAGACCCAACTGAAGATTAATGTCTACCCTTGTCTTCAAAAGACAATAAAAAAGAATAAAGAAGTCAAGGAATGTGTATATTTCTCTACTCCCTATCAGTAATGTTTGAACACACTGATCCAATTTAAATCTAATCTGACAGAGAGTGCAAAGATATTGGCTGCTACAGGTTTATTGTGAATAGTTAACTGAGCAGAAGAGAGAAAACCTAACACTGCCACCACTAAGTATAGGCTTGGAAGTACACACACTATTAGACACCAGAGTCTGGACTCTGGGGCTTCTTATATACCAGCTCATTCAAGACAAGCCATAAATCCCTAACGTATCAGGCAATGACGGTTCTGGGGCTCACCAATTTGCTACCTAGTAGCAGGTGCTGGCATGAAATACAAGCAATGACTGGACACAGCATGTGATATGCATGAAGAAGAACCCATTTTTTTATAGGCTATGAAACCCAGAGATATCTACCAAGAAAGAAACCTGTCTGCTGATGACTACTAAGAGGCTAAAAGAGGAAAAAGGCTACTGGTGAATAAGTAAGAAGGGAAGTGCTGTCTCTTCCAGTACAAACACACTCCAATACTGTGACAATTCTTGTTACTTTAGCAACAAATCAATTAACATTTAAAAGGTCATTTTAAAGTAGAATAATAAGGGAAGCTGATGCAAAAGAAGTAAGGTTGGCAGAATTACAACTTCACCTGGAGTCAACAGTGTTAATCAAAAATACCTAAAAACTCTAATACCCAGCACTATTTCATATCATTGCCCAGCGCCAAGAGGAAAGCTGAAGAGTTCAGTATACATGAGGGCTGGGTGGCTCAAGATAAATACAACTTTATAGGTGCTTCATGATCTCTAGAGGTATTCCAGTATTCTTCTGTCTTAAAAGTCTGCAAACATGCACTCAATCCTCTTGGAATATCGATCTGTGAATACAGCCATAGGAGAAACCAGGAGAGTCTTCCCACTTCTGGAACTTTCCTCATATGACTGTTGGTGAACAGTTTGTTAAGCTTTCAAATGAAATATTAAATATTATCCTGGGAAGAATATAGAAGCTTGGGAAACTTGATCTTGGTTAAAAGCCTCACATTAGAACAACCACAGATTATTCAAGAAATGACACTAATTACACCTGAAGCAGAAAATGTAGGAGGTGCTGCTTGTTAAAGCAATTGTGAGGCCAGTCCAGGTCTCCAAGGTGACCAACAGCAGAGGCCCAAGAAAAGCATGCAAGACACAGCAACCCATTGTGGCTTCATCACTGGCCATAGCGCATGCATTTTTTTATGCACGGCAGTAATTCCAAAAGGCATAAGTAAAGCCAGTCAAGAAAAGAGAAAATGCAGGCATAAGCACAAAAGTATGTGAAACACAGTGGCTTCAAATAACACCCAGAGCTGGTGAATTCAGTAATTGCTCATTTCATATTTTCAGGAGTCATACACACTAGAAATTTCAATGTTGCATCTATAATGATCAAAACGACTAAAACCCCCTTTTGCAGCATGATTACTGAAATATGTTACCAAAAGCATAAAATATCACTGAATCATGCTAGTTAAATGGCGTAAGTCATGGCACAGGTACTGTGTCAACTAGATATCTATAGGCCATTCTGCTGAAGAAACTGGCTATTTATTATCACATAATCCTGTATGAGTTACCCAGAACGACCATTAAGATTAGACATGAAGTCAGATATATTTTCAGATGATGAGTTGATTGGAGCAGGTGATATTTTGTTGCATACCTGTTGTGTCCCTAAAACAATAGAGTCTCAATGTGATGTATGCAGATTTAGGAGTATTAGTATCAGATAAACAAATCAGACTTATACACCCATAAATCTACACGAAGGAGAAAGCCATCTGGGAGGCAACATGAACAATGGAGAGCAGCCTTCAATCGTGTGGTCACTGGGCATGCACTTCTTGCCACCTAAGCTGGCAGAAGTGGGCTACAAAAACTTTGCAATGGGGTCAGGTCTGTAACATTTCTGACAATAAAACCCAAATTTTTCATTATTCAAACTCAATAAAAAGATAATTAATAGGTTTATGAAGCACCTGTAGCAGATGCATAGTCAGAATACTCAATTTTTGTGTATTTTTTGCCACGTTTCACAAGCACGGTGGTGAGGACCAGGACATAAGTGCAGTCATACCCAGAAAAGCGGCAAGCTGCGAAAGTTGATGCAATACAGTTCAGGCATTATTTTGCTCTAGATAAAACACTGAACATTTTTTAAATGCTCAGTTTGCGTCAGTTTACCATCAGTAAGTTGGTCAAAGCAGCTTTATATCAGGAACTAAACCTTACCTAGTCTTGTTTTTGAACAAAATAATGACTTGCATACAAAGTGAAAACCAAGATCTACAGACAAAGGAAATGTTGTATCCCTGCCTAGTTTAGTCTTGAAGTCTGAAAAATACAGAATCTAATTACTGTAGCTGTGCAACTGAAATAACGAGGAGATTGAGAGTGGGACTGATAAGCAGTGAGATGATATGCAAGCAAGCTGGAGGTCTCCCAGGTCTCTGAAAGTCTGGCAAAAGAGTACCTGCAGTGTGATGTGTAAACTGAGAGATATTCCATCAGTGCTCTTATAATCTGAATTATGCATCTAGTGCTAGTGATGAGTGGAGATTGTGCAAATGCTAAAGGTATTGAAAGAATAATTAACTGAAGATAACATGTATTATCTTTCCATGGAAGAAAGTGATAGCCAATAAAAATATGACAGAGAAATCCAGGATCTCATCAAATACATTCAATAAAGTATAGTTTAGATCGTCAGGTATCATGTAGCAGGAGAGCCCATGTCACTGTGCTGCTGCTTAATCAATGACAGATTTGTATTACATTTGCTACCTGCTATCCTATTGTAATAAGAGAAGTTCCAACAATTCATCCAGGAACTGAACTACACACCTTAGAAAAGCTAAACAGTTTTAGGAGGAGGTGGTTTTAGAGGCAGAATCTGGAGCCAGCACATGAGCTGGTACTTCCCAGAATGGTGATTTAGTGCCCATAGGAGTCCAGTCCCAGAAGAGCGAGCAGTTCTGGGAAGGCAAAAAGAGATCTGTGTTGCTGGAAGAAACAGCCAATACTCCCATTTTGGCTTCAGGATAAATGTGAGTAGATCTCAATTATGTGTTAAGATCACTCCTGAAATAATCAGCACTTGGTGTCTGTTATCCCTGGAAATCTCAGTCACTTTCTGCACAGTTTCGTAGGGTGTGCTACTGAATCACACAGTGCTCAGCAGGGTGCACTGAAACTCCCACTCTTACCAGGAATTCAAGAGAATGTGCATCAGAAAACACTGCTGAGAAGTATGCAAACTTGGCACATCAGCTGTGAGGAGCTCCTCTCTTGATCCCAGCTACTTGCCCCAAAACTCAAAAAATCCCCAGCAAAAAACCCCCAGTGATACTCTTAATGAGAACCTTATTACAAAAAAGTGTTTCCCTTACATGAATCCTGATTTATAAGCAAATTGCTGAATACCTCACTGGGATCTATCTTGCCTGTGTTTTACAGGTAATGACACAGCAGTCTTTCCACACATTTGAGAAGTGGCACCTAACTAAAAATACATCTGATTCATTTATAGGAGAGGAAATATGAACATATTAGGAAGATATTTTGGCTGCAACATTGATGTCTGTAATATGAAAGTGCAGAATTAGAGTAAGAGGAACTTGCATTATGTGCAATTAACATCCAAGCAGAAATTCATCAACTGATGAAGCAGCCAAATATTAATACATGAATTATGACCACATATCACAACTACAGCATGCCCCCTTACACATCCAGCTGGTTGGTTACATCCTAATAAAACCTTTACCATCTTGTCATCTATCATTTTATTCAGGAAGACATCTTTCTATGTTTACAAGCATCCATATCTGACTCAGACACTCCTGATATCCTTTGACATCAATCCAGTTTTGCAAGAGTCACCATTTTTCTCCCTTTTCCCCATTCCACAACTGGGGAAGGTTCTGTCATGCAACAACTGTTCAGTACATGAAAGAAGAGTCAATGTACCTTCCTAGCACAAGCTGCTGATAAAAGCAACAGAGCACTGAGGGCTCCAAAGCACACGGGGAACATTTTTTAAATTCTGTATGAGATTGTCGTACTGATGCATCCAATTCTGAGCAATGCACTGGCACAGTATTTCAAGAAAAGGAAACCACCCCAAAAGGAGCGTTCACCTTGCCAATTCCATCTCTCAGAAAATTCATCAACACAGGCAGCATGAAGGTATATTACACAAGATCAGGCAGCCAGAAACACTGTCTGAACTTCCCAGAGAAAAGATGTTACTCTGTGGAAGACTCAAACTGTATCATAAAGGCCATGATAATTAAGTGTGAAATCTCGTTTATCAGCAACAGTAAAACACCTTCTGTGAGAGAAGTAGAATAACAAGCTTTCTGGAAACGCAGTACATAAAATAACTCCCGTAAAACACTGCGTGGCATCTAGCATCAAGAAAATCTTATTGTAAAAAAATCAGGATGGAATTTTTTTATAGAAATATACAATTCATAGGTGATGAACCTGCACATGAACTTGACTGGAAAAGGAGATAGTAGGTGCTATTGAACCCTGAACTAGAGAAGGCAAAGCTGAGGGTTCTGTAATCCCATCTAACAAAAGTGAAGGTGCCATTGAACATCCCATAACTATTTCCATTCTTTGATACTTAAATACCCATTTACACTTTTTTAAAATTATTACCTTAATTTTCTGCAGCCTTGTGCTCAGTGAGGATAATCCAGGTTAGGATGAGTTTTGAGTTTTTTTCCTCCTTTGTCCAATGTGGCAATGACTTCACAAAATGCACAACAGCAGAGAGTCAGAATTCTGATGTGGGAGCAGCACTGGGTGTCTCCAGCTTACATCTTCTAAAGTAAAATGTATTCCTGTATGAAGGCTCAGCCTTTTCAGTCAACTTTGCCACTGGCAGTAAGATAAGCTATATATATAAAATGTGAGCAGAGGCTTCAGGTGAACTTTGTGCAGGGTAGCCCAGGTAAATTAGATCCTTTGGGATATTCACACAGCTGGCCATTTCTAGTGGCAAACACCAGACTGGGCTCTTAAGAAATTCAGAAAAAGCAATTAATGTTTGATGGCATAAAACTCAACATGCCAGACAGACAGCAAAGGAAGAGAATGGAAGTAGCACTTGGACATATGCATTCATCTGTTAAAACCATACATGCAGTACTTGCATAGGAAGACTTGCTTATGTACTTTGCTAGAGGTGACATTGAGCTTATGGAAGAAGTAGAAATACCCCATAAAGATCTGGAAGGCATCACAATTTATAGGCTGGTTATGAGATCTGTACCAATCCCCCAGCAAGTATTATTGCTGACTATAATGACAAATGCACCACTAGGAGTTCAAAAAGCCCTACTTTTTATTTCATTTTCCTGCTCTCCATTTCTCTCACCCATAAGATTTTCATGGAAACCCACATCCAGCCTTTCCATAGTTTTAGGGAATGGATCAATTTATTATTCTGCTTTTCACCATCTTCCATGCATATAGAGTAACACACATATTCTCAATAATTTCAGCTTGGCAATATTCAGCATTTGCATAGAAGATCTTTGTTACTTCCAAGTGAGCTAGAAGACAATTCCAATGGGATGATTTAGGACCGTTTGTGGGTTTAACAACAATTTGTTTTGGTTTTAGGCATACAGATTTAGCTTTGTTTACTAGATAGAAATAAGCAACAACCCATTTTTAGTTCAGAAAATGGAAATAATCGGTGTTGGTTTGTGTTGTCACAATAAAGACTACAGAGTTCTCCTGCCAACCTCTGTATTTTTGGTTTTCTTCTTATGCCTTGCTCTATTTAATGTTGCTGAAGAGGAACGCATAATATTTAGGCATAAAAATACACAATTCTGCCTTTAGGAGGTGACGTTACTTTGGATAGAATGGGCGAGTATAATTCATCTGTATGATACATCTTTACAATTGCATCCAACACAGATATAATCCTGGAAAAATCAGCTTTAAACAAAAAAAGAAACAAGCAAAATTCTCCAACAAGTGGATCTAGAAAAGCACGTGCTAACAGGTGGGCACACTGTACATAAACATGCACACCACACCCATAACCCATCCAGATTTACGTACTGGAACTTACGTACCACACAAATGATACATATGCATATATTCCCCTGTACACTATCTTAGCAAAGATACAGAACTATGTAGGCTCATCCACTGCCAAACTCTGGGTTTCTTAAATGCATAAGATCCATGATAGCTATTCAGGTCTGCAGCGATCTGTCTTACAGATGTCTAAAAAGTTCTTGCTTCAAAATAAATGACTGCATTTATAATTCCTTACTAGTTTACATAATTTTCAAATAGGACAGACTAAAAAAATCTCCCTTGCAGTCAGACTTCTGCATCAATTTCACTAGTCAAAAAGCAATAAAATTTGCTTAGACAAAACGAACATTTTTTATGAAAATTGATTAGTACCTCCAGTGAGAAGAATATGCAAACGTTTTTGCATTTGAATTCTAATATATTTGTTTTACAAGTTTGATGTTTCATTTTGATTTTCAGTTATTTTTTATGGTTTTATTATTTAAATGTTTTAATCATTTCATAGAAAGTCAGAAGGAACAATGTGAACTGATAGACTCATAGTTTGATACTTGTGACATAAAACCTAACAATACAACAGGTGAAATACTTAACATTTTTATCACTTTTTAAAATAAATCATACAATAAATACCCTTTGGTTTCACAATGAAGATAAGCTTCTCTTAAGATGTATCAAAATAAACTAAAATGAAATAAAATAACACTGCAATTAATCATTAATCATGATATATAGAGTATATTCTCAGATGTGGCTTTATGTTCTCAGCTCTTGCTTTAAACCTTCTGCCTTCCAGCATGCAATCTCCTGTCAGAGGAAAGGGCTATGGTGGATGGCTGGATGGCTTCACCCAGGCAGGAAGGATATAATTCACACATTATTTTTTATCAAATTATAGATATATAATCTACCTTTACCTATTGCAGGTATAGCATGAGGTAAAGAATTTAGACTAAATATTGGAAAGGAGCCTCTTTTGAAAGAGGTTTTGATACCAATGGGTCTTTAACTGCTCTTGCAATCCGAGTATTTTGTGAGCTGGAAGCACACATGCACATGTTTCCAAGTGTTGGTTTGTTTTGCAATCTGGAAAATTCCAGCATTCAAATGTAAAACATTCCTAAGAATAATTATGTTCTCTCCTTTCTCCCATTCACCACTTGCATACTACTCTCCCTGTTGGTAGCTTTTTCCCTACATGCCCACTGCAGTTCTACCTTTGCCTTTCCAGCCTATTTTGCTAGATTCAAATACGAATGTATCCCATAATCACACACCTGCCCTGTGGTTGGCCTGCAGCAATTGATGTTAGCACCTTCTGCTATGCTGCCATTTGACTGTTTAGCAAGTGCCACCAGCCTTGAGCCAGATATTTTATCCCCTGTGTCAGGAGATGGCACATGCCTTTATGGTCATGTTCACAAAGTTAGCAGATTCATCAGCCCCCAGTAGAAAAGAGCAGAGCAGACTGTGCCAGTTTCTACAAGAAAGGCAGAATATCCCCTTAATTCTGAAAGCTAAGAGCAGACACTCAACTTCTCATTCAAAGGACTAACAGCAACGAGTTCCTCCTGGCACCGTCCATGCCATACATTCAAATGGTTTCATGCAAATATTATTTTTCTCCTAGTCTCCTCCAAAATAATTTCAGGTCTGATTGCCTCATTCTGCAACAGAAGAGGGCAGGAATTATGCTGAGCACTAGTTAGTATTAATGCTAAGTATGGATAACAATGTGATTACTCATTTGATGCCCTATATCCTGTACAGGTACACACACAAACAAGAACAATATCGGCACAGTCACCCATCCAGAGAAAACAAGCATAACCTGCTTCAATTTCAGTACTTTTTAAATTCTCACTCTTGGCTAGTGGATTTGAAGAGTTTAGTTTATGCTTCTGTCTTTTCCTCAAAAGACTGGCTATAACAGAGCTGTATCTTCTCTTGGCCAGTGCTCCTCTGACTAGCAGCAGCTGGGGGGCAGGGAGGAGTGGGCATGTATGTACCTCTGTGTGTTTGCACATATGGCTTAGCACAAGCATACTGCTGGTGAGGGAACTCTTCACATACATAATGCCAAGGGTGTCTTCACATTTGGTCACTTTCTGGCCTCCTGCGAAAACACTCGTACTCCTGTAACACATCTCCATGCAGCCCAGAAGAGACAGACTATACACAGAATCCTTTTCTCATCTGGGGCTCTTGCTGCTGCTGCTCCTTCCAGTCTCTCTCTTTTCTGTCCTCACTGCCATGCAGCGAATCCTCTCTTCTCTGACATTTGACAAAAATCCAGGACCCTTTCCAAAAACCAAATGAAAAATAAAGTTTTCTAGCCAGCAGAAGTCAAGTGGACATGACTCTAAGCAACCTGATCTAATTGAAGATGTCTCTGCACATTGAAGTGGGGTTGGACTAGATGACCTTTAAAGGTCCCTTCCAACCCAAATCATTCTATGATTCTATATGACTCAGCTACTCACAATATCCTCAGTACACAGAGCACCACAAAGGCTCTGTCTAGCTCTGTCACTGCTATCTTCCTCACCAATGCTGCTGCTTTTGAAAGTCAGAGAAAGATAACTCTCAGCCCTGGCAATAAACACAACATAAAAATTAGGATTTTAGTATGTAATTTCAAGAGCTGCTTTACTGATCCATGTGTTTACACTCATCTCACTGCAAAATACCAGTAGGTGCTTAAAGAGCAAGATACTCTGGATGATATCCCTTTCATCACAAGCCTGCCTCTCCCTTGTTTGTAGAAGAGAAAATGCATGCTGAGAAAGAAAAGGTGAGACTAAGGAATTGCAGATGGGACTAGACTTGGGAGCATCAAGGGGGAGGGAAAACTACATAACCACGGAAGCACTCAAATGCTTGCCTTCAGTGTTTTTATTCTTTGCATTCTTATTTCAGTAGAAGTTAATGGGTTTCATACACAAATTTTATTTAGATGGGAGTGAAAGGAGGTGAAGGACACCATCTATGATCTGAAAGATGACTGGAGTGGTAATTATAGAGAGAGAACTGAAGAACTAAATTTTAAACACCATGGTATATTAGTACCATTACTTTCAGCTGAGCCACACTAAAACTTAGTCACATGAGATGAATAAGAGCTTTCCTATATAACTATTTGTGTTTTGTAACTGTGCTTTTCTTGGGACCAGTCTGGACATGAGGAAATTGAGCAAGGGGAACCCAAATTCCCAGGCTTCTAGTTTAAAAAGTAAAAATTGCTTGTTATATAGGTCTGAGAAATCTTGATTGGGAAAATGCATGCAATGAAATGTCCTGCTAGATGAATTTCTCACCTCATCTGTTTTACAAATATTTGAAAAACATATTTCAACTTTCTCTTTTGCATCCCCCTGTGCAACGGCTGTCCCTGTGGAGATGTGCCCTCCTGACATTCATCTGTGGCTATATGAAAAGGCCATCTGCCTGAAGCCTTTCACTCATCCAGGATATGAAAAGCTTTTCTGCTGTTTCCTGCAACAGGGAGAGATTCTGATACCAACTTGTCAGCCTAGTCTGCACTCTGAAAAGGGCTTGCCTGTCTACTGGAGCTGCCTGGCTCCATGCCCTGCAAGACACCTCTCCTGTTCACTACCTCATCCACCCCTTCCCTGATTTTATCAATGACACCTCAAAAAAAGCCCTGTTCTCATATGCATGTTTAATTCCTCCTGCTTTGACAAGAAAGGCAGCTCATGAGTGCTCACACTGGCACTCCCTGAGCTCTCGTTTCTCTTCCACCTCCATGTCTAGCACTCCAACATAAGGCAGAGACTGAGAAAGGGAAGAAGCGTCTTCCCAAATATTGCTATGCCTGCTCTCTAGTTTTACCTTCTATGTACCACCTTGACCATCAGCCTCAGCATTAAGGTGCAATTTAGATTAACTATTGTCATTTATACATGAGCCCCATTTAACTGCTCATTAGGTGGACAGAGCTCTAACCATAAGAGTCATATTTAAGGAAGGAAAAAAATGTGATGAGTCTGTTAGCTTCCCTTAATGGCATCCTTCAAAATGTCAGTGAGTGTCCTCTAAAAAAACCTTTTGTACTTCAAATTCTCATCAACTCTATCAGCTCTAGGAGCACTAGCCAAGGTTAGAGCAGTTCATCATCTCTATTACATTAATTTACATGCTACTGGGCTTGACACTGGATAATAAGGGCTTATTCAGCAATACTTCATTTTTTGATCTGGTAAATTTACTTATTCTCTAAGATTTTTTTTCATTAATTGCCTTTTTTTCATGTAGCTTACAGCAACAATTGCTTGAATGTAAAATTGTAATGGAAACATTGATCTTTAAGTTATTATACTTCCTTCTCTGGTTGCCTTAACCAAAGACTTTCTCTGCAATAACGAAAGGACTTTCTGTTTCCTTTGGAGGTGGTATGAAAGCTATTGTACATAAGCATCACTTACTGGATCAGAGTCATCAGTCATATTTCCAGTGTTTGGTCCATTATCACCAAACAAAGACAGAAAATGGGAAGTTGGACCAGAAAAGATGTCAGGTCATGTTTTCCTACTGGGCTTTGCACCCATGTATGGTCCAGTTTAGCAGCATGAACTTACCATGACACATGGGTCCCCTCTGAAAAATGTTCATCTGAAGCCTTAGAAAAGCTTGTGATATGCTTGTTGTTTACCAGCTGCCTTCATTAGGCAGGTAGGCTCACGCTGTGGCCATCACCCATATTTGGGGGTACTAAAGGGTTTAGGCTCTGCAAATTAATGCAGTAGAAAAAGGACACCATTGGTTTAGGCATATGGCTGATGTTTACTTCTCAAGATAAATAACCGAGCAACTATGCAGAAGACAGTTAACAGCTTCCCTTTATGTTTTACGGAAAATAAACTTATTTTAACATCACTGTAATTATAGTCAAACCTTTCTGTAAAATGCACACCAGTGTATTTAATAAAGACAGGCCATTTATCTAGCTAAATCAGCAAAATTAAAGTGCTAGCTTTTACTGAATAAATAGATAAAAAAATACTGAGCCTGGGCAGGAGTATTAATTAATTTTTCTGATAATAGTTTGAAGTGCCACCTGTGTGACCAAGAAGTGACTTCTGGCCTTCTGCAGGACATTGTATTAATATACCTGAGTTTTAAGATCACAGCAACAGCACTAATGTCTGTTCCCCATCTTTTAGGAAAGTGAGGTCTCACAGAGCAGAGCTGCCAGATGTGTATGCTGAGCAGGAAAACAGGCTGTGTCATGAGACTGGGATTCAGCAGTGCTTGGCCATGAAGACAAGTATATAATCAGTCAAGTGTGCAACTAACGAGAAGCCACATATTTTCAAATATCATCAGCACTATTTTACCAGGGAATGGCTGGAAGATAAAGTATAATTAGGTACCTATACAAGCAACCATGACAGTTACCATCTTTATACTACAACTTTTTCCATAGAAAGTGCATCTTGCAATGCAGGTAAGGATTTCTTAACTGATTAACTTCCCAATGCCCTTAACAGCATTAAGAGCAATATCGAGACTAATGGCAGCTGAAAAACACACTTAAATTTCATTCAGGCAGAAGTGGGCCTTTCTCCAGAGCTGAAGCATTCAATAGAGGTAATGTTGCCCATGACAGTAAAGGTGCATGCTCCCTTTCAGTATGCTACATGTAGGACTTTGTGAAATGGATTAACAGCAAGTCATGATTATTTATTTATTACTGCATTCACAAAAATCTTGTTCCTCTTTCCCTAACATGCTCTGATGGATGCTGTAGCTTACTCACATACAAAGTAATTTTGCTGGTGCTGGGCAGACTAACTCAGGACAAAAGCAGAAATAAAAGTATTACCTTTTTCTCCTTCCCTGATATGGCTGCATATATAGCCCGGATTAAAATTCATAGTACACTAATGTTGTTGTACATGCATAAATATGGAGGGAGTGATCATACCTCTAACATCAGACTGAGAGTCCCTCACACTGGTGTTCTGACATTTGTATCACAGAGACAGCAAGGTGGGAGGGAAGTAGGATTTCAAGGCACCTTCATTCTCTTTTCCTACAGGTAGGTTAAAAGGACATAGAAGAGTGATCCCACATTGGTTCCATGCTGGAATATAAAACTGAATGGGAGAGAAAATGATCTAGCCTTTATGATTCTCTTTTACAGACCAGAATTAACAATACTTCTATATTACTTCACATTTGGAACAGTCCTGTTAAAAAAAATAAAGGCAAACTAATTGCATCTGCTAGGTCAAGCTTCCCATCTCCCATCCCTGAAAATCACTAACCCAAATGTCACTTGTCTGTGTTGGCTCTCACAGAAGGCAAGCCGTATGTTACATTCCCAGTGTCCGTACACTTTTGCAGCTTCTAAATAGCTGACTCCCCTGAACAGCTGTTGGCCAGATTTTGGTTCTCTTCCAGCACTTAAAGGCAGAGAGTAGGAGATGTCCTGCTGCTATTCTCCTTTCATTTAGAAAATGGAGAGGTTGTCTGGCTGCCAACTTGTCAGTGCAAATACATCCCCTCTGCAGACCTTGTCAGACGAATCCCAATGTGAAAACTTTTTACATATGAATTGCTTTGCAAGGAAGGCTTTACTTTTTTTCAGAACAAATAAGGAAAAGAACAAAATAAATGAAGTGAAAAAGTAAAGAACCTGCACAGAAAGGTCACTTCAAAGGAACAAAAGTCCACACGGCTTCTTTCTCCTGTTCTCTTTCTTTATTTTTTCACAATTGGCTTGCCAGCACCTACACGCCGCTCCCTTAACTGCAGCGGACTTAGTCACCACAAGCCTTTTCAATCTGCAAATAATTACTCCTGTTAACCAAAGCAGAAAGACTGAAGGACCTACAGTGCCCAGAAGGTCAGTAATGGAAGATCTTACTCTCATCAGTGCCAGAAGTCCACCGACAGCCTAGGTAAGCAAAGACAAGAACAGCTCATAGCCATCAGATTTTCAGCAGCCTAGCCAGAATGGCCAACTGAACAGAAGTATGCTTACCCTGGAAAATCTCCAGCTCTGTAAATGATAGCCAGGACTGTGGTTATATTAAATCAATATTTCTAGTTACATTATTAAATATTAAACTAATTTATAAAAAAGGAGTGTTCTGGTTCTGCCAGAGACAGCTTGTATAATCACACCAAATCATTACAGTTCCTCTCAAATTCACATCTGTAAAACAGATAACACTATTTCCAACCATTCACTTATGCAAGCTTATCTCTCTGGGCAGGTTTCCTGCACACCTCTCATATTACATACCTATAGCCTTGTATAGAATGGCACCTCTAGAAGACACTGGCATGTTATAGATAAAGAGACATAACATGGAAAGGTCACTCAGCTTGTGCTGGAGGTCTAGGGTCTCACCAGCTCTTGCTGGTGGCAAAGAGGGAACAGCTTGGGCTAAAAGAGCAGAAGGATAGATGGGAGCGCTTTAGGTAAATTTTTAGTCCTAAAATCAGCTGACTCTGAAAGGTACTGTTCTCAGCCACTGAAAAGAGCTGTTAAGACAGACACTAAAGTGCTATTAGCTCTCTTTAAGGATTTATAGAGCTGAGGGAATGCAATGCAAAGATGGGTGACAGTGTCAAAAACAAACCATGCAGGACCACACCTATTTCTGTCACCGGGAAAGGAGTGTTATGGGTGAGAGAGAGGCACCAGGTGTCACATTTACAGATCTGAGTGGCTCCTGCTGTCTTTACACTCTGCTACCACTATTCCAACACCTGCCTTTGGCACTGCTGCAGGGAGGGGGCCAGGGAAGCCAAGGAGAAGGGGCTACAGCCCACGCTAAACTCTCATCTAGGCCAGCACACTCACTCACTTCATATTTTCTGGCTTCTTCATTAAAGGTTGAAGAACACAGACCTTCAAATAGATACTCTGGACCCACAATCCGATAAAACTACTTGCAGTAGTTGAATTAGAGCACCCTATATATATATCACCAATATACAGAGGTATATCTTACAAATATATTATTTGATTTGTTACCCAGCCTTTGTCAGAATAGAGTCGTTTTGATTAAGAGTTAAGTGAACCAAATGCTTGCGAACTGATGGAGGATGGGTGCACCTGCCATGAACACCTGTGTGAAGAGAGCAGGTAATGCTGCTGAGCTCCCTCAGATGGTTTGTCTCCTTAGAGAAATCAACTTGAAATAACAGTGGGTCAAATTAGTGAAAGCACATGTAAACACTTCCTTCATGTGAATAGAAACAGGGTTGAAAAGGTCTAAGAAAGCAGAGGTAACAATTTCATGTTAAAAACAAGCATGAAATAAAAATAAGCCCGATGAAGTGACACTAGCTCAGCAGAACACTAGTAAGGTAGTACTCAGCCTTGACTGCAGCTGTCCTGTCCTGAGCTGTCTGACAGCTCAGTTGTATCACAGCATTGGTACTTGGAGGATGGACATATATTTTCTTTTATCTCTAAATAGTTTATTGTGTAGCAAATAAATAACAATATTTAAGTAATAACCAATACTGAATTTAAGACCACTGAGTTTCACAACTGATTGAAGTCTCTAACCTATACTGAAATAAAACATTAAGCCAGATTTTACCACTGTGGACAACTTTGAAACACAAAATCTGTGTATGGAGCAACTAAGGCGACAAGTTATTGTGTAGGGAGCAAAGTTTCTTATTGCTACACAAAAAAATCAACTTCCCTTTAAACTCAACAGCAGCAAAAGTGATTTTTGTTCCATCCAGTATGTTTTGTTTCTCTGGACATACTCCCATTTGTATTTTTCTATTTGAATTTCAATCCTGTTTTAAGGCTGGCTTATTTTTCTCTTGATGATTTATGCTAATTTCTTAGACTGTATTTTACTCAGGTAATAGTTTAATTTAAGAAGGTAATGATTGACACAGATTATGAGGCAGTAGGGAGATCAGCTGTCTATGGAAATCAGTCTCAGACTGACTTTCCCATGGTGGGGAAATGGCCTAATCAGAGTCAAGCTTGGATAGCTTGGATGGCAATAACTCTACAATAAAGCCTGTTAATGGTGATAATTACAGTTCTCTGGGAAAGGTGTCTATGCTCTCCAGCATTTCATGATCTCATGGCGATTCTTTGCCATAAACTATTAAGAATTTATAGAGAAAGAAAACATGAGAAAAGAGACATTGTTGATGGGTTATTGCTACTTTTTCTTATTATGAGTGATCCTGTCCTTTGAAATAGATTTGATACTGACCAGAAACCAGCAAGCCGATGTCTGTAATACAGTAATTGCCAGCATGGCATCTACTAGGACTTCATAACATAAATCCATATGTAAGAGAGCTAAATCATAAAAGAAAGATTACTTTTCATTGCCTCTCTTCTAACAAGACAGTTTCAATGGTTAATTATCTTCTAACATGTTTGCCATAGGCATTACACAGAATTTATGTTACTTCTTTAAGTCAAGACTCTCACAAACACATATGGCAAGCTTTGTATATGTTACTATGTCTCATCTGCAGGCCAGGATGAGTCAGAATAAAGTTTTCAGAAATAGCTATTGATGTGGGGGGATCAAGCACTCAAAATATAAAGAGCCTGAATACTTGCAAGTCAGTAAAAGAAAATTTTGGTCACTAATACAATTAGTTGAACAAAAAGGCTGAGTGCAGGATTTGAACTTCAACATCAACTGGAAAGTCTGAGCAATTAAATGATCCCATATCAGAGAGAGTCAGACTGTTCCTAGTCTCTCTCAGAGGAAGAATGGATTTCTGTTCTTTGGGGAGCTTCTGTAAAGGACATGTGGGAGACAGAGGACTGATCTCTTACCCTGGGGAAAGAGAGCAGGAATGACAAAGGCTGCAGTACACCTGCACTGATTTCAAGCTATGGGTCTGGTATTCCAACTTGAGGGGGGGGGGGCAGTAACTAGGAAAACACTTGTGACACTGTCTTCTTAGGTGAGCGGATCCCAGTGCAAAGGTTGTGCCATAAGGGTAAATCACTCTTCAGAAAATAGCACCATAATGTGGTGCTGCCCAAACATGGCTGCTTATATTGTTCTCCACCCCTGATGTCACTCAGGGGCTGAGGCAAGACTCTCACCACTACTGGGACACAACAGCAGCAAAGCAAAGGAGAAGACATCTATTTTCTTTTAGAAGGCATTGGCTAGAGTGCTAGAGAGGAAGAGAGCAGCAGCTGAAACACCTCCACAACAGGACAACAGCCAGCAGCCAGCTGGATTCAGCTCTGCTTTTGTGAGTTGAACTCCCCATAGCTGTTCCATCTGTACTTGTTTGACTGCCCATTTGGCTAACCCCAGCATTGCCACCCAGACTTGCTGCCCATCGGTGAGGCCCCAGAGGACTGTGTTGGGAAAGCACTAGCTTAAAGGGGTTTTATTGAATTCAACTGAATCACAATGCATGTACCAGAGGAGGGTAACTCAGCACCAGTCCTATTTCTGCTATTTACTGTACTTGTTTTTTATCAGCTTGCCTTGATCCTGCTTGTAGCTGTAACTATTTAGATACATCTACAAATGTTGCTCCAGACTTTCAGCCAGTTCTTTAAGACCTAAAGGATTATTTCAACCTAATCAAATACTCCTATCTCTATAGAAAATGACAACCTTTTATCTTCTCACCTGACAAGAATGACACCACATGGCACTGTAACTGAAGTCCAGGAGTAAGCCTAACTCAGAGAATGGCTTTTCTTTTGCTGCTCTCTATCAAGACAAACAACAGAACCTGAGACAGGTTTTGCAGCTAAGGATTAATGTAATTTCTCCACAGGCTCTTTTGTTCTGTTCAGTGCTATGTTTCCTTAATGTGTATTAAATTGTTCGACAGACTTCTGACTTCTTTGAGTGCTGTCTGCCAACAATTGCTACTCAGACCAATCTTCTCCTATCAGAACACCTGTATGCTCTGTATGAGCATTCAATCAGTTCTTCAAGCCACAATGACAGCACATCATCAGTACTGGTACCCTATTTCAGGTAAGTCTCTGAAATTATAGAAATCTTATAAATGTCCTGCACTAAACATCAGTGTTGAAATCCAGCAAGTATTATTGTACAGTTTTTCCTTCCACCATTTTCTTATGATTCCCAGCCTGGAATGCTATGAAAGGCAATAGCCAAACTGGTCTCCTGTGGGAATGCAAACCTCAATCGGGAATGGGACTGATTTCCTTCAGAGCTGTTCTCGGGGGAGAGAAATCCTCAATTCAACTTCTGCTTTTTCCTGAGGGATGACAAAGAGAAGGGAGCCAGGCTAAGTAACAATAGCTTCAATCAGCCACACATGCAGGAAACAAAGGGAATTTTTTTTTGCTGCACAGCCAGAAGAGGAGTGGTCTGACTGTCATTCAGACTTTGCAGCATCTCAGGATGGGAGAGAGGTCTTCTGTAGTCATTACTCTCCTAGGGTGCTTGTTACTGACAGCGCTTTCGACTGACTGGCAGAGAATAAAAGTATCTCTCTTGGTAATATCATCTGCTTCCCCCACTTGCTGTTCCCCCTCTCTGTGCCTCATCCAGAGCACATGTGCAGCTGACACTGAGCGAACAGGGCAACCTCCTCTGAATATGCATAAATGTTAAGGATTGTCTGTTCTTTTGCTCTGCTGCCATGGCTGACTGAAGCAATAGCTTGGCCAGCATTTTGCTGATGAAAGAATGCATTAGTTTGCAACTGTTAGCCCACAGATGGCCAACTACTAAGTCTGGAATCCAGACTCATATTTAATCTCACACGCAATTTAGAAAGCATATAGTTAAAACTGATGAGACATTGATGTTCAAATAACATGCACCTGCTTTTATTTTCTTACAACAGTTGAGAGATACATCAGTGTGCAGAGCATGGAGTAGATAGAAGGGAAGAGAAGATTAACGTTACTAAATAATTTTTTAGAATTAAGCTCTCTAGTACTTGCCAGTCAGTTTGCACACTCAAGTTTGCTGGATGTAAACGCAGATTAATGAACAGGCTTAATTTCCACTGGAGCTATTGTAGAAGCAACACTGCTAAACTTCTCTAGGTTATACACATGAAAAAGGCACATTCACTATTTCCTTCCTTTAAAATCAAAATGAGGGGGTCCTTGCAGTGATAAGAGTAAACATAATTAACATTTGCTCATGATTGTTGAGCACAATGCTCTTAAGTCACTTTCTGCTTTTTAGCACTTATGATCATATCTGAAAGCATTTTCTTTATCGATGAAAAGTTAAAGACTCATTTTTTAGTTTTAACAGAATTTGACCAGTATATTATTTAGACTCTAGGACCAGAATACCCAAAATAAACATAAAAGCAATTCAAATACCAGAAGGAACAGTATTGCAAGATATGGAGATAGGTCTGTTGAGATTTATTTGCTGTTCTGCTGGTGTTTGTTGGGAGAAAGACAAAGAAAAGGAAAAGTGCCATTATCTGATGAGTGCCTTTACACAGGATTTGCTTCAAAGAGCTTATAACACAAAAGTAAGATTTCAGTTCATCACAGTTAAAATTTTGAGAAATCAGGAATTCAGTGAAGTATTTGGGAATGCCACTGTACATTCATGATTCATGCTGTGCCCCCTCTCTCTTTCATCAGTGAAATTCCTACATTTCTTATATGCCTTTCATATGTCCTTGTATTCCTGCTAGTGAGCTACAGTATCTGTGGGCCACTGACTCCTTGACTGTTCTAGCTGGAATAATGCTTCCAGACAACTGTAACCACTAGTGCCATCAGCAAAGAAAGTTGGAACAACTTCAATCTTCTTGGGCCTGTGCAAGAACTTTAATCTTCCTGGGTCTTTGACACTTAACGTTTCTACAAGTCTCCTGTAAGTACTACCAAACACTCAATTCTCATCTGATACCAATCATTGTAGCTGAGTTAGGCTAAGTGTTGATTTATACTATGTAATTCATATCTGTCCTTAAGTCCTGAACACAAATCTTCCTGTAAGCAGCCAGAATAATAACAAAATTTTCCTCTGCAAAAGCTTAAAAAATAATCTAGGTTTCCAGTATAGCTTGTTTGTCATTACTGTTGAATCAAAA
This sequence comes from Pithys albifrons albifrons, assembly GCF_047495875.1. Taxonomy (NCBI): domain Eukaryota; kingdom Metazoa; phylum Chordata; class Aves; order Passeriformes; family Thamnophilidae; genus Pithys; species Pithys albifrons. Next base: position 49,595,990 of record NC_092459.1, on the reverse strand, counting down.
TCTTGGAGTTTTTCTAGTAAGAAGGTAGTTTAATGGAGTCAAACACAAAAATATCACAGCCCACAGCAAGAAAGAAGGATCAGAAAATATCTCTGGTTAGTATTATTGCTAATAACTAACCTATGTCCTAAAGAAATGAATACCTAGCTGCCCAGAAAGTAGATGAACTAGGCAGATGGAGAAAGGGAGGAAATGAGGGAAGAAAAGAGGGAAAAAAATAATATTTAGAGGGACTTGTGTCAAGAAATGGAGATTAGGAATCCATCAGCACTGAGATTTTAATGTGTGTTCTGTATACCGTTACTATACTATGATTAATTAGATAAGGGGAAAAAAGAGCTGGAAAAAAAATTGCACCAAGTTTGCTTGTTCTACTAACAGGATAATGAAAGAGGAGTCACTGGCACAGTGTTGTTCTCCAGAAAAAAGCAAGGATGTGGTTCTGCTGTGACCCTAAGAGAAACTTGTCCTCTTAGAGTCAGCACTGCAAAGGTTCAGATTAGACGCCCGAAGTGTCAGCCATCACTTCTGAAAGACTTTGGAACTTGGAAAAGAAAGAAAAAATCAACTCCCTAATAAAATTAAATGAAAAGTAAGAATCAAAATCTTCACTAATAGAACTGTTCATTACCGAGGTTAAAAGTTATTGAAAACTTTAATAGACAATTCAGTATATAATCTGCTTTAACTGTTAAGCTGCCTTAGAAATCTGTGTGGCATAGTAGTCATGTAGCATTTCCTCTGCTTTGTGGCAAATAAAGAAAAAAGTGTTAGTGCAGAGTTCTGTAAATAATCCTTGAGGAGCAATAAGAAATTAAATAATTGATGCTTTCTTCCATTGTTATGTATGTAACCCAAGGGCATGCAAGGCTGCATAGTGAAAGACTTGAAATAGCATAAAAACTTACTACACATTCACGTGTAAGAAACAACAGCGTAATTTTGAAAAATATTGAAAAGCTATTCTGTGACTTTTAAAGAATTACAGCATGAAACATTTGAGAAAAATAACAAATTCCTAAAACATTTCACTGCTGATGACCAATATTTTCTTTGTAAAGTGCTGCATGCACAAACCCATCCCTTAATTCTACTTACAGTATTTGTTATTTTCCTCAACATACAGGTTTTGGTATCAATTCATGTTGCTTTTATTGGAATCTCACTCAAAACCTGAAACCAAGCAGTAACTTTACACATCAATACTTGAAAATATGGTTTATATGTATACTAAAAGTTAAAACCTGCCATCAGCCAAAAGGCATCCAAAATGTCTTTTTTTTTCTTTGTTTGTTTGATATTTTTTTTAAGATCAGTTGTGTGGTATTTGAGAACTTCAAATATCTGCCAATCCAATACCATAAGCACAACAGAAATGCAAACCCTGTTTCCTCTGGCTACAAAAACCAGTTACTGTATGCATTAATTATTCCCTGAAAATTGTAAGAGAAGCAGAAATAAGCATTGGTTTTCTAGAAATCATACCATTTGGGAGCACTGAGAATGACCACTAATGTTATCTGTAAACATTCTGTATAGTAAGTCCTTTATCAGGGGATATAAACTCTATTCAAATGCAAATACCTTTGAACTGAGACAAAGCTAAAGTTCAGAGTTTGTTTCTCAATTTATATTTTAACTGAAGACTTCAATGAAATATAGAGAAGTGAAAAACAATTTGTATTTTTACTAAAAAAAATTGGAAAGTAATCTAACAAACAAGACAAACCAACCAGGTCTATAAAATACTTCTTCTTCTATACAACTGCAAAGGCAATTTTGGTTTTCCCCAGAAGATGAAGGAGCTGCTATTTAATACAACACTTGCTTAGATCTTCAATTGCAATTTTTCATTTAAATTGTTTCTAGTAACAGCTGATTGTATTCAAGCACACAGCAGTCAATTAAACAGGTGAAAAGAAGTAACTTAGCCTCCAAAAATCATTATGTGCAAATTCTTCTTGTAATTAGTGTTAACAGGAACAAAAAAAAGGTTGGCTGAAGTCAATTTTTAAATCAAGGGTCAAATCAAATTCTGTGATTTGTTACACAGTGACAAAACAGACTCACAGAATATGCTGAGTTGGAAGGGACCCACATCAAATCCAACCTGTAGGTCTGCATAGGACCATCCCCAAGAGTCACACCATGTTCCTGAGAGCCTTGTCCAAACAGTTCTTGAACTCTGTCAGGCTTGGTGCTGTGACCACTTCCCTCGGGAGCCTGTTCCAGTGCCCACGCCTTACATGACGACTGTGAACACTTATATGATGAATACATCTAAGCCAAAACTCTTGAGTAATTTCTGTGGACAGAGCAACTACAGAAAAGTGGTATCAGTAATAGCCTTTAACAAGACTATTAAAAACTCCAAACAAACCAACCAAACAAATGTTAAGACTCTCTTTTTCTTTCCTTATCTAAAAGGGACAGTTTTCTCTGCTGAAGAGGTGATTAATGGACCTGCCAAATCAGGCCTGGTCCCAGCCGTGGGCTATCTTTCCTGCTTCCACAGTGCAGGATCCTTCTCACATATACATCAGATAGAAGATGAAGCTGCTTCTTGATAAGAGTAACCATAGCTGATCCCAGACTTCACACAGGAATAAAAGTGTAAACAATAGGAAAGATAGAACAATACTGAATTTGACGTGACAGATTACACTGAAAGGAAGGCATCTTCTTCCTGTCCATCTATGCAGGAAAGCAGTACAGTTACAAAGTACTGGGAAATTATTTTAATGTGAATGTTCTGGATTAAAACCCGTAGTGCCTTAAAGGCCTCTTATTGAACACTATTTTACCTGAGTGGTTTTGTGTGTTTTATAGCTCAGGTTGTGAAGAACTATATTGTGTATGATTTTCTTACATTACATTATATAAATCTGCACTGCACTAACACAGAAGTCAAAGTGTTTCGCAGCATTATTTTAATAGGCTTCTTTGTATTTCAGATATGCTTGCATTCCCTGTCTGTTAGGTTATGGCATAATATTTTCTTTTTGAATAAGGTAGTTCCAGTTTCTTGGCCAAACAAGGACTTTAAATATCCATTACAAAAAAAAAATGCACTTACTTTTAAAAAAATTTAGTATTTACCTATTGGTGGACAATACTTCTTAGATGCCTATGATCCAAATTTTAAATGCTTTCATCTGAGAGAGCCTTAACTGATGAGACAGATGTGAATGGAAACATATCCACAGAACCTCATGTTGAGCCAAGTACGTCCAATGATGCACTATGCAGATGAACAGAAAAGTCTTTTTTCTGTGCTCATAAAAATTCATAGTATGTTAAGCAGCTATTCTACAACCAAACTCCGAAAACAAGCTGCCAAACTGCAAACCCCTAATAATCCTAAAGTGAAATTTCAGAATATTCTTTGCAAGGCAAATATGGATGAACCATAAGTCAACAGGAACTGTTCCTGATTGTAACTATATCACACCTGGTTCAACTACAGCAATTGCTTTCATAGAATACCTGTCTGAGAAACATATCTAGCTTTAACAAGCATTTTGTCTTGTATAACTTAAATGGGCTGCTCTATTTTGCTCTTCATTTAATCTCCTCTCCTACATTACTCTAAGCTGAGAGATAAAAAGTAAGTGCATCACATAAGAAACTCATGGCAGAAGTGACTGTCTCTCAACCATAATTTGTTGACTTTTGTATTGGAGCTCCCCAAGATGTGCTTAAAAGCAATTAGGGTATTGGCTATATTGGGAGGCCCTGAGGGTTTACAAGCTGTCTTAGCATGAGACCAATTTATGGATGCTTAAGCTGCAATGGAGCAGAAAATGTATAGAAAAATAAATAATTTAAAAATATTTAAGCCTCTGGAGCATGCTTGAAGATGAGAAAATCTCTGACATATTTTCCAAGTAGCAGAGTACTCCATGATTTAATAAAAGGCTTGTTTTCTGAAAAACACTAAAAACTGCATTAAAATTAAACAGTCCCATGTAAAATCTAAAAAGCAGGACTATATTAAGAGAAAACAGAAAGGGACTAAACCCTCCATCCAGCACAGAACCAATGATCTGTAAGAGCTATGAAACTTTAGGTAATGGAGATGAAAGCCAAAATTTGATCTTTATATAAGCTGTCAAACAAAATCTCATTAAATCCACAAGCACTGAAAGAGCTTCAATAGTAGACATCACTGTAAAGGAAGAAATGCTGCTAACTGCAAGCATCCAGGAAATGCAATGAAGTCAAAAGTTCAACTTTTCATTACAGGTTCTGCTGTGATAATACAGGTTATGATGCCCAGAAGAATAGCACATTGTGGAAAAATACATTTATGTTTTGAATTTGACTTTCTAATTTTTTTCATACAAGTAGCAAATCATGATGAAGAGATGACGCTTTTAAGAAATATCTATCATGTAGACAAACAACAAATTGGGGGGTTCTAAAAAGCCCTCAAGAATAGAAGATATCTGGCACAAAGGGTGTTTACAAAGCATTTATGTAACTAAACAGTAACCTTGAAAGTCAGAAATCTAAAAGATAGCCACTATGTTCTTTGATATTAAGGTTATATCACAACCTTGTGCAAAATATTGTAAAGATTTGTACTCTTAAATATAACAGAAATTGAATTCTCAAGCAGATCTGAGTTGGGTTTTTTCTGGGACAGAACTGAGGGGTCTGTGTTGGAAACTGCTAAATAAATGACCAAAGATGAAAGTCAGCTGTCAGGTAAAAGCAGAGCTATCACCTGAACTGCAGCTGGGGGTGCTGTTGGGGTTTGTGTAACACATTGGTGGTCATTTTCTGCCTCTCACCTTCTACTTTGTGTAAAACATGCTTTTAATTTCCTTTCAAACTGAGTGATCAGTAGTGATTCCTTTTTCCTCCCTAATGCATTTAGATTATTAATGTGGGAAAAATGTCCAAGACTGACACACAGTCAGTCCTTCAAGGCCTCTTAATTAAATTTCACTTTATTCTGGTTAGATGATGAGTATCGACCAGTTTGCTTGCATCTAGCTCCTTGGCCTATTTCACTCCACTCAAATACCTGCTCACTAGCACACTTCTGGCTATTAGCACTACAAGGAAATAATCCATTTTGGTTTTGTGAACACTCTTTTTCTCACCAGAGTTAAAAACCAGAACTGATGCTGGGCCAGCTAACTTGCGCTAGAGATCCAGAAACAGCAGGAAATATCATTAGATGGTCATGTACAATGTTAGACATGTGGAATGATGCACAACAGGAGTAGCCATCCAGACTTCTCTCCACGGGTCACAGAACAAAACCTAACAACACACTGCAAGGCTAAGTGGACTATGCTTTCCTTAAATGTGAGACATTTCTCCTTTCTACTTAAGAAGGTACTGGAAATTAAAAACAAAATACATCTACTCTTCTCCAAAATATTGTCCTATTTATAGGCTAATATTATTTCTATATACCAGCACAAAACACAAGGCAATAAGAAGCTAATCTGTATAATCTACTATTGAGAATACTGTAACCTGCCTTTGATTTGCAGAAATGGTCCCCAAACTCTCTGAATCCACTTCTTTCTTGCTATTTATTGCCTAAATTACATCTGTACTAGCACCAAAGTCAGCAGAGTCAGATTACAGAATGTGAGAGAAGAATGTGACTGTTATGATCTTATTTTGCAATAGAGAACCTTTTAAGGAGAATGTGGAACTAAGTACCCACAGAGAGTAAAAGCTGTGGGATCCCCCACTTTTTTCCACCAAGAGCAGTCACTAGAGAAACTAAAATGCTTGGGTTTATACAGTGCCCTTAAGCGTTATTACTTATTATCATTTATGTGATTACGAGCTGTGTTCATGGCAATAAAATAAGGCTAAGCTTGGGTAGTACTAATAGCCCAACTAATTACACTGCTATAAAAGGTTTACTGGTGGTATAAATTTCAATATTATTACTGCCATGGCATGACACTCACAGGCTTTGTCTAAAGGAAGGTGTTAGAAAGCCGATCTCCGTGTGCTCTATTTTTGCTCTAATTAATAAACAATTAATGAAAACAACAGGATATAGGACCATTACCACCTGGCTGTGGGGCCAACTTAAGTTGAGTCTAATCCTGTAGATACAGTAGAAAAGCATTATCACTCTGGATTCCTGTTTAGAGATGGAAAAGATCAAAAGGGTTTCTTTCTCATTTCTATGATCATTTAAAATTCCAGCAGTGTTCCTTCAGCTCTGCCCAACCTTGTCAGACATCAAGAGCAATCTGAGATATTCAACTGGAAAATTAAAAGCTCTCTAATCTTTTACTTTGTGAATTTCCTCTTATTAATAAAGAGACATGACCCTACTTTTATCTAGACTCAAAAATGGCAGAAGATCCATTTAGGCAAGATACACACCAGCTTTAAAGATATTGCTTTATAGAACACTTCACAGGTTCTAGGTCATATTACAAATAAATTAAGACATGTAAGAATGATGCTATTCAGTGTTAGCAAATAAAGAAATCTTGCCAGAGATTATTTCAGCTCCTTGAGTAAAAGTAGGCAGTTGAAGGCAAAATACCGTGAAACTGAATCTCCAAATTTCTACAGGGCGTAAGAAAGAAGGACCTGAATTTGTTCAACACTGTTCTACCTCCCATATCAAAAAAGACCCGCAAAAATTGGATAGTTGCCATTTCATCAGTAGGGGAAGAAATTTTCTAACAAGCTAGCTAGAGTTGCCACTGGGGCATTTGAACCAAGCAGAAAGTGTGAAAAACAGGAGTGCCTCTTCATCAGGTGGCTTTTCTTCCATGTAACCACAGCAATTGAGCTTTTTAATGTGATGCATTTAACAAGGCAACTGGGAACAGCAGGGAAGTGGGAGCTGCTCACGTACCTGAGCCAGAAGACAAAAGGCAGTCTGCCAAGGCCAGACAGAAAAAATATTGATGGGGATCATCCAGAATGAGGAAATGATGATTCACTGTTGCTGGAAAGAAACACACTGCCACACACTGTTGCTGAGTGGGTGGGTGAGATGGTAAACTCATTACAGCTGGTTTTAAAATGAACAACTGGGGCCAGTGCTGGGGCATCAGGCCACCAAATCTGAAAGGGGTCTTTTAAATTGGATTGGACATGCATGTCATCCAGTATATGGTTGCACCTATGTCACCTTTGCAAGACTAAAGCTGCAAGACCTGTAGGGTCTTCTGATGCTGGGTTACAAGCTGGAGTGCTGTGTGACCCATAGGAGTCACATAGCAAAACATAACTGCTTCAGTATGTTCTGAGGAGTTTGTTTTACAAGACAATGGTCCAAATAGCATCTTCTACTCCTTCATATTCTGTACCTGCTGCCCTCAATGTTCAGCAGCTTGCTTCACTGCTTCTGCTGATTTTCTTTCCTATCTGCGGTAGAGAAACAAGAATAAGATTATCCTTCAACTTGTTCAGTGTTACACACTGAATCAAAGCTAAAAATAGAATTTTGACACTTTAAATGTGTTGTGTAATGTATTTGAACATATGGGGTCTGACTAGAATAAAATAGCTACCAGAATAAAATAGCACTCAGCTACCACAGTAATAGATGGATGGACAGACAGATAACCTGCTTCAGATGTGATTTACTGCCTTGCAAGAACCTGTGCTCTACAGCACTGAATCTGCAAATTCCCTAAGACTCTGTGCTTGACTGAACTCTAACCACAAGGGGCATACCTTCCAAACATAACTTCATTGGTTTTATTTCCATGGCAGCAGCTATGAAAAGGTTATCTTGCTCAGATTAACTGCACCAGTATTTGTGATGAAGTGTTTAATCATCAAATCCCTGTAAGATACTAATCATATTTATATAATTCAAAAAGATAGGAATGCAAATTTGTCTGTGTTACTAGAGCACATAGCTCAAAAGCAGATCAGAATCTTCCCTGTTAATAAAATGCCTGACTTCAAAATAGTCTACGTTTTCTCAAAATTCATCTACATGAAAAAATTCTCATTATAGCTTAAAAATAAATCAAATCCTTGTGAAATTTCATTCAGCTTCTGTCTGTATTTTAGACATGGATGCAATCCATTATTGACACAGTGAAAATGCAGCTCTGTGACAAAGAAAACATCTTGTTCTAAAATGCAAGTACTTTTCCTCTATACTTTTGATTGTTTCAGACAAAGGTCCTTAGAAATGACCTCATAATTTGGTCATATTGTATCATTTCTTTTGCTAACAGCATGCCTTGTACCACCCACTACTGCTGCTTTGATGTTCATGTCTCCTCCTAAAAATAGTAATCAAGTTTTGTCCATATGAAACTGCATTAGAATAAAAATTGTTCCCAACATGTTAACATGGACTAAGTGCAAAAGAAGCCAATGCCTGACTCAAATCAAATGCATCATTTGAGAATGCTTTCAAAGATTGAGAAGCATTTTCCATCTATAAGCAATATTTGGAATAACTTATAAAAATGCTTATAGGATAAGACAGGGAAGCAGGGAGTGGAGACTAACACAATTGAAAGAACTCTGTAAAAAAAGGAAATCAGAAATAAAAAGAGAAACAAAGCTTTGGGTGGCACTGATAGTAGAATGAGCAGCAAAGAGATTATTTTGGTATGACAGGAAAAGACAGAATCGGCAGGGAATTCCTCTGATCACAGATGCGACACAAGGCTCTCAATTACACAGAGGATGAGAACTGTTGTTCTCCAGGCATGCTGACTCACTCAGCTTTTTGCAAGCCTACAGTGTTTTGGTCTCAGCTCCCATGGCTCATTACAGCTTTGTTACCTTGATTTACACGTCTGTTTGTCTGTTCAGGCAAACTCATCAAAGATTTCTTTGTATGCAATCTTCAAAATTGTCCAAAAGGCTACATGAAGATCACATTGATTTATGTTCCGAAATCACTTTCTGCTCAGTTTGCTTTTTGCCAGGTTCAACCAAATCCTAAACCTAAAGTCTGTTCAAACTTGTAGCCACATCTATTTCAGCCTTAATTTCATTTTGCCTTTTCAATTGGAACTGGACAAGGTCAAAAGACAATTTTTCTCTGTACAGTTCTTCCCTGAGAAAGTCAAAGAGTTAGAAAGGGGTGCCATCACCTCTTATCCTTAAACAGAGCTACTGCCAAAAAACCCCACAAATCTGCAATTTGGATAGGGTTGGTCTGCCCAGTAACAATACAAACCCTAAACCTGACTGTTCAAACAGCCAGCCACCATGTAACCATCTGGAGACTGTGCCAGCAGCAAATTCAGGCATCCATGGCGTAAGGTACCACAGCCTGCACCTGCTTGTTGGGTCTGACAGAGACAAATCACAGATACATCATGGAATCAGATTTCTACTCCCACATACTGGAACCAAAATCCTTTTTGGTCCTCTTGGTCACCTCACCTTTGGAAACAGGGCAGTTCAGAGCATTTTCAAGAGATGAGCACTGAGCAATGTCACTTTGTGATTCGGGTGCCATTCTGAGGTGGGAAAAACAGTTCTCCAGGATATAGCCCTTAAGGAACTGTTTAAGTGCTCCTGTCTGCAGTCCCTTTCCAAAGCATTTCTCTCAGAATTCTTCTGTCAATGAAACCAACAAACCCAGAGTTCCAGCAGTGATATTTCAAATCCTTTCTGCAGTGACACATGGCTAATTGAGTATCACCTTCCCATGCTGGGAATGCTTGATACCTAGAGGGGAAGAATGACCTAGGCAGGTCTTGAGGACATATGTGGGCAGTACTGGTGGAAACACTCCTGTGTTTTCTTTACTCGGAAGAAAATGCTGGACACAATCTTTGGGATGCCTCTTTTGTGACTGTTCAGCTCTGCCACACATCTATTGGCTTGGTGCTTGGGGCATAGCAAATGGTCCAATACAGCAAAAATAATCCTCTTGTTAAGAATGCTCCTGAGGTGCAAGAGTGGTTTTCAGAGCAAATATTTGTGTTTCCTGAGCATTCCCCCCTTGAAGATGTCTGACAACTTTCCTCAGAATTCCTTCTCTGACCATGTCTCCATGAAACGTCACCAAACTCAGCTTCTTATGTTAATATTTTCCTTACATAATATAAGGTACCCTCCTTTGACAGGATGCACAGATTGTGCTTGGGCAAAGATTTATAGAAACATAAATGACCTAACTGAAACCCTTGCAACCTGACTTCTTGTATTATCTCTAAAAGATACTTTTCTAATACCAGTTTTCAAAAATAGTTGCTGACATCGTAGTTCAATTAGGTCACAAAGTATCCTTTGTAAGTTTAACTTAGGAGCTCTTTTCACTTTTTATGATCATATAAGTACCACTATATAATTTTGGAAGGAACATTTCGCACTATCATTTAAAGCTCTGAAATACTTACTTATCAGTCTACCTATTAAAATACTTATAGTCCTTGCTTTTAAGTTAGCAATGTTAATAGGTAATAAAATTAATTCATAAGGAAGAAATTTAGTTTACTAAATTCCCAAAGGGGAATGCTTTATTCCTGAATGCCACTTTTGCAGTTATGCTACTGATATGGGATATGGTATTTAGCTGAAAATCACTATCAGTAATTGGTTCATAACCCTTCACTGAAGATACAAATTTTGGCTTCTACAACTAATTAATTCCAACCTAATAAATATTAAGCTTTGTCTGTGAGACTGAAAAAGGCAATGACAAACATCATTGCTACTGATCCTATCAACATCCAAGTTTTTGTGAAAAATTCTGCTTCTTTCAAGTGTTGCTTGCATCTATAACCAATAATTTGTCAAGTCCATTAAATTCTGTTCTGTACACAACAGATTAAATCCATAAAACATTAAACAGACCTAAAGAAAATACAAAATAAAAGCAACAGTGCAAAATACTAATAATGATACATGATTTTTTTTGAAGAAACAAGCATTTTATCTCTCAATATTGTCATTAATAGAAGATAGACTGTTCCCTCACCAAATTAGGATTAATGGAAATTAGGGAAATAAACAGAAGGTTCACCAAATTCATGCAAAGAAATGCCTCTGTAATGCATATGACAGGGACAGCTGTCAATTAGTTTCCATTTTTATATCACTGTTCAAAATATTAATAAATAAGGAGATGACATTTTGTCAGGTTACTTACAATATCTGAAATATTGGACTAAAAATCTCAAGTCTTTTGTGAAAAAATTGAGAAGGAAAGTTGATAGAACCTGACAGTTTGCAGTAAGCAGCTTCCAATAAGGAATGACTTGCTACTGTACTATCAGGTGGGCATGCAACAGAAATTGAAGGCAATTGTGAAGCTTCTAAGCAGAAACATTCTGTGTAAATTTGAAAGATGAGATTTTCTTTCTTTTGTCAGTTGGCTTGTGTTTGACTGTTTAACCTGTAATTTCAGGTGCACATATTTATAAACATCTCTTTAATTTCTTGTTGTCTACATATGCTTAGAAATAACCATTGATAGAAAGTTGTCTGTACTTGTCTACACAAGTTTGTTGACACAGCACCTCTACATTTGAGACTCTCTCCTTTTTCTTCAGAAAGGGCTATGACTGTCTTCACTGCTTGACCAATGAAACAAGCACCTTTCTTTTAAATCAAGACTGTTTTTACAAAGATGATTTTAAAGAGAAACTAATCAGCCATAAAGATGGCATGCCTTCCACAACTTTAGGCATGGATACAATCTTAATAGATAGAGATAATGAAATACAACCTACTTCTGAAATGAGTCAGTCCCTGCTAGAAATGTTTCTATTGCCAAGGCATAGTAATGGTGCAATTCTTATACAGACACTCTGGAAGCTCTTCCTTGCAGTCATGCACTTCTGTTAATAGAAATGTAAACATATACAAGAGGAAGCAGTTTTGTATAGGTGCCCAAACTTCTGTTTTGCCTTGTATCTTATATTTATCTCAATGGGCTGCATAATGAAAAGGTGTATGTGCTCTCTATTTTGAAAAAGGATCCTATTCAGCAGTCATTATATTATTGGGAAAAAATACTATTGTAAATACCAGAGTCATTTGTCTTCTTAATGGCAGGTTGTTCTGAGATACAACTTAAATTCTCTTACCTTGAGACAGCAACACATTTCTTTTCTGCAGCATGCCACATCCGTTAAAGAAAAAAGAACCATACTTTCTTTTTTATTGATTTTCTTTTGTTCCGGACTTCAGAGATATATTCTTCTGATAAAAAGAGACTCTTTTCTATTTTCTAAGCAAATAACAATACAGAAAACAAACACTTTCAAAATCCTCACTAAATTAAAATTGGCTGTACTCCCACGTTTCTAATACTTCATTAACCAGAACAAAAACAGGTGGGTTTGAGCATGCAGATCTCAGATCATCATGTACTGCAGATCCACAAACATCTCCATGTGTTATTGTCCATGTAATTTCAGTGTTACAGATGCAGTTCAGGGAGAAATGCCGAGAAAAACTTTAATCTTGTTTCTGTTCAGTAACTTCTAGTGATTATTACTTTTCCTATATATCCTCAGGAGAGTACTTTCCCATAGAGAAAGGCAGTCTGCCATAGGTAAAGGAAAACACCACAGGGAAGAGGAACATGTCACTTGGGTCATGACAGTGATATATGCCAATCACACTATCATCTAAACAGAAACTAAAATGCTTTTTGATGCAATGTGCTTGTCCCTTAACATGATTTCTTCCCCTTGCCCACTTGACATGTTGTAGCTTCGCACCCATTAGCGTTCAGGACCTCACCAGGGTAGGACCATTTCTAGCCTCCACTTAAGGTGTCTCTCACTGACTTCTACTGTGAAGCTGCCTCTCTAATTCCAGCTCCTGCCAGCCTACCAGTCCCTCAGCCACCAGGTTTTCTTAGAGAGCACTCAACCCAGTCATCTCAACCCAGTGCATCCTGGCTGCCTGGTTCAATGGTCAAGTTCCTTCAGATCTCACCTCTAGCTTTAGCAGGAACTACTTTCCAACATGCGTTTCTGCAGCATATGGTTTGGCTCAGTCAGGAGAGCATCAGAAATTCACTCGTCATCCAAGTGTTTTTGCTGCTCTCTTCAGATTTGGTATACAGTCTTAACACAAGATAAATTTTGTCTTAAGACAAAATTTAACCCACGATTTCAGCACGCTGTTGGAAAAGACTCCATAGGATCCTTCATCACCATCTATGCATTCAGGAATTCCCCTCCATGCTGCGAAAGACCTCAGTGGCAACTTCATTCCCATGGAAAGCATGGCAAGTTTCTGCCCCCTTTATGGCATTTCATCTCTTTAAATTGTTGTAAAAGCTGTGAGTGGACATGAGATGTCCCTGGTTACACCATGGCCTGTTTCTTAGCATACACCAGTCCAAATGCATAGGAAGTCTAGCTCAGAAACACATGAAGTTCACTGGGATCCTGAGGTGATAAGGAATATAAAATAATACTGAAAATAAGTTCTACTGACATAGCTGAGGTTTTATTATATGCATGTACGTGTAATTAGATGTGTATGCATGGAATGAATAAATACAAATCACTTCAGGTCCTTTTAAATGGAAACCAACCTCTTATATTCCAAACATAGGAAATAAAGGCACTAATTTTTCTTTTTCTACACCAAGCAGCTGAAATCTTAATAGGACACTCAAAAGCACATTCAAATCAAGGATTTCAAATAGCAATGAAAGCAAGCAACATATATCATAGTTTATTGTCGTGAACATGCAACTCCTTCACTTATATTCATCAATGGTGCAACTAAGTGCAGATCCATTTTATTAAAATGGTGACTGTCCACCTCTGTTCTGGGGTATTAAAACCTCCCTTAGGATGAACCAAAACAAAACCACGTGTCAGATTGCAGAGAGGTAATCCAAAAACCATGGACAAATGATATTGTGTAAACATTCTAGTAGCTGCACAGAAGCAAGCTCATGAATATTTAACTCAGAAAAGGCATAGATGCATAATTTTCCTTTGAAATCTTATCTGCTGTATTTCTGTAACAGTTACAAAAATATCCCTGTGAATTGGCTGTCACTGTCATTTAACTGAAAACTGAGGATAAGTGCTCCTTTGAGATTTGCACATGGTCTCTCCCTCCCATGTGTATTTGGAGCGCTCACTATTGCTATCAGCAAAGCTCCCACCTTCCCCTCAAAGATTCCTCCTCTCAATTAGGGAAACATGTGCAAGAAAAGGAGGAAGCTGCTAGACAGCATATATTATCCTTCTCGTTTTCTCTTTAATGCTAAATCAAGAGAAATAATGTAGGGGGAGGTTCTAACAGAGCTGGTTGCTAACAACCTTGTGCTGCTCTATTCTGTAGTGACTTGGATCTGAAGCATCCTCAAGGTTTGTGGAGCAACATTGCAAAGGGCACCTAAGCCAACAGGTGAACCCCCAGGTCACCAGAAGTGACTTGGTGCTCCCACCTGTGCTTGGCAGCTTGTGAGCAGAAGGGAGGGCATACAGCACAACTGCAACTTGCATACTGAGTGCTACATTTCTCAACATTCTTTCAGATGAAGCTGCAATTATTATTATTATATCACTATCATCCAGAAATGCAACAGGAGTTCAAAGCAACCATATGCTAATAGCTAACAGCTCAGTCAAATGTAAATGAAAAAAAATAAGCTTACGAAATGGTAGATAAACTTACAGGATATTTGTACATTTTTGCCTGAAAGATGTGTTTCATTTTAACACTAATTATATGGCTTACCCTGGTCATAATGGACATGAAAGAAGATAAAATCACTGCTTGAGTTACAACTAAGTGTTAAGTGTCAGACAGAAGAATAAGTTGAAATAAGCACTTTATCCTATTAGCATACCTGTGTATTGCCTTGATTCATATTGTCTCACAGTCATTTACTTTAGAAAAGGTAGTACTTCCAAATTTCCGAAACGATGACCTTCACAGGGACTTTGCTGCAAGTCTTGTATATAGTTTACAATTGGGCTCTACAAAATGGGACAACACTGAGTCTTTGATTTAATGAAAACTTTGGAAGTCAATCCAATTCACTGCAGGGACCATTTTTTTTTCATTATGATTCTTTTTTAATGAGAAAGACGGTTGCAAGGATAAACTCTATTCCTCTGAATTTTTGCACTAATTACACAAAGCACCATTCTGGCAGAGCAGGACTTATCTCCTTCAGGCAATACAGTTATCATCTTGTAACCACACTTCAAATCTCCCATATGAATGGTGGACCTACGTGTGCTGAATGTGGATCTTGCTACCCTGGATAGCTGTTTGAATTGATGAATGGTTAAATATTCAATAAATCACAGGGAAATAATAATACTGAAAGAAGTGGCAGACACAAACCCTGCATTCTGCTTACAGCTGTAGGATCAAGGGTACACTGTAGGATCAAGGGTACACTATTTTTATCAGAATCATTAACTTTCCTCATTGAAATGGGAATGGATGGTTGGTTGTGTGAAAAGTACTTGAGATGTTTATGTATTGACAAGTATCAGACCCATGTACTAACATTACACAGGATAGTTATCCCTTAATTCTAAAAAAAAAAAAAAAAAAGTTTGTGATTCAGCTCACATCCTTAAGAGACAATTTATTATTTAACATACTGTGAGGCAATCTGGGCTAGATAGGGAGCTTCTTTACCCTCAAATAAAATTACTGAGAAAAACATTCATCCCTGTGCAATACCCTGATATTGTGGACTAAATTTCAACGCTCAGGATGTGCTCATTGCTGTGGTATATGAGCACTTCCAGGACTGTAATGTACAATACCTTGCTTTTCACATGCTCAAAAGCCTTTATTCTTTTACTTACAACATCTGTGCCCCTACTTGAATCTGTGGTACAAATACACATAATGGCAGCTGCACAGATGGGGACAAAAATCAAGCAGCGAGACTCACGAGTGGTTCAAACTGCACTCCTTCAGAGCTTCCTTAAGCCTGTCCACTCATCCTTCCAGTGATGAGGTTTATCTTCTCAAACAGGAACTCACAGACTTGTGTTCAGATTAGCACTGTGTTGAAGGGCTGACAGGGCTCCTAGGAAAGTGAACAAGGAGGGAGCTTCCCAGGCTCAGTCACAGAATCTAAATCCTGATCCAAACGTAAAATCTTACAAATATATGTTGCAGATTTGCATCAAGTCTCAGATTCAGGTGCTGGCATCACCAAGAAAAGCGTAACAGTATAAAATGCCAGGTTGTGATGATTTATTTGATTCTGCTAAATTCCACTAGTTACCTCCGATATTGCAGCTGTGAGCTGAGTAACTATACTCTTTCCCATTTTATTGCATCTGTGCTTCCTATTTATAGACTTACTGGCATGGAATGACCACAGCTGGCTAAATATTCGTAACATGAATGTACATTTACCTCCAGGATAAAACTGCCTTTTTCTGAAGTAGTGTATTCAGTATAGACATTGCCTCACAGCAATGATACAGCATCTTGATGCAAACATAGTTCATCACCCAGGACTTTGGCCAGCCTAAAGCTCAGCATCCCTTTCATGCTCACTGCACTTAGTGCCTGTAAGGTTTGCTCTCAAAAAATATGCACCAGTCTTTGAACCATGGTGCATATCTGAATGCTGTGTCTAGAAGGTACTGATTGAGGGTATAAACTTGGCAGACAGAAAGATGACTGGGTCAAAGCTTCCTGAAGTGAGAGTGATCTGAACTGCCAATTTGAATCTTCCAGGGACTTTTTTTACAAGGAGAGGTATCTCTAGTTCACATGCAACCTTAGAACACATTTATGCTCTGAGTGGACAAGACCTTCCATTCCCTCATTTAGATCAAGAGGGTAGTAAGAGAACACCCTTTTGTTTCTGTGCTCTTGTCTGCATCAGCAGGCACAGGACACATGAGGTGCTTCTATCCTTTCACTTAACACACACTTGCAGCCTTTGTCTCTGATGGCACAAAGAATACTTCTTTGAACATCAAAGCTATTTTGAAAGCAACCTAGTAAAACAAAAGGCCTTTCTGGACTGAGTGAGCTTCATCAGGGATCAGGAGATACTACTGCAGGGAATGCTACAGCACAGATGCTTGATTAGGCCTGGCCTTTATTGCTTTGGGGTTATCATGATTGTATTAGTGTTTACATCATTAAACCATGACATACAGTGCTCATGCTTAACTGCTGCCACCTGCATCCTAAAGGAACAGTGCTTTCCAATTTTCAGCTTGTATGTGCTGTGGGATGTCATGATTTATTCCAATGATATGATGTAAGAGAATTGACTGTGCTGCTTTGGCCAGAATTACAGGAGGACAGATACTGTGTAACACAGAATGCATGCTGTGGGTTTGGACAGCAGATATCCAAGCTAACAATCCGGAGAACTCACTGAGAGAAATAATCATGCTAGAAAGAAAAAACTGAGGGGCTTTTTGAGCCTTTACCTGCCAGCATATCTTCGCTATATCTGGGGCCAGGATCCCTTTCTGTAAGTGTTTATTTGTACCTTGTTGCACAGCTGGCAAAGCAAAACACATTTGATGAAAATGAGAATTGACTAAGCCCTGAAATGCCTGGTCCTCTGTCTGGGTGAAAAGGAACAACAAGCCAAAGCAGAAAGCATGTCTCCTGGTCACTGCAACAAGGATAGCTGACAGCAAAAAAATCTAGAGTATTAAAAAATACCACCCAACCTCTCTGCTAGGAATAGCAAAACAAATCAAAACAAAAGACAGAGAAGTCAAGTTCTACTGTTTTTAACCCTGTCTTTGTATCACCAACATGGTCTTATCATTCTTTCACACAACCTTTTTACCAGCTATGTGGAATAATCATACCGTGTTGAAATTGCATCTGTTTCTGTAATATACCTAGGATTGCAAGAAGACTTCATTTGACTGGGTGCCCTAGTTCAGCAAGCCAGGACTAGTTTATCACTGTGTGGGTGTGACCAAAGCTGTGTATTCTAAACCTTCTACGTCACTTCTCATGAACTGTTAACAATGGACCGTTTGCAGTAGCTGTCCAGGGCACACCCAACCCCTCAGGCTGTGAGCTGGGTGTTAAAGACACCTGTGAGACAGGAGCTATGATAACTCCCCTCCAGGAAGTCGTTAGCACCTCCACACCCAGCCTGAGGGGGAGCATCTGCTAATGGGCCATCAACGATTCCAAAAATACCCCATGACTCACAGAATGAGATCACTCATTGTGAAACTCCCTGCCCTGGGGGAGGTACTGGGCATTCCCACCTGAAACAGAACGGATATAATCTTGGGGTTTGGGGACTTCTGGGACCATTTGTCAGACCCAGAGGAGGAGCATAATCTCGACAGGACTGCGACCATCATTTGCACCAGCAGGTTTTTCTTTGTCTTATTTTTACTTTGGACTCAGGGGGAACCACCAAATTCTGTGGTTTAGGGCAACTATCCTAAAGAATAAGATCCCAAGGTCCTGTATGAATAAACATACACATCTGAAAAAAATGTTTAACACCTCACTGAATTGTTATCACATACAGAGTAAAAAGTTCATTCAGCAGCCAGAGCAGAAGCCTTCAGTATTTTATGGTGGGGAATTTTTAAAACTCAATTGAAAGTA
Source organism: Pithys albifrons albifrons (assembly GCF_047495875.1). NCBI lineage: Eukaryota > Metazoa > Chordata > Aves > Passeriformes > Thamnophilidae > Pithys > Pithys albifrons. The sequence continues at coordinate 49,577,495 of NC_092459.1, read as the reverse complement.
AAGCAAAAATTCAAACACAAACACAATTATGATGTAAATGGAACTGAACAGAAATCTGGCTCTACTCATACTATTTTTTTCTAGCTAGCTTACTTTGGTGTCCATGATGTGATAGGCAAATTTCAAATACATAACATCTCCTAATTCTTGCTCCTGTGAGCATACTATCCAAAACTGCAAATTGCACATTATAAAAAAGATCCTTACAATTTGAAATGCTTCTAAATAGGCAGCATTCTGGTTTCATTTCTCCTAGAGTAGAGAATTCCCCTTGAATATGAAAAGGGTTCTTCAAAGCCCAGACAAAAGGCTGACCATTTTCATAATAAACATTTCCCACACAGTTTGGCATCCCTAATTAGAAGCCCAGAGTAATTAGGAGAAAGCACACTGCAGACAGCAATGTGTAACACAGCAGGGAGATTCTGCAGCACTGCTATGAGAATACCAAAGACCTGAAGGTCATCATTTTCCACTGGTCCCAAGCCATGCTGACTGCTGTGTTTCATTTTTACAGCCCAGGATTAGTGTGGCCCCTTGTACTGGAAGAAATCATAAAATCACAGAATGGTATGGTTTGGGTTGGAAATGACCTTGAAGATTGTCCAGTTCCAATCTCCCCGCCACAGGCAAGAATACCTTCCACTAGATCAGGTTGCTCAAATCCCATCCAGCCTGGCCTTGAACATTCCCAGGGATGGGGTATCCACAGCTTCTCTGGGCAACCTGTTCCAGTGCCTCATCACTCTCATAGTAAAGAATTTCTTGCTAATATCTGATCTATTCTCTCTTTCAGTTTAAAGCGATTCCTTCTTGTCATATCTCTACATACCTTTGTCAAAAGGAGGAGATGGCCCAGCTTGGATGCGCCCTTCCTTGTGCTTCAAGTGCAATGGCGCAGCTTCTTGCAATGTTTGCCATGTGGTTGCAGATCAGCATGTAGGCTGGGTCGCTCCCTTGAGGGACCAAAGACCACTTCTATCACAGGCAGATAGGATGATAAAGCTATTTGGCTGTAGCTTGTGCATATTTTGTTCAACACTAGAGGGACAACCAAGCTCTTTGTTCCACAGCAGTGGCATGAGCATACTTGGGGAACTGAACGATGATGAAATGGATCTTTTCTAGTCAAAAATCACTCCCTGTCATCTTCAGTGAAGAGAAAGTCCCTTATTTCTGAAGGTTTCTTATTGAAAATTCTGATGGGATCAATGCCTTTCCAGAAAATATTCATCTCAATGGTACAACACATATTGTCTGAAGTACATGATATCTAATATAGTTTGATCAGCTTAAATCATGTACTTTCTTTCCCAGGCACATTCTTATTGGCAATTGACAAAAAATGTGTTAATATAAAAGAAATTCATTTATAAATACTGAAGTTCAGTGTGTAATCCTATCTTTGTGTTAATGTAACTTTGCTAGTGGAATGAAATTAAGTAAAAAGAGGCATTTACCCTTTCTATCATGCAATAAATAGCTGACAAGCACCGCAGTAAAACAAAGCAACTCCTATATAGGGCTCTACTTTCCTTCAAGTAGCTGTTTTGGGTCAATTTTGGTGAAGTAGGAAGATGTTGTGGAAGGGTGTCATGTGTCTAAATGGAGATACACACTTGAATAGCAGATAAATCAGGAATTTACATATGGCTAAGATACTAATGTCATAAACCAATCCAAGACAGAGATGTGTAAGAAATTACATGCCAGTAAGAGGTTTGCAATCTAAATAGTCCCGCAGGACTCTCTAGCTGACTCAGGGGCACAGATCACATCTGATCATATGTCAAATTTGAGACATTACAGTGACTGTAGAGGAAAAACATATTTCCATTGACATATGCTATAACCTTATCACTTGGCCTAGAAGCAGAATTCATCCAGACACAGAGATTCATAAAAAGGTTTCTGAACTAGCAAATCATTGCCATTTCTCGCTAGTGGTGGGATGAAAATGCTAGGTAATTTTTGGCACTAAAATTAAAGGAACAACTTGCAATGTGGAGCCCTACTTGCACATAATCCTGTCCTTAAGGATTTATGGTCACCTTCTGTGCAGAAGACATCTCCATTGCTCCCTCATTTCCTGTTTTTCAGAATAACAAAAAATAGCTGTTTCATATTTTTTCTTTTTTTAATCATGTCTAGTTAGATGTGTTGTTTTCATTTGTAGCGTATGTGACATGGCCTTTTGAAGTAATTTATTTTTGGTGGTAAGCTGCTGATGATTGCACCCATGTTGACTGTTAGCAATTAACACCTTCTAGTCCACTACGGCAAATTTCCCACTTAATGTTTTTTAAAGCGCTAGAGACAATCTCTACCAGCTCTACATCCCATAACTCCACTTCACTGATAGGAGGCTTTTCTGACTTATAGCCAAGGCTTTTCTTTTCCTTGACTGATAACACACCACCCAAAGGAGTATATGGAAGTATTGTTACAAGATTTTGTTGAGCAGAATCCTCGGCTGATGAGGGGATTGAGGTGAGACGGTATGTGTTAAAACCTTCTTCTCAGCTCTGAGGTGTTACCATGGACAAATACAAATTTTGGCTGTGAAAATAACAGGCACAAGGGGAAAATCTCAAGAGAAGGAAATGAGGAGGTCCTTATTACCTATTAAATGTTTGACATACAAGCCAGATAAGCATAACAACATTCACTGCCTTAAAATACTGCATTAGTGGCACTAATTTGACAGCATCATTCTCATACAAAGAAAACTAAAGAATAATATTCAGACCTCAGCACTGGTGCATTAATGGGTATTGGACTGGGTGCTCTAGTGAATAGCTCTTTGTGGGTGAGTGGCTACTGTCATCTATGAATACCTGAGTCTGTGCATTTCTAATTGTGAAGAACCTTCACACTCACCTCTTTGGTGCAAAAATAAGTTCACCTTAAAAATACATATAACAAAAAAATTGAAACACCAAATAAAGAAAAGATAGTATTAAAATATCTAGGATAAAAGTGAAAGTTTTCTGGATCCCAGATACATGGTTGAACTTTAAAGTTCAACTGACAGAAATGGTGGTTGGATTTTGCATCAGAAAAATTCCAGTTTAGACAAATTCTTTATGATCTCTGTCTAAGTAGTACCCGTGTTTTAGTGTTATATGAAAATTCACAAGAACAGGTCTCCTTTAACATTTTTGTCACTTTTTATTTCTGGTCATGAGAACAAAATTGCAATATTGATGAAAAGCCTTACTTATATGGACTTCATGCTTAAAACTATTGAGTCTACTTTCAAACTGGTTCCCCATCTAGAGGTATAGGACAAATTTTAGCTTTTCCTTTTTTTTTTTTTTTTAAAAAAAACAACACATGGAAATGAAGCTTAAAATACTCTGACACCTGCAGGACTGTGTATCTCCTGCACTACCTGATGATATGCGGATTCATTGCAAGGCACTAGTCCTAGCCAATGCATCCATTAAAGTGCTGTGCTAAAATTATTTTGGAACAAAAAATCTCAACCCACAATATAAAAATGTAGTGGAAGCTGCTAGTTCCCATGGGCTAACTTTAGCTACTGGAGACTGAACATTCCCTGCAGAAGGCTTTAGTCAGAAAAGCTCAGGAATCAGGAGCTTTAATCATCTGCTAATGATGATTTTCAGAGACCAGTGTAAATTCTACCTTTTCATTATCACTCAGGGAGTGTATACGGGGTGATATGAACGTCAAGGGACAGCTAAGTCAAAGGGCATCCACAGTAAATCAAAACTTGGAAGAAGTCTCTAAGAATTCTTTATGTTTCAGGAAACTACAGCTTTCAGTCCTACAGCAAATTAAGGGGTTTTTTTCCCACCTAAAGTGACATGTCCTTAAACAGTACATTTCAGCAAACCCCCAGAGATTAAGAAAGCAAGGAAAGAAAAAGACAAGGGGATGCAGTTATTTTTTACTACCAACAAACTTATGACAGTTTGATTTCTGAAGGAGAAAGAGGACAAGTTAAAGAATCTTCAATCTTGCATACAGAATACAAGAAATCCATTTGAAAAAAAAAAGCCATCAGATGTTCTCAGCACTCAGAACAGAATCATTCCATATAAAATTAATACCATTATTAAGTGTTTTCCATCTGTTAACAAAGCCAAATGATTAGAGCTGATAGAAAAACTGTCCTAGTGGAACAAACACAGATAATGAATTTGAATAAATACACAAGCAAAAAGACAATGTCAGGCTCAATCATTTGGCAATATTAAATGCCAAGTAAATAAGTTGACTGTGTACTACCATACCATCCAGCAGCAATGTTATGCTGAGTGCCTGGATCACTGCTTTCATAGCTTCTATAGCCAATTTTGTTCTGGATTTCTGGATATGTTCTGGACCAAACCTTTTTTTTTTTTTTTACAGCTCCTTTTTCAGACTATTCCATTGGTATGCTTTAAATATGATCTGATTGTTCATATGGTCTGTATTCAACCACAGTCCTGTTCAAACACCTTCCCCAACCCTTCTCACTTGACAAGAAAGTATTTTCCACATGTCCCTAACACTTTCCCATTTAATTCCAAAACCTATCTTACTGGCACAACAGAGAGCTCTGACAAACGCTCTTTAGCCCACCATTATATTTTTCGACAGTCAGAAAATTATTTATAAAGTACCGTTTTAATTCATATTTTTATATGTATAAAGCAGAGTGCTTGATATAATTTTTAAATGTCAATATATACCCAGTATCAAATATTATTCTAAATAAGCCCTTGCAATGCATAGCAGTATGCAGTATGTATATGGATCTACCCTCTCACAAGCCAGCATTTTCAAAAAAGTATAATCTATTTAAAAGGCATGGGGGCCTGCTTTCCACAGTATCTAAATCAGTCCCATGAAAGACATTTCTGGGACATAACTTAAGAACATCTAAGCAATCCTACACTCAGAAGAATTATTTTTAAACACAGTTGTCCAGAAAGATGCTACTAATAACATGTTTTAAACCTTTTGGAGAGCAAAGTATGTGATGATGTTTCCCCCTACACAAACTGAAATACCAAGACAGAGAAACACTGCCAGAGCAATTTCTCCTTATATAAGCGCCAACATTCCTCTGCAGATTTGCCTTCATCACCTCTGAAAAATGTCAATGGAGACCAATGTTTATAAAACTTAAGTTGTAACACATTTAAGTGCTTTATGCTGGAGTATAATGGTATATTTTTGACTGTTTATTTTTTGCATGGAGATTCAGTCCTTGCTGCTTTGGAACAATTTATAGCATTGTATCACAAGACTGTACTATGAGTGAAGAACTTAAGTTTCAGGATTGTTTCCAAAGCATCAAAAGATGTAATATCAAAGAACAATCCAAAAATAATTGTTTCTGTAAGAAAACATGAAGCTTTCAGTATGTTGATAAATATATTTTGTAGTTATTTTCTTCCACAGAGCCCTTCCCTCCATATTTCAGAAGAACACATGATATTTTTGCTCTTTTATTTTGCTTCTAATCTATGCATTCTGTGAAGGTGAATAACATGATTAAAAAAAAAAAGACTGGGTGAGAAATGTACTTAAATGCATTCACCTCCCACACCTCATCTAGACATCAGATCTCAAAGAAGGGAGGGATGTGCAGAAAAAGCACAACCCCCAATATTATATACAGACTGTCAAACGGGGGATCATTAGATACACCGTACCAAAGCACACTATAATGCACTTCTTATTTTGGAGGTCAGATTAGTTACACAGGCTCTGTGGCAAACCAGTGGCAGGACTGTAGAGCTGCTCTGCCCACACAACACCCCAGAGAGGTATCATCCTGAATTCCTTCCCTTCATCTCCTACTTCCCAATAGCTAAAAATTGGCTGCTATTTCTTTCTAATAGGTGAATTACTGAATTGTTATGATCAGCAACTTCAACCAACAAGCTCTTCTTTGCTTGCATCTGAGCTCTCCTTAGTCTATCTACGATATAAAGCATATTAATATTTCCCAGCAAGGCATGCTGTCAAATCCAAAACAAACTGTGTGCATATGGGTGTGGTGTAAGAGGAGCATTCCCATAAGAACAATTAGGAATTCCAAAGTACTGATGTTTCTTTTAGCTTTTAAATAGCACCTAGATCCTTGACATCTAACAATTCATTCTTTGCTAGTGAAGATTTGTTAGTTTTTTTGGTTTTTTCAGTTCATCCAATATGTATTAGTAGGTAATATAAATATGTAACAAATGTTAATGGGCTATGTATCATACTGCTTGGTGTTGTTCCACAAAAGCCTTTATCCTTGCTGTTTAGTACAAAACAGGTGCAGAGAGACACTTACCTTGTCTGACAGCAAGTGTTGTTGTGTAGACCAAGAATAGAAGGATATAATTGAGGAAGCTCTGAAAAACAGGTGTGTTGGCATGGAAATCTTCTGACAAATACTTGCTTGTGAGACCAATGCCACAGATAAGGAGGGACAGTACCTGGCCAAGTGCCACAGACAGCAAGAGATCCCTGAAAGGAATGAGAAAAGCAGACATAAAACATTCAACCTCCTCACCAAGGAATAAATGTTCATCCTCCTCAAGAAATCATGTTCGACATTGCTAGGACACACGAAGAAACATGAGGTTTCAGTCAATGAGAGGATCTGCTGGGTATAGCCATCACATCATTTTCATTATTTCTGCTTATCATGGGCTTAAACATTGCCCCAGCACACTAGCTTTTATTCACATGTTAAACAATAGCAGATGGTACATCCCTGCCATTTAATTTTGCATTTCACATCTCACAAAGGATAAATGATTTTTAAATGATGTTTAAATCAAACAAAATACAGCACTGCTTCCTTTAAGCATCTTCCTTAACAGAAAAGACCCAAGAGCATTATTCAGACACAGCAGGAAACAGATCTTCCATGACTTAGAAGCCACAGAGAAAAAGAAGAGAACGGATCATGTTTCACCATCAACATTAATTTACATTTCATCACTTAAACCATTCTTTCCATCTACTATGCAAATATATTTCTATTTTCTTTTATCTTTCTCACTGGGTGCTTCCTCTTCTGTTTGGTAAGAATGGGACGCTCCAATTTTCCCCTTCCTGTCTCCTTCTGGTTCTTAGAAATGTATTTTCTGGTTTGGCTTCTTGCTTTAACCTGGTTTTCTTATTTTCAATCTCCAGTATCCTCTGCATTCTCCTATTACAGCATTCTCCATTCACTCTCCATACAGATCTCGGATAGTTTTTCCTTTTGTGCACATTCTCTGTCTTCCTACAATCTTGTTCTCTTTACTCAAGAAACCACCACATCTGAAAGCCCTTTTCCCTTTGAACTACCTCCATCTTTTTTACTCTTCTTGTAGAATTTATTAACTAACCACACAGCCCAACTGAGTCCAAACAATCCTACTTTCCCAATTTTTGTCACAGGATCTCCTATACCTTATACAACACAGGAATTTCTGAAATTACCCTGATGAGTTTTCCCATGTTCCCCATATGTCAGTACGCTCATGCTGACTGGGCCTGCTCCACAGGTACACCCTCCCATGCAGAGGAATGAGATGAGAAAGTGTTGGCCTGGTAGGGAAGCAAGCAAAAAGAATACAAAGGAAGCAAAAGGACATCCAAAGGGGACATCTTCCCACTGCTGCTGTTGCTGTCACTAGCTCCCAGAAAAGAGGGGCTGAGGTCTTTAGGGGAACCCATGAAGCACAGGGGAAGATGAGAGAGGAGAACGTTCTGCAATGTCTCATTAGATCCTGCAATGAGGAAGGGGACTAGGCAGTCCTAAGGGAATAGAGAAAGGAGAGCAGCATCCTGCTTAACTGCAACAGTATTTCATGCATGTTCTCTGCCAGACAGTTAAAAAAAAAAAACTGCTTCAAGGCTGCTTTGCTTTCTCTGGCAGATTTCCCTGACCTCAGCTCTCTGTCTTTGGCAGTGATAGGCATCTGTGCTCCCACAACTTGGTAAACTGAAGTGTCAAATTTGTTTTCCTTTTTCTCATAAACAATCCTCCCACTAATGTGTCATGGTGTCATTCATGGCGTGATTCAACCAAACAGACACTAGAAAGCATAGGAGGCTGGGTAGTTGGATTCAGCTAACATACCTTGCTGACAAACAGCCTGACACAGACTAAGAGAACAAACTTTATTGTGCTAAAACCTGTGCTTTGATGGGAGATCAGACAGGTAGCAAGTAAGACTCCACAACTGCTACCTCTGCTTTCACATTACTCACTCTACTGGGAATGAGAATCATGGGAAACAAACACACTGGATGGGGATTACACTCAACTCTGTGATGCAAATGCTGCCTAGACTATTGATCCTCAGTTCTTGCTGCTACTTGCTCTGCTGTTCACATGGAATAGAAAATTTTGAATAGTGACTGCAACTTAAATTCATGTATTAATCTCGAAAACTGCTCTACAATTCTTCAGTTAGCTGGGTAGTGTTTCTTACATCCTTCTCCTGCAATGAAGTTCCATGCAGGGTTGTCCTCTTGCCTACAGCTGTTTTTGTGGTTTCATTTTATTAGTAAATTAAATGCTTGCAAATCTGTTGCCTGCTTTACATGGAATGCAGGTGGTTACTACCTGCTCTTCATATCTTAGATATGCCCCTGAATGAAAGTTGTACTACATCCATTGTGGCACTGTATCTGTTCTGGAGAGAAGCATCTTGGATCTCACTTAGATTTACATAAAGCTAAACACATCCTCACTCAGGAAAGAAATTTCACATTAACATATTTTTGCTCCCTATGGCTGTTAGCTATTGGACATCACTAATCACAACATTTTTTTAGACTGATGGAAAGTTTGATGAGGTCTTTAAAAAAGCATATTTTTTTTCTCAGCTCTCTATAGCTAGGTGCGTCACCAGGCCTAACCAGGCAGTACTGATTTTGTATTAAAAATCCAACAAACCAATATTGAATAACAGCAGGCAATTTTGAAGGCTGTGTATGGTAACTATAGCCCTCTCTGGTGTACATTTTGATTCTGTCATTGCCATTTTGCCATAAGTTTTCATAGCTGATTTTTTACCAAAACATTCAACCACATCTACAAGTAGCAGTTTTCCTAAAGAGTTCAAGTAAACATCTACAGCCTTATATATCATCATGCCTAGACTTCAGGAATGAAGATTTGAGAAGGGCTCTACCCATGTGGGTGTTTCCTACGAGCTGGCGCAGTGGATTTTTTAGGTGAGGCACAGCGTGCGCAGAACTGGCCCCACCGTTTAAGTCCTGAGGTTCATCTGCCGCGGGCGAGCGAGCTTGGACGGTGACAGTGAAGTCCTCAGGACTAGAACCTCCAGCACCCAGTATTCCCAGCAGGTCTCCCATGCCATCCTGATGCCTGATCCCATCAGATCTTGGAAGCTAAGCAGGATCAGGGCCAGTTAGTACAGTCTTTTATATATTTATGTATACATATGTATATATGTATATATATACACATATGTATATATGAAGGGAGAAAGAAAGAAAAAGAAAGAAAGAAAGAAAGAAAGAAAGAAAGAAAGAAAGAAAGAAAGAAAGAAAGAAAGAAAGAAAGAAAGAAAGAAAGAAAGAAAGAAAGAAAGAAAGAAAGAAAGAAAGAAAGAAAGAAAGAAAGAAAGATTCACACAGCCTGTCCTCAGCTTCTGTATTTCACATTTCATAAACATATAAACAAGAAAAATTTCACTGTCTTGTTCCTAAAAAGTAATTGAGAATAGTTTTCTATGTCTTCTGTGAAATACAAAATATGTAAAAAAATCCACTCACTATTGTATTATTGAAGTCAACAACAAAGACAAAGGGTAATTAGGAGTTCAGTAAAAACAGAGATGGACAAGAATCAAGACTAAGAACTTGAACACCTCCAAGACTGTAGGTAAAGACTAGATCAGAATAATCTCTAACTTGAAATAGCTTTTGATTAAAAATTGTCTTTTGGACAACAACAGAATGTAAAAAATGCAGCAAACTACTTTGTGGAAGACCAACTGCAAGTAGTACTGTCAATGTCACAGGCTTTCAACACACTGACTACATAAATTGTATTAAGTACTTACATGTTGCTCGTCTCTGATTTTTGCACTTTTAGTATTTTTAATTATGTAAGAAACTCATTCTGAAATCAAGCTATTGTGCTTCTCTTCCAGTCAGAACTTAGTTAAACATTTCACAGATGATGTGACACAGAAAGATACAAATCTTCTTTTATTTTGTCAGTGCAAAGAGTACCGTAAGTTAGATGTTTAAGTGGAACTAATTCAAATGCTCATGAAATGCGCAGACTTGAAGCAAAGATGATATATTTTATGAAGTGTAACTTTTCCTAAGACCGTTCATGCCCACATTAAACTCTCCTGCCATACCTAGAGATATGTCCATTACAGACATGAATGACAGGGAGTGGCACAGAATATTTCATATGCTCCCCTTCCCTCACCACTGTGGGTTGTGACACACTAACCATTACCATGGAAAACAGGTGAAATGAAAAATAAATAAGAGAAAGGAAAGCATAAGGTCAATAAAATGCTCATTTTTGCCTTGCATGACAGAAAAGGAGAAACAAATCTTAAAGTACTTATTTTAATTAGTGAAATGTCAGCAGCAACATAGAATAATACGTTTGGCGAAACCTAATAACCAATGTAAGATGCATAAATTGTATAAAAAATGCCTGATAACATTATCAGTATTTCGTTTTCTCCTGAAAACGATGATCTAATAATACAAGTCTTAGCTCCTGAGCCTTTAATACCTGGATAAGAATAATAACATACCCATTATTTTTTAAGAAGAAGCAGCAAGCAAACATTGAAAAGAAGATTTCACTGGCTGTGTAAAACCTACTATTTCATTTAGACAGAGTAAAAAGAAACTAACTGCCTGCTGTCATCTCTGGCACTCATTAGTATCTTCCCTAAAAATCACAATACGTTGAAATGTGCAACATGGCTCCTATCTGCAACATTTTCTGCATTGCTTTTCATATCCCCTACCACTCAAAGACTGGCACAAAGGCTGATTTCTTCACCAAGGCTTCGGCCCATCAAGCTGGCTTCAGTAGCACATTCATTCACTGAGGAAGTAACATTCATCCATATCTTGAAGAAAAGGTGTTTAGTTTGACGGCCTTCAAACAGAACACCAAAAAAGATTCTCACTACAAAATGCTTTATAAAAGTGAGGGTTTCTGCCTTTCAGGATTCAATTTCTATTTAGCTGAGTAACATTCTATTTCTCTACTTGTACTCCATTTAAATCAAAATAAAGCACTTCTTTAAAAAATCCAATTTTCCCCTCACTAAGGTCAACAACACCTTCTCAAATCAAGTTAAAATAGGGTAAGATCTTCAGCTTGTATCTAAACTTTGATGTCATGAATGCATAGAATCACAGAATCATTTAGATTGGAAAAGATCATCAAGTCCAACTATTAACCTAGCACCAGATGGATATTTTTAAGTAAGAAACAGGACAGAATTACTCCTAAACCTCCAGGTGTGACACTGCTATGCTAATAGAAAATAAAAAAATACTTCTTTATTTTCTCTTTAGAAGTGAAGCCAGATGATAAAGCTTCATCTTCATATTGGGAGCCATTTAATTCTGTTTAAATGCCTGCGCTGATAGCTGCAGTGCATCAAAGTTACTTGCTCATCCAGGAAATGGAAATTTCTGTCACTTGAATTTCTCCTTCTTTATCAGCCATGACAACACCAAACTTCTAAAGGCAACCATTCTCATATCAAAGAACTCTGAAGCTAGTGCTTTGTTCTTAGCACATAAACACAGGCATAATAAAATGTACTGAACAGCTATCTGCAGGTTCTCCTGTAATTATTTTTCATGAAGTTAAAACATTTAATTTTGAATACTAGTTCAATTTCCATGTCCTCACCAGAACATAAAAACACTATTCACAACACAAAATCAATGCAGTGCAACATTCAGAAGGAGCCACATAATCACAGCTGCTGTGTGCTGAAGAATCAGTGACATGCAGAGGGTGGCCAAGTAATTTAAACATTCAGGCCTATTTAATTCTGACACTAAATCCTGTTTTAAAGCACTCTCCGTGTCAGTTTAATTCAATTGCTTTCCCTCCTTTCTTTTGTACTTTATTGGGTATCTTTCCACTGCTAAGTCCCACTGCATCAGTTAAAGAGTACCACAGATAGCATAGGAAAGAGGCTATCACTCTTTTAATCTCTAGCATGAGATGTGTGAATCCTTCAGCATGCCACAGACTCCAGCAGCTGAGATTTCACTAGAGGAACACATCTGTAAAGGCTGCTTTTTAGCACACTTAGAGCAGGCCTGCAGGCAAGACCATGCTTTCTCCATGATGATAATGAGTGCTATTGCTCCAAATGTTCCAAGCATGTCTCTAAAAAAAAAGAAAAACAGATACACTTCATTTCGAGACTGATTACTGCTATGCCATAGTGAAGTTGATGATGTCTGCCACAGCACTGTGATTTTGCCAAGCTTCTTCACTTGAGTGCATTTTAGTGTGTTTCTATAAAAGCATGAGGAAAAATAAATCAAGGTTTTAAAAATTTCACTTTGATTCAAAGTGAGATGAAGTTATACTGCTATAAGAATTCACTCAAATTTATTTAAGTGCTTAAAGGTGGATGAGGGATCTTAAGAAAAGATTCTACTTATCTGATAAAAACGTTGCCACATATTACCATGAAAAAGCAGGATCAGCACACATGTGAAAATCACAAATACTGACTGCTCCCACCACCATGGACTGTGACTGTTTTGCCTTCAGCCAAGTTCCTAAATTCACACATCCATCCCCCATTTGAATAGCTGCTTAATGAGGACACAGACATTATTTCCATATTTTGTTGTTTGCACTTAACACTAACACAGGCAGCTTGTGAAAGAATAAATTAACAAGATTTGTTCTGGACAATCAGCTCTCATTCTAAGATAAAGCTGCAGATTTTCTAATAGGTCTTAAGCATATAAAATTTTGATTAGTACTGCATTGCTCAAAAACAAATTGCATCTAGACAACAAGATTCTACAGTAATTTTGCATGGAAACTTATCTTTTTTTATTTCTCCATTATTCTGACTTGGGTGTTAACCCAGAGTAGAAATTCTACAAGTTGGTACACACAACCCTTCTGTCCTCTCTGCCTGTCTTAATAAGGTAAGGATGCACCAAGTATCTTCAGTTAATGCATCAAAGCTTCTGCACACTGCTTTAGAGCAATTTACAGAAGCAGACCCAATATTCTATAATAAAATGTTCACAGCACTTATAGCAGCCAAGTCCCCCCACATATAATAACACTATTGGCTCATGTGCCACATTTATTCTATTAGTCAATTATTCCATAGTCTACATTCTATGCAATCATTCTAGCTGATGTATAAAGAGAATACAGTGGATTTGTAAGTATAGAGGAAAGAATTTTTTACTATTTCTGGTGAGGAAGAGCAAACCAACTTAAAATACTTACAGAACATAGACATCAAGCCATTGCTGAACAGTGAAATAGCAAAGCCTGAAGCCCAAAGCGATATACTGCACTAAATACAAACAATACCAATATTAACCTACAAATCAGAGTGTGAAACCCACGCAACACCAAGTTTATTCATCACTTAATTGCTACTGAGACATTATTTTTAAATTTTCAGTTGCATTTAAACAACGTATAGGCTTTGTACTTCATCTCAGCACAAAGGGTGGATTTTCTACGTGGTTGGTGAGTTCTTGCATGGTTCCACAGAGTTGCAGAGTACCTCAAGCTTCAATTGATGCTGGAAAGAAATTCAGATTCTCTGCAGTATATTCAGAGGGTCGGCTCTTTCTTTTCCAAATGTGAACAATTTAATCTCTTTAGAAGAGGAGAGCACTGTGGACTCGGTGCATCTCCAATCTTCAGGCTGGTCTGAAAAGTCCCAGGCCTTGAAGTTCAAGGCCTAATTTTTGAAGAAAAGTCAGTAGAGAAGTAAAACACCATCCATGAGTTCCTCATCTGCTTTCAGTTTTGTGCCCAAAACAACTTAAATAAGAGACCTCTTTTTTTTTTTTTAAATAAACCAAGGCTCTGAGCCATGCATTATGGGCCAAAAGTACAAAATTAGTTCCTTCTTACTGTGGTTAGAAGTTGGTATGCCTTAAGATAGGGGTAGGAGGGGAGTGGGGGGTGAGGGGTGTCTGTGCCTTCTTGCTCCCATCACCCTCTCTATTGCCACCTCTTTAGTGACTCCACTCGCACTGCAGCTCTATATCAAGTTTCACAGCTTCTTTCCTCAGTGGAGCTCAGCATCCTGTTGCAGCAGCAGATTGCAGCATCCAAGGAACAGTCCTGAGAGGCGGGGAAGGGACAGCCCGACCTGGACATGCAGTCAGCACTTCCTGAGAGCTGGAAAAGCCCCAGCAGCCAATGCCTTGGCTGAAAGGACATCCTGGGCACGGGGAGAGCTACTTGCGTTTCTTATCCTTCGTTTTTTTGGCTTTCCTAGTTGCTTTGAGGTTTTTCTATTTATAGCGCTAAGGTTCTAATTTCAATTCAAATACAACTGAGTTTGAATTTTAAGAGCCTTTTGAGGAGTTCACTAAAATTAAGGCGGAGGAACATCTGCCTCAAAGCTGTGGCTGACTCTGCTTTTCAGTGATAGTTTGTGGGACCAGCACAGATCATTGACTTTGGATGAAAACAAAGCAGAATCACATTCAGCAAGCCTTGGGAGTCTCTGAAGCAGTTTCTTATGATGAGGTCTTACCTATCTCAATTCTTGTACATTGCTAATTACAGCAATTCTGGAAATTGGGTTTCATTTATGATAAGCTTACACCCGAACTTCACACACACTTGCACATGTTCATATATATATATGTTTTACAACACTTCAGTAACAAAGGAACTGGAGTTTTTTTAAGACTATTCTTGCACAGACAAAACTTATCACTGCATTTAATACTTAGCCATATACTGGTGAGACAATCTCCTGCAACTTCCCAGCCTAGGGAGCACTGGATAGACTGAAAATACTCTGATCTTTCTGATAGACTAAAAAGTATAATTATAGATGACCTCATAATTGTAGAATTGTATTTCAGGTTATTTTGGCCAAATAAACTGACTGAAGCTAGCTGCAGCACATACATTTTTATAAATTTCACCGTCTAACCAAGTATGACTAGAGGAATTTAGACTCCTAGATGTAAATACTTGATCTAGATTGGAATAATAGATGGCAGAATTAACTTTCCATATGAGAGCTTACAAAACTAGTAAAAAACACTAATTGAAGGAATATGGTACTTTTAAACAAGTAACTTCTTCCATAATTTTCCAAAAATTAATTCAAAAGTGAGATTCCCAGTCTTAGAAATAGATTGAGAGACTCAATCATGGATTAAGAGTGAGCTGTAATTTCTCAGGCTAGAACTCCATATGAAATATGACTACTATTATGATACCTACTGAAAATATTACATTTTAGCCTACAAAATCTAGGCAATCATTGGGCTGTTGATAGTTATTTTTATGATTTAAGAATAAAACACACAAATAGATAGCACTTTCAGACAGGTATTTGTCCTTACTCTGTTCTAAATGTACCAGTTTGGGCTTTCAGCTGTTGAAAGAAATGACGACTTGGAAGAACTGATGGCTCTCTCTTGGAGAAAAGAAACTCTTTGTCAAATTTAATTAGCTCATCTCACTTGCAGTGGTTTTTATGCCTGAGGCTCAGGACATTATAAATACAGTAACGAATATCTTTAGATAATATGAGAAACAGTTTTAAAACTTTCAGTTCAGTTAAGATCATCATTAGCTCCCAGTTTTCTCAGAGGAGCTGAAAGCCTACATTAATAGACGTGGATGACTCCCAGTATCAAGAAAAATAGCTCACTAGTGCCCACAGAAGTACAACATCCCTTCTTATTGCTCTCTTGCCATTATGGTATGGTGATAATACAGGTTAAACTGATGGGGCTTTATGGACTCTTGAAGCTACTGAGAGACAGTTGATAAAGACAGAGATGAAGAGCATTACAGCTCCTGCTATATCCCTGCCAATGATAAGCCAATCTTGATTGAACGCTCTGATGAAAAATAAGTTCACATGACTTAAGAATCCTCAAGTGATAGATGCTACTGTAACTTAATTCAGTGTTGTCAGAAACACAGAAGTATGGGCTTAGTGTTCCTAGAAAATATTATGTTTGTGAGTCAGTATGATGGATGATTTCAGATTTTTCCTGATGCTCCTGAAAGTAACAAAATTGTTCTTAAAATTTATGTCACCATAAAATACATAACTCTAAGTGTATGCATTTGTAAGTACTGGCTGTACATCCAAAACTGGGCAACTAAACTAATTATAGATTACTTGCAAAATTAGAGGTTAAAAAAAAGAGAAGTATGAACATTTAAAGTGCAAAAGTTCATCTATGAAGATAATGGGTGGCTTTTGGAGAACTAAAACTACTAATTCAATTATTGCAAGAGGCAAAATTTTGAGGGTTTTTACTATCAGCGCATCTGCAAAATGTCGATATTAAATAACAATGATTGTTCATTCTAGAGAGCAAGTACTATCTAATGTACAAGTTTAGTTTAAAAATCGTATTTATTTGCCTGGATTCTGCAACATCTTTTGCTTGCATAACTATAGTTATAACTATAAAGCTTCAGAACACAATTACTTTTTTCCCCCTACTTTTCTGGTAATTATCAATGAACTTTTCAATGTTGAAACACAGAAGACTTGTAAAATCTCTTCATCAGGGGGCCACATTTTCTCTGCAAGTAGGCATATTAATTCTCATAAATTTGAGTCTTCTTTACACTATGTTCCAACTCTATTGTCTACCTGCTTAAAGTAAAAGAAACCTTAACGAAAATGTCCTTAAATTGGTCCCCATGCATTGGCCCCTTAATTGCACCCCTGGTGCAAAAAGACAAAGGATATCTATATTAGCATTTCACTGAGGACAGCACTAAGCCACTGAACATTTTTCCAAAATTTCACCTGCTTCAAAGGAGAGATGCTCATGTGCCTGTGGCTCATTCTAACTTCAACTCTTCAAGGCTATGACCTTCTTTTGCTGTTTCCCATGTGTGGGTTATATTACTGCCACCTCATTCTGCAGTCCCTCAGGCAAGAGGAATGCTCACAGTGCTTGCTCATTGATATTATGACAAACGCAAGGACATTAAAATTTTATGCATTATTTTTCCCAAGAGTTATTTAATGCACGGAAGCCAGGATTTTCCCCCTTTGGGTGACTATCTTCCTCTATCCTCTTCTTGCCTGTGAAGTCTGTGTACTGAGTGTCATGGTGCCACAACTTTCTTGCAGAGAAACAGAAAACACCCCCATAAGATCTACTACTAATCTGGTACTCAAGGCACCACAGGAGGTAAAATATGTGAGTGCAAGTCCTCAGAACAAGACCACAGATGCCACTGAGGCAAAAAATTTAAGGGTTTGGCTGCTTTACAGAGCTAGGTGCCACCTTCTGGAAGAGAAGTTTATGCTCCAGGTCCAGAGAAATTGCGGAGGCACAGCTGGAGAGTGAATTCCTAGTTTGGGTCAGTAACTACCCCAGGGCTACGGTAGTGAGAGGTTTCAGTAAGCTACACCTTTCCTGACCCAGCTGGATCAACTGTGAGTGCCCTACATAAAAAACTCTAAAGGTGTTGAGTCTTCTCTGTGCCTGCTACTGGTCCTTTCTGAAAACAAGATCCCTCTAAGGCATTTTAAGTCTGTTGCCCAAAACTGACTCAGTGATAACCCAGAGGTGGTTTCACATGTCCTCTCTGCCTTTCTACTGTTAAAATACAGAAAGGTCTCCAGGAAAGGAAGTACCTGGTGAAATGAGGCACTGCAAAGCCAGACTCAAAGGAATGTGGAGTGCAGGTACTTCTTCCTCTCCTTGCTTTTGCTGCTTGTTCACCGCATAGTAGTGATAACCATTACTCAGTCAAAACTACACAGGAGGTCCAAATATCTGCACTTACATTTTGATTCCTTATAATTCATAAAGAAAAAAAAGGTATTTTGAACAGAAATTACAACTGGAGAGAATTCACCTCCTGATAAATGGAAAGTCCAACAACACAAAGTTCTTCATTTTTTAGGTATGAGTGTGATGGTTCTGGTTTACTGCTTTACCCTTAGGCTCCAAGATAAATCTCTCCATTCCTCTCTTCCTGTCAATTTGGTGAAACAGCGTGACTGCCGCTGTTAACACTGTAAATTTACTACTGACCTGACACACAATGATGGAACAGGCTCAGCTGAAAAACCATAAGGGCACCGATCTCATTTTTGCTGTTCTATTAGAGTTTAGAATTGCAAGGTGTTTGAAATAAATGAAAGAAAGAAATTGTAAGTGATCAGTCTGCTTCAGATTTTCAGAGAGTCAAGACAGAGAAATTTCTGGCTTACAGGATCCTGTTGTGGTGCTGAATGTATGACCTAAGTCACTGATGACCTAAAGAATGAGAATGATGCATCACCTAAAGTAAAATGAAACGTATGAGAAAAGGGGAGCTGCAAGGTCCTCTTGGAGAAGATAAACAGAGTGAAATTTGACAGAGCATTAATATGCCTATGGTCCCTGTGTCCCAGGTTGCTTTACTGCAATTTCTTTACAATATTGACACCTGAATTTCAAATATGCAAAACAAGAAAAGAAAACTCAGTCAAGTAAAACATATTTCCTTAGTAGGTACAGTTTTGCCTTGCTAGCAATGAACTGTGGAGTCACGCAGAGGAAATGAGTTGGCTGTAACCAGGCCAGAGAGATCTGTGCAGCTGATATCCCATCTTCTTGCCATAGACACAGTGATGGCATGTCAAAATACACTCCTGAACCAGGAGAACATGGATCAAAACCCATGTTCCAGCTGCAGTAAATGAAATCAGTCTCATGAGGCTTACCCAGTGTTCTCTGGGAGGTTAATCAACACTACGCTACTCTCTTGACTGTGGTGGATACAAAGGAGACATAGCTCTCTTCTTCCCCTTGTCCTTTGGGTGTGCCAACATCTCCATCCCCAATAACGGGCAATGGCACTCTTGTATTATCCTTCTGGTTGTTCTGCATGTATTCTGTCACTGGTGGCACCCATACTGGATCACCCTCAGGCACACTCATCAGAGAGGTTCACAGAATATCCTGAGTTGGAAAGGACCCACATGGACAACTGAGCCCAACTCCTGGCCCTGCACAGGACAACACCAAGAATCACACCCTGTGCCTGAGAGCATTGTGCAAACATTTCTTGAACTCTGTCAGGCTTGGTGCCATGACCACTTCCTGGGGAGCCTGTTCCATGGTCCAAAAAATCTCTGGGTGAAGAACCTTATCCTTAGGGTATCTAACCTAAATCTCCCCTGACACAAGTTTCATGCCATTCTTTTGTCTCCTGTTACTGGTTACAAGAGTGAAGAGATCAGTGCCTGTCCTCCTGCTTCCCCTTGTGAGGCAGCTGTAACTGCAGTGAGGTCTCCCCTCAGACTTCTCCAGGCGGAAATGACCAAGTGATGTCAGCTGCTCCTCATACGGCTTCCCCTCTAGACCCTTCACTATCTTCCTGTCTCTCCTTTGGATGCTAATGGCTTTATAACCTTTTTGTACTGTGGTGCTAAAAAGTGCACATAATACTTGAGGTGGGGCCATATCAGTACAGAGTAGAGCAGGACTATCACCTCCTTTAATCAGCCTGCATGAGCTCAAATTGCTTTCTCTGATTAAGACAACTGTGCACGTCTCCAAAATGATGGCTTCCCAGAATCAGAATAAAAAGTCCACTGGGGTGCAGAGAGGCCTTCTCACGGACCAACTGCTATTCTTCAGCGGAGGGGCTTTTACCTCCCAACCATATACAAGTGCGGTCACAACCTTCAGCTGGCAAGTTTATTTTAGTCTCCCTCCCAGCACAGTTCAGATCTGAGTTTGAAGCAAAGAGAGCAGGAGGTCAGTCTGACAGTTGAAATGAAAAGTGTGAGGGGAAATCAGGGATTAAATAATTTTCTGTGAAAGGATGATATTTAAGACACTCTGTTCTAAAGCTTCACACAGCAAACATTACCAAAATACATGCATAAACCCATTATTAGCATTAAAAATATTTGGAAGATTTTCTTGTTATTCAATAGAATTTTCCCTCCAGAAATCACACCTCTGAAAGGCACCTAAGGCTGAAGTTATAAAGGATGAAATCCCCATTTCCTGGCCTTTCAGAATTGAAGGTAGCCATTAAATAGGATTTCACTGTAACAATATGCATTTAATTTTCCATCAATGGAGTTTTTTTCCTAATAAAAAATAATACAAATGGAGAAAAGACTGAAATTCTCTCTCTCATAGCTGCATAAGTGAATCAAGTAACATACCCATCATTTACAGTACACATACTGGGTTAAGTGCATGTGTTCATGCAGGCCATACTGTGACATGACTGTAGATACCTTTCAAGTTGCTTTTGAGCAATATATACTGGTTAATTTAGTTGTTGAAGGGGTTAGCTGACAAGAGTCATGTGGGGATGTAAAGCACCTAAATACTCAGGATATATATAGAGAAAAAGCTTTTAATTTCCTTCCTTCATTTACTTATGGAATAAACTAAAATTTAACTCAATTGTAATTAAATTCCTTTGTATAAATAAAATGATTTTGTTTATAAAGCCCAGTTTGAGCACACAGATCCAAGGTTATATTTGAGTTAAGCAGGTTCAACAGGCCATGATGGGGCTCATCATGATTTGGAATTGCACTTTCCTAAGGCTATTGCACTCAATCCTCAGTTCTCCCCACGCAAATCTGGCTGCAGGTCAAAATATCCCAATGGCCTGTCCAGACAGGAGCAGATAAAACCAGACCAAGACTGAAAAGTTGTTGAGACTTGTGAAATACAGTAACTATGATTTACTAAACAGGATATCATTCTGCTTCTTCAGATTCTGTAATTTATCAAGATGATTTATCTTCCTGGGAAGACAGATGAAAAGGATATCACAGAAGACTGTTTGCAGCTGCAAAAATATTTTTAACCATGAAATTTGGCATGACAATGGTCCTTCAAATTAATGAAGAATTAATGAAATTAATGATAATTTTTTTTCCTTGTGGGTATTTTCCCATTGGCCCCTAAGTGTGATCACCAGGCCAAGTGCCTGTACAGATATCAGAGGGCCTCACAGAGGAAATTATCTTAACAAAACAGTAGCACTCAATGAGAAAGTTTTGGTATCAAATCACGTCACATTGGTCTTACAGCTTCCTTACTGCATACACAAGTGAGCAGTATATGGCCCTTCAAATGTGACGGCAATCTGAGAACCAGATATTATTTTTTGTTAGTTTTCAGTTGGGAAGATCACACTTTACCTATGTGTACTGTACAACTGTGTGGTGTACAAAATATCATCAGCATCGTATTAAGGTGTACATATAAATAATTTCAAGCTCAACTAATATGATTATGAATATGCAGGCATACTTGAGGGATATCATTGGACCAGATGAGATAGATTAATCTTGTAATTAATTGTGTTGCTTGAATTTAATTTATATGCTTTTATTATTTAGGACCTGTGTCAACCACTTAATTTGCCTGCAAATCATTTCCTTATATAATATTCATGAAACTTGCTATATTGAAATTCAGCAAACTATGGAAATCAGATATTAGGAAGATTCATTATGTCATCAATTTATCCTTTTCTAGTTTAAAACAGTTCAAGACCTGTGGCTTCAGAAACCACTGCTTCAAGAAGACTATTTCAGTTCAGAAAGAGCATTTGTGGCAAAATGAATAATGTCTTTTCACAGTCAGATATCAGAATTAAAAATCCAATTTACTCTGTGGAACAAACTATAAGAAGACTTTGAGAAGGAAGAAATAAAAACAGTAATATTAATTTCAACACAAACCTTGCACAAAGGTCAATGTTTTTACAGCTCCGTACGGGTGACATTCTGAGCAAATGAAGATGATTGAGATTTATGCAATAATAAAACTACAAATTAGTCTGCACAACCTGTTCAAAATATTTCATGCCCAAACACTATATGCTCGGGGTGCTGAGGAGTTGCTGACTGAGCACAGGGAGAGACCAAATCAATGAGAAACATCAAAGTAATCACTTGTTTAATCTTTGCTAAATTGCTTGCTTAATCTCGGGGTTCGTCTAATGAATGTTTAGGGCACTCCTGGACCTCACAGTTGGGAAGGTGCACTGCTGTATTTCAGGAGTGTCTGGAAATGAGAAGGACTGGGAATTGTCACTGTTTTCAGGAGGGGAAGAAATTGTCAAGATAAGAACAACCTGTGTACAGGGTCCTTGGGGGTCATACTCGGTCTTGCTGGGATCAACTACCTTTATCTCAACCCACAAATTTTTCATCTGAATTTCTCCCCTTGTCCTGCTGAAGTGAGGGAGTGAGAGCACAGCTTGTTGGGAACCCAGCATCAGATAAGGTCAATCCACCACAGGGGTGGAGATTTCATTGCAGATGTATATAACCTCACACAAAAGAAATCTCACCTAAAGACACTTCTGCTCTCCCTCTGCCTACACCTGACAACAGGAATGTGGAAGGTGTAGCAGCAGCAATCGTGCTGAGGCCATGTTGCCTCCTGAGCTTGGGTCATATAGTGTCAAGCAGTTTAAAATAAAAGCAACCCTGAATCTTCTGACCCCTCTGGCAAGCATCTGTTAGGTTTTCTATTTTGTCTGACTATTTTTGCAAGGTCAGACAGACAAAGCACTTCAGTAGTCCAGCCTGGCCTGTGGGATGGAAATTATAGTCCTTAGTCCAGAGTTCTTACTCTCACAGTGGAAATCAGAAAAACTGGGATTTTTCACCAATCTAGTCCCAGTTCTACCACAGACCCACCATGGATATCTTCTCCCTGCCTCAATTTACTCTCCCATAATGACTGTTGTTTCTGTTCAGACCATGTAACCTCAGAGAAAGGACTCCTTTATTTATTAAATGACCACCAACTGAAAAGCCTTCCTTTACGAAGGAAGTAGAATAGGAATGGAGAGGCCATGCAAACAATTACTGCAAGAAGATCCAGTCAGTGGAAGGTGCCTACCAGTGTTGGTGATTTCACCCCTCCTAATTCCTTGCAGGCAAGAGCTTCTTATTCCACAAAGAAAAGTGTATTGTATTTTCTCTTTTTCACTAGTTTTTTTTGGGGGGAAAGCTGAAGCCTTTAACTTCCCTTTTTTCCATTTTCAGCAAACCTTTTGTTGTGTGACACCTTTTAATTCTTTGTAATAAAAATGTTTTGTTGCCTGGATATATTGATTTTCAGTTTCCTGAAGCTTTGTGCTTTCCTTCTAACATTTCGCTGACACAACTTAGGCTGAGTGTCATAATCCCATTCCCTCCCTGCTCCTGACTGAAGAAACAATTCTGACGAAACTGGATCAAACTCATTGGGCATTTAAAATTATGACCATTCAACTCAAACCTCATCTTTTGTCTATTCCTTTCATCTCTTCCATCTTCCTTCTAGTGTTTCAGGACAGAAATTGAATGCAATTCAGACTGTGTGTTTTAAAAACAAACCTCTACCTAGTTGAACTAGTTCTACAAACAACTGGCCTATTGCAACAGGACAAGGGGAAGTGGTTTTAAACTGAAAGGGAGGAGATTCAGACTAGATATAAGGAAGACATTTTTTACATTGAAGGTAGTGAAACACTGGAACAGGTTGCCCAGAAGGATGGTACATGCTTCAACCCGGGAAACAGTCAAGGTCAGGCTGGACATGGCTCTGGAAAACGTGATCCGCTTGAAGATGTCTCTGCTTGTTGAAGATAGATTGAACTAGATGATCTTTAAAGGTCCCTTCCAACCCAAACCATTCCATGATTCCATTCTGTGACACAATTATGACAGTTGCGATTGTGACCTATACACATGGGATTTTATAGGTCATTTTTCTTCTCACAAATATACAGGTACAGAGGTCAGATCATAAACTGTAGCACAAATTTACATTGACAAAATTGGCATGTCGGTCTCACTAGAGGTGAACCTGATGTTACACATCTTTAGTTCTTACTTCAATCTATTGAAATAGCACACAGAGAAAACCCAATCTTTTTAAGTTGAAAAGTGAGTCAGAATTGAAAGTTTCACAAGCCAAACTATTTTCTCATCATTGAGAACACCCTGGAGAAAATGGCAATGCAGACTGCCATGATAAGTGCTTTTTTGTTTCATTATTAAGCAAACAAACATCAGGTGTAATGTCATACTCAAAGTATGAAAGGTTCACAATTTGAGAAGAAACTCTCAGAGAAGAAAAGCTTCATACATCTGCTAATTCCACATTTAGTGCTAAGAAGTAATTTATTCAGATCTGAAGGATTTCACTGGCTACTTGCTAGTGAATCCCCCCAAATTTGCCTCACTGCCCTATCCCAGAACTTTTAATGTTCAATATATTTAATGCTAAGATCCCTTTTGAGAAAAGTAAACCATCACAGCAGAGATGGAAACAAGACAGAAGGCAACTTCCACTTATTTTTTCATAATTTCTATCTGTTGCTTTCTTAAGAAACCTAGTATTTGCCTGTTTGAATTCCTTATTTTTTTTCCAACAATATTCTTTTATTCTCAATTCTAGCATTCAGGCAGCTTCACACCAAAGAGCTAACCCAAGCAGTACAAGATACTTAGAAAAAATACACAGCTTGATATTTTTCATGCCATGATATTATAATTGAAAGTGAAACAATCCATTCATACAATCTAACGCTGGATATCACACACCAAAACACTCTACAGAGCAACTCTAGAATTAAAATCAGCATTTCTAGTACAAAAGCCTCTTTCATAAAGACATCCAGTCTTGTTTGACTTCGGAGCATGGGAACCCATCAAATTCCTAACTAAGTGTTTGAAGAAAGGCTGATTTGAACCTTGTTTCTAGCATGATTTTTTTGTAGTTTCAGCTTTCTACCATCAAGTCACATTTAGGCTTTTGTCAGCTACCTGTTGTATGAAAAGAAGTTAAAACATGAAAAAGAAAAAAAATATAGCTATAAACTTCAAGTTCAGCTGAAAACAGAAATAAATCAGAATACAATTAAGGAAAATCAGTTTTTCTAAGAGCTTTATGAGGGACCAGCATCTGGCTGACCATGTAACCAGTGAAGCTCAGCACAACGTGGCATCCTGGCTATGCTGCCTCTGGTTGGGAAGCTACTTCAGAATGTCTTTTTGCAAACAAAGGTTTTTCCATCGAAGCTGCCTGCTACAATGACAGCTAACACAATTGAAAAGAAACTTAAAATGAATAAATTACTACAATTACTGCAGGTACTTATTCTATTTTTTTTTACTAGTTTGAGCTTTGTATAAGTTCCAACAGAAGAGCATATATGTAAGCTATAATGTTAGCAGGGATCCACATCTCCATTTACTTTGACCTCCAGCATAAGACAGGCCATGAAACCTCTCAGAATTAACTCCTGTTTGAATCAGAATACATATTTTATAAAGGTATTGAATGCTGCCCATTGTTCAGCAATGGAAAGACTTGACAAGTTGCTCTGAAGAATAATTACCTATTAAAAATCTGTATCTATTATTTCTAGGAGGGATTTGTGCAGCATCAGCTTTCACTGTACCACTGCTTCTTGACACTCTATTACCAATTTTTGCTTAACATAGACAAAATTCAATCACATCACCCTCTAGTTTTGTTTTTGTTTAATTAAGGAGGCCAAGATTCTTCAGCCTTTCGCTATAAAGCATTTTTCCTTTTACCACTCTTGCAGCTCTTTTCTTAAAACTTCATTAGTTTGTCACTATTCTTCAATCCCAAATAATGGAATGGGACAATGTCCCAAAGCTAGTCACACCATAACTAAGACCTCCTCAATATTCCCTTGTTCACATATCAAAAAATCTCATTATCCTTTTTGCACCACACACTCATAGTAGAAGGTCATACCCTGCTAATTCCACACACATCTCAACTCCTTCTGTTACTGCTTCCTAGAACAGAGACAACTATCAAATCAGCATGGCCCACAGTATTTATTCCTGTATATAGTCCTTTTACTTGGCCTCATACAAACTCCTACTTCTTTCTTGCATTTTGTCCATAGCAATCAAAGCAGATCACTCTGTACAGCAGCTTGTTCTGTTAACTATTATCACCCCCTTTAATTTTGTGTTGTCTGCAAATTTTATATGGAATGATTTTCTCACTTCTTCCACACCCACTGATAGTAATGTAAAATAGCATGCATTCATCATCATCCTTGCTCAAGAAAATCATTGAGGTTTAGAAACTGTCACTTTTAAAACCATCTAATGTGTTCAAAATGTTGATTTTTGTATTCATTCTAGTTTCTTAATCAAAAGGTTGTATAATTTCAAGTTGAAAAGACTGAAAAGAGTTGAAATACACAATTTTAACACTACCCCTAAACTAGCAACAGCCTCAAAAGAGGCACAACCCTATTTTGACAAAAGGTCTTCAACATAATCCTCCAGTGATTAAAACTAATTATTTTAACCTTTCCTTAATATTTGACTAATCAGATCCCAGACCTGCCGCAATTTCAGATCAATGGCGAGGTGATAGGATAATGAATTTGAATCACCTGCTTGGTCTTTAAAAATAATAAACAGTAACTTAATTCCTCTTCTCTTGAGCCTCCTCACTGCCAACCAGCACTAGCAGCACAGGGTGCTCCTCTGGAGGCAGATTGCATTAGCTTGCTCATTTACAAGTATCAAGCTTCTGGTTTATATCTTCCTTAACTACTGCTGGAACAGAAAGTATTTTGCCATTGCCATACAATACACCACCTGTACTTTTCTCAGAATCCTAATTTTCTGATTTCTCTCTTGAAACAAAATGAACAAACAACTTCCCCCCCCTCTCCCTGCAAGGACAACACAATCACCTACCCCCAGGCAAAACAAAATCACTTCTGCTTTCTGCCTCTCCTGGCCTCATACGCTTCCTACAGTCCTCAGCTTTTGCTGCACATTGATTCCCATCTGCTTTCCTTTTCCTTCATTGGTTATACATTCATGTCTTTTTGTTCAGTTTTTAATGTAGTCTTGAAAGAACAAGGTAGAAGGTAGAATATTTTTGGTGTTCTTTTAAGCAATGCTATGAAACATTTTTCAGAAAAACCAGAAAGACAACCAGAGAAATAGCTAGAGAATGTGCTCCACCAGAGAAATTCATGCAAACTGAAGTAATGTCAAGACTGGTAGCATTTCTCAGCATCATTAAATGTCAGGAAACTTTCAATCTCGAGAAAACTTTGCTGTAGTCCAAATCAAATTGTGTTTTACTGTTCTCCTTCCATCACAATCTTTCATTATATAGACTGAATATTGTTTCCCAAAACATAATTTGCATAGGTACGAATGCTTTGCCATGCTGATCTGTAGGGACTGTGCTTCTATAGCTCAGACTTTGAAGTTTTTCAAGGTAGGTGAGAATAACACTTTTTTAATAATAACCCACAGCAGGTAAAGAATGCTATAATTGTGAGAAAGGTTATTAGAGTTACGTGAGTCTAACGGATTTGTCCTGGTAGTAAAATATTAATTTTCTTTCAGCAAATCGGAGGTTTTGTGCCTGAATAAGTAAGAAGTCTGTAGTTCTTTAACTATCCCAAATTTTAAAAATCATCTTTGCACAAAGAATGAGCATAATTAATTTTGAAATACTGCTTGAGCCATCAGAGAAGGACTTAAAAGGAAATTAATTGCTGGAAAGTTTTTGTGAGGCTCTTCATGCCATAGAATGAAAACTCAGTTCCCCTGAAATCAATACAAGAGATCAATACTGACTATTGAACCACAGGTTTTTAGCTCCTTATTATGACCCACACTGCCTTTTAAATTTCACTGTAACAACAGTTGGTTTCAAATTAATGATTCTCCCTATTGCTTGACTGAAGTAACAGTTGTATTTCTCTTTAGTGATCCAAGGGAACAAATCTTTTTTTTACTAGTAAAAAGGATGGCACTTTACCAGTAAAAAAGTAGGTTGATTCAGTTTACTTCTCCTGTAAAAAGAATTGTTCATATGTGGATTTTGAGAAAGAGTGAATAGTGAAAATGAGAGCACAGTTTATATATATTTTACTGAGAAAGCCACAGAATCATTGAAATGCTGATTCAAAGGGATATCTGGATATCACCTAGTCCAACTTTCTGCCCACAACAGAACTATACCATGGAAGATCAGATCAGTCTTAGTTTTGCTTATACTAGACTTAAAAACCTACATGGATGGATAACCTGTAATTTCTCCAGATAACCTGTTCCTGTATTTTAATACCCTCCTAAGTGAAGAATTGTTCCCTAATATGTCAAATCCATACCTGCCAAGTGACAATTTTTCCTACTGTGGCTTTTCATGTTGAAGCTGGAGTGATTCAATGTACTAGAACCAAATATAATGCCCAATGTCACATGACACTGCTTCCCATACCCTCCTACATAAGTGAATGGGAATTAAAAAGCACTCAGGCTGTCAACAGAAAGTGTTTGGTTTCTCAGTGGGTTTTTCCATAAAAAGCCTTGTCATGATTCAGCAGTGTGTATGCAGCATGAATAATGCAAAGGCCATCAGTCCATAGTTCTACAACAGCTAGGTCTAAGCACTACATTCCCCTATTAATACAAGTCAAAGCTGCAGTACAGGTAGGATACAAGGATGGGCTCCATTTTTGTTCTAAAATGGCTCAAAAGACTGACAGCTGTTTTCTTTCATTCATATTTCTATGAATAACATCAATTTTTTCTTGTGCAAGGCCGAATGTTACAGCTGTGTCATCTTCAAACATAGGTATGTGCTGTTCATAGTTCCAAATGCACCTTATATCCCACTGCCCTTATTCATGTAAATAAATGCTCTTGATGTGAGTAAGTATGGCGTTACCCATGCCTTATTTTCTACTTTCATCACTCTTAGTTCAGTTTGCTGGCACGCACTAAAGGAAAGAAACAGTATGCCAAGATGTGGAAACCCATAAACTTGATAAAGAGGATGTTGTTCAGCTTCTATGGGAAGATTAGCTGATGGAAAGAGAAGAGAAAAAAGCTTCTTTATTTCCACTTTTTTTTTTAAGAACTGTGCCTGATACAAGGATATACAAGGCTACTAGTAAACAGTTAAAAAAACCAGAAAAATAACAAGGAGATGAACAAAGTGGTGTCCATGCAAATCTTAAAATGCTATAATTTAGAATGCAGTTAGAATTATTTGCATTTCTGATTTCAGCAGTCCCAGGAAGTGTCCTCTGAACACTCTCAGCTTTTTGAAAGGCTACATATCCTTGAAAAGAATGTGTCCATGCAGGCTGAGTTGACAGGCCTTCCTTGACCATTACTTTCTGCTGTATGTTATCCTCCATTTGTAATAAGCCTGCTTAACCTGGTCAGCCCTGAGCTGAACTAAGACAACAAAGAGTTACGCTTGTAGGGCAACTTTAATAAACATAAAAGCTTTATTTATCCTAAGAAAAGGTGTTGAAAATGAGACCAACAAAAGAGTATAAAAAAATGGATGTGTTAAAATGGGACTCAATGATCTGTGCCTCATCACTTTCAGAAAAAATTGCCAGTACTAGAGGAGGATGAAGCCCAAATGGGCATATCCCCTGTACTTTTGGGTTATCTGCTCTAACCCCTTTTTCAGTTCACCATCTTTATATCCTCCACTTCATGAGCATCATTTTAAAAGGGGCCATGATCCACATTTTCTAAAGACAAGCAATACATTCCTGCCTTTCTTTAACCTCTTGACATTGGGTCTATTTCTAAAGGCAAACATGCAGTGACTTATCAGACATAGGGAAAAGCATAATTGATTAACCATGTCCTGGATGACTTATTATGAGCAGTGAGTGAAATCCACCTGCACATACAAAGTCTATAACTCAGTTGGACTATTTAAGTGAGATTTGCATCGTGCCTGGGCTTACTTTGTTTAGCTTTTCAAATGGATGCTCTAGTCCACCTCAGAAAAAGTGAACAGACTTCACAGAAAATTGCCATTTGGCATCTTGTGAGAATTTGATAATTAGCAAATGAAGATGAAACAGTCCTAAATTCTGTGAATCCTATGTAGCCATAAAGCCCTCTTCTTTTGGGAAGCAACAATAGCTCTTTGTGTGGAACACAGCAATATTTCAGTGAACAAAACTATGAATTTTCCTTTTGCTTTTGGTGAAAGGTAATGATTTTGCTGGATGAATAAGCCTTTGACATTTTTATGCTTAGAGTAGGAAGTATTTGCATATAGTGTTCTCCTTGCCATTTTCTCCCTGGTTAATGCTAAGTTCTGGCAATCCCACTCCTCAGGCCTTTTTCAGCACTCTCCTCTTGCCTTACCAAAGTCAGTTTTCCCATGTTGTGATCATCTCAAAGCATAGCTTTCTGGTCTGAAAAGGGAATCTTTTCACTTAGGGAAAAGGATAGTAATTACATTAAATGAATGTTAACATCTTGCTAATGAATGCATTGCATCTCTCCTAAACATTTCTGTAAAAAGAAGCAAGTAAAGAAACAAAAAAATAATCAGACATGCCATTCATTTACCAGAAGTATTCATTTCAAGTAATTAGAACAAGTGACTCATTTTTGAAGTATACAAGATTCCTAAAGAGAAATACAGAGGTTTCAGCAAGAGCTGAGTAAATGTATCTGTATCAAGTGAATAATAGTGTGCAAAATACAATATTACATACATAAAGGCTTAAGTTTTGAAGCAAAAACCATTCCAGTCATGCCTTTAAATTTCCATATCTGCAGTTGCCATAAACTCTGTAAGTATCAGATTGTTTTCACTGTTCAAAAGATGTGTCCAAGATCTAGTTTGCATTTACCTTGATTCATTTGCTCTTGGATCTTGTCCACCCTTGCTAGACCAAGACTATTTCCCCACCATTTATTTCCTGCAATCTAGGTCTCTACTTACAAATTTCCCCTAGCAAGTTATCATCTTTTCTCTCTACGGCTTCTCCCTTCCAGAAAGTATCATGTACAATAACGAATTAAGTAAAATCTTCAAGATTTTCCCCTTTGAACACAGTTCCAAGCTCTCACAGGATTTTAGTAACATCTCCTACACTGAGACCACAAATTTCCACGGTGTTGAATCTGGGTAAAAGTTAAGCTGATTGGATCAAATTCATAAAACATCTCCCTTTAATATTTTCCAGCCTTTATTTGGATTCTTTTCTGAGGCACTTTCACCATACCAAAAAGCTGTGGCTCAGCTCCCAGCAGGTCAGTGTGGCTCTGGGACTCACAGCCTGGCCTGGACTGTTTTACCAATACACCTGTGTGCTCCTGAAAGCTCCAGATCTCCCCATTTCCCTGGGGCATTCAATCAGCATGCACACCTTGTCTCCTTTTTTTACACCAGATCTCCCTAATACTAAGGCCCACATAACTTCTCAGTTTGCAAGTATAACATTTTTTAATCCACGGGAATACAAAAAAACAATCTCACCAACAGCAGATGAAAGCATATGTAAACATCAATCACTTTATTAAAATTCTTTCATATTAACCATTATAATGGGAAAATTGACAGCTATTGAACAGCACTAGGCAGCACTGCAAAATTAGACAGGGGAGAAAATGTCCAGCCACATGCAACAGGAACTACAGGGGAATTCAGCTAGCAAAGCCACAGTGCAGGATGGACATTCCTGCCTGCCTCAGCCCCCGTGTTTTCTTCAGTGCCACAGGAGGATTTGGTGTAGTATCCCAAAAGGTGGCACTGAGGTACCCCCACTTACATGTTCCAATGAATCTTTAATGGTTGTTTTCTCTTTATTGAATCTTTAATGCCAGTATATATAGCATAACCAGAGAGCAGGAGCAAAGCTGTCAGGCTACTTTAGTCTTTGCTGCATGTGAGTTTTCTCAATACCCACCAAAAAAATAAGATTATATGTTTTAATGTTAGGGTACTTCAATTTCTACATACAGGAGAGAAAAAAAACTGAGGGGACTGGGTGGAAAATGCACTTATAAAACAAATTGGATAATCAATTATTTTATTATAATAGGCCATTAACAGTGAAATTTTCCATTTGATATGATATCAACTAAAAAAATCACTGCCTGGCATTGCAAAGGGGAAGTGGAAAATCCTTGTATTGGTTCTGAAATTCCTTGGGGTTTTATTCACAATGTGAAGAACTTGCTTTGAAATGGGATCATTCTTTTCCTCAAAGGTCCTGATGGGAACAGTAAGTCTCTTTTTACAGAACTGCAAGATGAATTCCCAGAAGTGTTAGAGAGAGCTCAGAAAATGCAGAGTGGTACAGCAGCATATCTATTTTTAAGTCCTTAAAATACACATATGATAAAACTCTATGCAGCAATTCACTGTACATTCCTATGTACAAACATGGAAATGGGGAAAATAATGAATAATGTCAAACACAATGTCCTAGTTCAGCTGGAGGGACCAGCTAACCCTGTGTGGTGGTGATCAAACCTGTGTATTCCACCCCCTCTATTCATTCCCCAAGGACAATGGGCCATTAGCAGCAGCTGCCCAGGGAGCCATTATCACTTCACACCCAGCCTGAGGGGGGCGGAGCTGCTAATGGGCCATCAACAGCTCAACAACCCCTGGCTCCCAGAGTTAATCACCCATTGTGTGAGTCCCCGCCCAGGGGGAGGGACTGAGTGCTCCCTGAGGGTACATAAGTGGTGGGTAAGAAGACCTCAGGACCTTCTCGTCGGATCCAGAGCAGCAGCAGGACCTCGACAGCAGGAGATCACCGCTCTCGCCCAGACCACAGCCCTCGCCTGCACCAACAGGTTTTTCTTTTCCTTTTGCTCTGGACTTGGGGGAGCCACAGGGGTCTCAGCACAAGGGCAAACAAACCCCCTTGGGTTTGTGCCCCAGGACACTGGGTTATACTGCTGGGGTATTGTGAGTTGAAAGCAATTTCCCTTGTGTATCAGTGTTGTTATTGTAATATTATTATTAAATTTTAGCTCTGACTTATAATCTCTCTCGTGGTGAGTTCATTTCCCCTGCTGGTTCACCTTCAAACCAGCACATCTTTTTGGCGCCCAACGTGGGGCCAAAAAAGAGAAGTCAGAACTACAATTTCATTTTGTGTATTTGGGTACAGAAACTCCCTGACTACCATGTTGCTTGATGTATTCATGTGGATGGTGTATCTGGGCCTGTTCATATTTCGACACATGGGGAACCATGTGCCTGTTTTGATGCTCTCTTTAATACCAGGGAGAAGGATCAAAATTGCTTTATTAATATACTATGTTTATGTTGTCATAACATCAGAAGCAATGAATTTCATTGTGAATGTATATTCAGTCTGGTCTGCCTGTCCTGGTTTGGGTTGTTACCTCTGGGGTCTCATTAAAAATAGCACCCAGACTGTGGGGAAAACAGGCGGAGATGGTTACTTCCACCTTTTCACCTCTGCTACAACAATCATTGAAAATATTGAGCTTCCTTTTGATGTTAGGGACAGCATAATCCTGCTGTTAGTGTTGCTTTGTCTCCTCTGTACTGTATACACCATGTTTAGGGTCAGAACTGGGCTCTCTAAGGAGACTTGCTGGAGGCCTGCCCTGGGAGTGGATGATGTTGAGTGGCACGGGAAGTGGGAAGATATGGGCCAGTATTTGGAGACCTTCTCTCCTCAAATGATCTGGAAATTCACCCCGGAACAACTGCAGGACCCTGCCAAAATGCTAAGCTATGTGAAAGGAAGATGCTCTGGTAGTCCCAGAGATGTGCAGCTCACAGCAACCTGCTGGGCCCTGGCCACTGCCTACCGCACACTGCTTGGTGTGGTACAGCATCATCAGGAGGAGGAGAAAAGGAGCAAATCCACAGGCACCATGTCCACCCAGACCATGACTGAGCCAGAGAGGAAGAGAGATACATCAACTAGCGCCATGTCCACCCAGACCATGACTGAGCCAGAGAGGAAGAGAGATACATCAACTAGCGCCATGTCCACCCAGACCATGACTGAGCCAGAGAGGAAGAGAGATACATCAACTAGCGCCATGTCCACCCAGACCATGACTGAGCCAGAGAGGAAGAGAGATACATCAACTAGCGCCATGTCCACCCAGACCATGACTGAGCCAGAGAGGAAGAGAGATACATCAACCTGCGCCATGTCCACCCAGACCATGACTGAGCCAGAAGGACAACAGAAACCGATAGCAGTTGCCCCTGTCCAGAAAAGAAAATCAAAGACCAAATCAGTTCGTATAGTGCATGACGAGGAAGAGTCAGGACCTTCATCTCAAGCAGAAGAAATGGAGCCAGAAATAATCACCCGGTCCCTATCCCTGGGAGAGCTGCGTGAGCTCCGGAGAGAGTTCACACGACAGGCAAATGAGTCCATCTTGACCTGGCTACTTCGAATCTGGGATGCTGCAGCCAATGATACAATTCTAGATGGGAGTGAGGCAAGGCAGCTGGGATCCCTGTCTCGAGATGTTGTCATTGATCAGGGCATTGGAAAGAGACAGGAAACTCTCAGCCTCTGGCGGCGACTGTTGTCAAGCGTGAGGGAGAGATATCTTTGTAAGGAGGACCTCCACGTACAGCAAGGACAGTGGAACACGATGGAACAAGGTATCCGGTGCTTAAGGGAATTAGCCGTACTGGAGATAATCTTTTCAGAGGATGAGAGATTCCCTAAAAGTCCAGATGGTGTCCAGTGCACATCCCAGATGTGGTTAAAATTTGCACGACTTGGGCCAGAAATGTATTCTCGCTACCTTGCAACATTGCAGTGGAGAGAGGGAGAAGACAAGGTGGGTGCACTGGTCAGCAAACTCAGGATTTATGAAGACACTGTCACTGCTCCATTACGAGCCCATGTCTCAGCTGTGGAAACAAAACTGGCTGAACTGGAAGAGAAGATTAAGGAAGGACTCTTCCATATCTCTCCAGAACAAACAAGAGTCTCTGCCATCAGAAGCAGGCGTCTTCCAGCTAAGGAGAAAGGGTACACTCCACGCGGCAATCTGTGGTTTTACCTCCATGAGCATGGAGAAGATATGAGGAAGTGGGATGGGAAACCCACCTCTTCCTTAGCAGCTCGGGTACGTGAATTGCAAAGAGGCACAACTAACACAGGGAATTCTTCAAGGTTGAAGGCTGCTCCGGTCTCTCGTGGGCAAGGCTCCAGACAGTATAGGAATGATGATGTTATGCCCGATCCTCTTGAAGGAACCTCCCGGTCATATTCACAGGGAGAGCGCAGTGAATACCATGACCAGAACTAGGGGGGCCCTGCCTCTAGCCAGGTAGAGGAGAGGGACAATCGGGTTTATTGGACTGTGTGGATTCGGTGGCCTGGCTCATCAGACCCACAGAAATACAAAGCTTTAGTGGACACTGGTGCACAATGCACGTTGATGCCATCAGGATACGTCGGGGCAGAATCCATCTCTATTTCTGGGGTAACAGGGGGATCCCAACAGCTGACTGTACTGGAAGCTGAAGTCAGCTTGACTGGCAAGGAATGGCATAGACACCCCATTGTGACTGGTCCAGAAGCCCCGTGTATCCTTGGCATAGACTACCTGAGGAATGGATATTTCAAAGACCCAAAGGGACTGCGTTGGGCCTTTGGCATAGCTGCTGTGGAGACAGAGGAAATCGGACAGCTGAGCACCTTGCCTGGCCTCTCAGAGGACCCTTCTGCTGTAGGACTGCTGAAAGTTGAAGAACAATTGGTACCGCTGGCCACAGCCACAGTGCACCGTCGGCAATACCGCACTGACCGAGACTCTGTGACCCCCATACACAAGATGATTCGTGAGCTGGAGAGCCAAGGGGTGGTCAGCAAGACTCACTCACCCTTTAATAGCCCCATATGGCCAGTACGAAAGTCCAGTGGAGAGTGGAGGCTGACGGTGGATTACCGTGGTCTCAATGAGGTCACACCCCCCCTGAGTGCCGCTGTGCCGGACATGCTGGAGCTTCAGTATGAGCTGGAGTCCAAGGCAGCCAAGTGGTATGCCACCATCGACATTGCCAATGCCTTTTTCTCCATTCCGTTGGCAGCAGAGTGCAGGCCGCAGTTTGCTTTCACCTGGAAGGGGGTGCAGTACACCTGGAATCGACTGCCCCAGGGGTGGAAACACAGTCCCACCATTTGCCATGGACTGATCCAGACTGCATTGGAAAAGGGTGAGGCTCCAGAACATCTACAGTACATCGATGACATCATTGTATGGGGGAACACAGCAGGGGAGGTTTATGAGAAAGGAAAGAAGATAATCCAGATTCTCCTAAGAGCTGGTTTTGCCATTAAACGAAGTAAGGTCAAGGGACCTGCTCAGGAAATTCAGTTCCTAGGAGTGAAGTGGCAAGACGGGCGTCGTCAGATTCCAACAGAGGTGATCAACAAAATAGCAGCTATGTCCCCACCGACCAGCAAGAAGGAAACTCAGGCTTTCCTAGGCGCCGTGGGCTTTTGGAGGATGCATATCCCTGAGTACAGTCAGATTGTAAGCCCTCTCTACCTTGTGACACGGAAGAAAAATGATTTCCAGTGGGGCCCTGAACAACAACAAGCCTTTGAGCAGATTAAACAGGAGATTACCCATGCAGTAGCCCTTGGGCCAGTCAGGACAGGACAGGATGTGAAGAATGTGCTCTACACTGCAGCCGGGGAGAATGGCCCATCCTGGAGCCTCTGGCAGAAAGTACCTGGGGAGACTCGAGGACGACCGCTGGGATTCTGGAGCCGGGGATACAAAGGATCTGAGGCCAGCTACACCCCAACTGAGAAAGAGATCCTGGCAGCGTATGAAGGAGTTCGAGCTGCCTCAGAAGTGATTGGCACTGAGGCACAGCTCATCCTGGCACCCCGACTACCAGTGTTGGGCTGGATGTTCAAAGGAAAAGCTCCTTCTACCCATCACGCCACTGATGCCACATGGAGTAAGTGGATCGCTCTGATCACGCAGCGAACCCGGATAGGGAATCCTAATCGCCCTGGGATTTTGGAAATCATCACCAACTGGCCGGAAGGTGAGAGTTTCGGATTGTCCTCTGAAGAAGAAGAGGAGCAGGTGACACGAGCTGAGGAGGCCCCACCATATAACCAGCTACCAGAAGAGGAGAAGCGATATGCTCTCTTCACAGATGGCTCTTGCCGCATTGTAGGGACAAGCCGGAAATGGAAAGCAGCTGTATGGAGTCCTACACGTCGAGTTGCAGAAGCGACTGAAGGACAAGGTGGATCAAGTCAGGTTGCAGAGCTGAAAGCTGTTCAGCTGGCTTTGGATATCGCCGAACGAGAGAAGTGGCCAAGACTCTACCTTTACACTGACTCGTGGATGGTGGCCAATGCTCTGTGGGGATGGCTGGAGCGCTGGAGAAAGGCCGGCTGGCAGCGCAAAGGGAAACCCATCTGGGCGGCTGAGATGTGGCAGGACATCGCTGCCCGGGTAGAGAAGCTGAGTGTGAAGGTCCGTCACGTAGATGCTCATGTACCCAAGAGCCGGGCTAATGAGGAGCATCGTAACAACGAGCAGGTGGATCGAGCTGCCAGGATTGAAGTCTCTCAGGTAGATCTGGATTGGCAGCATAAAGGTGAATTGTTTCTAGCCCGATGGGCCCATGATGCTTCTGGTCATCAAGGCAGAGATGCAACATACAGATGGGCTCATGACCGAGGGGTGGATCTAACTATGGACAGTGTCTCACAGGTTATCCATGACTGTGACACATGTGCTGCCATCAAGCAGGCCAAGCGGGTGAAGCCTCTATGGTATGGTGGACGGTGGTCGAAATACAGGTATGGGGAAGCCTGGCAAGTTGACTACATCACACTTCCCCAAACACGCCAAGGCAAGCGCTACGTGCTGACCATGGTAGAGGCAACCACTGGATGGCTGGAGACATACCCTGTATCTCACGCCACTGCCCGGAATACCATCCTGGGCCTTGAGAAACAAGTCCTGTGGAGACACGGCACACCAGAAAGAATAGAGTCTGACAACGGCACCCACTTCAAGAACAGCCTCATAGACACCTGGGCCAGAGAGCACGGCATTGAGTGGGTGTATCATATCCCCTACCATGCTCCAGCTGCCGGGAAAGTTGAGCGATGTAATGGACTGCTGAAAACAACCTTGAAGGCGTTGGGTGGGGGAACTTTCAAACACTGGGAGCTGCATTTGGCAAAGGCCACCTGGTTGGTCAACACCCGGGGCTCCATCAATCGAGCTGGCCCTGCCCAATCAGAACTCTTGAATACTGTAGATGGAGATAAAGTCCCTGTGGTCCATATGAGAGGTATGTTAGGAAAGACTGTTTGGGTTAGTCCCACCTCAAACAAAGGCAAACCCATCCGAGGGATTGTCTTTGCTCAAGGACCTGGTTGCACTTGGTGGGTAATGCAAAAAGATGGAGAAACACGTTGTGTACCACAAGGGGACCTAATTTTGAGCGAGAAGAGTTTGTAATGTTTCATTGTATACATGTGTATATATATGTATAGGTAAAAAGGGGGTTAATTTGGGAATGACTAGATGGAGTGGAATAAGGGGTGGATAATGTCCTAGTTCAGCTGGAGGGACCAGCTAACCCTGTGTGGTGGTGATCAAACCTGTGTATTCCACCCCCTCTATTCATTCCCCAAGGACAATGGGCCATTAGCAGCAGCTGCCCAGGGAGCCATTATCACTTCACACCCAGCCTGAGGGGGGCGGAGCTGCTAATGGGCCATCAACAGCTCAACAACCCCTGGCTCCCAGAGTTAATCACCCATTGTGTGAGTCCCCGCCCAGGGGGAGGGACTGAGTGCTCCCTGAGGGTACATAAGTGGTGGGTAAGAAGACCTCAGGACCTTCTCGTCGGATCCAGAGCAGCAGCAGGACCTCGACAGCAGGAGATCACCGCTCTCGCCCAGACCACAGCCCTCGCCTGCACCAACAGGTTTTTCTTTTCCTTTTGCTCTGGACTTGGGGGAGCCACAGGGGTCTCAGCACAAGGGCAAACAAACCCCCTTGGGTTTGTGCCCCAGGACACTGGGTTATACTGCTGGGGTATTGTGAGTTGAAAGCAATTTCCCTTGTGTATCAGTGTTGTTATTGTAATATTATTATTAAATTTTAGCTCTGACTTATAATCTCTCTCGTGGTGAGTTCATTTCCCCTGCTGGTTCACCTTCAAACCAGCACACACAAAAAGGAGAAAAGATTATTTTTTGCATTTCCCTATCACTGATGCTTAGTTTAACCTCACTATTTATTTCATAAAAATGTTTTCTATTCTAAATCAAGCATGTGCTTTCAAACCATGTTATATTGAGATATATGACAGCCAGTCAACCAGGTTACTGACAGCATTTCTGGGCTTGACGCTGTGGCTTCCATTTGGAAACATTTATAGTATCATCATCATCACTCAGAATGGAAAAGCATTATCTGACATAAAGAAAAATATCTACATTTGATCCTCAATAAATTTGACGGAATAGGGTTTCTCCTCATGGTTCATTACCTTTATCTGGGAGGACAGTTTTCCTACATACGGTTTTATTTTTGCAACAGTTTAAGATGAAAGAAACGTGTTAAACCCTCACTAGAGAAAGACTGCACACAGTCCCTGGAAGTCTTCTGTCATATGCTCTGCCCCAGAGAAGGAATGAAGTTTGCACAATGATGATTTGCTTTTGAGTCTTACTGCATACATCAACTCTTTTGATAATCTGACCAGTATCAAACCACATGCTTTAAAATAATTTCCAAAAACCATATGCATTTGATAAGCAACCAAAAAACTTTATTAATAAACTTGACTGTCAATGCAACCATCCCTACATGTTGCACAGGGACACTGTTTTGAGATCACATAAACTTCCTCGGCCTTTTGTCAGCTAAAACACCACTGGCTCTCTACTTGTTTCCACCTTTCTACTCCTCAGCTTACTTTGTCTTCCCCACTATCAGTTACTCACAGCTTGGATGCTTTGAAGTTCTGTCCTCAAAGCCATAGAGACATGAACTATGTGTGCTATCAATAAAATTAAATTCTGCTTTTTTGGCCATTATTTATCAAGTTCTCTCCCTTACACTAGAGTAATCTCCCTGCTAATGTTGTGGCAGGGTTTTTTACCCCACTCTTTTACAACCTCTGGATTTGTTTGGTCATGTCTCTCTGCTTGATATAAAACATATGTGTGTGTATTTATTATGTGTATATAAATCCAATTTATATTCCCATGTTTTGCAGTCCAAATCTCATTATTAAAAAGGCATAAATCTCTATTCACAGTAAGACCAGAAAAAAACCCAACAAAACCAACTAAACTTAGAATCAAAAATAACTCTTAGCTGAAATAAATCATTAGGCCATACTAGTTTGAAAATTTCACTTTAAAAATTAGAACTATTTATAGAAAAAAATGCTATTCATTTCATACTCTGGAGAAAACAATTATGATACATGTTATGTGTAGTTCACACATTGAAAAAATATTGCTTTTCTCTAGGGCACCCTCAGAGCAGCGCAGAGATGGATGGGTTTCAGGGCACAACAATGGTGCACTCCTGCTGTTGGCCAGCACAGCTCTCAGAGAGTCGGCTTTTTTCCCACAATTTATAAACTGTAACACTGTAGGGCAGGTTGTTAAGCTTCATGTGTAGCTCGTCTACTCCATTAGATACACTAAGATATCTCAATCTACTTGAAAATTATGCTTTCTTATTTTCGTTGACATGGTAATTGGCCTTGAGAGGCATCATTATACCCTGAGCACAGGACAGATGAACATAATTAAAATTCTTTCATGCATTGCAAACGTGTGTGTACTCTGAAGGACTCTCAGGTGGCTCTGGACCCCAGGAAGTGTACATTTTCCGCAGTCCATGTCACATCCCCTATTTGTTAAGGACAACCTTTGGGTCTCTGGTGTCATCCATTCCTGTTTAAAATGGAAAAGCTTGAACAAAATCAGGGAAGTTTATTTTTTGTCTGTATGGAGGGAGAACAACTTCCCTGGTGTTTGGTCCTGTTAGCAAGTGTTGAAACTCTGCATTAAACTACAGAGGCTCTGCTCTCACAGTGGACAGACATTGCTTATCAGCTCTGCCCTACAGTTACTCTGCAAAGCAGGAGTGATGTCCTCAGCAGGGCAGCTGAGGGGCTTGGGAGAAATCCTTTGGGTCACAAAGTTTAAGGTGCTAGTGAATGCAGTAAGGATGGCATAGAGCCTCCAGGTCTGCTCTAAGGAATGATACTAGTATTTTTAATAAGTAGGATGTGTCAAAACTGAATAGTCTTATTCAACCTAGTCAAGTCCTAGTCTACTTCCCACTCAGCTCACATGAAGTTGGTCATCTACCTTCTTGTTAATCTTCAAAGCTCTCTTAGGCAACCCAAGTTCTTCATTTAGGTAATCACCAATTTACTGTTGTATTGGGTCTGGCTGAGAGGGAGTTCATTTTCCTATAGGAGCCCTCACAGTGCTGTGCTTCACATGATTAGCTAAAAAGATGTTGATAACACACCACTGTTTTGGCTACTGCTGAGCAGCACTGGAACAGCATCAGCATCTCAACATTCCTTCCCCACCACTCTCCCCATTGAGGGGCAGGGGAAGGGCAGAGTGGGAGGTGCCAAGATCTGGGAGGGGATCTGATCAGTAGGCCAGCTGACCAAAACTAACCAAAGGGATATTCCGTGCCATAAGACGTCAGCTCAGAGATAAAAGCTAAGGAAAGGATGAGGAAGGAGGGACATTTGTTATTTACAAAATTTGCCTTCTGGAGCAATCCCTATGCGTGCTGAAGTCCTGCTTCCTAGGAAGTAGCCAAACACCACTTGCTAATGGGAAGTAAAGAATAAACCTTGTTATTTTCCTCTTTGTTTATGTGCATGCAAACTTTCACTTTTGCTTTAGTAAACTGCTTTATCTCAACCTACAAATTGTTTTCTATGTTACACTCTTTCCTTTGTCTGGCTGGCAAAGGGAGCAATAAAGTGACTTGATAGACATCTGGCATCCAGTCAAGGTCAACCCACTACCACCACAGTTGCTCACCTGCGTTTTGAAAATTAAAGGTTAGAGAATGCATCTATGATGTGACAGACTGGAGTATGTTCCCTCATCAGCTTTGCTGCACCTTCTTTCCTGAGCAATTATTAGGAAGATTGGAAGGTTTGTGTCATATACTTCCACAAGGGGTAGAGATGGCTGGGTCAACACTTTCATAGGTGGCAATGCGTGCCCTGCTTTTGAGTTGTGCCTAGTTTAGACTTTCAGAAATTTCTGTTGGAATCTTCTACTTGCACCGTCTCTGAGAAGCCCACAAGAAAGACTCAAATTGAGCAGATGAGACTGAAGGCATCCACAATTGTCAATAACTGTTAAACTATAATCAACTACTTCAGCTAAAGCATTAATGGTGAGAAGTAAACAGATTCACAGAACACACTGCTGCAGTTCATCTTTCATTAATGTTTCATTCCAGTCTTCCCATATTGCCCCAACAGTGGATTCATGTCTAGACAATGCTATGAATGCTGTGGGTACAGTGTCCTGGCTCATAGCCAATGGACCAATTGTGTAAAGAAAGTTAGTTGGGCTGGATCCATTTTAGGCAAACTAAATATGGTGGAAGGCATGTTGGTGCTGAAGAGGAGCTCCACATGCACCTGTGTACTGCCAGGCATGTATTTCTGGGAGGGTGGGCACAACTGCAGCCTTGGGGCACCCACAGGCAGTCAGGCAGACTTGTATGTGGAGGAACAGGAGCATTTCTGCCTGTGCTGAGTCTCCAGGCAATAACACAGCTTTAGGAAAAGGGACTCAGGTAAGGAAACTTCCTTTAGACCAACTCATGGTGACGGCAGCTCAGAGTGATTTTGCTTAAGAAAGTGAAGAGGTGAGTTGGCAGGAGAGGTCTGGGGTGCCTGACCCCTATTCACCAGATATCTGTCTCAGTCCATGAGCTGCTGTAATTTACAGAGCACAACCATTGAGCAACCCTAAAACATGCCACCACACAAGTAACCACAGAGAGCAGGCACTTGTCACTGGCTGTGTATTTTCTACTAACTAAAAAACAGGAACA
This sequence comes from Pithys albifrons albifrons, assembly GCF_047495875.1. Taxonomy (NCBI): domain Eukaryota; kingdom Metazoa; phylum Chordata; class Aves; order Passeriformes; family Thamnophilidae; genus Pithys; species Pithys albifrons. The sequence goes on along the minus strand of NC_092459.1, from coordinate 49,534,386 downwards.
GCAGAAAAGCACAGCTGCTAAGTCTTCTCATATCAAAATTTTATCACATTTATTTTCATACAAAACCCTGGCTCCTCTCCTTTGAAGCACCTACTTTTCAGAACTATCTCCCCATTTCTAGATTAGCATTATATCTGGTTTTATTGCCTTTTAAAAACATCTATTGTCAAGTTTATAAAGCCCAGACTCTCCAAGTTCCTGAGATTCAAGGCCAATACACATTGCCACTAACCAGAAAGAGCTTTAAAAAAAGCCTGCTGCATTTATTTCCATGGTTGTGTTATACAGTTGTACAACGAAAAGGGGCCCACTTTCTTTCCTTCACCTGGCAGTCTCCACTGCACCTACAGCAGCTTTGACACTTGCAACTTGACAGCCTCATCTATTCACCATGACAGTTGGATTTCCTTACTCCATCCCCAAAAGAAAAATCTTGCAATAGCACAGAAGATGGCATTTGTCAACACCAAGATAAAATATCCTGATGATGAGCCAGATTGTGCTAAGGCATTCAGACAAGCCAGAAGAAAATAAAGGGAAAAAACCCCAACAAAACGCTCAGGAGACACTCCTTTTCAGGGTATCACAGCCAAAGCAACATACAGCAGTTAACATTGCAGAAATGCCTGCTCTGGTGAGCTGGCATGTAGGCAGACAGGGGGCAGGGCCCTGACTTCTATTTAAATTTTAAAAATAAATAAAAAATGCCACTTAACATGAGAAGCACAATTTTCATAGTAAGGGGAAAACATTTTATGTTCATTTGAATTTAGAAAGAAAAACTCATTTTTTTCAAATACAACAGGAGTTCACCAAATACACTTGAATGTGAACCACCAAACTGGTCAATGGCAACATGCGGACTAACAACAGACTAGTACAGACTGAAGGAAACCCTGAGCAGCTGTAGGCAAACCAAGGTTTGTTTCAGCTGAATCTTGAAAAAAACCCCACCATTTCCCATCCTTCCATATTACAAATGAGTTGGCAATATACATGCCAAAATACGTGCAATGCATGATATTTTTTCTTTGCCAATTTGGGATTCTCCCAGCACATGAAAAGGAGCGAGTAAGAGAAAAGAAAGTAAAAGAAAAAAAGGCAGCCCCAGTTGTTTTCAGTCATCCAACATTCTCAACTGGGTTAGCAGGAGACAAGGAAAGGGAAAACTGGGGGGAAAGAATAGGAAAAGAGCTTACAAAGGCGACATGATGCACTCCCACTATTCTAGCAAGGATGCAAACAGTTCTGCTTGCATCAGTAACACAACCCTACCTATGAGCCTATCAGTAACACAGCCCTATTTATGAGCCTATGAGCCATGGAGCTACAAATTACAAGTTAGCTGACTGCACTATAACAGCACCCAACAGAAGATCAGATATCATGTACAGTGTTAAAACTTAGCAGTCATTGACTTACAGAAAACAGCAGGGATACAATGTCTAGAACAAGGACAATGAAGTCAGAAAGGCAATGCCCTGGACTTCCGAAAGAGGATTACTCCTAACTAGATGGACGTAATGATCCTGAGAAACACAGCAGGCCATCACCAGGCACAAAAAAGCCATAATATTTGAAAATGTACTGCCCTTGGCATGTACCATCAGTCAAGTAATCAATAACAGAGACAAAGAAACCACAGGTGACACCACAGTTATCAGGCACTGGCACGTCCTTAGCAAAACTGCTGCTGTGCCACCACATGTTAGGACCCTGTGGTTTTCTCACTGTGGTACACCAGCTGAACCTTGCTTTTGAGACCATACTGTGAACAATACACATTGCTGGCATAATGAACAGGAGAACCGCACTAACTATGCTTCTGTTCTGCCATGCTGTCCTACTTAAACAACTGCTGAATCCAGTTGCCATGCTCTTTGCTCTCACAGTGTTTCATGGGTCAGCTGAGTTCATGCTGGTGATCCCTCCTCTGTTCTTAAAACAATCCAATCCAAACAAAAGCTAGAGCAAATTTGTGACTAGACTCTTCACTTTGTTCTGGTGTCTTTATGTTGCTCTAATGTTGACCAGGAATCATTTCAGCTGCATATCTCTGTTAGAGCATTCCTTATGAACAGCCTCTGCTCAGTACTACTATAATGGCTCTGGCCCCCTCAGTGTCAATACAGTCTGTCCAAAATCACTGGCTCTCTACTCCTTTACATTGTTTTCACATAGCTGTAACTTCATTGATGCTGATAGACTTAATCCATGCTCTTCATAAACAAAACCAGGGGACAATCATATCAGTTTTGCACCAAATAATACAGAGTATAGATGCTGTTACTCATCCAACAATAGTGAAGAAGCATCAAATTATGTTAACAGAGAATTTGGTTCTCCATATGAAATTATCTCCTAACTGTAATAAAGCCTCTGTCCATATTTTAGTAGGATTTAATTTGGAGTCTCATTGGATTGTATAAACAGCACAGTAATCTGAAAGCTCCTTGAGTTCAAATACTAATTTTCCAGACACTGAAGATTAATTTCACAGAAGTCAGAGAAATGTTCTTTCTGAGTGCTTCTGTCTCACACTTCTTTTTCCCCCCAGGGGCTATTCAAACAGCAATTTTATCTACCCTAATATCCACAATACCTCTTACAAAAGGAAGAGGAGAACTAGGAAAAGAGATTAAAATAGCCAAGTAAGAAAGAATTATAAAGCAAACCTAGAAGTCAACAAGCAATGCACATTTGGGAAGACAATATAAAATAGTTACATTTTTACTACTCAAGAGAGGGTTTCTTCCCACCCCTCTCAGAATTCTCTGTCATGTGGCCTCTCCTGTTAGGGACCATTTTCACAGCTCAGAAAGCATCTCGCACTTGTGCTTTCTCTGGCCTTTACCCTGCTTGGTGCAGTGCATGCTGCAGCCCTATCTTACATCTGCCCTTCTCAGATTCGCTAATGGCTGAGACAGAATGAAAAATGACCATGATTGATTTGTTTCCTTGTTGAAATGATGAATGGGTTATTATTAAGACCAGTGTTTTGGTTTGGTTTTATTTTAATGATAAAAACTTAATCTTATTTACTTAGAGAACATGCCTGTAGTAGACAGAACTGGAAAGGAGGTGCAGAATGTAACTGGTGCTTACACCTGAAGGCAGCAGTAAAAGTCTTGCACATAATAAATTTAGCATCCAGCACTATTTAATTTTTAAATCTTAGCTAACTGCAGTCTTAAAAAAAGTACAGGCAGTTGCACATGCTCCAAGTACAGGCTTCAGATACTAACGATAACTATGAAGTAGAGTAGTGCAGACACTGAAAACAATTTCTCCAATAGCTATTGATAACTGAGCTCTTCTTGCAGCACTGATGCTCTGTTTTTCCTACCTGAGATATTGAAGGATTTTACCTTTGATCTCAAGCAGAGCTTTTAAAAATTCAATTCACAATCATCATGAATTTTAAAAATTTGTTTCCACCAGATACTCATTTCAACTGTGCAGCTAGTATCATCAAATATCTTTCCATTTTATAAATAAATACTTACAGCATTCCTATTGGTGAAAGCCAAAGGATTATGAAGAATCCAAATGAAATCCATAATTTATTATAAAATCCTATTTTTTTAATAACCCTTTAATACAAAGAAAGAAAATAAAATGTGTCTTATCTCCTCTTCTTTCAGAAGCAAAGCATGCCTTCAAGTACATCTGACCCAGTCTGGATTAAGAGATACTTCCCCAAAGCACCAAGCATATCCCTTTTCATCGTGAAGAAATTCTCCCACAGATCATCCATGATCAGATGATGAGATGTGCACAGACAAGAGAAAGAGATGTGTGTAATCTTCTTTAGAGAATTCTCTGTCTTGAGACAATAGATTCTTAACTAGATATTGCAGCCCAGGGAAATAACACTTTTAAAGTAATAGTTGGTTGGGGCTCCATTTTTTTACTCCTGTCAGGAAGGAAGGAAGGAAGGCCATGTACATCAGGGTGGTCAAAAAATGGGTTTGCAGGAACAGTGTGAAAGGGTCAGAAAGGTTTAGTGGCTTAGTAGATAAAGCAGTATTTTGAAAACTAAGAGATATTTGGTCAAGTCTCATCATGGAGAGAAAAGAATACACTTAATTTTAAAAATAGAACTATCTAGTAGATTACTCCAATAAAATTAATTAACCATTTTGTGACACAAAGCTAAATTTTTTACAAACTTATAATTCCCTTCCTCTTCAGTGTTAGGCAGCTCTGACTTGCATGCTTAAGAATCTCAGGACTCCAGACCCAAAATCAATGGGATTTGAAGGCTGCATCCAACATTTACAAGCTGTGCATGTGTGCTAATACATAGGAAAGGAAAAGGAATAAGGATGTGGTTGATTATCCATGCTGCTAGGAGGCAAATCTGACTCCCACCTCTTTCGGGCAAAATCCAAGAGTTTTCAGTACTTCCATAAGAGGATTTTCTTGACCCATTGTCATTAATGAGAGATCATTTGGAAAGTGAAGCTTTCTAGGGTCAGTCCTGCTCAGACCACTACAATGGGAGGATTATCACTGACTTAGAGTAGAATTAAGTCCTCAGTTGATATAAACGTATTTATTCTAAAGTAAACTGTTTCTTTCAAATGTCTATGTTTATCTAGAACATCCAGATGAATTTTATATATGAAAAAAACCTTTCAATAATAAAAATGTTCTTGATATTAATGATACCATCTCAACTTGGTTTGCTATGAAAATGCAACATAGCATGCACACAACATAGCATATATATGTGCACATGTATGCATGTACATTTTTGCTGCTCAAAATGAGCATCCAAGGTCCCTACACAAATAAGCAGATTGTGACACCCATCAGGATTGTTTCAACATGCAAGAAACAAAACATCAAATGGAAAAAGACTTTAATTTCCACCTAATAGTGACTCCTGAATTTTCATATTTGCATCACTGTCCTTTTTGGTCACCCCTAGGTCAAGAGTATTGAATCAGAATCGCTCAATAACTCTCCTTTGTCATTTTACATGCCCATTTTCTTTCTTGCACGTGGAAAAAAAAAAGGAAAAAAAAAAAGCAGTGTGGCATTGCACTGGATTTTGCATGCAGACTCAGGACAGACTCCACAACATGCCTGTTTGGCACCCAGCGCATTTTAGTTCAAGGAGGGACAGAAATATAAGCATGTGCTGCTGCTGTGACTGAGGCTGTGCGTGCCTGGACATCTACCTCCTGTCAGTTAAAATACCTAAAACTTCTTTAGCACATGAGCAGCTCCTGCCACCAGGAACACTGACAATACCCACTTCCCTCTATAAATGCCTGAACTAGATTATCCACTTTTCTTTTTTCCATGGCAGAACCTTGCACTTGGATGATTGCGTGCTCTTAGGCAAAAGCACAAGAGCAGCTTGTGGCACACTGAGCGGTGCTAAAACTTAAGGTCCCCTGCTCCACTCAGAAAAGAATAGGAGAGGAATAAATAGATTACCATCCCCAGAGATTCCCCAAAAGACAGCCTGCTGTTCCTCGGTGACACCCAGCTCAGCCAGAGGGTCGCTGCACATCTGTAATTCTGCCCACTGTGCACTAGATGCCACTGCGCTGATTGTTTTTAGCAGCCAAAGAGCCATTCCTTCTCCTCTGGCAGCCACACTGCCTATTGAGAGGCCACTAATTGGAAGTTCAACACACTTAGTCTAGCAAAACTCCCATCTCTTAGGACAGGGCTATCTTTGATTTACAGATGGCAAACAGGGCTACAGAGACTATAGCATGATTTTGCCATGGGTTGGGTATGCAAGTCTGACAGTGTATGGCCTTCAGCAGCAGCCACCTGCATTCACCTCCAGACTGAAGTCCAGAACAGATTTCTGCCTCTCTCCCTCTTCCACTGTTGAAGACAGATACAGAGAAGAGATCAGCCCAGAGTCGGAGTGGAGCAGGTGGAGCATAAGTCACAGTAGTGTCAACAACAGTGATGTAACCAGCTAATAGCAAATAAATTCGACACTGCTTAGAGGTTCCCACAACCAATGTGTTTCTCAACCTCCTATTGCTGCTCAAACTCCTAAGCATCTTCCCAGAAACCACCTCCACAGGTCTCACACCCAGGCATCCTCTTGCCTCTGGGCACACCTTCATGTTCCTTCTACAGAAAAACTTTCTGGTGATGAAGAAGGAGAGGCATTAGGAGAGATCTCCTAGGAAGGCTTAAGAATCTTCATCATTCAAGGTTTTTAACAGGGATTAAAGGCAGAAGATGGTGTCCCCAGATTGTGACACACCCCACAACCCCATCTCCATGCTGCCTGCCAGATTCAAAGTAGCGGGATAAGGAGAAGCTACTACAAATGATAATGGCTCCTTAAGGCAGATGAAGTGTTAGGAACCTCTCCCCTACAAGATTTCTTTCAGTCCTACTTTTCTTTCATTCTGGGAAGGGATATACAGAGCATGGAGGAACATCAGTTTTTCTTCCTCATCACAGATTTCCTGATAGGGTACAGCCTGACCCAGACATGGAAGAGTCTCACAGATGCCACACAGCAATCCCAGATGCCTTCTAGTACACTCTGCCTCCCATCTGCCACATTGGACGTTCATGTGAACCTACTCCTAGTAATCCTTGCGCATCTCTTGTTCTATGCTTGACACAGTCAGTGATGGAGCATGTTCACCAGTCATTTAAAGCGTGTGCAACGTCTAATTTATAAACTGTCATGTAGCTCAGTGGAAACAGCTGTTTAGAGCTGTGGTGATAGAATGCCATCTGTACTTTGAGGGTGCATATGATTCCCTCCATCTCCAGCAACAAGAGTGGGTGAGCCCTAGCTGAAGGAGACACAGCTTTGCAAATGTTAAACTCTGTCTTCTACTTTTCCCTCCCCAGCCCCACCAACCCAATCTAAGCTCTTGGTTTGGGGACAGGCCAGAAAACACAACCATGGGTTACCTCAGTGCCAAGAAACATGGCAGTAGTACAGCATCAGCTGTGAGCTCTTGCACACCTGCAAGGGGTTTTTTTATGCTCACTCTGCCAAGAGAGCTCATTTGCAAATTCTGTTTCTACAGCACATTTTACTGTCTTTCAGGAACCAAGCAAATGAAATTAAGGACTCTGACAGAAGCAGGTTTCATCTCTAGGCTAAGTTGTATGAAACAGGAAACAACCACAGAGTCTAAATTGAGGTCTTCCTTGAGGTCTAAATCAATTAACCACGGCATCTGTCAGAATTAAAGTTATGTTACAAAAGATTTAGCAATGATAAATATTGGCGTCAGCCCTGTCTTTCCCAAACTGTGAGTTTTTAAGATTTACTTTTGTGACCATGGTAATTTGCAGTTCTGCTTTTGTTCTTTTTTATTTCTGCTTGACAGTTGAAGTCTTGATTTTCTTTGCTGTGTGAATTTTGAAGTTTACTCTCACTCAGGCAGCCACTGGACATGTCTCCATAGTGGGAAAGACGGTTGGTCCCAGAGGTTGCCAAAGGCTGATAGAACAGTGTGGCACAGCTATCCACGTTAGCACATGGGCATGTTAGCATGTGGGCAGCTACATGACGCAGGACTGGGCTGCAGGTGGGTGACCCAGCCTTGCTGCTAATCAGACCCAGCAGAGTGGCCCCTCCTCACGATGCCCACAGTGCTTCTTTGATCTGGTGTAATTGGTCTCTCCCTCCACTGAACTCACCACTGCATTTATCCACAAAGCATGCACATAGCTTCTACCCATGGAGACCCCTGATCTTTCCCCTTCCCTCCTGACCCCACTGGAGCCAGCAGTCATGTGCCAGAGCCAAGAAGCTGGCTGTGTCAGAGCACACGCGCATCCAGCCCAGAAGCGAGGAGAGACACAACAAGTGCAGCTGCAGGCACCACGTCATCACTCTCCACCCACTCCGGCCTGGACTGTGCAACAACTTCCATTAGTGTTATCCAGAATCATACAATCATGTAGGTTGGGAAAGTCCTTTAAGATCACTGAGTCCAACCTTACTCCAGCACTGCCAAGTCCACCACTTAACCATGTCCCTAAGCTTCACACCTACTCATTTTTTACCTTCAGGGAGGTACACTTCCCTGGACAGCCTGTTCCAATACTTGACAACTCTTTTCGTGAAGAAATCTTTCCTAACATCCAAGTCTAAACCTACCCTAACATCCAATCTCAACCTCCTCTGGTGCAATTTGAATCTCCTTTCAGGTAGCTGTAGAAACTGATAAGGTACCCCCAAGTCTCATTTTTTCCAGGGTAAATGAATGCAGCTTCCTCAGCTGTCCCTAAGACCCATGCTCCAGACCCCTCACCAGCTTTGTTGCCCTTCTGTGGACACTGTCAGTGTCTTCCTTGTTGGGAGGGGCCAAGGACTCCATGTCGTCACAAAAAGATTTACATTTGTACTCTGAAATAACCACCCTGTAATTGGTATTTTTTTCTGATGATAATTAAAGCTTTTACCTCGGTGTTATTTGTTTATTTTATGATTTAGCATATTTTGCATAGCTGGTGTCAAGTATTTGTGTTGCAGATTTACTTGCTGACAGTTAAATAATTTTGTAAATGCGATTTATACCAACTCTCCCATGCAGTAAGTCTATGCACACAAGTGTCGTTCTATGAAAGTTATCGCTTGCTCTTGGCTTGTATGTAAACCACGTATGCACATCCACCTGACATTCAGGCCACAAACAGCTCTTGCTGCTGAACATGGAAAAATACAAAGTAGTCTGTAGTATTTTGTAACTCTTTAGAAGAAAGAAGGCAAAGGAAACTGGCAATGCCTGTAGCCAAATATTCTTACATAAAAGAGAGAGCATGGAAACAGTTACTACAACAATATAGCTTTTCTTATTCAACAGTATTTCTAACACCAAGAATCAAAATTATGAGTTTTACCACCCAAAACCAGAGTGACACGTTTAGTGGGTCATTGCTTTGAACTCTCCCATACAATAATTCCAAACAAAAACCACTTTGATCTTATATTCCAGAGCTCAAAATTATTTAATCCAGGATTTCCAGTGGCAATGTATCAGTGCTGCTTCTAGTATCTGACATGATTCAGAGTGCCTTTTGTAATATAACCAGCTCTTACAGAAGCTTTACTCCTTGTTTTACTGCACTGCAATGCTTTTAGTCAATGTCTCTTATCCTCAAGTGCTGGCAACAGCCCATCAGCCTCACTGGAAAAGATGCTGCTAAGATTAGCTGGTAGATTTTGTATAAACCTTTTGTTACAGGCAGTAATGCATTTTAGTCATAGAAATTATTTGGAGCCCAGGCAAAACTGAAGAACCTCCCACCTTCTTCTCAATCACCATTTCAACCAAAGAGCAAGCACCAACAAGTGCTGCAAGCCCTTTTGTGCTATTTCAAACCTGGCTATGGTTCTAACAGTTCAGTTAGGACCAGAAAAGCCAATATCAAACCAATCAGAAGAAATACCAACATGGACTTTGATAGCTGCCTCCAGCAGGTCTCTGGTTTCTGTACTTTGTTTTTTTTCACATTCTGTAGTCCAGCAAGGGCACAGAAATTATCATGCATGACACATATGGACATTCAGGCTTGGGATCACCTTCTAATATTTGCATTTAGATTCTTGTCCTGGTTCCAGCTAGGACAGAGTTAATCTTTGCAGTAGCCAGGAAGCATGGTTAAGACCAGGAGGTTATTCTATACCAACTCATGTCACTGCTGAGGCTGGGGGAAAGGTAATCTCTTCAGGGAAAAAAGGGGGTCCTTCCACTCGAGTAAGAGGTGCAGAGGGGCTTATCTGGTATTGTCTATTGGGGGGGAGGAGGGTTGTTCCATGTATATAATTTATTTCTTGTACCCTCTGTCATCAGCATTGTTGCTGTTTGTTTTCTTATCTTACTGTTTTTTCCTGCAAACTGTTCTTATCTCAACTGTGATCTTTACCTTTTGTGCCGTCTTTTCTCAACCCTGCCATAGGGGGAGAGAGAGAGGAAAATGGGGGAGTGAGCAAGTAACATATGGTTTGGAGAGTCTCAGTGGGAGCTCTAAACTGGGAAGTACCATTCCTAAACCACAACAATTATGCAATATAAATACCAGCCCTAACATGAGTGAGACTCAGACTAGAAGCACAGTCCTCTCAGGCGAGACATTGATGATGGCCAGGTCATAGGGCAATGTACTACTACTTCTTAAAAACACTTCTGAGAAACAAACCATTTTCCAAGCTACAGCCTGCAAGGCCCACAATTTCAACAAGACTTCTGAGGCACTGGAAGAACAATTTTGACAATTCTATCACTCACTATAATTTTATTCGCTGCTTGATTCATTTAGAGTGTAGAGTTACTTCTCTAAGGACTGGCTGTGCTGTGGTCTCCCTTTTTTTAATATCCTTATAGATGTCTCTTTTTTTTCCTGTCACTATTTAACTGAGCACACCTGAAGAACAAGTCTTCTAGGCTGCTGACCTTATAGAGGGTTTTTGCATAACTGTCACTTAAAAGAAAGCAAAGAGAAAGACTGACAACTTAAAAGAAAGCCTCAACACACCAAATAGAAGACTTGATACCTGATGACATCAGTTGAATCCAACCGAGAGCTTTAAAAATCCTAGGTGTAATCTGTCAGTGTTCTTTTCAACTCAGAGCAATGCAGATGTATATCTCTAGCTGTTTTATTCACATGGGCCAACAGTGAACTAGAAATCATCTTTTCAAAATATCTACCAAGACTAATATAGGAAAACATTCAGTCAGCCAAAAATCACATTAATTCAATTTCATCAAAATTATTTATGTTGTAGAAAAAAGTTCTTTTCACTTCTGCCCTGTAAAATACAATGCAGCTGTTTTCTTCTGGCTAAATACGTTGTTGTGTAAAGAAGAAATGCGTGTCTGTATATAGGCCCCAGTCCACCACAATATTCAAGTACCTTGTTGAATAGATTATATTACATTAGAAAATCTCCTAATTAAACTTTAGAGGCTTCATGCAAACCCAGCAAACATGCAAATTAATATGTACTATAACTGTACATACACACACACAAACACACACTATTAGTTGGTGTTCGCCTGTCAGTGGTATTTGCACACCTAATTATGGCATTAGTCATCTTAACATTTTCATTACTCTTTCTAATGCATACTGGGCTGCAGTCATCAAAGTCACACAGCTCCTACAGGAAAAATGTGTTTTATGGGACCAGTGTCTCCAGTGTACAGTTTAATAAAGTTAAAAAGATACCAACATAAAATTAATGACTAAATTTTTCATGAAGGGAGCATTACATTTCCATTCCATTGTGGTTTAAGCAGTTATTTCTCTATTATTACTATATTGCTGGAACTAATGTTCAGTAGCCCGTTGTATGATCTGATGGAGAATCTAAATGACTATCAGTGCTAATGACAAATATCCTTAGAGAGTAAACATCTTCTGAACACTGTGCCAGTTCTAATCTGACTCTATTTAAGCCAGTGTAATGAAATCTTTTCTGGTGGTGTTAGAAAGAAAATAATTAAATAAGACTTCAGTTACTTTTCTGTGTCAAAGGAAGTATTTTCAGGCTCTGTTAACTTCAACTCACTATGAAGTGGAAACTTTCTAACTGGTGCTGGGCTTTTCAATGTCAACAAACCTGGCATCAAAGACCCAGCACGTTTAGCCTGGTGCAACTGCACAAGCAGCCAAGAGTGGTGCACTGTTATGAACATGGCTGGCTTTGCTGCAGTATTCCTTTCCACAAAAAGGCAGAGCAGTCTGTTCTCAGCACAATACAGAAAAGCCAGAAGGATCTAATCAAGAAAACTGTTTTGACTTCTTTTGAAATGCACAAGGCACATTGTGATCCAATCTTGCAAAAACACAGAAAGCCTTTATCCATATTGTTAACTCTTTTCCAAATAGGCAAAACTGCACCCATTATATACTTGTACCATTAGGAACAAAACAGAATGATAAAATAATTCCACTCATTTTATTCTGTTAAAAACAGAGTGCTGGAATTAACATCAGTGCCCTTAAACTGGGAAAAAGACACACACCACCACTGTGCTCTGGGAAAGCTGGCTTAGCTTAAGAAGTGAAAAAAACCTTTTTGCTTCAATTTAAGTTGGACTCTTTCCATTGACTTGACTGTAGTGGGCTAGACTGTACAGCTCCCTGGAGGCTGAAGAAGACTGAAGAAAGAAGGTGCCTATCATGCCTCACATGTACAGTCAGAAACCAGAGCAGAGGAACAGGCAGTGACGTTGTACTGCGTGTACAGTCCCATTCAACAGGTGTTTCATGTTTCATGTCTCGTTTCATGTTTTCCGCTTTTCAAAATTAACATTTTGTATCAGAACTTAAGAGAATCCACAATGCACTGGAGAAATTAGGCATTGCTTATTTTTTCTAATGAAATTATAAAAACACATAAAAATATCTTTGTGGCCAATTCAGGATGCTCCAGCCGGGCTGCAAATCAAAGGGTGTCCTGAGCTATTCCTCTGTCTATCGGATCATTTGCTTTGTGTAGGATTCTTCTTCACAGCAGGGAGCATGCAGCCCAGATCCCCTTTAATTCTGCTTGAATAAACACCAAGACAGCCCGTGCTCTGTGACAGAGCCATAGGAAGTATAAATCATCACAGAAAACAAGAGATGATTATCTAGCAGCTTAGTTACCGGCGTAGATGTCAAGTTGCAACCCACTCTTTAAATGCCCCCCTACCACTCACCATAAGCATGCATTCCTATAATAAAATCAAAGACTCAAGTCCCATCACAGCAGCTGGAAAGCTAGGAAGCCATGCAAGACTGCCTGCAAACTTTATGGGGTCCAGAGGACTAACAGCAACTATAAGACGATAGTTACAGTATTTATAGGGAATAAAGATAAGGATTTCCTCTGTAAATCAGACATACAAACTGCCAGCCTGGTCTGAGTTCTGACCTCAGGGTCAGGTTTTTGGGAATGGTTTAGGACCACAATGCAGTTCTCCCATTGAGACAGAAGAACAAACTCTACAGGGACCAATGCTCCCACACTACCTAATACAATGCTACTAAGTGCTGAGGGTGCAAGGACTTAGTTAACGTGGAATAAAAAAGCCTCTGGACTTCTGACAGCCTTGTACCCATGGACACTGGAAACCACTTAGCTATGGACATAAATACAAAGAAAATAAGAAAATAAAACTAATTAAAATCAGAGACAACACCTCTTCTGCAGTCCTGTCACTCTATCCATGGCAAAACTGTCCTCTGTGGGAAGCAATCAGAAGATATTCAAGGATGTCTACTGACAGTATGAAACAAAGATTGGAGCAGCTCTGAATTTAAAAACATATATGTATATTTAAAAAATAAAATCCCCCCCAAACTCCATCTTTCAAGAGTTCCATATATGTTCAGGACATTGGAGACAGTTCAAAACATTCCCCATATTTCCCATTCCTCCTTGTACACACTTCCCATCCAGCACCAAGAACAGTGTAATAGGAAACCAGCACATCTATATCCTCTGACAGATCAAAGAACTATTTTCTGCCATATCCATCAGCAGCAGCCCCAGCGAGATGACTTTTTCTCCATCTTACACCTTACAATCTCTGCTCCTAAAAGTTCAGACGGCAGCTGCAAATTTTCTTTGCCACACATCCTAGCAAGGCTCTACTAGCAATGCCTGTCTGATTTGAAAGGGTACCACGATTAATCAGAACAGAAGTATATCAGGCCAGCTGACAGCAAGGCATGAAGAAAGAGCAATGTCCCATCCATGAAATAACACAGCAACAAATTTTATGTATGGTTTCATTTCTTAAAGTCCTTTTGCCTGCTGGCATTTAGACCTTTTTCTCTATCTTAATTTCTTAGAAGAATAGGCCTTGGAATTTGAAGGTCAAGTGCAATGTGGTCTATATATATTCTTTGTGCTGGGCTCACTTGCAAAATTTCTCTACTGTGGATACAATTACACCAATACAGGTTATCCCCTTTCTTTGTATGTTAAAGTAAATAAATCACTTTTGTAGTGGTGTAGCTGAACTCATACAAGGCAATAAAAATTTTTAATCATATCCATACTATATATTACTGCCATGAACTTAATTTTGTGGTCATAGCGTAAAGGAATAAATTGCAACCTTTTTTTTAAAGCCAGAACAACTTAACATCATTAGACAAAAACCTCTCAAAGCAGTTAACTATACAGGAGAGCACTGGATTATTAGCTTGCAAAAACCACTTCCAAACAAAATTATTGTGTACAGTGACTTCTCTCCACTAGTTATTGGAAAGATGGGAAAGGGGGGAGCTGGGTGGACACTGTTTCTGGATGTGGCTAGTCTTCTATGCTGCACAGCCAAGGAAAAAATGAGCTTCAGAGAAGTCATCTGGAAGAAAATCATCCTTCGTCTTCCTGTTTCTAAGGGCCAAACAAAGCCAAACCCCCTTACAGGGGTAAAATCTGTTGGGCTCTGACACATTTCCACTCAAGGCCAACTGTCACCTCTTCTGCACCTGCATCCCCCCACATACATGGGGCCAGCAGATATCAACACTCCCAGCACTTCTGCCCTGCAGCCCCACAGCCAGACCCCATGCTTACATTTGCAAAGCATATATCCTGATGTGATGCTAGAGCACAAACAGGGTACAAAACACAACTTACTATCCTGGGGAAGTTTCTCCAAAATTTTCCTTTTCTTGCAAATAATATCTTTGTGATTTTATTTGTGCATGTCTTCATACTGAAGTCATTTTCCTGTAGAACTATGCCGGTTCACTCCTTGGTGATTTTTAAAAAAAATCTCAAGTTAATTGACTGTCAATTAACTGAACCTATCTTTAAAAAAAGCAACTCAGAAGTCTACCCAAATATTTATAATGGACTGCATATATTTGTAGTCTGGCTTAATGTGATCCCTAAGGTAAACGAGAAATGTTTGTAGCATACATTTTAAGATTGCACTAATTCATGGTTGACAGACAAGTTTTCACTTATGGAGAAGCTTGGCACTGAGTTGGTTTGCCTTTGGCTTTTTATACTGTGGGGGTTTTTTGTAAAAACACCAATAACAACTTCTGAAGTTCCAGCTCTGGGCCTACAACCTACACAGCTTCCTGTACAGAAGTTTTTCATTTAAAAAGTGCTGGAATTCAACCCAAAGATAATTTTGAGGATCTTGAATATTCAAATTAAAAAATGACATTGTACACCTGAGTATTGCAAGATCCAGGGAGTAATTTTTGAAGTACTCATAAACCAGAATACATCATGTATATAAACTACCACAGAAGTATTTTATGATTTGTGTTACTTGATTCTAAGCAACCTATAGTAACTGATTTTGAATCCCCATCCCAACATCTCTACAAGTTAATAATGTCAAAGCATGAATATATGCAATCTGTTGATTTGCCAGTTAGTATTTATACTCAGTCTGCATGTATACTTATTTACTTGATTGGAGGGAGGCATCACATATATTGCAGTAATTAACTTTTCTCAAGTAACAGACTAGAATTGCAAGAAATTCTTTCTCCCTCCTGACATGAACAGATTCTTTTGTCAAAAAAGTAATTTAAAAGGTTTCATACTAATTTTTTTCTTTTTTTTTAATCAAAACCTACCTTCTTCTCAACTCTACCTAATGTATGAAGTAGATTTTTCCAAACTGAGAAGCACAACTGCCATCTTGAACACTATAACTAGACAGAATAGTTAGTTAACTCTGACTTCCCTGTGTGGGTGGAATCTGTCTTATCTTTATAGAAACTAAATGTAGTAATTTAAAACTTCAGTAGCTAGTTTAAGATTGCAAATTAAGTGCTTTCTCTTTATATAGACACACATATATGTTTCCATCCACAAAAAGTACTTGATGATATGTGTTACAATCCAAGCAGAAAAGGAACTTCAGAGAACAGGTATTTACTCAGCTTTGCATCTGATGGTTTTCCTGCATCTAAAGATTGATGCATACTTTGATTGAGGATTACTTCCAGTGACTTGCAAAGTAGAAATAAGGAAATCTCTGTGTTTACACTGAAGTCCACCAAAATGCAGTTATATTGAATACACTGTTCAGATTAACCTACTACAGCATCTGCACTCCCAAATGTTTTGGACTTAAGTTTCCTATTAATTCTAGCCTTATGCTGTTACTGGTATGGTTTTACATGGAATTATGTGAGGATATATTGAAAGCATGCAAACTATTGGTAAAACATCCATTTTCAGTTTAATTAGTCTTCCTAACAAGAGATTGCACATTTTTCTTCACATTCCATTTACTGTAGTCACCTGACAATCAAATCATACAGCTCTCCAGGCTGTTAAATATTTATATTGTTTCGTAGCTTATAAACGTGTCGCCCATTTTAGCCAATGTTTTAGAGGAATGGCTTTTCAGAGTCTGGAATATTTTCTTGCTAGCCCATCTGACTGCAACAACTTATAAACAAACTTCTCACTTTCTGACAATCCAGGCTTTCTTTAAGAAACCTTAGCAAAGCCTTGGAATCCCATAAAAACCAGCCACAACAGCTAAAGAACACTGGTGAATGTGCTTTTCAGAACCCAAAAAGACAGACGGAGAAATGGGATGCCAAGGTTGATGATAAATATTCACCTCTTATCACAAAATAACTGCTTGCTGTATTGCACATGACCTTTAAGAGACCTATAGAGAGAATCTCAGGGATGGATGCTTGGAAGAAACAGGCAGACTAAAGTGTTTAACACCTGCTGCACAGCAGCTTTTTAATCCTGGAAGATTTAGACTATATGGTTTGGGGCCATGGCTTTGATGAAGTCAATGCCGTGGTAGTCTCTGGAGTTTTCAGGATAATAGCTGCAAGTTGTTTGACAGGTTGACAAGATCCTGGAATTCATAACCAAGTTGTTCCCTGTTGGCACCAGAGATGATAATGACAACAGTGGCTCTACCAACATGCAGTTACACCTACTGTAGCAGCTGTGAAGTCTGAAAGCACACATGGGGGGGTCCTATGACTTCTCCTTATACTGTTAATGCTAACAAAGCTTTTTGGCTCTGCAGAAAAAGTTGACAGAACATATGGCACAGAAGTTTGCTTCAAGCTACTCCAGGGTCTGGAAAGACCACAGCAGTCTCAGTCATGAGTTGTAAAGAAAATACAGTTGCAATTTTTTTTTTTAAGCGAGAACATCTGGAGATGCCCAATAGAATTACCTTTTTCCTGGATGAAGCACAGGGTTAAGTGGCACAGCTTAACAGCTGATGTGAGCAATTTCTGTAGCCCATAAGAATTGCACATCCAATTGAGCAGTAGACAACAGGATGAGGAAGGGCTTCTTAAACACCAAATAAGATATAAAAGGCACATTCAAAAAGCAATTCTTTGTGCAGCCCCCAAATGTTCTTCTCCCAGAAGGAGCCCATACCCTTGGCAGTGAACCTCAGCTGCTGGGTAATCTCAGGAGAGGCTCTCCCACTGACTCTCAGTGGTGAGTGCCGCCCCAGCAGCAAGCACACAGGCAAGGAAGTCACATTTACCCAGAATAATCCACCGAAGCAAAGGACAAACAGGAAGTGAGAAGGACAGAGGAGCCAGCATATCCACAACAGCTTTGTCAGAAAGGGGATGTGTGACAGTTTCTGTGGATGAGCAACTCCTGTTTCCGAAAACAGGGCAGACACCTCCATTTTTGTGAATCCAGGAAGAGGAAACCAAATACAAAATAGTTTGAGGAAAATTGTTACAAATTTTGAGTGTGCATGAGCTAATGATTCAAAAGAACTAAACCCATGAAAAAACAAAAAAAAAGGCAGTTCATGAAAACAAAAATATAGCTCCAACAAAAAAAAAAAACAAAACAAAACAAAAAAAAAAAAAACAACAAAAAACCAAAACTACAAACAGGTTGCATGATCCATTCCCCCCAAAAAATAAACATAAGGGCTTTCAGCATGTCTAAGATATCAGCAGCTTTCCTTTATTACATCTAAGTGCTATGAATTAGTGATTCCAGCTGATGCTCAAATGATGGAGCCCTTCAGACTGGAGCAGAGGTAGAGTCCAGGCATCTACTTAAACTCCCTTTTGATTCTTTGTAACATCAGCCTTACCCCATACAAGCCAGGTCAACCCGTACTGGTGGCAAATAAATATATCAATAAATATATATAGTGAACAAACAGCAAACAGATTGTTTTAGAGTTTTGATTCTGCTCTTTGTGCATCTGGAGAGAATTAGTTCAGGAAATTATTCCAGCATATGCTTAAATCCCTCTGAAGTAAAAAGATTATGTGAAAGCCTAAAGTTAAGTAAACACTTATGCAGCTTTCCTAGAGAAGAGTGTGCAATTGGGACCACAATCTTTAACTATATGATCCAATATTCCTCTATTATGACATTTCTTACAGGCTGATAAGCATCTCTATCACATGCACTCTTTGGCTGGAGTAAAATATAATTCATTAATCTCATTTCGCAGTAAATTTTACTAGCAGGTCCATCTATAAATTAAACAAAATTAAAGTGTTACTGCAGGTTGGTTGCACACAGCCCACTTTGGCTCGTATCCCTTGAATTATCACAGTTTCACAGAACATGGTTCTAAGACTTGTCTGTTAGTCCCTTCGAACTGGGAAATTCTGCTGTCAAAAGACCTATGGGTACCCCACTCCCAAGGCAAACATCAACTGGATCCAACAGGGCAACAGCTCATTTGATATCAACATTTCTTCCCAGGGACTGTGAATGCCTGCAATAATTTTTTCTGCAATCTACCTTTTTTCACACTGGTTTTTGATCACTGCTACTTCACCAACAGCACATATCTCTTCTAGCCTCTGTTTTAGAAAGCTGACTTCCCCTCTCTTTCACCCCAACCTCCTAACATCTTAGAATCAATGATCTTGCTCAAAACAGTATCCCACAAGACCTGCATGAATGTATGTATACACACACACACACACATAAATGTAACTCAAAAGAAAAACAAGAAACAAAATATGTCACTTAAATGGATCAATGCAAATCTTGTGCCTGCCTTTTGCACAGAGATATTTTTTTTCTATTTGTGGAATCAAGGCAACTGGCTGCTTAAAAAAGAAACTCAGTAAATTGAGAGGAAACCATACAAGTAGCCCTGGAACCTGGCCTGTGGCTGTGGCCAGCTGAGAAAAATGGAGGGATATTTCTAAGTCTACACAGTGGCCACTTAGGCATGTTGCACTGTTATTCAGATTGGAGGCAGCAGATTCCCAAGCATGGTATGGCTTTCAGGCCAGCAGGAACAGGGATGCTTTCCCAGGATGACATACTGACCCACTAGTGAGTTCACAAGTACAAATACTTATTTTGAGCATCTGACCTATCTGTACTTCTTTAGCTGAAGCTATTTAAAAAGCAACAAAAACAATGAAGAATTAGAAAAGAATGGGCCCTGCCACCATTCATCTTACTCAGAAGCTGCTATCAGGCTTAACTAATAAGCATCAGCAGCTCCAAACATTAACTTCTGCATCTTCCAGCAAAAGTTCTCAACTGCTCGTAAAACGGAAGCAGAGTACAGGTTACTGGTGAAGAACCCTTTCTCTGGCACCCTCTTCTCACCTCCAGGCAGGTCTTGGACTATTCCCAAGAGCAGGACTAGTTTGGAGCTGTTCTTTTCTTATGGTGCAGTCATGCACAAATAGGGACCAGATACAAAGGCAGCTTTGTATCAGCCTTGCTGGAGAAGCTGTAGCCTTGCTTTCCTCCTCCAAGTCATACTCCCAGCACAGACAGCTTGCGTAGGAACACCGTGTTATGGATGGAATATTTTTAAAAGTTCCAAAAATAATTCCTATGAGGAGTGTTTGAATCTCGACAGAGCAACAGACAGGCTGAAGCCAAATGGAGGGCAAGTAGATCAGAAACAGAGCAGTCACGACAATACTATTGAAAATCAGAGGACCGAGACAAGGTAGAATATCTCAGTCTGGGGGAGGAGGCGCTTTTTTTCTTTCCTACACACTGAGAAAAAAAAGAGAAGAAATAGCAAAAGAGTCTTGATGATCAGAGATTTCTGAGTTATATCTGCACCCTAAACACACCGAACAAGTGCTAACTTTTTTGATGAAGTCCTCAAAGCCTGCTGATAAAGAGACTTGAGTACAAAGAACTCTGGGGTTAAATGAAAGGCAATCAAGCCTATCAGAGAGGCACACTCAAGGCATTTCATGTAAACATCCCAAAAGGAATCTACTCAAAATTTAGAGAGCATTTTGGAAAATATTTCAAAAGTATGCCTCACTCTTGAGCAGGTAAATTGCAGAGCTGCAGACCACATTGTAAAGAGCTGCTAGGCTTAGATGCCCATTGCTGTTTCAAAAGCTGGTTCAGTAATGTTGACAGCAACTTTCCTCGAATTGCACATTCTGGAGTTCATCCTCCCATTTTATTTTCATTGCAGCAAAAATTAAAACTGACCAAACAATAGCTGAGGATTACAGTCTATTTAAGGAGGATGTTCTCTCGCTTTGAGCTAAACTGAAACATTGCCAAGGGCTGGCAGAAAAACAGCAAAGAAGGAACATGATTTAAAAGGAAAGCACTATTACAAAGACAAATGGCACATTTTGCACATCAGCTATTAAAGATACTTACAGATATTATAAAAATAATGCAGTGAGCTACTGAATGGTGGTTTGGGGCAGGCATATGAGATTACAAAACCATTCTGGGACCGTTAAAGTGGGAAAACGCTTCTCCTCTAGGCAAGGGAAATTAGAGGAAAGCTTTGTACCATACACTGCTGCCAATCCATCAGGGTAGAGAGAGAAACCATCCCAAACAACAGCTCTCACCTAGGTGTCAGGGGCAACACGTCTTCACGCTTCACTCCCCCTCTTAATTCTTGCTGGCATGACCCATATGCTGTGTCTCCATCTGTGCTACACATGCAACAACCTCAGTTTCCCCTGTGCTGGGCAGGAGGTAAAAAAAAAAGCCATTGCCAGAGCAAAGGGCTAGAAACCTCTCTCACAGCAAAAAGGAACGAGCACAGGCAGCTTGTTTTATTTCCCTGCTTTTTTAGAAGGGCTGTGAGAGTTAAAAAATGTCTTGAAAAGAATATAGGATTTTCCACTAATGCTTTAAAAACGTTCATTAACATCTGGACTAACAACTCTGCTCATGGTATTTACTTAGGGTGACAAATTCTAACACCAATAGAGCATGATTTGACTTCTCCTTTTTTTTCTGGTTGTCAGTACATTTAGATCTGAAAATCAGGGTGCCATTTGGGTCAGGCGATAGGCCTGGCTGGAGGAGGCGATTTTGCTGAGTCAACCCAGAGTATTTCTGATGGGGTGTGCAGGTGGCATTGCCAACCTGCCCCTGAGGGGAACACCCACGCAGTGACACCTCAGCAACCAGCCTGGATGGACAGCAGAGAGCAGAGCTAGAAACCGCTGCACCACAATCCAGCACGGCTGTACTAGAGCCAACATCGCATCACTTATTAAGATAAAGAAAACCTATTTAGCTGACATTTGCTTTGTGTGTCATTAAGCCAGACTCTGCCTTTGCCCACACTCGCCCAGTTGGCACGTATGTTAATGCACAAAAGAGTACAGACAGGCACCCATACTGCAACAGCCTTTCCTGGGGTTTCAAAAGGAGCTGGGCCTGGCACCATCACCCCAGGTCCTGCTTTATTCCAACTGTAAAAGGCTTTTGCAGCGTGCCCAACTGGCACATCCTTTAAAGTTGCAACAGGGGGTGGGATGGGAAGTGTTGGCTTTCCTAAGTGAATTAATCAGTTTTGAAGAAGCCAAATTTACAATTCTGAGAACCAGACTTGTGTTTAACTGCAGCCTGGACAAGGAAAGTGGGAGGAAAGCAGCCTTTCCCACACCTTCTCCTGGCACAATTCGATGGCAGCCAGAGGCATCACACCAGCCAGGGCAAACACTGTGACTGCCAACCCAGGTGGTGGCTCAGCACCAGCCATGATGACACTTTCTGTCACATATACAACTGTTCTGGAGCAACCAAGGCTGCTGTCACCTAACAGGTGCCTAAGCACAACCATCTTTGCTCATTACTGGTTTAAACCAGGAATTCAGAGGAGAACAGATGGAATTACTACCTCCCTGAATTAGACTGCCTTCAACTAATATTGTTAACGGCTTATGTGAAATAATACAGGATAAATTGTGAACCTCTATTGGTTTCTGGGTAGACAGCTTCAAATGCTAATCATAGCTAATTAAATTACTTAACTTCATTCGTCTCTGCCAATGGGCAATATGATAGGACGACTTTGGAAGACAGTGCTCTTGGAGGCTGTGGCTCTTATACTTTACACCGGGGCAATGTTAATCACCAGAAAATGCAATTACCTCGTTATTGCTAAATCCATCTGTATGAAATAAAATGAACTCCAGCAACAGAGAGACATGAAATATCTGTCTGAATAATGGCAAGAAGTGCTATTTAATCTCCTCTGAACACTGAAATCTTGGTTAGTAGGTAAGGCTCACTGCTCAAGAGGAACATCTTTACAGCCAAACTAGCATTTAATATATTTATCTACCACTCATCTCCACATCCCAGAGAAGTATCCAGATGAACATTTGCTGTCCCTGCCTCAAAATTTTAAAAGGTCCTTGTCAAGAACAAACACCAGTGTTGAACTATCCCCCTCCACAGGAAGTTTTCTCACACTCTACCTTATCGCACAAAATATTTTTCACATCTCCACTCCATATCTGGAGAAGCTGAGGAAGGAACATGAAATCCTTTCTCCCTGGCTATTGATAGAAAGGCTGAGATCTTTCATGAGATCTTGAACCCAGATTTTATTGCACCTTTCTTCCACATAACACTGCTATATTTCTGCTGATCAACACCATGTTGAAAGCCTGAAGGCTAACTACTGTGTCACTGGCCAGCTGTGCCTGTCAGTTCCTTTCGTCTCTTCTATGGGCCTGTCATTTGAACTACAACAGTGCAGCTGAAACACCACCACCACTCTGTACTGATATTGTATGAAAATGCTTCTGGACTTTGTTGAAGTCAGGAACAGGAGCTATGCATAGATCATCATCCAAAAAGCATAATTTGAAAACACTAGGTGACTGGTCACTGAAATTCATTACTCAGTTTCCATCTCTGGCAACTGCCTGCTCAAGCAAACTCCTTTCCATTGCCACCTGGCACATTGGCTGCACCAGTTACAACAGCACAACATATTATTCATGTAGGAGGGGCATTCAGTCCCTCTGTCTTTGCTTGGTCATCAGTGCCTCCCGAAGAGTGCCTGCTTTACCCCCGTATTTTTCTTCTTTAACATCAGCATTTATTCACACTGCTTCTTTTCCCAAATGTGGCATTCTTCACATAGCGTTTTTTCTCTCAGGTCTCCTCTCAGATTCTCCTATGCACCCGCCAAGCCTGACTCCAGCTGGGCTTGCTCATTCACTCAGTCTGTCCTGTATCCACCACAGTATCTCTCACCTTCACTGTAACCTCACGTACCCACTACAGTCTCATGTCTGTAAAACAGCTGCCCGCCATGTGAAACACCAAGGCCTCAAGCTCTGTAAACAAGATTAGCACCTGGGTCATCCCATGCTAACAGAAGCATTTCTGATGCTCGGTCCATTGGTTTAAGAAAGGGACTTAGAAATGCCCTGCTCCTTTCCCCTAATGATGCAACCTTCAAGGGCTAACTACAAGTGTACATTACATGGCAGCGAAGAAAGAGAGTGCATACATCCAGGTAATTCAAGGAGAAAACCTGTGCTGAAAACAAGACTTAGAAACCCTGCATTGAAAACAAGACACAGTGAATCTGGAGGTAGCGACACTCTCCACTGGCACAGCCTGGGACTCACAATTTGCTGCATGGCAGTGAGGTTTAGTCATAGCCCGGAAGTGATGGGCTGGCACTGACATTTCTATTCAAAGTATATGCAAGTATACTATCATAAAAAGGATCCCTAGCTTTCCCTTTAGGCCATTTGAGGAGGGTATGGAATCTTCACAGTACATTTCCTGTAGAGAGGAAGAGGAAAAACATTGAAGTGCTGTTACATTGTGATACCATACTAGCAAAGAAGATAGTGAAAAAAACCTCTTTCTGATAATATGTCACCACAAGGCACTTTTAATCAAGAGGAAACCTACGAAAATGTCCATCCTGGATTGAAAAAAAATGCTCTTTTGCTTAAATATGCAATCAATCAAAGCAACACAATTACCTGCCCTGAATTAAAACACTTGGTGATTTGTACCTTAAACACAGACAACTCCAGAAATACAATTATCCTTTTAATATTCAAAACTAAAGCAAAATGCTTCTGAACACTTAATAAATCTTCGGATGGAAAATTTAACATTCAGTAACATGTTATATTGGGTTTGCTCCCAGATGGATAAGTACCAATTTGTCACTTCGAAAAGAAAGGCAAGACTGACAGCATTTCTTAATTGAGTCAGCAGCTTTGCCAAAACACTCCACACCACTTCTTAACACAGGGCAGGGGCAGAGGGGAGGAACCTGATCCAAACAGAAACAGTTGTGCCAGGCAGACTTTGAAAGTACAGTCTGCACTGAAAAGGCCAGGGAGAAATCCCAAGGTCCTTATGATCAACTGAGGACAGAGCAAAGACTTGAAGATCTGGTGCCATATTTTGCTCACATACAGAAATATTGGCCAAAGCAGAGTAATGCAACTTGGCTTGTTTTTCAGTGATACCATCTTATTAAGTTGCACAAAAGAGTTCCATGCATTAAGACAATATTAAGATTGTTCAAATTGTTTAATTGTTTGAAATTTGATATATAGCTTTTTTCCTTCACTTTTTCTTTGTTATAAATTATAAAATACACTAGTAACTGTTAGAAATAGTTCTAAGTAGGGTAAAAGGATGCATTCCTGCTTTCACCACAGAGTTAACCAAATGTTCTTTCTCTGCCAATGAGAAATGAAAACATGATCATGCAGACTACTAATCAGCATTAATAAAGAGATTAACTGTACTTAAATCACTAAGCTCAAAATAAATATTAACTTCAGTTACGGGCCAGGGACCGTACACTGCTATAACAAAAAAATCAGCCAGTTTGCAAGCTGCAGATTAGAAGATAATGAACCAAATATTATTGTGATTAGATACAGCCCTCACAGCCCTCATCCAGAACATATCAATTTTAGATTAGAAATGGGGTATTAACTGAGCACATTTAAGCAAATTCTTTTTCAAATTTCATAGAATGATTTGGGTTGGAAAGGACTTAAAAGATCATCTACCTCCAATTCCTCTGCCATAGGAAGGGACACCTTGTACTACATCAGGTTGCTCAAAGCCCCACCTAACCTGGACTTGACCACTTCCAGGGATGGGGCATCCACGGCTGCTCTGGGCAACCTGTTTACTTTGTAATTTTAAATTTAAACATTTGATTGTAGTGGCAATCAAAAGATGTCTATGCTTCTACAGCAAGAGCATGGTCCTGAAGGAATAACAATCCCAGACACCCAGGCGTAAAAGTGAATCTGTCACATTTTAAAACGTTCTTCAGAGACCAGGAAGGGCTTTGTTCACCAGGAAGTACTCTTCCATCATCATGTTCTGCCTCTAATGAGCACACACAAATTCTCAAGTGGTGGCGGGCAGGTAAACCAAAATGGAAAACAGAGCACAACACACCTGTACATCACATTTGTAAAAAAACACTTCTGAATAAAAGCTAAAACTTCATTTGAACAGCTGCCAGTTCCATCGAATGAGAAAGGGGGTAGGAGTATTGGCTGGAGCTGAAAATTAATCAACTCCATGCATACATCCCAGGGAGCTGGGGACAATGGTCTGCTTCATCCTGAAAGGAATTAAACAAGACACAAGGCTACTTTGGAACAGCAGGAGCTTTACATGATTTGCATCATGGTGCTGCAGCTGAAGTTACTGTGGGGACAAATGGCTTACCATTAGAATGTAAGTCATACTAAGTAAATTGTAAAGAGATTCACAATATGTAAAGCATTTGACAAATTCCCAGGTTGACAGCAAGGATGAGGGGAAGGGGCATCCCAGAGTGTTTAAAGATCATTTTCTCTGGGTGTACAAGTATTCTAAATTTCCAACAAGAGCGGTATGATCAATGTATCTTCCTTTAGATGGATAATAGGTCATGTGATACACACAGCATAGAGACAAAGTTTCATTGGACAATCTTACCTCTCATTTTACAAACCAAAATATGACTTTGGATTACAGTTTAGTTTTGTAATTAGTAATTGAGCTGCAGAAAGAAAATGATCTTACAGTTCTTAGTGGCTTTAGAGCTATGGCAAAGTCTTTTAAGACAAGGAATTTTTGGTATGCTAAAAAAGCATTCAGCATATAAAAAGCTACATTGATAACTTTTGTAAAGGTGTAGTCTATTTAACAAGGTATGTTGTAATCCAGTGCTCTTGCACACATATATAAAGTAATAATCCTTTCCAAATCTAATTCAGAATTACAACAATGTAATTATAATCTTTTAATTAATGGATCCTCTGGTATAAAAATAAATGGTTGGCACATAAAAATGCAAAAATACTAGCTACCCAAATGCTAAATAAATTTAAAAGAAAACCCCAAACAGGATATAAGAAGTTGTCAGAACAAGGGTTAAGCATGGGAAGGAAAAGATGATTTCACATTTCTAAGAGTCAGTGCTGTGATCAGTGTTGGAAAGCTGTTCATCCTGCTGCTATGTATCTTATAATGACAGAATGGTTTGGGTTGAAAGGGACCTTAAAAATCATCTACTTCCAAATCCCCTGCCATGGATAGGGACACCATCCACTAGACCAGGTTGCTCAAAACCCCATCCAATCAGGCCTTGAACACTTCCAAGGATGGGACAACCATAGTTTCTCCAGGCAACCTGTTCTGGTCCTCCCTGTCAAGCACGTCTTCCTAGTATCCAATCCAAATCTACTCCAAGTTTTAAGCTATTCCTCCTTGTCCTGTCACTCCATGCCCTTGAAAAAGTCCCTCTCCCGCTCTCTTGGAGGACCTTTTAGGTACTAGAAGGTCTCCCTGGAGCCTTCCCATTTCCAGGCTAAACAACCCCAACCCTCTGAGCCTGTTTTCACAGAAGTGTTCCAGTCCTCTAATCATCTTCATGGCCTCCTCTAGACTCGCTCCAGCAGGTCCACATCCTTCTTATGTTGGGCGCTCCAGAACTGGTCGCAGTACTCTAGGTGGGTTCCCACAATAGCAGAGTAGACGGGCAGAATCACTTCCCTTGACCTACTGACTATATTTCTCTTGAAGCAGCCTAAGATACAGTTGTCTTCTCCAAAGACTCAGAAAATACAGAAAGGGCTGTCTAATAAAAAGCCAGTAAAAAGGCTAGAGATCTGGGAAAACACCGCACTGTGAAAGTGTAATTGCTTTATTATAAAAAAGTCTGATTAGAGTCTATAAATGCTTTTATAAAGAGAGACTATTGCCCAGCAAAGTATTCTTTAATTGAGAAAATGCAGAGGAAATCTAGATAAATTGATTTTAGCTGCTGAGGTGAACAACTGAGGAAGATGCTACATTTGCTGCCTGTGCTGTCTTCAAGCCAAAGCTGGGCATCCTTCTGGAAGGTACACCTGACTCCAAACTAAATTTGGGCAATCACAAAAGAGAAAATCCAGAAAAATGTAATACTTTGTCATGAGTTTACACCTTATAGCCCTTCTGGGTTGAGCACCTCTTCATCTGAGAAGCAGACACTACAGGAGTGCCTTCATGAATGTTGGCTAGCACTGACACTGGCAGCAGAGTGGCCTCCTTGGCTCTCACACTTCTCATCAGCAAAAGCATACAGCAGCCAAGATAAATTAAATGAATTAATCAGATTAGGAGAAACCAAACAAAAAAAATAGCAGCTTTGTAACTTTTCAAAGGATTTTAAAAAGAAAATCTCCTTTTCAGTGCCTATTGTACATCATCTTTGAGGGTTAAAAGAAAAAGGACAACAGTTCACAACGCAAATTTCTTTTAACAACCAGAATTAAAGCCTCTAAATCTCACTCTTGGACAACTTCACAGATTCAAAATTTATCCCAAATACAGGCATGCTTCACTTATTCTTTCAAGGGTATACTTTATCAAAGCTAGTCATATTATGGAAAACATTTCCATGCATTTTTTTTTAAATACTAAAGCAAATTTCACTCTCAACATTTGAATACTTTTTTTTTCTCCAAGATTGTTCAAAATTTTGCTTTACATACTATGACCATTATTAATAATTGTAATAATTTCTATGGATAAAGAAGAGGTTGAAAGTCTTAACTAGATTTTAGGCAAGGTAGTTGCTGTTTTGCATCAAAGACATTACAGTCTTATACTGCTGGTATAATTGCCTTCACTGCTTTCTGTTCTGCTCTACTATAATAACTCTACACTTCATTGACCTTCCCTTATTTTCATAAACTGTACCAACCATTTACCTTTATTTGCTCCTCTATTGCTACACTAAAACAATTCAAGAAGATAAACTATCAAAGCACAGGCTGCATTTGCAGAAGTCACACTATTTTGACCTCATCTTACCATGATTTTCCAGCTGTTTGACAAAAGTATTTCTTGTTTTTTCTTTTTCAGTTTAATCAGTTTGCCAAGTACTGAGACAGGGTGCACTAGTTTATAATACCCTGGATCACCTTCAGTGTCTATAAAAAAAAAGACAAGCACCACTGTGCTCTTTGCCAGCCCTCCGATATATGTTGTTTTAATGACACAATTTTACTAGTCAACAGGAATATTCCCCAAGGTCTATCTTGCCAAATTCAGTGCAGAGACAAGGCTGCCACTGCTCAATGTGTCCCTGTAGGAAGCAGTACATCAATAGCTATGGCTACAGTGCAGAAAGACAGCACAAAGAAATCATGATGGACCTGACAGAGCAGCCAAAACAGAGCTTAGAGCATTGGCAACAGAGCATAACTGCCTTGGGTGGGCAGCACTGCTGATACCCTCACACCACCCGGGACCTACAGCAGTTGACTGCACTGTGATGTACACAAGCCCACGGGTGTTAGCTGGAGTACTGTTTCAATGGTGCTCTGTGTAATCCACAGAGTTAAAGCTCTTGCTATCATGTTGCATAATGCACTTTTCCTTAAAACCAAACAAGGAGTGCGAGTCATGCAGAACTATGCAGGCATCTTTGGACAGTGGTGCTGCCACACAAGTCAAGGAAACTTCAGTGTCTTATAAAAATGTAGGTGAAAAACTCCAGTGCTGCTTGTCATTTTTAGAAGCTTCTAAAAATAAACCATGTGTATTGTTGAGCTGAAGATCTACAGAAAGTAGAGCTGCCTGTCACTCACAAGTGAGCCCACCAGACACGACACCAGGGTGTCAGCTCAGCACTACCTTCAAAAGGCAGCATGGCCAACGTGTCTGAGCAAGAAATATTAGCAAAGTTTGTAAGGGCTTGTCAAGAAAGTTAAAGGCACCCGCAAAAATAAATTATTCATAGAGTATTACTTGGAAAAAATTCACGTGTGTGACATTTTTACCGCATTTCAAGTCTCTAGTCCAGCTTACAGAATTACCAGACATTTTAATAATATTTTCTTCTAAACCTATTCTAATATATAGATGAACATCTTTTGTAAAAGTAAAGTAAACAGGCATTCATCTACCAGAACTCTCCCCTATTCCCAGAATTATTAGGTCTCACAGATAATGGTGGTCAGAGGGAACACTTCAGCCCACCTGGAAAAAAGTTACAGCCTAGTAGAGAGAATCAACTTAAAATAAAGCTTAACACTGAAAACATTATAATTGCCAGAAAGTGTGATACAGCCCACAAGCTCATATGACAGCAGTGGTTTAGTGGAGTGGCACTAAATCACACGAACCCACAATCTGCCCCAATGCACTAAGCAACTGTAAGGCATCTCTCATCTGACATACCTGTCACACAATATTTCTGCAGCCATTAGAGACTGGCATATTGGACAGTCACCCAAAGATTATTATAAAGGTATGGCAAGAATATTTCTGAAAGCAGCTCTTCTTAGTTATCAAGTTAATACTTCCTTTATTTGAAAAATCCCAAAGAATCTAAATCAATAGACAAACATTATTCTTTCAGGGCACACTCACAGAAGAAAGCTATAAATGTTACAGAAAGAAGAATGAAGAAATTAATACAGTTAACTTCTCATTTGCTTTACTCATAGCTTTTAAAGATGGTAAAATTTATTTTTCCTTCATTTTTTCTTTTACAAGACTCCAGAGAATAATGCTGACCTCTGACATCTTATAACAGGTTTCTTATCACTGCTCTTCACTAAGCATTTGTAATGCTTGACTGATTTTAGCAATGTGATATGTACACCTAGATACACAATAGCTCAGTAAAATCAAATGATGAACAAATGCAAATGTACATGGTCAGGTGTCTATTATGTAAATACATTTGTTAACTGGACTCCATAATTTGCATATAGTCATTAATGATGCAATCATAGGGAAAAAATAAGCGTACTAATCCATTAGATAATAGTCTGTAAAATAATTAGCTGCTTCATAGCATTTGTAATTAATGCACTTTAAAACCTTCCAAACCAAAAAAACCCAAACCTTAATCTTTGTGTGCCTAAGAGTATATGTTTGGCCACAGCTTTATTTAATTGAAGCAATTAAGTGCTACATATTCATGCCACTAGAAAAATCTACCAAATATCTTCCTCACCAACCTCTTAGGACAACTGAAAAGTCTCATTTTGAAAAGCATGGTCTCTCAGACACATTTTTCACCCACTACTCTGAGCCATTAGTCAGCTGCAAGCGTAAAGTGGTGCCACAGCAGCTCTACAGACCTGGGAAGAACCTGGCGACAAAATGCTCAGCTGGGCTGATTTGACCATACAATTTACACATGAAGTGTAAAGTATCTGTATGAGTAACAGGGTTACAGGTTATGCCTATAAGCCTGTAGATGCCTGCCTACCTTGGAAAACCCTACTTTCTATACTATCTGACTACAAGAAACCTATAATCTCACCACACATCCACAACAAAGTAAGGCACAGAGCAGAGCAAAGTCCCTGATGTTAAATGTCAAAAAAGGCAATAGTGAAGAGAGTGAAAAGGTCACTGGGGCATTATACCCTCTCCCTCTGGCTCTTCTAATCAATCTAATGGAACTACAGTCTGAAGAAATTCAGGATGCACATTTTTTATAGTGCAGCACTTGGAAAACAGATGCAATTCTGTGTCTTTGTAATTACAGCATCTGTACTGCAGATTGATAAAAGTTACAACATCCAAGTATGGAACTACAGTGAACCTTGTGATTTATGTTCTCATCTGAGTACCAGAAACTATGCAAGCATGTAATTATTTCTCTGCATTGGAGAAACACATGTTGAGGAGGCAAGAGTGGAGAAAACAAGACATCTTTGGGGCAGGAAAGCACACTAACCAACAGAGTCCTTCTCCTACTAGGGGAGAAAAAAACTTTCCTGATAGATTTGTGCAATAGCACCTGGAACATTAAAAAACTTTAAAAAAAATCAGAATCTCAATCCTACACCTCAGATTTATCCTTTATGGCTTATACTCACATCTTAAAAGACTGTACTTTGAAAACTACTTCTGTCATTGCTCATATGAAAGTTACTATAAAGATGCCGTGTTCAAGCGACAGGCAAAGTTATTTATTCTCATAATTTGTTTTTACTGCAAATGTTCTTGTTCTGTGCAGAGAACACATGGCTTGTTTTTGTAGAGCTCAAGCTAATTTCTTATACATGTTAAGAATCTGCTTTAAGGCAGGAATGCTTTCAGGTGGGCTACATGGAAAAGATGACAGAAGTCTCATGATACTGCAGACTATTTCAAATATTAGGTTTTAAAGCACAGGTGTACTCCAGGCACTCTTTTACTGTGTGCTGGGAAAGTAGCAGTAGTCATCAAAACACAGCAGGAGTCAATTCTAAAGCCAGGTACCTGACATTTAATCCGCCAATAAAATGCTGCTGGTGCACAGTGTTTAGGGCAGCCAGGTTAGCTGATAAAGAGCCCTTTTCATCCTCTGCTGTCTGTAATTACTGCATTCCCGTCAGGAACAAGCAGCACAGAACCTGTCCTGCACAAGCAGCAGTGCAAATAGCAAAGGGTAAATTCGGCAACGAACACCTAGTTTAAAAGAAATCACCTACACCAGAAAAACTATTAAGAAAACAGTTTATTGCTACAGATCAACAAACATTATCACACTTACTTAAGTGCACCTCTTCAGGGCCAGTAATTCAAATCTTTAGCAAAGCAGTTGCTTAATAGCGTCTTCTAGCAGACACAGAAAGAGGAATGGGAAGGAAAAAAACAACACACAAGGAGTCTGACTATGCTCTGGATGTGGTGTATGAGGAGGCTTCTGGCTCTGCCTCCTGAGACCACCACCACACGCTTTCCCCTGTATTTCTGCAGTGTACAAGGCCAGCTGCAGAAGTGAGCTTCATAGAGCCAAGACGGAGCAAGAGACTTCAAAATAAAAATACTAAATATAAATAAAAAGGGAAAAATATACAACATTCAAGAACTTTAGTCAAACTTACTGGCCCACCCTCTAAACACAAGAGAGATAGAATTAGTCTACTGCAGCCAAGAGAAACCAAGTATAGAATAAACATATATGTGTAACTAATTTTTGTATTTTTGGACCACTGAATACAGGGGTTTTCAAGGACATATTGAAGTGGTAACACTCAACTTATCCAGTATTATTGCTCTTTGCAACAGGGACCCAGAAATCTGTTTCTGAACTATGCAGTAACATGAATCACTTGAAATTTTAACATGAAAGCTCAAGGAGCTCTGGAGAAACTAGTCTAAAGCATCGTTGAGCAGGCATTGTCTTGCATAGCAGGCAGAAGTTTATAGCATGGAAAAATGGGAAACATACCAGTAGTGAAAATCTGGAAAGCTAAAAGATTTGGTTTATCAACAAACTAAAAAGTGTCTGTTGACTTCCTTGTGAATCCTTTTCACAGAATATAGTGGAAACTCATCATCCTATGCCCAAGGAAGGTACTCCCACCACCAAGGTGGGTACTCCCACTAATGCCATCTTCCATGTTCTTTCCTATCACCCTCAAGCAAGTTTGAACTCTTGGGTCACTAAGGCCTTATGGGTTTCAGTCCTGCAAGATATGGACAACCAGCTGCAGTAGAAGTGCTGTGCATACAGTATTACTCCCACTCCTGATTAGTTTACTAATGAACTTTTATTTAGTCTCTGAAGCTTCAGTTTAAAAGCACCTCAATTCTTGTTTAGTCCAAAGAGCCAGATGTGTTGAGATCCTGGGATCTAATGCAGTTCAGCACTCTGCAAACAGCTGAAGAGCCTCCTGGCAGACTCCAGCGGTGGTGGAGATATGAATGTATAATCTACCATTTTTCATGGAAACATAAATCACAGCTTCACCAGTTTTAAATTCAAGAAAGACTGGGGAGTGAGAGAGGAAAGAAGACAACCCAAGAAGGAAAGTAGGCAAGCAAACAAATGAATATTGAAACCTTACAGAGAACATATTTTCAAGTATCCTCACATCACATGAAAATTCCTGTTTCAATGCCCATATATATCACTTGCATGAAAATTTGCCCTGACTTTTAGTTACCTTCCTGGGTAGCAACCTGACCAGCGATCCCTGTGTAGGTTTTCCACCAAAGCACTACATTGAAGTACTTTTTTCTCCAGTCAACAACATGAGTGGCAAAAACAGTAGCAAGGCTCTGCAGGTATCAGTAATTTGATTTCTGAGGAGCCATCCATCACACAACTGTTTGACTGAACCCCCCCCCCCCAAAAGTTGCATAATCTATTTCTGTGACACCTCATGCTGAGCAGCTTAGCACAGGCTCCAACATAGCACCAGTTGTCTTTGCCAGCTTCCATCACACTTGGCATTTTATGGATGCTCCTCTGAAATTAATCAGTCAAAAAATTTGATAAATAGGTATGGAACCTCAACACAGTAATCAGGACTAAAAAAAATTCAGGTAAGTTGCATTTGTGGCCTTCAGGAAGACGTATCTTCTCAAAGTTATTTTAAGTGCCTAGCCAGTGGGAGTCAGGAGCTTGTAAGGCCATGCAGAATCTGCCACCAGCAGAGAGCATGGTTTTACATAAAGAAAAATTGATACGGCCTTAGAATGCAATACATGAAAAAATTACTTCGTAATGTATGGGCCATGAGAATGAGAAGGCAGAGCTAGAAATTTGTTGCCTGGAGGGTGCCCAAACTGGAAATGTTCTGCTGCTTAGAGAGAAAATAACAAATCTCACACAAGGACGAGTGCCATCAATTGCTTTAGTGCTGTAATGTTCTCAAAAGGAAAATTAATTCTGTATTAGGTTCACTAACAAAAAGAATACCTTGTAAAGACATTATTCAAGTCTTTCACATGTTTATTTACTTCTAAATCGGTCTACAGGAAACACCATTAACAAGATGATAAATTAAAATAAATTAAAAAAAACCAAAAACAAAACATAGGAAGGAACTTATGAGTTGGATACCAAACGTACACAACCTTAACAGTGGATGTTGACTGTTCTTCAATAATTCACTATGGAAATTTCACATTTTCTTGATAGAGGAAACATTTTCATTGGACTTTCTTTTATTTCATTAAGATAGTAACAGAAATAATAAGTGTGTTGAGAAAGTCTTAGCAGGATTGGAACCTTGATTTCTGCTTTTTTTTTAATCCCTACACCAATTTCCCTATTTCATAAGTAAAAATTTTATTTTATATGCAAGCAGTCAAAAGGACACACTTCTAAGTTGTCATTGGCCTTCCTCCACAACCCATCAGTTTTAGCAGATAGTCTCTATTTCCGTCATGGCTTTCCTCCACATTTCAGCAGCTTGGCTGATTTTGTCACGCGTGTGACAGAGACTTCATTTATACACACTTTAATGTGAAATGATTTCTGTGTATGAATTTAAAGGTTGAGGAATGGCAGCGTCCTATAACTGAACAGGTGACAGTCCCACCATCTATGTCCACCCAGACAAAAGTGTGAACTCAAAATTACCTCGTCTGGTGTAATGTGAGAATGGAAGTTTTCCATTGCAATGGATCAACTGCTAATCTTTGTCACTTTCAATTTCATCAGAACAACTGGAATAAAAATGCAAGTCAGACTTTCACTATTACTTGCAGTAGGCATGGCATTTACAAAGCAGTATTAGAGGCTTCTAGTTATGTACTGGCAATTTCTAAAACAAATCCATGTCAGATTTAAAATTTCCATGGTCCATTTCTCCTCAGAGTTGCATGCCTTATTTGAAAATTTAGAAAGAGAAACTGTACAGTTAAGAGAGTCAAGGTTTTTTCCAAGCCTTTAATACTTGCTAAGCAAACTATAACCAGATTTTCAAACTATCAGTCTTCTGACTTCTGAAGCTTGGCATACTGAGGCTTTCTCCTCAAAACCAAAGCTGTTAATCTTGTGTGACTGGAAGTGTCCAGACATACTGGACTGTGCATCAAGGCTCACATTGCCTCCACACACTATTGCCAGCACCTGCTCTACAACATGGGGTCATGGATCCATCTTTTGGCCCTGCCACGGAAAAAGACAAATGACTGCATCAAAGAGCAGCAAGAGCACAGAGTAGTTCAAATAGTCAAACCATCTGAAATGATCTGAATACTGCCCTAACTATTAATTTTTATCCCTAATATAAATTAAATAAAAGGAGTGAGGTTGCATGCTGCTTCTTTTTCCATTGTTCTACTTATCCGTATTGACAACACTTGGGGTTTCGGGTTTTTTTACTGATTAGGAGTTAAATAGAAAAAGGAAGTGTGAATACACTCCCATTAGAAGTTAGAAGTCTCAGTAAACTTTTAAATAATTATCCCCATTAGTGATATTAATTCAGCCTTATTATGTATATTTAGCATTTTTATCTAGCTTTTCTCATTAATTATACAGCTTAATATCATACTACATTTCACACAATTTAAAAATACTGTAAAGTGAGACAATACTTTTGCTGAACTCTGACTTTCTGGTGTTTTGTGGTCTGTCTTTTTGGCTGAATGCTACAATCACATTTTAATATCCATACTGCTGTACAGCTGAGCAGGTCCAGCTCCAGCAGCTGTTTCTTATAGAAACAGCCTGATTTCTGCTCACTGATTGACATGGGACATTCACAAGCATTTAGAGTGAATGCTTAGAAATCAGCAAAAGAGGGTTTCAGACTGGAGTGTGTGAAAATTTATATGTCTAAATTAAACTGTATGTCTTCCTGCATCATCACTATTCTCATATAGGCAAACACATCCAAGATCAATACCAAAGGCAGGTAACCTCAGTTTTGAGGAAAATCAAGAGCTGACACCAGCATGAACTATATAGGTTAAGGTTTTTTCCAGTAAATGGCAAATTAAGCAATGTTTTCAAAAAATCCATAGCAGTCATGTGGGAACCAATTTATATGTGAGCTATGATTTGCTTATTTTTGAAAATAACAAAATCTATAAAATTGATTTAAGAATAGAGTTAAAACCTCAACTTTTGCAAACATGCCGCAGGAATAGTTTGCAATCAGAGAGTATGTCAGGCATTAAATGAGGGCTATATGAAGCAGATGAAGAATGGTACGGATAAAATAAAGGACAATAAAGTAGTACTACAACAGCATGCAATGCAAACAGTTTTTATTGAAAATACAGCATATAAACTATTTTCCTGAGATTGCGCAAGAAAAAAAGAAAGAATATCTATTTACTGCATAAAAGTGGCTAATGTGGAGAACAAAATCAAGCTTATTTCAGACAATGGATTCAATTTTTAATGTCATCTGGGTGCCCAGTCTACTAATGATGTGTCATTTTATTTCAAAGACTGAAAATCCTTTCATGGAAAAGATTATTCTGGGAGGTATTGAAAACCACCTGAAAGACAATGCTGTCATCAGTCACAGCCAGCACAGCTCCATGAGGGAAAAGTCACGCTTGTCGAACCTTGTTTTCCTTCTGCAATAGGGTAGCCCACCTAGTTGATCTAGGGAAGCCAGTAGATGTAGTCTTTTTGGACTTCAGCAAACCTTTTGACACTGTCTTTCACAGTATCCTTCTAGAAAAATACATCCAGCATACAGTTACACAGTGGGTGAGCAACTGACTCACAGGTTGGGCACACAGAGTTAGATTGGTCAGATTGGTGACCTGTCACTTGTGTTCCACAGGGTTCCATCCTTGGCACAGTTCTCTTCAGCATCTTCATTAATGACTTGGATGTAGGACTGGAAGGAATGCTAAGTCAGTTTGCTGACAACGCTAAACTAAGAGGAGATGTCAACTCCCCAGAGGGCAGAGAGGCCCTGTAAACAGACCTCAACAAATTAGAGAGATGGGCAATCACCAACCACACAAAGTTTACACACAGAAGTTCCAGATTCTGCACTTGTGACAGGGAAATCCTGGTTTTATGTATAGACTAAGGAAAGAGTGGCTGGAGGGCAGTGCTGCAGAAAAGGACCTGGGGTCCTGGTCGACAGCAAGTTGAATATGAGTCAGCAGTGCCCTGGCAGCCAGGAGGGCCAACCATGTCCTGGGGGGCATTAGGCAAAGCATCACCAGCTGGTCAAGGGAGGGGATTGTCCTGCTCTGCTCTGCACTGGGGCGGCCACATCAATTATTGTGTGCAGTTCTGGGCACCACAACAAAAAAAAGACATTAAGCTATTAGAGATCATCCAGAGGAGGGCCACAGAAATGGGGAACGTTCTAGAGGAGAAGCCATATGAGGAGCGGCTGTGGTCACTTGGTCCACTCAGCCCAGAAAAGAGGAGATAGAGGAGAGGCCTCGTTACAGTCTACAACATCCTCACAAGGAAAAGCGGAGGGGCAGGTAACAATCTCTTCATTCTCATGGCTAGTCATAGAACTTGAGGAAACAGCATGAAGTTTTGTCAAGGGAGGTTTAGGCTGGATATTAGAAAAAGGTTTTTTACCCAGAGGGTGGTTGAGCACTGACATAGGCTCCTCAGGAAAGCGGTCACAGTACCATCCCTGTCTGAGTTGAAGAAGCATTTGGACAATGCTCTCAAGCACATGGTGTGATTCTTGAGGTGCCCTGTGTAGGGTCAGGAGTTGGACTCAATCCTGATTGGTCCCTTCCAACTCAGAATATTCTATGATTCTGCTGAAGAAGCAGATGGAACAGGCACAAACCATTCCTATCCCACTACATCTATGGCAGATAGGCTGTGATGATTTATGGATGGCTGTGCTCAATTTTACACCTTCTGTGACGCCACCTTTATTCCTTTTTGCAAAATGCTGATCTGCTACCAGTGGCAGCTGTGCTTTACTGTGACTGGTCTAAAGCTGACTGCAGATGATGACAGCCTTTCTAGCTTTTGAATCAAGATCCCTGAAACAGCAAACATTAAATTTAAACAGAAAGGTTTGTCAAGTAGCATGGTTTGGCATTCTCTCTGGTGGTTAGACACACAGGTATATAGTTATAAGTTTTATAATGAGATGTATGATTTCCTGCTACCTGCAAACAATTTTGGAAGTAATTTGCATCCCATTTTGAAACGGGGAAAAGAAGGAACAGCCACCAAAATACAAAGAACAAAAAAAAACTTCATAAAAGTCAAAAAGTTCAGAAAAATCTTTCAATTGGCAATGCTGCCAATTAGGTACTGCAAAAAGAGCAAGTCCTCCTCAGTATCCACGCAGACCCTGGAGCAGTAGTCTGTATCCTGAGAATGAAGTGAGAAGAGTAAGACCAAAACAATGTAAAGTTCAAGAAAATGTTCAGCATTTGACATGGGTTGTCTGGCAGGAAGAAGGAGCCTCACCACTGTTATAAGGCCAGCAAACCCTTTGTGGAAAAAAGTCCTGTATAATGGAGTCAGACTCCTAGAAAAATCATTGCTGCCAGCAGAAAAACAAAACCAAAAGCCTTTGTGTTATTCCTTGAGGATTTGCAACAAACATATGGACTTGCATTTGCTCACTTGTATTGTGAATCGAAGGTGAACACACAGATTGAGTGTCTTCTGAATTTTATGAGAGGCCAACATTTTAAACCTAAGAATAAAGAATCTGGGCTCTTTTCCAGTGGAATTAAATTGGTTTTTTAAGAAGGAGAGCCTCCTTCGGAAGAAATCAGTCTTGGTCCCAAAATCCACAGGCAAACCTTCTTAGAGGAGTTCATGGTAAGCTGATCAACTTTACCCACAATGGTTTCCAGGTAATTTACTAGAGAAAATTACGTGTTTCTGGAACTATATTTAGTATTTCCATTGGTTAGAAATCATCCATCAATGAGCAGAGGTTAATGAAAACCAACTCTAAACTTCAATACAACCTATGGATCACTATAATAATGTGCAGCCATTCTTACCTCTGACTCAGTTTCTTTTCTCAAGGAACGTTTCCTATGGTCTCAAGCAGATAACACATCCCTGTGAACAGGGGCCAGACTCAAGTCATTGTGTTTAAAACAGGACTTTTCTTTCTTTTCACATGAAATGTTTCAGCCTGACAGGCTTGCAGCCATCCACACCACAGTGCTTCCTAACAAGCAGCCAGCCCTGTGAAGCATTGCATTCACGGCTGTTTGGTGAAATCAGCAGGAGTGGTGGCTGGAATCAAACTCGTGTGATTTAAATTGATACCTGCTTCTAAATTACAATTTGCAGATCCATATTATGTGACTCATTCAATACTTGCTAAGATATTATCAACATTAATGAAAACCAAAGAGGCACACTGCCACAGATCTAAGCATTGTGTGAGACCCAATTATCCTCTACACACAGGGTCACATAACTACTTGTAAGCCTACCCTTCAACCAAGCATCCTTCTTCAATGTGCCAATAAAAGTATCTGGTAATAAAGATTCTGGAAACCTGCATGTTGCTTTAAGTACCACTACTGGAAACAAATTTATTTTATTTTCGAGATCTGCACAATCTCCTGGTCTCTTTTTATTCTTTCCAGTACTGGAAAAGTACTTGACAATACAAACTTTTAGTAATTTTGAAAGACTACTCAGAAGTGCTATTGCATCATACATTTCAGTGGCATTAATGTGAACAGTTTTACCAGTACCACAGTGCAAAGTAGATTTGTTTTGTTTTGTTTAGACCTGTCCTTTTTTTTGTTTCTGACAAAACCACAATCTGGTCAACTGTTGCTTTTAATTCTTTAACTGGTGTCTCCCCCATAACTACTGATGCTCTCTGACTTTGCCTACAAAAGTATGTTGCTAGCTTTCTGTACGTGGAAAAGTTGGAGTATGAACACCTTTATTGAAAAGGGAGACTATTTTTTCCTTCAGAAAGTAGAAAAGGAAAAATAAAACCTTCCACAAAAAAGTAATAGAGAACATTAACATTACTAACACTTTGAGAAAACTCAAGGAATGGTAGAGGAAAAATGTAATAACGAAGGCCTGAATATTAGAAGAAAACAAAAAAGATATTTGCTTTTTCCTTTGCCCACTGCTCTATGGTATCTGTATAATTAAGAGTAATAAATGCCCTATGATGGATTCCATGAATCTTGCACACAAATAAGATACTTCAACATAGAGAAAGTAAAGAAATAATTTAACGTATTCTTAGGAAAATCCGGAAAGTGACTATGAGCCATGGGAGTTTTGGGGAAGCAATAAGCTATTCGCTTTTTTGCCAGCACAGTTATAGTATGAAAATATTTATGTAAACTGCAATCATATTTCCAATTGACAGATAGAAGACAGACATCACTGGGTCGAAGAGTATAAATTAGCTTTCCACAGTCTAAGCAACATTTAGTTATCGTTCCCATCTTCATTCGCTAGCTCCATATGCTGGCTCTCACTTTCCAGATTTCTCACGTTCACCACTTCTCAAGTTTGTAAGTGCACACTAAAATCAATCTGAAGAAAAACCCTGAGTAGCCACATTTACTGAACTACTTCAGCCTAAGTGAGACTAAGAGATGGGTTTGAAACTCAGGGATACAAAAGAAAGGGAGGAGGGCTGAGCTAGATGTCATCACATTTAGGGAGCACAGGTGAATCTACCGAGTGATAGCACAGAGACTTCTCCCAAGGTATGGGGTCACCTTCCCATCCTTGCACATAATATGGTATGTGGAGAAACCTGACTGTATCAACTGCAAACTCACACCTGGCAAAAATCCTTCCAAAACTGACAGAAAGGAGAAAACAGTTTTACATTTTCTTAACCCAGATTAGGTGATTTTCAGAACTAAACAATGAAAACACCTTAAGTGAGGATATCTTAAAAAGCTGATTTGCCACTAGTGGATTTTTTTTTGGAAGCACAAAGACACAAGGATCTCCCCAAAGTCTTTGAGTTTCGCTATGAAGTGATCTGAATTTCACTGATGTTCAGTTTTATCCAGGTACCTGAATTACCTTCAATATTTTAAAGTGCACTCAGAAGGAAAAAAAGATTGTATCAACTTCAATAATTTCTCTTTCCTTTTTCCTTTCCTTTTTTTTCAGTTTCATCATAAATAAACAGGACACTTCAGTCTTTATGTGGAATGGGAAGATCCAAACTACAATGAAGTCAAGTCTAAGATGTTGCAGCTGCTGGTCCACATCACATCCTAGTTGGTTTAGGAAAGCCAATAACCCTTCCTGGTAACTGCATGAAAATAAGGCTGTATCCTGGATGGTTAGGTTTGCCTTATGTAGGATTCCTGTCTACTGAAGGACTGTTAGAAGCAGAGTGACATGGCTGTGACACAACACCTACTTGTCACTGTTCATTTAAAGAAAGTGATTAGACAGAAATTTCATACATCCCCAAGCTGCTCCAAAACTCATCACAATTTTACAAATGCTATTATTCATGAGCATCAATGCTCATTTTAAATGTTCCATTATTTGGAAGTCCAAGCAATCATCAAGAAAATTGTAGTTTTGATTTGTGGAAGTCACAAGTTTTCATTTTAATTTCAGCCCTTTGATTTAGTGACAGAGTAGGCATCTGTCTGCAGGAACAGAATAAAGCAAAATAAATCTTTGCTAAAAAACTCCAAACCCTGTACATTAGCATACTGCAGGAAAATAAGGTGATCTTAATAGAAAAAAAAAAACACCCAAAACAAAAACCATCACTTATCAGATGCACGCACACACACACACACACCCCAAAACCAACCAAGAAACAAAAAAGCCAACTCCATGTAAGAGAAGTAAACTTAGAGAAAAAATGTTTTAGATCTGCACCATAAGATTAAAGATCTGCAATGAACCCAACTGCCACAGCAATCACAAGCACTAACCTGATGCATCACACCAGGCAAAAGAGAACAAGTACTTCTATTTAAGCATAGCTGAACACTAAAGGCCTGTATTTAAACAGTGTCTGGTGGGCTTCTTTCTTCCCCTGGGGTATATTACCAGAGGGTGCTTCAGCATATTATGCAGCATCCCTTTCCACTACCCAGCCCTGTTAGAAAAGGGGAGATGACAACCAGCAGTGCTGTCACATTCAAAGGAGAGCAACCACGAACCGCCATGGTCCAGCTC
Source organism: Pithys albifrons albifrons (assembly GCF_047495875.1). Taxonomy (NCBI): domain Eukaryota; kingdom Metazoa; phylum Chordata; class Aves; order Passeriformes; family Thamnophilidae; genus Pithys; species Pithys albifrons. The sequence goes on along the minus strand of NC_092459.1, from coordinate 49,491,865 downwards.
AGCGTTGTTGCTTATGTGAAAGTTTAATGAATCAGACCCAGCCTTAAGGGCAGCCTTAGACATAGGTTAAGTACAAAATTTTCTTCTCTAAATAAGACATCCCCAGAATAGTTTCTTGCCCACCTCTGACTTATTAGTTACCTTTCCTTAAATTTTTATTTACAAGTTGTTGTTCCTGCTGTGAGTCCAAATATATCCAATATAATAGTACACTTGGATGAGGAATGCTACAGAATCCTGGGTGCCCTTTGATACACCATCATGTTGGAGGTATTGCTGGAGGTAACCCTGAAGATTCAGGGACTTGTTTAAACTAGCTCTGACTGCACAAAGTAACATTATGGCTCATGTAACAAGCAAACAGAATAGAAGTCAGTTCAGAAGGGATCTAAAATGCTCACTCACAGGTTTTGAAGCTGTCCATGTAAACACAAGTGTAATACAGGCACTGAATAAATGCTAGGAAGAAGGAAAGGTCTCCATGGAATGGCGGACTTGCAGGACTTGCACAGCTGCAAACCTGACAGTCACACTGGTATGAAGCCAAAGCAACAGCACACAGAGCAACCAGACCAATTTGGGGGTGGGCCAGCAAACTAATCTAAACCTTCCCACCTCCTAAAGCTTAAAGGGAGTGGTGGAGTACTGTTGTGACCTTGGCTGACTCTCCAAAAACATAAACAGCAGCCTCCAGCAAACCAGTAATGTGCTGGCAACAGCATGGGCACCAGCCACACCATCCTGAGAGCAAGGAACTCCTTCCTGGGCATAGGACAGAGGATGAGGGACCATTAACCATCATCTCCTTCACCATGAAACTCATTTTAGAAGTGAGAGCAAAGGGTATGCAGGATATTGGCAGCACAACTAAATGCTTCATCTACCAAGTTCTAAATATTTCCATTTCCAGGCTTTTTTATTGTTTTTTAGTATGTCATGACAACACAATTGTCCTTAAGAAACTTTTGCCTTATGAACTCCACAAATTATTTTTAACACTTATTATCTACAGAAGCAAAATGATTCCTTAATATCTATCTGCAAATCCTTTTAAAGTGATAAATTCTTTCTTGACAGGCCTTCAACACACAATAAATAGAAAAGGCAGATTTAGACTTAGGTAGTAGCTATAACTCTTTCCTAAATCATTTGGATCATGTTTCTTAAGAAAAAAACATGCCAAGAAAGGGATTCTGGGGAAACAACAGGGAAAGCCCATACATACAAAAATATCACTGATGCTTTTCATTTGGAAAACTACAGGGGTAGCACAAGATCCAATTAGCTGCTCTAAGATCCCAGCTTTATTTCCCTGGGTTCTGAGAACATTTGGCTAAGTTTTCAAGGATTTTCCTGGAGGAGGCAAATCTTTCATATGAGTATTGGGCTGCTTATATCCCCACTGAACTTGCCAAACTAATACAGCAAGACAATGCAAGGTTCAATATTCCCTGTATGGCTAAGCTGGATTCCTATTAGACAAACACTTAAAAGAGAAAAACTAAGGGGATAAAATGAGAATACGTACTAGCAATTTTAACAGGAGTCAGCAGATGGATTAGCTTCAGAAGGTAGGACTAGTGTACAACAGTAAAAAAGATAAAACATTGTGTTCTCTAGCCTTGAAAATACCTTTCAAGATGACATGACAGGAACTGTAATGGTAACTTCTCTTATATGTGTATATATGAACACAGTAAAAGCCAAAGGAACAGGGTTTTATAGATGACCTGAAAACATCTCCTAATGTGCAGGAAAGCAGCTTAAAAACAAAACAAGAAACTGGGAACTAAGGAATAACTGAATCAGAAAGCAATACCAGAAAGATAATGAAAAACAAAGCAAAAGTTGCTCCTGGTTCTTTCAGCCATGACTTTTCTCAAGCCTACTAACATATCTGCATTTACTTCAAAATTATATATTTTGTATCAAAAACTATTTGTCTGCATCAGCCCCACACACATATATGTCAAGTCACCAAACAGGGCTTGGTTTACTTAAATCTGGCTGCTAAATTATTAAGGCAATTACAAAACTGGCAATTAAAAATTGCCCTCAGCAGGTGGTGCTGCCCTGTCTGTTGCTGCACCTGTATCTCTGCACTCTCTGTGCCCAGGCTTCATTTGGCAAACAGCGCTATAAGCCAACATGGCAGCAGACCCTGGCTAACCTTCTGCCCGTTCCACCTTCACTCAAGTCAGCTTGTCTTTCTGGCCTGACCCTATTGCCATGTCTTCCCTTCCTTTCCAAACCAATTGATATTTGTCTGGCCATTCCTATATTAATGAGTAGTTTAAGGAAAAGAAAGAAATATTTACTCCACCATGCTGTAAAAATGTCCACAGCAACTTAACTTGAACAACCTTCCCCACACTAAGAGGTCTGACAGTAAATGAAAGGCTGTGTATGCTCGTGGTCCTGTTACAGGCAGCTATACTGCACACCCTTTGGACACGTTTAGGCTACAAAGAAACAATTGCTGCCATGCCATCATGTTGAATGACTTTCAGGATAATAAAGAAAAATCCCTGCTAGAACTATCTAGGAATTTTCTTACTATTTACTGTAAGTGTAAATGTAGAACGGGTAGGAAATTGTTCCAAGCCCTGAAGGATATAAGGGCTTCTGCTGCAGTGACAGAAAATGAAATTGGGAAAAAAAAAAGGATAACCCCAAACAAAAAAATCCAAATGAGAGAGAGAGAAGTCTTCCAAGACTGCTGCAAAGCAAAACCATAACTCAAGGCATGATTTCACCTACTCCATTCAGGCCAAGTGGAGCCTGAAGTTGAAAAGGATGATTCTGCTCCTTCCTCTCAGCCTCTTCCTTCCTCCGGGACCTGACATTCACACAGCTGTGAAACAACTCAGACCCACAAGCTTACCCAGCTGAATCCTACAAACCAAGGCAAGAAGCATGGGGTTTTGGGGGGCAGCTGCTTGCTCCAAAACACTCCATGGTACACAGTTGCTAGAGTTACAGTCTTTTACCTACTAAAATATTTTTCTGCTAAGCATTTAACATTTTTGTTAAGAAAATGTCAAAGAAAGATATTTAAACAGTTACTTAGTTTTGTTTTGAAATGGAAGATGAAAATGAACCTTCTCCCACAGTTTTGATTTCTGTGAATCAGCAGTTTCAGACAGAAAAACCTTTGGCTGGAAAATTCCTGATCAAATTTATTCCAGTTGCGCAGCCATGCAGTTAACTGCTGCACTAATACTTTATCTGAACCACAGCACCCAAGTTGTTTCATAGTTTCTTCAGTCACATGCTGAGAGGTTTGATAATTCATTACTTAGGTGAAACCCTACTGACTTATGAGTAAGGACTAAGTGGTATTTCTGCACCCTTAGTTGCCAGGGTTACTGTTGTCTTTGCTGTCAGAACTGACGAGGGGCTGAAGTAGTCTCTCCATCCCCCAAACTAATCCAATACAAATCTTGCCAAATAAATGAAATGCATCAGTGATCCATGGATAGGCACATGCTTCCCCAGTATAGAACCACCTCTTCAGTGCTTCTTGTCCCAGTATGAACAAATCTAATTTTAATCAAGTGCTGGTGTCATGAGGCAGCAGAACTTAGTCAAGCAATGAAGTGGAGAAAATTAGTTGTATTAACAACTAATGTACACATGAGTTTCACATAATCCTTCACAAACTAGAACTGAAAGGGCACTGGAGCAGAAACAACAATGTTGATGTCTGGCTTGGCATATTTAAACAAAGAGAATTACTTTACTGATCCCCATACACTATTATTATTGCATTAAGCAACTAGACAAATGCAAGCAAAAAATAGCATGAAGTAGAAAACCAATGTCTCAATGATCTTATTGTGTGCAAATCCTTGAAAAGTTCTATTAATGTCACACAATCAATACACAATTATTGACAGCGCAGTCTTGGCAGTTTCATGCTCTTTGAGCTCTCATTGAACAAGACCACAGTTTAAGTTACCTTTTCCATCACTGGCTCTTTAGTACTTAAGATTTTGTGTCTGAAAACACATGCCTATATTTCAAAAATCCTAGATACTATCCGCTATCTTATATATTGCCTTGGCTGAGATGTTCTGCAACAGGAGGACATAACACAGAAATGGCAAGGCTCAGCAACTCAAGTTGACAGCTAACGACACATAAGGAAAATGCAGGATAGAAGTGGCACCTTGTGCTCCTCTTCTGCTTCAGGAATGCCTGAAAGAGCAGCAACCCTTCCCATTCACTAAATGCATCCTACATGAACAGAAAGGAAAAGTTAGCCATCAGAAGGCTGATGGGGTTCAGAGAACGCACAGAACTTGGCATCTTCTACGTACCATGTATGCAGCACTCCAAACTTGAAGAAAAACAGAAAGAGGGTTTCAGCAATAAAAGCAACTAAGATAAATATATCTGTTAAACAGCTCTCTCCCAGCACTCAATGTAACTTTTACATGTTGGTATCTAAGCTAATCTTCTCCATAACTGTGCTTAAAACTGTCCTAGCATCTCCTACACTACTGTAATTAGGATTGCTTTTTAAGGATATCTTTTCTGCTCCTTCAGACTCAGCCAGATCCACTTACATCCACTTACTTACGCGTAACTTACAGCACTTCACCCATCAGCTCTGAATCCAGATCAGTAACTTGTCTACTTGTCCATTTAAATTGTGCTTGGCCTTCAATTTTGTAGTGCAAATACCCCCTTCTTCCTTGCTGTGGCTCACACCTCTCCTTTTTTATTAGACTACAACTGCTCCAGCAAAACAATATAAAAAGGGTTGATTTCAAGCACTTCAGTCAATGAGTACCTTATACAGAAGAGCACTAAAATAACACCACTGGGCTAGAATAACACCAATTCCACATTAGGACTCATACAAAAAGCCTACTGTTGATGAATGATAGAAATGTAATTAGTAGGGGTTCACAGCACTGTTTAAGTCACTATTATTTAGAAGAGCCATCCATACCCACAGTTGGGCTTTTGACATGCTCTGACTTTCAGAAGCAGTAGTAACCAAAGCAGCAGTGTCCCAGAGGAGCTCACAAGTGTTATATGAAACCGGAGGGATTTCATTGGCTGATAACACACCAGGCCTTGCTAGAAGATCTGGCAGCAAGCAAGCTATGTTTATGATGTGAAGCTTTGCAACATGCTGGGAAGGGAGGAGGGGGCTAGAGGAGTTGTGCTCTCAAGGAGTGCTGCAATTTTTGTTCATAGTTTACAAGGCTGTTGAAGAGGCATTGCTACACTGCCAGACATCGTCAGTATAGGCTGGTACCACAGCAGGTATCAAATTCCTTCTGTGTCACCTAAGGAGACCACACATGCACCTCTGAAAGAAAAGCATAAAGAAAAGCAATATTGCCAAATTTCCTGGTTTCTGTTTATTATGATGATAACCATAGATGTTGACAATCTTTCCAACAGTATTAATTAAAGGCAGTAATCATAAAGCCTTCAGAAAAGTTCCTGAGATAACATCTGATGATAACCAACAAAGATTCTGCACCCAGAGTTAATTAAAGGTAGGAAAACCAAAGAATAGTCTCCAGAGTAAGCAAAAGCATGTTTCAGAAATTAGTGATTTAGCCAGACTCATTCTAGCCTTTCATCAAACACACACCATTGGTAACCCAAACACAAATCATATCTCTATGTTGCCATTAAAATTGAGGTACATACTACATTTGTTTTATTTCTTTCTGAAATTTCTCTGCTTCTGTATTGTCATATTCAAAATGTGCCACATCTTTCCAATATAGTGCTTCTGCGCTGGCAATGATTTCGGCATTGTTTTTTGGGGTTTTTTTACAGGCCTCTAGTTAGTATAAGGAATGTTACTTTAGATTTTATCTTAATGGTTCCATCTTTCTGGCACATCATCCTAGTTCTCCTTCTTTACTAAACTGATCTGTTTATATTTTACATCACAGCATACATGCTTTAAAATAAACTCATAACTGAAAACAAAAATTTTGAGGGTTTAGTCCTTACAAAGCAGCATACATAATGGAAACTTCTATTCCCTAAGGAATATGAGTCTGGTAGTTCCAGCACTATTTCAAATATTTTTTTTTCTTCTGGGAGTTGATTCTCTTGAGACCACAAGAAATATTTCTGCCCTCCCCCTCCTTTCTCCAAAGGAAGGATTCTGCACATACAAAAGGGGGAACAGCAGGACACGGACAGCACCCACCAGACCTTCCTCTGTTTGCCATCTACATCAGAGCAGAAGGGAGAAAAAGTTTAGGTTTAGAGCAATGAGCAGTATGTCTTTTTATTAGACCTTGCTGCTTGACTTTCCAGATGCTTTCTTAAGGATCTTGGACAAAAGACAGTTGCATGTCAAGAGATAATGGACCAAGAGAATGAGCATATTAGTGAAATAGGAAACCTAAAACATTCAACATAAAACACTACTGAATCAGAGAAAGAAAAGAACATGCTTACAGGATTATTTGGTTTAAAATCCTACTGACTATTTCACTATTTCTAAACCTCCAACCTTCAATGACAGTGTCTTCTTTTTAGTTATTATTTTATAACCAAAAAAATTTATACAGAATCTTCAGTTATCATTAGATTCATAACAGGTCACCAAACAGAGCAGTCATTCTGTTCTGGTCCCTCCCATTCTAATAGATGAGTGGGCAGTGCACAGGAACAATGTCCCAGGAAGGCAATGAGTCTTCCCAGGATTTCACTGACCACATACCAAAATCCCAGGAAGGGGATGTAAGTTCTACAATTCAGAAAACCTGGAGGCAAAGCTGTTTTTAATTAAACTGGCATGTTTAAGACATTTATGCAAGCATAAATTGAAACAGGGGATTTCAAAAAGAGGACTGCAATTCTTTACTTGTGGTGATAAATTTAATACAAATGATTTTCTTAGCACTTTGAAAGCTCAAACTGTTGACAGGAAAGTTGGTTCTCTGGGAAACAGTGCGAAAGGGTAATTATATGACATCTCACCCAATACGACCTTGAGATTCAAAGCCATGAATCAGTTTAACACTGCTCTGTTCTGCATTTTTTTTAAAGTTCTTTCTGGTATGTCATATATGGAAAAATTGGCACCTGGACAAGCATCAAAGTCTCCCAAATTGGGGATTAGAGTGAGCTCATCCCATCATGGTAAGAACTAGTCTTTGTTCTCAGTGTGACATCTTGCATTAATAGGAGATCATTTTCTCACAATCACCACCATTCATCTGGAGTGCAACAGGGTCTGCATCGAACAACTCCTCATTGAATTGCAGAAAACAGGGAAATAACTGCCGAGTTTTCCCGGTTACGCTATTGATATTTAAGTGCTGTTCTCTGTGGGGACATAACAGCTTAACTCCAAAGGGCCTGTGACCTATTTCCATGATTGTGGCTGCACTAATGAACAAATGGTTCCTAAAAGGATATAACCACATCTCTGAAGTCTGGAGAAAGACAGACACTCACAACATAAGGATAGATTAGACAAATTCCAAAAAATTTGTTGCTTTAATTCTGTACTGAACAACAAAACAGATGTTTGTGTACATATCGACAAACACATATTTTAATATTGATCCTGTATTTTAGTTCTAAATCCTCTTGGCTCTGAAGCCATTCTAGCAGCATCTTAGGTTTGGGGGAGAGAAAAGAGTGAAGTTCTGAAAACACAAATGTTGTCCCCATGCCCAGCTCTACCACAGCTGTAGAGAGCAGTAAAAGAAGCCCATACCAATGTAAAACATTTCCTTTTCACTTGACTATGTGTTCAGTGCTGTGTCTGTTTCACTAATGAAAGCTTAAGTCATAGACAAAAATGTCATTTTCATTGAGAATCTGCCTTTTCATCCTATTTGGCATCAGGGGTGGCAAGACTAAAAGGTCAGCAAGATCATGGACATCTATGAATGAACTTAAAATAGCACTTGAACTCATACAGGCTCCAAGACCTTTGTTTCACATGAAACAAGCATCCAGCTTGCTTTCTTCATAAAAGCACAGTTCCATAATGCAATTCTTCATCCTTAAGAAATCATGTTCAATCTCATTGCTGTGGGTTGCATTTGAACAGTACCAGGCGGGAATCTAGTTCAGTCATATATGTGAAAAACCATTATCTCTCTTGAAAATGGGCATATGCAAAAACTCTTAGATTACTAAAAAGTTTGCAAGTTTAACTTGAGGGAGCAGAGGCCTCTGTGCTTCTAATCATGGGCTGGGCTAAACTTAACACAGAAGTCAATAGATAAGATACTGCCATGTGAAAGTTTTGCTCAAAACAACAGATGTGATTCCATCTCTGTATGTGACAGAGATCACATCTGCTCAACTGGATCCTTAATGATCATTTGCCAGGTGAATGTCACAAAAGTGCAACCAAGTCCAGCTGTTCTCTCCCTAGCGAGGGGAGTACTTCACAACACATCATTTTTAAGAAGCTCACTCTATCAGTTTCTTTCCTTTCCCCATAACTGCCATGTAGCTTTCCAAAGCAATTTACATGTGAAAAAAAATCAAAGGACTAGATACTAACTGTTCTAAAATATGATGAAAAAAGAATTTCACCTCTCTGACTTCAGCCTTGCAGAAGTTAAGTCTCACCTAAGATTTGCACTTGGCGCACTCTGTAGTTCATAGGTAAGACAGGCGCCTCCAGAGAGTTATTAATCTCATTTGTCTCACACAGCTGTACCCACCACTGGAGAGGAACATCCTGGTTCTCCATGGATCTCACAGACTGTCTGGTCAGGTCAATCTGGCATTACAAAAGACTTTCATGGGGAAAGCACTACTAGAATTGATGTGTTCCCCTAGATGCTGTGATTCTCTTGAATCCGTACTTCTCAAAGAAAAACCAGACTGCAAAAACATAAAATCAGCTCCCCTCACTTAGGCCTTTCTTGCCAAGAAACTAAATCAGCAAACCTCTACAAACAGATTTTTCAAGCAAAACCATTTTAAAAGGGTATTAGCAGTTCAGAGACAATTCCCTCTAGTCACACATTTCAACCACAAGTCTGCATCCACTGCTGATATTTTCTGCATCCCAAACAAAGAAGCCACTCAAAAAGCAGCATCAACCTCTTTGAAAAGTGGTCTTCAACAATTCCCAGCCTGTGGATTAATACACTTATGGGTTATTCTGCACTGCTGATCTAATGCTCCTTGGGTCGTTTACTGGCTAGGAAGTTGGAGAGACCAGAAGCAAGTCCTTAGCAACTTTGTCTTGATGGTAATGGACTAGTTTCAAAGAAAAACAAATATGCAACTTCTGTGTTAATCAGTGAAGATCTGTAGATGGTAAGCCCTAGAGTAGGCTGTCCAAAGAGGCTGTGGATTCCCCACTCTTGCAGACCTATTGACCTGAACTGCACCAAGCCACGAGCCACCTGCTACAGCTTTGAAGTGAGTCTGACTTTGAGCAGGCGATTGGACTAGAGACTGTCAGAGGTCCCTTTCCCTTAGAATATCAATGATCCTCTAAGGTCTTCCAAAATGGAGTTGTATTTTTTGATAAACATTCTTCAAATTGAGTTTTTCACTGCTTGATGAAGCAGCCAATAAATATATAAGTACTTGGTTAAGTTAACTGCCTTGCACCCACCTCTATTTACATTTAAAATCTTTCATTGCTGCAGGGTGGGGCAGGTAGGGTGGTAGTGATTGTATAAAAATAGAGATTGTATAAAAATATCAGAATTGGAAGCATTAAATTTTGTTTTAACCCACAGAACTTCATAAACACGCAAAAGAATTTTTTTGAGCTTTTCTGTTTGATTATAAAATTTAAATAAAGGATAGAGAGCTTAAATAAGAAAATATACATCTCCATCACTACTGAATTGCACATAATTTGACACAAAAAAGACTGTATCCAAGGATGTATCGCTAACAGCCTTGAGCAATTATACCAAACACAGGGATGTTCACTGCCACCATCACTATATACTGCCTAGTCTAAGTTACACGTGACATCTGATATACTTTTCCCTAGCTTTGATCCCTAAATAACATAGAAATGGCAAAAATTGTAAGTGCCCTTAAATCCATTTTATATGAGTCATTACAAGACTTCAACTGAAGATGACTACACTTGTGTAATTCTCAAACTATATTTTATTAAATGCTTGAAACACAATAAATAAAAGTTACTAAGTTAGATCTAAGGCCAGGGCTTCTAAATATACATCATGGCTCATCAGTGATGTGATAGAAGAATTACACCACTGCTTTTAAACATACTGAGAAATCTCACAATTGTTAATGCTGTATCTTATTTATTCCCACTCAAACTTTGTGCCACAAACCACCCTCCACGCTATGCTGAGTAGGACCCTTTATTCTGCTACCTTTTGTCTGTCTTTATAATAAAATGATCCACACTTGAATAATCAGACTTTTTAATCTAATTACTTTTTATTGCCGTGCTCTAGTTAAGTGGTAATATCTGTAATCTCTCCTGTGCTTTTAAGTTTAGACTTTCCGATAAATATATGTATACTGCAAATATTTTTGAGATAGGTCTGTTTCATCTGTGTTTGGGCTATGAAACACCGACTCTTCTGGACCCTGTAGGTGTTACTGTAACACAACAGTCAAATAATATTCTAAATGTTCCACCCTGGTCACACTGAAATTGAGAGTCTTCAGCAAGGATTGTGGAAGGCTTCAAGATTTCTTACTTGTAGTAAGTCTATTCAGAGTTGTACATGATTTCACCTTTCTGCAATCAAGATAAAAAGCATATGCATAGACATGCTCTACAACATAGAATAAATCAATGGATCTGAGCAGTTCAAGCTTCTTCCCCTGTTTTTTAAGTAATCAAAAAATCAGCATCTCACTTGGGCTCCCAGATTCTGGGATGTTTTCCTACTGAATGTCAGACAAGCGACAGACAATTACACATGAGCTATTTTAAGACACTTGAAATTCAGTGGTGATAAAGTACCACCTATAAGGAACAATTCATTAAATCTTATTTTTTTCCTTTGCATTTTGCATGAAATGCATTAATCTCACAGGTGTCTTCTCTACACTGACTATATGGAATAGTCCAGACATGAGCGCAGGTGCAGGTGTTCATGTCCATGCTGATGAAGACCCCAACATTTCTGCTAGTCTTAAACCAGGTGTTACCACTGCCATCAGACTTTTCTAATATAACAACTGTTTCTCAGCTCAAAAAGGTGATGAAATAAAACCTTCCACATGTGGTTGGAACAGAGAAGCTTGGCCTGATTTCACAATATACTGGCATACAAGAGTACAATTTCCCTTAGTTACTGATACTTGTTCCAATGCTGCCTGAACTTGCAATTGATTGTACTTTTTAGAAATTACTGCTACAGAGAAGGAAAAGAAAGAATAACTTGAAATCTCAAATGGCTTGACAACATCAATGCCTCAATCTCATGAAACGGGAATCCCTTAAGCATTTTTCTGACCCAGTTTTCCTCTTTCTGTTGTGAATTACCAGGCTGCAGACAACCTTTGTGACCCTGGACTCAGAATAAAGGGATAATGCCTAAATGTTCTCAAAGAACTGGTGCCTCTGGGTGTCCATCTTGACATACGGGAACAGGGACAGATTTTAATGAATCATAAAAACTGAAAACATTGTCTGAAAACATTGCTCTTTTCTGAAATCTTAAGCCATAGGTAGCTTATCTTTGTGGCACATTTGCACATTAAATGCTTCTCACTGTACCAAACTAAAAATTACCTTGATTTCATTCCTGCCTCATTGCACTCCCTTTTACATTGTGTGCTGTACTACAGCAGTGCAGCACAACTGACAGGAGCACTACACCCAAAAAGTGACTCTTACTGCTTCCTTTGACTACACCCTTGCTCTCATAACACCACCAGTCATTGTGGGTTTGCTCAAAATCCATCCATGAAGTTTGAAAAAAGTTATAGCCATTTTCAGTGCAGCACACAAATATAAATTGAACACATTGATAATAGACTTAAATCCTATTTTATAATTATAACAAAATTATAATATAACAAAACTCTCTATGACAGAAAAATTCTCCCCTTGCATACAAGATTTAACAGCCTAGTGTAACTCAGGATAAAACAAGCAACACAGCAAGAAGAAAATCATTTCCACCTTTCTTAGTTCTATCATAGTGCCAAGGCTTGTGCAATTCATCTCTGTCCTGAACTCATCTGTCAGAGCAGAGATGCCTTTCCCTTGTATTTTCTGGGCCCAATCCCTCAAAACATTGACTTCCATAAGAGCTATTGATACTCATCAGGAATGGACTTTTGTTAAGTGGTGGAGAAATACAATCGGAAAACTAGCAACTTTGCTGACAACCAAGTGAAGGCATTTGCAGACTTATTCAATATATCCAGGGGAGATGCATTTAAAGTATCAGTCTGCTGGGACCTCCCTCTTTCTCTAAAACCCCACATTTGATCCTAATTAGTCTCAGCTTCTTCTCAGATTCCTATTTCCCATCATTTGTAAAGTAAATTCAACAGTGAAAAAGCTGTGTTTCACTCCTTGCATTTTATCTGCTGTTCCCAGCAATTTCATGGCTGTCCCTTTTACTAGTTTTGCTGTCACTGAAGTCTCCAGCAATTCCTTCAAATTCGAGGCTTTGGCTTAGTCTCCATCCCCTCTGGCCCATTTATGACTTTCAAGATTCTGATTCAACACAACATCCCAATTCACACCATCTACTCTCCTCCTGCTACTTCAGTACCGGTGTCTTCTCTAACGATTCTTGGTATACTCCTCTATAAAGCACTATGACTTCTCCATTGCTTTGTCCATTTCCTTCTCTACCCCCATGAAGTCTGGGATGAATAGTATCTGTTTTATTTATTTGGTTTCCTGTGGGAGTACATTATAAGGCTGCTCTGTTCTGTGCAAGTGGGATGCAAGAAGGGAGGGTCTCTGCCTGCCTGCTCCCAGCTGCAGCACACTGCAGGGGGTGGAAGTCACTATTGGGAGCAGAAAACTCTTCCTTCTCCAAAAGCAGTGGGTTGAGCTAATGTGGGAAAAACCTTCCAGGCCACAGGATGTGCAAAAGACATACAGGAAGAAAGAAGGAAGGCAGGTGAGCATCCCAGAGTAGCAAGGGACCCTGCAGAAGCTACTCAAACGAGAAAGTCACCAAAATGAAAACAATGACCCTGCAAGAGTGAGCAGGATTTGTCTTCTTATCATAGAACAGAATCATAGAATGGCTTGGGTTAAAAGGGACTTTAAAGATGATATAGTTCCAATCCCTACCGTGGGCAGGGACACCTTCCACTAGACCAGGTGGTCTGAGAATTCCATCCAACCTGGCCTCATCCACTTCCAGAAATGGAGCAATCACAAGTTCTCTTGGCAACCTGTTCTACTACCCCACCACCCTAACATGTAGCCTTAGAACAGAATAGATTATGCCCTTCTATTTTAATCTGTTCCTATTCAAAAGTTTGTGTTATAACAGAGTTAACTTCGCTGTATTGCCCTATTGCTCTGTGGAAGATTAATTTTATTCACTGAGTCCCTCTTCCACTAGTTTCAGTGAACACTACTCTCCCTCTCAACTTCAAACCAATTGAGATCCTCTTCTGCCATGTCTCAATTAAAATATTACATTTGTGGCAATGTACAAATACTCATCTTGAACCCCATATATTGCTCTGTAGAACTGAAGGGGTGCAGAAAGAAAGATATTTCCATTTAGGTGTCCGTACACAGGTGTCCACAGATGCACCGGTTGTGTACACTACCATTACAATGCATATCTAGTCAATACAATCCATGGATAGTGACTCAATTAGTGTTTAAGTCAACAACTAAGTTACAATCCACTCATCAAAAATATCACACATCGCCAAGTCACTAGGCATAACTGTCTAATGTCACCTAGAATACCCATGCTAGCTCCCAGCTGCCTGTCCAAAAGGGCATAGAGCAGGTCTCCTCCTGCGGCACCAACCTGCCTGTAGAGAGGTCTCAGATCCCCTGTAGCATGTCTCAAATGCTACTGTGTGTTTAGGTAATTGAATTGAGGCCCATACTGTTAAACAGCTAAATCACTGCTCTCAAGGCTTTACCGACCACAGACTCTAAGCACCAGCCCAGTACAAACTTTAACACTGAATGGTGTCCTCACCCTGGCCCAAGTCCCACCTGCTGCATCCTCCAGGATGCACTCACAGCACTTAGTGCTTTGTGACTGTCGTAGTAATTCAGGAAGCAACAATAGCAGAGAACACTTGCCCTTCTTTCATTTCACTATACAAATATTTACCTGCTAATCTTTAATCAAGATGGATAGTATCTATTCTGTACCTTGCTTATTAGATGAACAGGATATGGGGTTTTGACATCAGTGGTAGCAAACTGCTGAAGCTGCCTATAGAAAAGCAGAAATTCTTGCAAATCCAGCATGATAAATAAGTCACTTAGCTTTCTTTGGATGAATGGATTCATTATGTGCAGATGTTCAGTGCACTTTTGCAAGTTTTTATGGAAGAAAAGGTCACATTACTATTGTGTTACCTGACCAGAAATGAAGCATGGACTAATGTAATCAAGGAAATAAATAAATAAATTAAAAGTTTCCTGTGTTTTTTTTACTTAGAACCTCAGGAGAATCTAAAGATACACGCAAAATGAGCAAGACCTGGAGATGCTAGATGACTCTCATGATGAGTAACAATTCCTTGAAAATAAGAAACTGAACTTTTCATCACACAGCTGTCAGTATAATGTCTCTTAATCTGCTTTGACAATTTTACTAACATATCCAGAAAATCACTTTAAACTGTACTCCAACAGATCTCCAAGACAAAGAGAAAAAAAAAAACAGCACAAACTATTTCATTACAGCAAGTAGGGAATTTAAGCATAATTTCATTTATGCCTTGGATTAAAAAGTGACTCATGCGAGCACTTACACTGGCGACTACAGGAAAAAAGCTAATTATAAATTGTAACTCAATATTTCTGTCGAGTTAGATGACAAAGAGCTCCTTATTTTCAAATCTTATGGCAGCAGAGTACAAAAATCATCTTTCAGATACTACTGACATCTTGTAGTAACTCAGTAATTCAGAGGCATCCCCCATTACTAGCAAGGAATCAGATCATCACCACAAACATAAGTTTTCTAATTACTTCAACAACAGACATGGTCTAAATAGACATTATCCAGAGCAAAAAGTGCTGCAAAAGTAGTGCTAGGGCAAGGTAGCTGGTGAAGAAAATGTTTTACAGTCTAAAAGGCTAGTTAATCAGGAAGATTTTTGTTAGGAAGGTCGTATCTCAGGGAACACAGCAGCACGTTCTCCCCACTGTCACAGCACAATGAGGGGCCAGGGGCTCCACTACAGCCAGGAGGAGTGGGAGCTCCCCACCAGGGCAGGGCTACCTCTTCAAACTTCCCTTGATTGTCTGTGATACTATTAAAACACACAATTTCCAAGTGAGAACGAGTAGGAAATACTGTTTCTGCTAACAAACACACTGAACCTGGCAAAACTGAATGCTCCAGTCATAAACAGCATAGACAAAATAAAAATTACTCTTTTTCTTTTTTGAACATCAGTAATAGCACAATGCCTTATTACCACAACAGTACTGTGTTAACATGTGTGCATCCTACATCTGATTCTTAGATGCTTCAGCAAAAGACAAAGAACATAAATAGAAAAATACTCCATTACAGATGTCCAAACCTGAAATCCTCAGAGTTTGTAGTAGGGAATTTTGGTTTGCAGTTCTTCTCTTTCTTTGCTTATTTTGGCATGTGATTCACTGTAGAACTGTACACAGAGTAACAAAATGCAGGAGTGGTGATATTCCAGAACAGCGTAAAAAGGAAGGTGCTAAGTGGACATCTTTCAACTATAGCACAGAGCAAAGAATCAGCATATTATGCTCAAATCCATGTACACTGTACATGGTGAATTAGCCCTGCCTAGTCTCTAGACATTCTGGTGTTGTACAAGATTTGCAGTAGATGTTCACTCTAGTGGTTACCTCCTATTTACATATAAGAGGTACACTGCCTATCTACCCAAACACTCCAGCTAACCCATGCTCAATCTAGGAAATCACCAAAACAGTAGTTCTACTGAAAATAGTAGATCCAGTAACGTTGCTTAAAATTAAGATGATGGGGCTATTAAGATGATAAATGGCTTTTGGATTCCTTCCTATTAGAGTTTCCTATCACCAGCTAAAAAAACCCAAAAACCTCAACTGCTAAATCAAAGCATCCAGTGTGAACAGAACTCTACTACACAGTATTTTGTTTCCATAACAGAAGTCATGGCTGAAAAAGATACTAATTATGGCAGTAGTGCAGCTGTATTAATTACAGCTGCATTAATTACATCTGCATTATTTAGAGCAAATTTCTCTAACTAGGTTGGCACTTAAAAGTGTTTGTTCAATTGCAATACATTTCAGACTTTTGTCCATCTTTCCTCAACAAGCTGGTGAAATTTTAGGTTAGTGCTGTGGGGCTTAAACAGGTACCTATTTAAAGGAGGTGATGTTTCCTAAATGTTTTGTCTTCAGCTGCCCTTGAGTTATCAAGGCAGCCAGTAAAACTGGCTAGTGGGCAGAGCTCAACCGGTTCCACCTATTATCTGCTACAGCCCTCAGATACCAGGGTTTTGTCTCTCCCTTTGGGCCTGCCCTGACAAATGTCAGTCTACAACATTCCAAATTGCTAAAAAATCTTTTCAATTCAAACTGATAAATTCAACAACCAAAACCCTCAGAATTTACCTTTACAGGCTACATGAAACAGGATAGGACAAATAAAACCTCTGGGTCAAGATTTCTCAAATCCTGACGATCGGCTGAGTTTTTTATTAGTCAATGCTCTCATTAAAAAAACTCAGAACTGCAGCAATGGAGACATCTCCTATGCAAGGATGGGGTAAATGAACATGAACCAGACCTACGTGTGGTCAGGATCTTTTTGAGATTTTTTTTTACAATCCAATACATTTGTGCCTCAACCAGTATGTTCGTGCCAGTCTAGACACTTGCATTCTAAGTTTAAGAGGTAAAGACTTAGAAGTCTACCTATACATAAGGAAGAAAAACTGAAGAATAATCAGTAGAATTAAGCTGTTGCCTTCAATATTGTCATTCCACTGAGAGCAAAAGACAGATAAACAGTATCATACTGAATTTGTACCATAAATTGACTGCTGGGACACCAAAGTCCCATGAGTCCCATAATCAAACAGATGTGCAAGAAATGGAAGGAGAAGGAAATGGAGAAGATCACAGGAAAAAGACTTGGGGAGAACATAAGGCTGCTCTACAGCAGTATAGCATATCTTTACTTCGGAGTTGGGATGCTATGACTTTGCTAAATCATTCCAGTCCTAAATTCACAAGCAACTAACAGGCTTTTCACAACAATTGAGACTTTGCTATATACTTGAAGCATTTCAGGTCTAGCAACAATATTAATAAGCAACTGCAGATAATATGTTCATAAATGTAATTAAATTTTAAAACCTCTAAATATCTAAACAGACATGAATCACAACATATCCAAAATCATACTGTTTCTTTAGAATCAGTGTTTTACATAGGTGTATATTCTCAGATGAATTTTTAGCTAGACTACAATGACCAAAAAAGACAGAAAACTGAAGACATTCAGTTTTCAACAGCACATAGCCATAACCTGATCTAACCAGAGTTTTGCAAGTTGTGATGACTAATTAAATAAATGTCACCATTTGCAGGAATATGTTAACAGAAACTCTGTGCGTGAGCATATACATATATGTCCATGTGTGATACTCGAATTCATTTAACAGGTGTCTACTAAAAATATGTCTATACAACAAGAGAATGTTAAGTAAAATTAAAATCTCAGGCTTAACTGAAGAGGCAGTGAAGAGGTTAAGGCTGTGGAAATAGAATGAAAACACAGAAAAATATTTTAACACCAAGTAAATAAATCCTCAGGCCAGGAAAAACTCACTATAAATATTGTTACTGATAACACTAGACAAATTTTGCTTAAAAATGATTACAGAAATGTAGAAAAGTATTCTTTCTCAAGATACCTACTGGCCTGAGAGGAAATATACACTGTAGTGAAGCTTGAGATATAAATTGCCTGCATGTGGCACACAGCCTACATGAACATTGATTAGCCTCCTATAAAAAAAATCCAAAAATGCATTTCCTGTATGTCAGCCAAAACACACATCACAGGATATTCAAAACAGCATAAGGGTTCAGACAATCATTTACATACACCCCAATAGACATTAGGAACCCTACTCCCCTACATTATAAACCATTTATAACAATATACATTAATCAGCAGACAACTTAATAACATAGGCATCTGTCTACTGTAGCCCTGATTGTCAGCATTAACTACAGCACTTAATATACTACAGATGATATACTGCCTGAGCCAGCAAGAGCAGCTGTTAACCACTGACAAGGCAATGAAGCAGCTGATCTGCTCCATCTTAAATTCAAGTAAAACTGCCATTATCTCCTGAACAGTGACCCAGAGGGAATATTTATCTATGCTGTCGGATAGATTAACACTGTTTTAGATATGAATTGCATTATATTTAAGAATACTCCCTATGCCACTAGACATATATAAAAACAATCATTAGTTTATTATTGTAACCCACATACGTCACATGATCAGGGTCCACTACCAAAATCCACTTGTAGCATCTTCTGAATTGGCAGCAAAAGCCACTTGCTTTTTCCATGTTGCAAATCACATTCAACTACCCAAGAAGCCTTCAGTCACTCTAGCTTATCCATAACTGCAGAAAACATTACCTAATATAACACACTTTCCCTAATGAAGCCTAAAAATGTAGTGGACTCATTACTTAAAGCGGTAATGGGGCAAAATTTAATTGGCAGGAATTGGTTCAGGGATAACAAAGTCTGTGCAAAGAAGTATGATTAATGTTTGTTGATCATAATATAAACTGGAGGCCCACAGCACCAGGAGTAAAAGTAACCCACATTACCTGTTTGTAAAGCACAGCTGGCTAGGTGATTAATTTTCTATGATCAAAACAATACACTCACTTGTTGCTTTGTTATAATGATTCGGTTTCCTTCATTCAACATTCTGAACTGCTTAGTGTTAATTCTGCTCTTTCCCATGCATGTTAGTTCAGTGGCAACCTTCTCTTTCCTTACTCTTTACCTTGTGTTGCTATTTCTCCTGGAGTCTTGACACTGAAGGCTGTGTCAAATATCACTTGGTTTGTCTCTAGCTATTTTTCTCTTTCCCAGATGAATAGCAATCTCAGCTAGTTACTTAAACTATCATTTCTGCCCAAAAGTGACAAAAAGAATAAAGGGGCTTCAAAATCCTTAGATGGGAAGAATGAACAACCTTAGTGTTTCATTTCACCTGCATTCCTCTATGAAAAAAGCAGACAAAAACTATTTATAGTGGTGACATTTTGTGCATCATAAACAAACAAATCTTTGCAAAACAAACAGTGAGATTCAAATACAGCATGACACAGCACCAGCAGAAGGGATAGTTTCACGTAGTGGTACAATCAATGCTGCATTTCCAAAATACACCTAAGTGACATACCTAGGCCTACAGAAATTAAACCCCAAAGCAGAGACTGATGAGCAGTCTCCAGCTGATCAAAACCACCCCTAGTAGAAAGAGAGCACATGCAAGGAAAAGATGAGTCTGACTGCAGTAAGAAAAGGCATGAGGTCAGGTTGCTGTGGGTAAGGAGCGACTGCTTAAGGAGGTTTCAAGAAGTCAGAAAGAGGCATCTCTCAGATAACTGGGTGGCCTGAGTAATGATCATAGAACTTGGATTCTTAGTGTGAAAAAAAAAAATCTGATCAATTGGAATTTAATTGCAACACAAGACCAGACAGGTTTTCGTTATCACATTCAGATCTTGTAGACTAGATATGGACATATTTCCATATTTATTCATCTGTGTCACTGGTACTTGTTGACTGATAAAGGAAAAAAAAAGAACTGAATATTAGCACATAGTCTCTGTCCCTTACAGAGACAGGAAGAATGCAGCTCACTCCCACTTCCTCTGAAACCCAGCAGCCATGAGACACAATTACGGGTCAGTACAATGGAGCGTGCAAAAACTCTTTATAATCCTGTCACCAGTGAGACTCCAGAGAAATTTAATCTCAGACAGTCTGAAGAACAGATAACCAGAGACAGTCAACTAGCAATTTCCTAACAGCATCAGTGAAGTTACTGCCATGCATCACAGACATTTATTACCAGGGCAGAAAAGGAAAAAAGTAACAGATTTGAATTTTTTTTATCTTCTGTAAATCGCACTAGTTAAATGAAAATAGAAAAAAAGTTTTAAAGGATAGTGTTCTCCTTTTTTGTTTTCAGTTTAAATGCCTGCGATTCATTAAAGAACATGTGCAGGGAACCAGAGCCAAAGAATTCCTACAATGGGAGTAAGTGAACAGGAGCTAAGGTCTGGTAATTACATAGGACAAGGAACCCTTTCACCTTTCCATTTTATGACTTTGGCATTACATGGGATACTGCTAAAAGGAAAAGAGAAGTGATTATAACTACTGCATTAACCCAAGTTATGTACACAATACTTAAACTCTTATTTTCTCTCTGCTTACTATCCTCTAGTGACTAAAACCCTCCCATTCTGAATTCCCACCAGAGTGACCGAAAAATCAAGCCACTACATACTGCACAGACTTTCAAGCAATACTAAGAGATCACTTTATTTGTAACAGCAGTAAAAAGCCTTAGTACTTTGCAATTTGCTTGGCAATTTAGTAGAATATCTGATCAAAATAGTTATTTTGAAATACTGTGATTTTTTTTGTGAAATCAATCCCCTTGTAATTAATTAATATCCAAAACTCGGTGCTTTCAATAGAGAGTAAAGACTCTACAAAGGGTGTTTTTCTGAAATAATTGTATCAGAATATTTACTGTGAAATAATTATTTCAATACATTTCTGATTATTGTAGTAAAAAGCTTTGTCTTCAATGGTTCTGCCTGGGAAAGATTGTTTGGGGTTTTTTTTCCACAACATTTAGTTCTTCAGCAATTAAAGTTTTTATATGGACCGTAGCTTCAGCTGAAAGAATGGACAGGAAACACAGGGTACCAAAACTTTATAGCAACAGAAGTGCTGCCCTGCAGCACAAGTGGCAGTGCTCCAAAGACTTCCCTCAACTGTCACAAAAGCATCACCACAGAACACATTGATGACACTTAACTTTATACAGCTACATGCTTAAAAAAGACCCTCAAAAAGTTAGCGCTAAAGAGTGTAACACCATAGCTAATGAGACCAAATAAACCATGTACAGCCAGAGATGCAAAACTAGGAGCATCTAAGAAATAAATACCAGAGGAGACAACTCTCTGATTGTTCAGACATAGCTTTCAACCTCATTTCAGTAGATGACATCAAGTTTATTGCCCAGGCTGCTGTTTCACACTACACTGGATGTTGGACAGTTTCTTTGTTGAAAACTACACATAAAACCCACAAAACTGTAGCACTACTTTGTTTAAACTTATTTTTATTATTGAAGGCATTACAATAATTTTCATGTATGACAATTTTATTTTGCAAGTCCCACATTTGCAGTTTGTTAGATGGAGCCAAGTCCAAACCACAAGCTACGTGGCACAGCTACTAAAAGACAATAAAAGGTTACTCCAAGGATCCATGCTCTGTGATGCACATTACAAGAGCTGCTCAGATTAAAGTGATCTAGTTGAAGATGCTCTTGCTTATGCAGGTGAGTTCATAGAATCATAGAATCGATTGGGTTGGAAAAGACCTCCGAGATCATCGAGTCCAAACCTTGGTCCAACTCTAGTCCATTTACTAGATCATGGCACGCAGCGCCACGTCCAATCTCAGTTTAAAAATCTCTAGGGATGGTGAATCCACCACCTCTCTGGGCAGCCCATTCCAATGCCTGATTACTCTCTCTGGAAAGAATTTTTTTCTGATATCCAACTTAAATTTCCCCTGGCAGAGCTTAAGCCCGTGCCCCCTTGTCCTATTGCTGAGTGCCTGGGAGAAGAGACCAGCCCCCACCTGGCTATAACTTCCCTTCAGGTAGTTATAGACAGTGATGAGGTCACCTCTGAGCCTCCTCTTCTCCAGGCTAAACAACCCCAGCTCCCTCAGCCTCTCCCCATAGGGCTTGTGCTCCAGTCCCTTCACCAGCCTTGTTGCTTTTCTCTGGACTCGCTCCAGCACCTCAATATCCTTTCTAAACTGAGGGGCCCAGAACTGAACACAACACTCAAGGTGTGGCCTCACCAATGCAGAGTACAGGGGAAGGATCACTTCCCTGGTCCTGCTGGCCATGGTATTTTTGATACAGGACAGGATCCCATTGGCCTTCTTGGCCACCTGGGCACAATGTTGGCTCATGTTGAGCTTCCTGTCAATTAGTACCCCAAGGTCCCTTTCTGCCTGGCTGCTTTCCAGCCACTTTGTGCCCAGCCTGTAGCGCTGCATGGGGTTGTTGTGGCCAAAGTGCAGGACCCAGCACTTGGCCTTATTGAACTTCATCCCATTGGAATCAGCCCATCTCTCAAGTCTATCCAGATCCCTCTGCAGAGCCCTCTTGCCTTTCAGCAGATCGACACTCCCTCTCAACTTGGTGTCATCAGCAAATTTGCTGATGATGGACTTAATCCCCTCATCTAAATCATCAATAAAGATGTTAAACAGGACTGGACCCAACACAGACCCCTGGGGAACACCACTAGTGACTGGCCGCCAGCTGGATGCAGCTCCGTTCACCAGCACTCTCTGGGCCCGACCCTCCAGCCAGCTCCTAATCCAGGAGAGGGTACACTTGTCCAGGCCGTGGGCTACCAGCTTTTCCAGGAGTATGTTATGGGAGACAGTGTCAAAGGCCTTGCTGAAGTCCAGATACACCACATCCACAGCCTTCCCCTCATCCACCAGGAGGGTCACCTGATCGTAGAAAGAGATCAGGTTGGTCAGACAGGACCTGCCCCTCCTAAACCCATGCTGGCTGGGTCTAATCCCTTATTCACCTTGAAGGTGCTGTGTGATTGCACTCAGGATGAACTGCTCCATAACCCTGCCAGGCAGGGAGGTCAGGCTGACAGGCCTGTAGTTGCCACGGTCCTGCTTGCAGCGCTTTTTGTGGATTGGGGTGACATTGGCCAACCTCCAGTCATCTGGGACCTCCCCAGAGAGCCAGGACTGTTGGAAGATGATGGAGAACGGTTTGGCCAGCTCTTCTGCCATCTCCCTCAGCACCCTGGGAAGGATCTCGTCTGGTCCCATAGACTTGTGAGGATCCAGCTGACCCAGTAAATCAGTAACTATATCTTCCTGGAATACAGGAGGGGTATTCAGCTCCTTCTCCCTGTCTACCAGCTCCAGAGGCCAGTTGTCTTGAGGGCCACCTGTCCTACTGGTGAAAACTGAGGCAAAGAAGGTGTTAAGTACCTCAGCCTTCTCCTCATCTTCCTTAACTGTATTTCCCTCCAAGTCCAACAGAGAATGGAGGTTTTCCTTGCCCCTCCTTTTGTTATTAATGTATTTATAAAAGGACTTTTTGTTATCCCTAACTGAAATAGCCAAATTTACTTCAAATTCCACTTTTCTTTCCCTAATTTTTTTCCTGCATGACCTAGCTCTATCTGTAAATTCTTAATAAGTAGCCAGCCCTTTTTTCCATAGTCTGTAAACTTTCTTTTTATCCCTGACTTCTTTCAGAATCTCCCTATTTAACCAAGCTGGCTGTCTTCCCCTCCGGCTGGCCTTTCGGCACACTGGGACAGCCTGTTGCTGTGCACTCAAAATTTCCTTCTTAAAACATGTCCAATCCTCCTGGACCCCCTTGCCTTTAAGGGTTGTTTCCCAGGGTATGCTCTGAATCAGTTTTTTGAATAGGCCAAAATCTGCCCTCTGGAAGTCCAAAGTAGAGGTTTTAATGGTTGCTCTCCTTACATCCCTGAGGACTGAAAATTCTATTATTTCACTGTGCCCCAGGCGGCCTCCAACCACTACATCATCTACCAGCCCCTCTCTGTTTGTAAACAGTAGGTCTAGCGGGGCATTCCCCCTGGTAGGCTCATTTACCAGTTGATGAAGAAAATTGTTCTCTATACACTCCAGGAACCTCCTTGACTGCCTCTTCTCTGCAGTATGAAGCTCCCAGCAGATATCTGGCAGGTTAAAGTCACCCACAAGAGCAAGGGCTGGAGATTTTGAGACATTCACCCGCTGCTTGTAGAACAATTCATCTCTTCCATCATCCTGGTTGAGTGGTCTGTAACAGACACCCACAAGGGTGTCAGCCTTGTTGGCCTTGCCCCTGATTCTGGTCCACAGGCACTCAACCTTGTCACTGCTGACCTCAACTTCAACAGAGTCAAGAGACTCTCTAACATATAAAGCCACCCCTCCACCTCTCCTTCCCTGCCTGTCCTTTCTGAAAAGCTTGTAGCCCCCCACAGCAGCACTACAGTCATGTGAGTCATCCCACCACGTTTCTGTGACAGCCACTATGTCATAGTTTTCCTGCTGCACTATGGCTTCCAGCTCCTCTTGTTTGTTTCCCATACTGCGTGCATTGGTGTACATGCACTTCAGCTGGGCCACTGATTTCCAGATAGTCCCTTTAAAGGTCCCTGCTGACCCAAACTATCCTATGAAAATTAAAACTCATATATGGTTAGTTTTCTTATTTAGCTGGGGATTAAATACACTAATTTACAACCTTCCTAAACTTTATGACCTGCACAAATGAATATATCCTGAATTAAGATGTCCAAACTTCACTGAAAAAGTTCTTTGAGATACAAGAAATCTACAAACTTTGGGAAGCTGTCCCTTGCAAGTACTAATAATTTTAGAAAAATCTAAAATACATGCTGAAAGATTGTTTCCCTGTAAGAACATGACCTTTGAGTAAAAAGTGAAATTTCCAAAGTCAGAAGAGGCACGAAGGTGACTGACTCTCGGCAGAAGTTGACAGCGACTTAGTGCCAGATTGTCATTTATGTTCTATTCTAATGAAATGCAAGAGCTTAATTATAGGTCATCATGGAGCATTCTCAACATTCAAACTTACTTCAATGAGGGTAGGAGGAGAACAGACTGGACGGGCTTTTTAGTTAGAACTGTCATCCCCAAAACAAAAAAATAAATAGCAGAAGTGTTATGTACAATGCAAACTAATTACTTGCATGGGAAAATTAATTACTGTGATCCCAAACAGCAGCAATAGACTCTGCCCTCCCCAAACCGATTGAGCACATGAACAGTAAGTTAAATTCTAGTAGCTGCAACATGCAAGTGACCTCACACTCACTAGACATTGTGCTGTACCCAAGTGTCTGCAGTTAAGTATTCCTATGAGATTACCAAAGTCCTATACTCACAGTAAAAAACATTTTACTGAACTTGGTTTTTAACACCCTGAAAGCAAGCAAGCAAAAGTGGTCAACATCAGACCTTTGTCACACTCTCTTCTTCTTCGTGACATGCTATGAGCAAACCACAAAGCCCAAGTTCTTGCACTAACAGAGCTGGCAGCGCCAACGCTCAACTCCAGTCAATAGGCAGGCTGGCGGCTCTAAAGTCCCTGCACCAACCAATTTGAGATGCATGAGCTCCTGGCAGCAAAATAATTATTTCCTCAGAGGTTCTTATTGTCTCCAGCACACCATGAATTCTGTTCAAGTTCAATGTCAATTTATCACTCTACATTACTAGCAGCAGCTGACATCATGGGTGCAATTGTTAAAGAAAAGGGAAATTATTTCTGCCCTCATACATTTAGATTCCCTTCCTCACAATAAGTGCAGCAAAGGAAAAAAGCTTTGAGCAATCTGAAATCATAGAATGACTCTTTCTATAAAAGCACTGCGCTTGTCCAGCAGACCCCTCTATCTACCATCAGTGAATAATATCAGGTACCAGAGAGACCTGAAAAGCAATAGACAGAGGAAGTATGACCTGCAAAAAGGAAGTATTTTTAGAGTACAATCTATTTTTCCCCTCTCTAACATGCAGCACATTCTTTGGGCTTGCTACAGCAGGGTGCTGTATTTGCTGGCCCCTCCCTAGCAAAACACGGCAGTATGTGCCACTTACTGATCACAGCCTGGCACAAAATAAGGTGCTCTGCTCTGAAAAGACCCAAGTGCCAGCACCCCACAGGATGGAGCCCACCTGCCTCTATGTCATCATCCTGATACGTTGCACAATATATGACTTTGGTTGGGGTTTTTGTTTTGGTTTGTTTTGTTAGGTTTTGGTTGGTTTTTTTTTAAATTTAAGTGGAGTAGTAGTTGACTTAAAACTAGTGAGATCCCCCAAAAAAAAGAACAAGGGACTTCTTACAAAGGGTGTGTTAACCTGTGTCAGTACAAAAATATTTTGCCTTCATCTATCATCTCCAAAAAGCAACTCAAAAAGCCACTGTTTTAACAGAAAATTACAATGCTGTGACTCTTTTCAAATAATAATTCTGAAAGTTAGTATTACTATAATTTTTTCCAAAGGAATTGCAACTTTTCAGCAAAAAGATGAAATATGAGACCAGTGTCCAAAAATTCTTCATAGAGTCCAAAAATTCTGTACCTGCCACTGAAATCTTCTAACCTGTTTGACAATATGGAAACCCCTCTCCAAAATGGTGTAAGCCTGCCCTGGCAATACAGGAGATGGGGTTAAAAGTAACAAGACTGAATCTGAATCACCACTAAAAGGGAAACCAACATCTGTTTAATTCAGTGGGCTGAAACCTGCAGTTTGCAGGGCACAATCCCACTGGCAAGCAGCTACAGTGCAGCTGGCGGTACCAACTTTCTCCCTGGTGCCCAATGGCAGGACAAGGGGCAGTGGACACCTACTGAAACATCTTAAAACAACTTCTTTACTGTAAGAGACGTCAAACCCTGGAATAGGTTGACCAGAGAGGTTTTGGAGACCTGACAGTATAACAGTCTTACGTGCCTACTCGCAGTATTATTAAAATTTGATCAAAGGATCAGAAGTTCTCATTATGTTTCAATAGCAGATAATGTCACAAACAGCACAGAAATTCTCTTCCGTTAGGAAATTAATCTCCATGGTTTTAGAAACTTCAAAGATGCTTCATTATTGATTGCCTAAACTAACTTTCCATATCTTGAAGGAATTTTTTTTTTTAATGTTCACTCTGGTCAGATTCTTAAGCAGCAGCTTTACCTGTACACAGGAAGTTTTGATAGCCGAAGATGTCCATTCTGACTGTATTTAGCATGACAAGCTAAAACACTAAATCTGTAAGTACTTGAATGCTTGTCACTTTGAATCCTGCATGACACATCCTTCAAGGCAGCCTATGACACTCCAAACTGACAAAGTACTCCTCTACCATCCTGAAAATCCCTCCTTTGCTGCATTTTCTCCAGTTTCTGATCCCAGGACTGGGTCAAAGACTTAGCAGCCACAGCAAAGCTGTAGTACAGTACCCAGCATGGTCCTGAGCAAGTTCGTTCAGGTATTGACAGGGCAGAGAATTTGCAGAACATGACTGAATTATCAGAAGCTCTACTGCAGTAGAAAGAGGTGGCAAACTCAACATTTATAGGTCACTCATTCTGGCAACTGAGATACCGTCACATGTAACCCTAGCAGTGCCATCCCCATGTGAGTGTTTACAATTAATCACTTAGATTTCCAATAACAAATTGCAAGTCCAAAATGTCCTCTCTATCTGACCTGCTATGCTGCTAAGGTTCACTGGCACAGTGGTCTGCCATTTTTGCTAATGAAGTAATAGAAATTGTTGTCATTCTCATGGTGGATCAGCACAGGAAAGAGAAAATGCTTTCTGCCATGAGATTTCAATTTACTTGGAAGCTCAGCAGCAATGCGATCAGAAAAATCATGTCCTCTTACAGTACTGCCATGGCAATACATCCTTCTGCCCACACCTGGAAAACATCCAGTCCCCATCTCCTCCTACCTATTGTTGAATTTCTGTTCTTTCCCATGACCACCCATATTCTCCGATTTCTCATTTTCATACAATCTCCCCAACAAATTATTATCCCCCAAGCAGAACAGTCTGTCCCAGTTTTGCTCTCATTCCCCTAAAAATCCAGTTTCTTCTGGTCCTCTAGATCATGTCCTCTCTACATGTGCCCTAAGAAACCTCTGCCTCTACACAGTCTAAGTGCACAGCTGAGTCCTAACAGAAATTGTAGATGAAAGACAGGTCCTCTGTCCTTCATTCCAGTGGATAAATCTAGCGTTAAGACACACCATGTCAGCCAGAGCTGTAATCACTGGATGACTCCTGGTCATTCCACAACTGGAGCACATCTGCTACAAACATAACCCAAAAAAACTCTGCTGAGAGCACATTAACTGCAATTTCTCAACACTACATAATTATACCAAATTGCTAGTTGTGGGAGACTGACAGGCGACACATACTGCACTTCTACCCTTGCAGTTCGGGTTTTATATTCAAACTGGAGGTAATACTGGTTTTAAACAAAACCAAAATGAGGGGGAGGGCAGGGGGCAGGAAATATGCCACCCCAGGGCAGAAACAAGCATCATGTCAAGGGAGACAGTGTCAGGCCTCCATCATAGGCAGGGTTGTCAGCTGCAACCAATTTCAGAGTGCCTCCAGCACACCTGCAGCCTCTTCCTATCACACTATTCCAGCTTGGTGGAAGCTCTGCCTGCTAAAAAGCACCCTTATCTTCCCATTTTTTTTCCTTTTCATACTCTGTGCTACTTACAGTTCGAGATGAAGGAATAGAACAGAGTTCAAAGAGTATGGGCATCCACTGGACAAGTGCAGTGGGGAGCTGAAGGACAACCTTAAGGTTTGGGATTCTTATGTGTGCCTGGTGGCAACGTAAAGGACATTTATCTGCATTTCTAAAAATAAATAGATAGTTCCTTATTATGAAGGTGGTGCTACATAACCATCAAAACCAGACACATAGGATTTTGCATTGCTATAGAAAAGCAAATTCATCCCTTTGTTGTTTTTCTTATCACTAGTTACATAATTAACCATTTGTACTAAAGCTTATTGAAAACAAGCAATAAAATGAAATATAGACAAAACCAAAATAAACATATGCTGTTGTAGTACTTATTCTTGAAGTAGTTAAAAATACCATTTCTCAGGTTACAAGAAGCTGGGAAACATCCCATTTCCCACCAAATCAAAGCTTTTGCTGTAGCCATTTAGTTTAGTCATAGCCAAGTCAAAAATTTGCAAAGAGATAACTGTATACAAAAGCAAACATGTCACAGATAAATTGATTTGAAGTTACATGCTAAGGAAGAATTTTGTCTTGCAGACGAAATTAAAATTACAAATACATTAGTATTCTGAGTCAGCAAGACTTTATGAAAGCCAAGTCAACCACTACACAAAAATAAAAATAAAAAATTGATGACTTGAAAAAGTTTATCTGAAGACTTGAGACTTGTCCTAAGGGCTGTTCTTACTATACTTAAAGCCACGGCAATGCAAAGGTACAAAGATGACTGCACTGCAAAGAAAAGAAACTAAGTAAGATCTCCACTGAATACTGACTTTTGTCTCCCTTATTTATACACACACTACATTTATCTGTCTTTTTTCATAAAAATAAGACTGAAAAAGGCAAGAAGAAAAAATAAAATACAGGATATACAATAAATTTGCATAACTGAAAGATGCGAAATGTATAAACCTGTACCCCTGCAAAATCTATTGCTTCTCCTTCTCACCACAGCATTTGACAGAAAGGTGATGTGCATTTGAAATATGCATCAATGAAACATTTTCATAGTAAAAGTCAAACCAAAGAAAACACGATGGGAACACACACTGAATAGACCATTTTCACTTGTGAGTTAGAAGTATGTGAGAGGTTCACAACCAACTTGTATCAGTATAAATCAGCTTTGCATTGTGGTTCATGCAACCCTTCAGCTTGTATTTAGGAGGGAAAATTCAACCATTTCTACCAGATATTCCCTAAAGCACAGTTCTGAGAATAAAGAAGCTGAAGCCTTCTCATTTGACAGGTGGTGTTTTGGTTTGGTTTCATTTTTTTAATGTAGAGGAGAAACCTCTAGACCTTAAGGCACCTATGCAGCTGGAAAGGCAAGCATTCTTCTAAGCTGGATTGTATGACAATTGGTTACACCTATTTCTAACACTTGCCTCCAAGATAAAATGCAAATACAAAATCTCCCAATTACTTGTGATCATTAAAGAAACCTACAGTTTTGGACTTCAGTAGTTTACTGGCTTGAAGTCCTGGCCAAAATCCAAAATGAGTAAATATTCTGAGATGCATCCTGTTACATTTAAGCTGCATTCAGCAACATTAACTTGCCCTCATTTTCCTTCCTATATTTACAGACAAAACGATATAAATGTGTGTGTGCGGCACTCTCAAGAGAACTTCAGTGAAGTACTACAGATGTATGGAGAGACCCTTCTCCAGAAACCTTTCCATCAAATCCATAAATCACAAACAATAAACTCTTGAGTAACCCCACTTTATAACAATGACTAAAGTATAATCAGTCTTCCTTAAAATATGACAGAGGAATACAGGGTGGGAGACATCTTTAGCTGCTGATGGTGGACTCTGAATAATCCTAAATGGACTGGGATTATATTTATCATCCAGGTAAATAAAAAAAAATGTTCTGACCTGCAGTGATACATCCTTCAAAAGCACAACATGTAGTTTGGAATACCTTCTGTGTGCATTTTGAATACACTGAAGTTATGGGAAACCTGCAAGAGAGACTGTTCCTTGTTTTTTGTTCAGAAATTCTTCTTAAAACAGCTTGGGTTTGGGAAAGCAAAGAAACACATGTATAGAAGTATGAGAGTAACAAGATATGAGAAACACATTAATTAAAAGGAGAGAAGAATGAAAGCAAGCATGAAGATAACAAGGTGATCAAAAAGCATGCTAGAAAGGACTAGAGAACCTAGGGAGAGGTAGAAAGCCAGGCACAGAGGTTAAAAAAGAACACACAGAAAGCAGGACAAGATCAGAAGTTCACAAGACAGCCAAAAGGTACAACATTTGAAAGAAAATCAGAGACTGAACATGATGCCCCATATAATCTTTACCCTACTGCTGAGCAGGGAAGAACCCTGGCAAAAGTTCTCCTCACTGACCACTAGACAATTTTCTCTCTCAGTAGGTGGGTTTCTCTCTGGCAAAATAACAACCTAAGTGACAGATCCAGTCTTATTTATTAGCAGCCTGACAATGGGACACCCAGCACTTGCAGCTTCTCCCAGCTGGAACCTGGTGCAGAATTGCTTCTCTATGGCTGCAGTCACCACTGAAAGTGGAAATCACACTATACCTGATTCAAACTCCTCAGAAACCAAGATAAAAGACTGCTGCTACAATTACAATGAATAAAATCTGAAAAGTACAAGAAAAACAAGATATTTTACTCAGACACCTTGTCCTGGGCGACTGTCTGGTGGATGAGACCTACACCCCTCCACAGCTGCCTGCTCCACAACACAGGCTGCTCTGCCTCTGCAAGTCTCTTCAGGTACTCCTGAAGCTGAGAGCACTTTAAACTCTTACCTTGCACAAAAAATAAGGCATACATACTTTAAATTCATCTTGCTTTGAATGAGAACTGCAGGGCATTTTATAATTAGCTACTAAGCCAGGGAGTCAATGCTGCTGTATATCTAGACAAACAGATATTTTTATGATAAGGAAAAAGTATGGTATTTGGAAAAAGTATCAACTGGAATAAATCATTGTTTCCCATTGGTATGGGCTGATTATCCTGATGCCTCAGGATTTATAGCAGCCTGAAGACCTGCATTAGCTACGGACAAAGCAAACTCAGTGCCCAGCAGCTTTAATGCTAAGTAATAGCATTCAGCATTACTTCAGCCATAGCAAAGTATGGCTTTGGAGAAACAAGTAATAGAATGATACTATACAGGCAGAGAAACATCCAGTTGATAAAGGTTTCTTGCAATACTGTATTTATTACTGACAACTCCTGCAATATGGCAAATGCTTCCTGCACAAATGGTCCCTGCTTACAAAGCTTGAAGTCTATCTTCTCTGGTGTAAAACACAAAAATAAACTTAGGATGAAAGAATGAAAGGAAGACACAATTGTTCTTTCAGATTACAACTATTTTTGACATGGTCATCTATTGCATTTCAATACCATCAAGGAGAGTAAATCACTTCTACTACAAAAAATTCCACAAAGATATATATATTCGGGTGTATAATACTTTTGGTTGTTCAGTATTTCTTAGAGGTATTGTCTTTTATTCCTCTCTCAGCATGCATATCACTTCACCAGCCTCCCTCCAATTTCCCTTCCGTCTGGAAGAGAACACTTCCTGCCTTGCCCTAGAAAATATGAAACCTTTGGAACAAAAAAGCTCATTTTTCCACTTCATCAGATGCTGCTGCTGTTCAAACTCATCTCAAGAAATACTGCCTGTGTTAGTGGTCTGTACAATCTCTTATTTTCCCACGCCAAGAAATCAGCTAATAATGCCAGAGACAGAATTTCTTCCTGCTTCTGTCCAGTTCACGTGAAAGTCAGCTGTAAAGTACCACTATAGTTGCTGTGCAAAATCACGTAGAAAGGAGAAAAAAAAAGGGTGATGCCAACTTCAGTTAAAAGAATCTCTGTTCTCCT
Source organism: Pithys albifrons albifrons (assembly GCF_047495875.1). NCBI lineage: Eukaryota > Metazoa > Chordata > Aves > Passeriformes > Thamnophilidae > Pithys > Pithys albifrons. Next base: position 49,459,173 of record NC_092459.1, on the reverse strand, counting down.
ACACAGCCCTTCAAGATCATTAAAAAGAAGAAAAAAGAAAAAAAAAAGCAGCTGTAGCAAAGTTATTTCCAATTGCAAGCACAAATCAGATTCAGAATCCAATATAACCCACAGCCCATCTGTGTCTAACATCAGAGGTTCTGGCCACTGTTATTTTACTGCTTTCCCCAGGGATGTTGCCACAGCAGCTTCACAAGTTCTCAGCCACTGGTTTGCTGTATCAGCACCAGTGCAGGCCTGCTTACATCACAGCACCAACCTCTGGCTCCCGCTATAGGGAACAGCACTGAGGGCTCTCCTGAGCAGCACCAGAGGTGGTATTTTATTTGCAGGAATTGGACCTCATACACCAGCACTGAAACCTGGCAGCACGTGACTCCCAAACTACCACCTACATGTTGATTCGCAAGAGTCAAAACCAAAAGACAGAAAAAGCAGTGGGTAAGTTCAAAGTCACATCTGGAGAGATGAGCCTGAGGAAGGTACTTCAAAACACATGCACATGAAGCACGGATGGAAGCAGCAGCCAGTTTCGTTTTGTAAAAATCTCCTCCAGGGAATGCTGATCCCCAAAAAGACACAAGGGATTAGTCAAGCTTGCTTTGTGATCTTTAGAGTACCCAAAAACTTGTATGCAGACACACAGGACATGTTTAGTCAGGTACTGAGTACATCCAGGTGTCTTTAGTTCACTAGTTATCCCATTCAGAGAAATGTCGATAGATGACAACTTCCTTTTCAGTAAGCTTTACATCATATGATCTGTATGCAGTAGACAAGAGCCAATAAGTGGGATGAGTTACAATTCCCATTCATAGTAATCCATTTTGATAAAGATAGAAACTGTTGATTTAAATATTCTGGTGGGTAACAAGTAGATTTTATACGGCCACTGCAGAAATTTTAAATGAGGCTTTAAACTTACTCATTAAATTTCATGTTTGGTTTCTTATCGCTGTTGTTTCTGTGGCTGGTTGGTTTTCCATTTTATTTTAAGACAAAAATTAAAGAAAATCCTCACCTTGAATATTGTGTGGAGTTTGGGACACAGCAATATAAGCCATTAAGCTATTAGAGAGTGTCCAAAGGAGGGCCACTAAGATGGTAAAGTGCCATGAGGGGAAGCTGCATGAGGAGCCACTAAGGGCACTTGGTCTGTTCAGCCTGGAGAAGAGGAGACTGACAGGAGACCTCATTGCAGGCTACAGTTTCCTCATGAGGGGAAGACGAGGGGCAGGCACTGATCTCTTCTCTGTGGTGACCAGAGACAAGTCCCAAGGGAATGGCTTGAAGTTGTGTCAGGGGAGATTTAGTTTGGACATTAGAAAAAGCTTCTTCACCCAGAGGGTGGCTGGGCACTGGAACAGTCTCCCCAGGAAAGTTGGACTCTATGATCCTAGTGGGCCCTTTCCAACTGCATATTCTGCAATTTGTAAAACTGGGAAATTTGAGACATAAGAAGAGTTCACAGAACTCAGTATTTTTTAAAGTCTAAAAGAAACATCATTACTAACCCATAGCTCATGTTTTGCACAGTCTCAAAAGTTTTTATTTTAGCTATCCACTACAGTGTCAGAGAACAGGAGAACCCACCCCCCCTCTACTGACTGGCAGAATTAATTTGATTAACTTATCAATTGTATCTTTTATATTCTTCAGAGATTGTGCATGCTCTTGTTTTCTTGTAGGGACATTAAACTATTAGAAGAATCTTTTTCTAAATGTATTTGGCGAGATAACAAACCATTAGAATTAGCTACATTATTGCAGCTAAAGACAAGGGAGATCTTTCCTTTCCCAAACATATAGTTTTATAATTGAGTATGTCAATTAAGATTTAACCAAGATTTAGCAGGCAGTAGCTGAGGGTAATTACTGCAAAGTCATTGAGGTAAAGATATGTGCCTCATTTTTCTAGAAGCTGAATTAATTTTTTCTAGACATTTTGTACAGCACCCAGTTCCTTAATTCAACTTTGCTGCTTATTTGCAAGATACTAGACTTTACATTAGGAGGCTGGAGAATGGTACTTCCACATCATGGAAAATCACATTTCTTTTTAAACCCCCTACCTTTTATTTATCTGTGGGAAATCTTAGTATCTTTTCCTTTTCTGCCTCTCATGCTGTCATTTATGGTACCACAATTCCAAGTTAGATTTCCCAAATTCAGTTCAGTTCCTGAAAAAAGGAGCATATCTATAGACCTCTGAAACTCCTGGTAGGAGATATATTTCTGAGAGTTCCAGGTAATACTTGCAAAACACATTATTTTAAAGGCTTGATTCTTAAAAATGACACATGTTCTTCCTGATCTAAATAGGGCTGAGAATATGAAACAAATCCTCAGAAGATGACTGTATTTCAATAGTTAGATGCCAGGCATCTACCTAGTAACACATATTGGTGTATTAAGGTGATGGTATCAAAAAGTGATGATACATGAGTATCATACTGACAACAAAGACAATTTGCGATGTGGTACCTGTGGGTTAGGATGGGCTACTGGTGCTCCCCAATGTCAGCAATTTCTTCAACAGTGGAAGGCAAAAGCAAGCAGAAGATGACACTTCCCTCATGCTCAGCTGGGTGGCTCCGTGGCAGAGTTACATTAATTAAGTAGGAGATAGACCTATGTGTTACTGGATGCACACTACTATGACGTGTTGCCAAACACAAGCTGCACTGTAGAACATCTCATTGGGATTTGTGACTTTTTTGGATGTGTGACTCTTGGCCAAATTAGAGCAAGTTTTCATAAAATAAGTAAATGTTGTCCCTCAGCATCCACACTAACTCAGTGTTGGTGTCTTACTGAAAGTCCTAAAGCATTGTGCCAATACAAGATTATCATTAAAGCTACAAGAATTATTAAATGGCATAGGTCTAGTACTCACTGCTGCTTTTCCATAACACAGACACTCACCTAAACTTACCCAAAACTGACAGAAATTAAATCTGAAGTAACACCTTACTTATTAGCAACAAGGATTAGGTCTGACAGCTTTCCACAACAATTCATTCATCAACATGAATGTTGCAAAACTGCCCTGGTGTTTTTCAGCATTGGAAAGATCCTCATCTGTCTCCGAGTATGAGATAAAACATGGGATTATTTTTACAATTTACTGGTCTGAACAGTTGCATCAGCTGTAACAGAGCCCAGTATTATCACACAGCAAGGCAGCATGAAATATAGTAGAAATACAGGGGATAAAAAAAGGAAATCAATGGGTATTTAAAATGCCATTTAGTTGATTTACCTGTGGCATCAAGCACTGTCATTCAAAAATCTCCCATAAGAGATGTCTCTTCTCCAAATAAATGTCTTTACTGAGGAAATTTTTTACTAAAAGGCTTCTAAGTGCTGCTATTACAAACAACACATTAAAATCAATTAAAAGGTTTTATAAAAACACTCATCTTTTCTCATTTCCTATGCTCTTGCCATCATCCTACCCTTTCATATTCCTGCTAAAGCTAACAAGGTGTTTGTTCCCAATTGAAAGAGCACAGAAGAAACCGTATTCTAGCCATTACAACAAAACCTTGTTCTAGGCAACACTCAAATATTCCCAGATAGGGGTAGGAGTGGGGGTGTGGGGGCGTGTGTGCACATTTAATGTGCTTTCATTTAATTTTAGTGATCTCTTGCATAACATAGGTTTACCTTGTATAAGTGTTGGGGAGGGAGTAGACTGAGTCTCTTTAGGTAGCATTTGTCAGGTATTTTTGATTCCCTCAAAATGACAAAGAGAGCAGTCCATTAACTTAGGAGTGGAATGCATGCCACCTAACTTAAGCTATCAAAAACTACCTGCCAGGTCACTTCTGACTCTTCCATGAATAAGATGGAAAGACCATGCACTCAGGCTCAGAGTTTAGTATAAATAAATCTAAAAAAAAAAAAAAATCACACTGGCAAATTGGCAATGACAATTTTTCACTTTAGCACTTTTCAGCTTGCAGAAATAACACGCACTCATTGTAATAACAAGTCAGCTTCAGGTAGCTGAGCTTTGCTTAGGTGATAAACACAACATTTGCACCAAGAAGAAAGGGCTGTCAACTACTTGCTGCACTGTGGCTGGCATCTTGAAATAGCCAAAAAGAATGGAGTTTCCCTTCACCTTATTCCTTCTCCACCTTTTTTTATTTTGGTTAATCTTTGGGGAAGTGAAGATTTCGTTCTGTCTTCCAGCATGAAGATGTATACCTTAATCTGAAGTTCTATTTAACAACAAAAATATGGCTACAAGGAAAACTTTTCAAGCCTCAGCAGCATGGAAAGGCTGAAGGTCAAAAGCATCATGCATTGAGGCCCTATAGCAGTGGGAGAAAAAAGAAAGAAAAAAAGGGAAGACAAAAAAAAGGTGCAAGCTCTGTGTTATATTCTTGCTTAGCATATGAAAAAGAAGCAGCCAAAGAGTTCTCAAAGGAGCAAAATTTAATATTCCTTTTAAATTACAAACTAATTTAACAGTTCCACTTGCAAATCTCAGAAATACATCATTTGTTGAGAGCTTGTGTGGTAATTTGACAAGACATGCCATTCTCCATTCATAGCCAAGCAGTTGGATTATCTGCTTCAGAAGAAAAATTCCACTCATTCACAGCCTTGGAGTACAACTGGGGCTGCCATAAGAAATAATAATTACAGTAGGGAGAATGAGACTTCAGGCCAGTGCTACTCTGCTAATTTAGTCAAATTTCACCCATTTTTTTCTAGATTCAATATTTACTCTAAGGCTGGTAGGCAAAGAAATGCATATCTCACACTCAGTTCATTTATTGTTTGGCTACTTGAACACCACCATTGTTTCACATTTGTGTTGGGGGGGGGGGGGGGGAACAACAAAAAACCCAAGCTACACACTTTCTGTCTAGTGGGTATTTTTAATCTTTCAAAGCAGATACAAAATGCTATGTCACTTTCTCATGCAGCAGGTCTTTGCCACATTTCTGCTTCCAAATGCTCACAATTCTATTGAAAAGTCCTCAGGGCCCCATAGTTTGTGCAGTGTTTTGTGACCATATGTTATTTTAACACAAGAGATATAAAAGCTCAGAGTAGGTCCCAAGAGGCAACTTCCCAGCAGTTCAGATTAAGCAACAGAGGGTTGGGGTAGCAGAATTTGGCGGCAGCCAGCCTGTTGCAGAGGCCTGGATGCACTCGCACAAAAGCATCATCAGTCTTTCAGGCTCGGGTTTTATCAATGAACTGAGCAAATTCCAGGCGCTGTTCCCCCGTTGCCTAGTGCAGGGACACTCATTGAGGCTTTAATCACAGTTTAGGTACCACAAAGGAGAGGACCAGAAGACTGCCCAGCACAAAGCAGCCCAGCAGCACATCAAAGATGTGGGAGCTGTAGCAGTGCCTGGTCTCCTGTACACTCTACCACCCACTGGCAGCCGCCTAGGACAGTGCTGCTCTGCTCCCTGTCATGGGAAACCCCCATACAGGGAGGTCAGCCATGGTCCAGGATGATGCTCAAATTCCCATCACCGCTTGGAGGGGAAGGGCATGGGGGGGCTCTGTGGAGGGACAACCAGAGCCCATTGCTCAGGGTCTTGCACCTGCCCATGCACAGGAATGATGTCCGTGCAAAACTATACCTTGCACAAAGGGAAATAGAAAACAGGACACTATAGGGGCATTTCACTGATGTGGGTTTGGAAGTGCTTTCTGTGATTTAGTTTGGATGGAATCTCTTCTTCTGTGAAAGACTAGCCCACATTCAAATAGGTATCTCCATCGAGTCCTGTTCTCTATTAGCCATTTTTTCTATCTATCATATTAATTGTAATTGTATCTTTTTTGAGATGTCCCAAATGCCTTCTGCTACAGCACAGGAAAGTAAGGCTTTCAGATTTTGTTCCTTAAAAATAAAAACAAGTAGGACATACAGGTTAGTTGGTGCAAGTTTTTTCACATCCTTCAGCATTCCTACCCCAAAACAAATATAATCTCTTTTCTAGGAGCATATTGCAAGACAACACAGAGCTAGGACTTTGCAGAAAAGATAGTATCACAAAAGCTTATAGTAAAGGGAAGAAGGAGAAAAGTGAATTAAAAATAGGGAGCTCTTTGGGGATAAATCCATCTTTGACATACTGGAGGGTACAGATCTTTTTCAATGCATTTTGAAGTTCATTTTTATCCTAAATCAGCCAGCAAAATTCAACTCAAAATATGGAGCAGTAATATTTTATTCAGGAAGTTAATAAATCTTGTGTTAAGCTTATTACTATAGCTCATGATGAACAAGCAGGCTTTATGGTAAAGCAGTTTTTTCATGAATATGCCACATCGCTCCACACAGATACCAAAACACTTGAGAATTATATTCTGGGTTTTTACCATATGCAGATGCAACATGTGATTGTTGATTTTTTCTGCTTCTGTAGTGCCACACTCTACACATTTCACAACAAAACACACATTTTTCTAAAATGCTTCATATTGATATATACTTTCTCTGTGCTGAAGACAATCTTTTTCAAATATTTAAGGCTGAAATTTCGGATGCATTAATTGCAGTTAACATTAGTTTGTCAATTATTGTCTCTGTCAAAGTAACAGTCTCCTGTAGATTTCTGTACCCTGAAATCTGAATCCCAATCTTATGTTGGCTTATGAATGAATAATATATAGGCTATCATATTACGGCCAGGTCACTGCATTTGTAGATGGCTATGTGCCTCTGACAAGGCAGAAATCTGTGTTCCATCTCTTAAGTAGTAAAGATACCAGCGCCTCAAAAACATGGAACTGAGACACAGAACAGACGTTTCCACAAGTTAAGGAGGATGAGGATGTAGATGTGCTGCAAAGCAGACAAAAAAAAGCGTACTTGCAGACATCTGGATCTAAGGCTGGGCAAAACCCTTCTGCCTAGGTTTCTAATTATGTTACCAGGTCAACTTTAAGTATAAAAGTTCTAGAAATACTATGTCCATAGAAAACTTAACTCTCAATTTTACCTCTGTTAAAAGGGTACAGTCTACTTAAAACTATGTTAGGGACCATTCTTATGGTGGCAACTGATTCCAGTGGTAAGAAAACTGAAGAAAGGCAGTGTAGCTGTCAGCAAAATGGCTTTTCCCAGTTTTGGGGTTGATGCATGTGCATTTATATGGTCAGTTAAAGCAATGAATATGTCAGATGCAATCCTAGACTACCTACTCAGCTGAGCTCAGTATTAAATTAAAAAGTTATAACAGTCAAGGGGTAATTCTATATAATCAAGAAATGCAAGCAAACAAGGACGTAGCTTATTTACAGAAACTATTCTGTTGGCAAGAAAGAAAGCATTACCAAAATTAAACTAATAGAGAACTTAATGCCAATATTATACATAATTCAACAGCGTCCCAATTACATCACCCTTTTATGTTTTCTTTAGCTTGCAGTAAGAGTTGGAAGCGACTCTTCTGTATCTGTGTCATGGCTTTTCTAGGCTCTAATGCTCCTTGCTAGTTTATATTTACAATCCAAATCAGAAGCATCTATAAATACATCTCCTAGTTTTTTTTCATTAAATAGACCCAGTCTCCTGATACAGGGCTGGTGTTTGTGTCCAAGGGAGAAAACCAGAAGCATACCTGGGAAATGCCTTGCTCAAGAGGCAGGGACTGCATGTCAGAACGTGGGTTAAAACTGAAGAAGCTTTGTTCTGTGTTCGTACCACTACACTGTAATTATCCCACTACAGCATTAATCTTGTCAGCTACAAATTTCAGTACAGATTTCAGTACATCCTTGTTAAATTAAAACTGCTCTTCCACTAGAGGAGATGCTGTGCCTGACATGGTTTCCTCTGCAGCTGGAAGATCCAGTAGCCCTGAGCACAGGACCAGAACAGCAATGCAAAGCCCTGCTTGTGGTAACAGTGAGGCTGCTGCCACAAAGACATCATTTGCAATCCAGTGGTTGCCACACTGAACAATCTCAATGCAAAAAACAAATCTTAATATAAGTTGATATTTATTTTTAAATCAGACATGTTGGTTTTGTGAGACATTCTATACGGATTAAAGCCACGGGAAAACACATCCAGCTCACTTCTGCTTCTCTGAGCCCCTTCAAGCCTGCATGTTTCAGCAGGGCCAAATAACTCCATGACAGCCCAGAGAAGTCAGGGGAAATGATACACGCTAGTGACTCTTCCCAGCAAGCACCAAAGAGCCAGTGTGCTATTTCAGTCTCAGAACCCTGAACTACTTTCCCCAAGAGAACTGAGCATCTGACCCCTTGCCTAAGAATATTTTCTTCTGTGGGGAAGGGCAAGAAGAAGAGGCAACCAAGCTGGGGAGAAGAAAGAAAGGAAAGCTGAAGGTGGGGGGGTGAAGGGAACAGCAGTCACACAGAGAGCAGGGGAAAAGGGACAACCAACTAGTGCTTCACAAAATCAAAGAATTAAAAGGACAAAAGTAAAATAAAATTGTTTCCCAGAGTAGGTGGAGCAGGCACAGCACTGCAGGGCTCAGTGCAAAAGCCAGCCCATGGGAGCAGAGCAGGGCCATGGCTGGCGGCAATGACACGAGTGACAGCAGCAGCAGCAGTGGCTCCCATGCCAGGTGGCTGGTGGCCCTGAGGTGATGAGAACCTCAGGGTGGGGTTTTAGTAGTGAAAACTCAGGGTAGAATCAAACAAGAGTGAGTTTCTTTTTGCATTGCCAGCAGAGGTAAAGAAGCTGTTAGATATCATTCTGCCAGGCTTCAACACGCTGTAACTGCAGAGTAGCCTCAGCTATCTGCCAGTGGGGTAGGCTATCACCTCCTAGCTTCCATCAGCCTCCCTGTACAATCCCACTGGGACCTGGGGGAGTGTCACCCAAGAAAAGCCCAGGAGGACCTGGCACATCATTCCCAGAGAAGGGAGTCCTGGCACTGCAGTGGATGGAGAAGGATGAAAAGTTTTCAGGACTTTTGTCAAATACAGCCTGATGTCTGAATACAATGCCCTGCCAACACCCAGAACCTGCATAATCACACTGACATATTCAAGGCAAGCACTGCTTACCTACACAGGGCTGCCTGAAGTAAAAATACCATTGTAGTATTAGAGGGGAGGAAAAAATCCCAAACACATTAATTTAAAAATAGAGGCTTCAACAGTTTCATGGGAAAAAACAGTGCAAGAAGCTACAGATTGGGAGTTCTGTCAGCAGCACGGATGTGTTCAAATACTTATTTTTCTGGATCGTCAGAATCATCTTGAATGCAGAGCCACTAAAAGTATGGCAGGAACTGAAATCAGCTGTATCTCACCTCTGCTGCAAGCCCTGATTCTGGATGCCAAGTATGGGGGTCTGACTGTGAAAGGCAAGATAAGGTCAGAAGATGTTAACTTCTCAGACTAGTACCTCCAGGGCTATTAGCAAGGAGAACAGGCATTACCTCAAAAACACCACCTGCTTTGGGGCTTTTCACTGTTCTCTGCTGACCAGGAAGAACACAGTTCTGAGAAAGTGAGTTTCACAGGCACCATGAAAAGGAAGGAAGGGAGAAGACTGCTTTTTATTTAACTAGTTCTTGTTCCACACAGGAAAGGAGATCCTGGAGGATACAAATTAAATAAACAAGACCTTAACCTGCAGGCCTTGAACAGCAATGCTGCACAGTTTCAATTTAAAACTCTAATAGAGGGAATGGCAGCAGAGACATAGACTGCGGGATGGATCCATTTTGATTACTTGTACTGTAGCTGTTCCAGATTGACCAGTTCTAGAAGATCATAGTGATTTGCCATACACAAGATGAAACAGGACTAGCTCTTTAGTTTAATAATCAACAGTAGCACCCGATGCTCATCCTATACTGAAATTTCAAAAATACGGTAGGCCAGTATAACTCACCTATGGTCCTGTAAATGTCTCAGTGATCAACAGGACTAAACTAACCACCCAAAAGTAAGATATATGGCATGCACTGAGTGCACACAACTATTAACATTTCTGATGATCAAAGTTCCCTAACATATTTTAGCATATTTGACTCTGATCTGGCATGCCAAAGAAGGCCCGCATCTTACCCACTATCTCCAGCAAAAGTAATTTTAAATTCCCACAGTAATTTTAAATTCCCAACATGTTGTGTATACAAGTATGTACGTATCAAGGTGACACTTATTAAAAAAAAAAAGAGAGACTGTGCTGAATCGTAGCTCTCCTTTTGTTTAAGGTTAAGAGAGAATATTCTACATTTGATAACTTATGCCTTTAAACTTGTTTCCCTCCATAGAGTTTGGTTTTGGTGGATTTTTTTTCTTTCCTTGAGAAGCAACATCAAAGGTAACAGAGACTGTAATGCCTTCAAAGAAATAAAAAACCTTCTCAAACTTCCAGACAGATTTTTCCAACCACTCTACTAACGTACTGAGGAAATTAAAACTGCCCTTCCAATGAACAGGGCTTTAACCTATAGGAAGACTTTTAAGAAGTGCATTCACTACTGTCCAGATTTCTGGACTAATGACATGGGAAACATCTATTTCTCTCGCATTAACTATGCAGACAGGCCAATTCAGAGTACAGTCTTGCTGTAGGTTGATACAGCACAGTAATTCTCCGTTGTTCTTTTAAGGCACAAAGAAAAGCCAAAGATTGCCTGGTGCAAACCTTCCAATCAAAAAATTTTAAAAATTCATGCACACCTCTTGAAGAATTACATTTCCCAGGCATGTACAATCTGCTGGTTGCACGAGGACTACATGCACAGAGCTGGAAACTACCATATCCCCGTCTACTTTGCCACTGTTCTTCACAGAAGTTCTGTCTCATTAAACTCAGGAAAGTGAAAGCCAGCCCAACAGCATGTTCTGTTACTCTGGTATTTTTTTAAATGTAGGAATTTAAAAACCCGCTCCATCCCATTTTTTAGGGTAAAATCAAATAAAGGTGCCTAAGGAGCAGCTTTAACTAGTCTTTCAGGCAATTTACAGGGATCTGTAGTCGACACCAGCCCTTAAAAGCTGCGATTAATTGTCATGGCAACCAGGGCATCACACCACACGCACTCGGGCTGGGATACAGGGACAGCAGTGTGCCCTCTTACCCACACACTCATCTCAAAAGGGTAACGGGCTCCTCGAGGGGCTTCATTGTTTGGACGCAGTTAATCCTCTATAATAGACCCTCTTAACCAGGCATGGGGGACTCTCTCCATGCTCCCCCTTCCTTTACAGGAAATCTTGAAACCATGGTGCTGCTCTGGCTGCAGAAGGAAACTGCATGTAGGGGCAGAGGGAGGAAAGGAGAAACGACAGACAGGCAAAGAAGAGAAAACGGGGGGTATCACGTATTTTGATTCTAGGTAGGAATTCATCCTAAGAGCTGATGTACCACTTTTTCCTGCACAGATATATTTTCTTCACTCATACCACAAATCCTTCTTACAAAAGAAATTTCCCACCTCGTTCAGTACATCACCATCACTGAGTTTATAAAAACAGCCAGTGAGTTCATTGGCAATCTCTGCCTACCTGAAATCAGAGCAAAGCCATAGTTATTAGGAAACGCTAAAGCAGCAAAGAAGCAAGTTCTTCTCTCCAAGATAATTAATTTCTATGCCACAGAAGCATATTTAGAGACAGACAGGCAAAATGAGATGGAGATTTTTGTTGTGTTGCATTGCTCCACTGTCAACAATTGGGATTCAAACACTGGCAGAATTTACCTCAAAACTTCTTCCATAGCTTTTCTGCTCACTCATTTTGGTATCAAAACACAAACTGCCTTATATTGCTCTGTTGTAAAGTTGCTGGATTTGGTGGGTTTTCTGGTGTAGTTTTGGGGATTTAGAGGTGGAGGTGCCCTTGGGACAGGTGTGTTATTTTGTTTTCTTTAAAAATGAACAGACCCTATAACTCCTACTAACAGACACCTTCCCAGTCTGGACATGATCACTCCACTAGCCCATGCAATGTGTGGAATTACTTCTGTGTGTTGTTAAGGACTTTTTAATCAATTAGATACCAACCTGGATTGTATTTATTTACAAGCTCTTAAAAGTTTAACTGAGAGCAGGATTGTGGCAATACTACTGGTTTAAGCTTTCCCAAAACAAGACCACCTCAGCAAGCCATCTGTATCTTGGGGATTGTACAGTAACCCAAGCAAGAGAGAAGAACCATGAAGCAGAGAAATTCCTGCATTAAAGCATAAGCCAAAACCAAAGGAAAGTATCACAGCTGTCCCGTCGCCAACTTGCTTTCAGTAGTCACAAAAAAATACTGATGTTAACACCCAGACCTCTAAACAGTGACACATTCAGCTCCTCATATAAGCAAAAGTACAACCCTTCTGACCCAAGTCACAAAAATGCAGCAACCTAAAACTCCGTTTCAGGAATTGGAAAGTGCTCATCTACTCATAAAAATAATTTGCCAAGAAATTTAAGCACAACCTCATATTTGCTAAAAGCTGGATAAAGTATACTGCTGCCCATTTTTTAAATTTTTTTTTCTAGTTAAGAGAAAGTCACAACCTAAAGAGGCTTTAGGGCCTGATCTGGATTTCTATTATCACTTCCATCTTCTTTCAATAGAATCACAATGAAGAATGGAACAATGGGACACGTTCTCTCCCTGGATTTGTCAATTCTTGATTTCTCTCCAGGCACAGTACACAACCCATACTGTTTTATGCATATTATCTTTTACACCACCCGTGTTCGTCCTTACCTCTGTTTGCCTGTGGCTTTGGTTCTCTAAATACAACAGCTTTACCTGCTGTAGGAGAGAAGAGGTTGTTGTGAAGTGCTACATCAGAACTGTGCAGCACTTGCCCACAACAGTACTTACAAGTGAAAATATAACAGCTAAGAGGACACAGGATAGATTTGGGAAGCAGGACTAACAGAGAAATACCTTCAGATAACTGCCTATGTCAGTACAATTTTGTGACCATTCCTGAGGTGACAAAATTGGTGGACATTTTGCTCTTAAAAAATTACTTCGATAACTGAAGCTATGGGATTGCCACATCAGAGGACTCCCTCAAAGGGCACAGCTTTTGGCGAAGCAAGTGCATGGCTGCTGGCTCTAGAAAGAGGCCAGGGACGAGCAATAAACCTCCAAGGTCAAATAAGCCAAATAAAAACAGCTATTCCCAATGTACCATATAGGAGAATACTATAATACATTGCACACCATCACAGAAAGCGAGACAAACCACTTCAGTGGCCACTGATTTTGGCCACCCCTGATTTGGCTATTTTTCTAATCAACCACAGTAAAGAAGTTACTGTACACCTTGGCAGAGAGGCAGAAGTGAGTCACAAAGCCCACAGAAGCAATGCTGCACACTAGATATGATGATTTTAGACCCACTGACTCTATGCCTCTTTTAGTTACTGTGAAAAACTATACTGGGCTAAGGCTTCCCTTCTAGCAACAGGAAAACACATAGCACTGTTTTCCCAAATGCCCATGCTCACTGAACTCCAGTCTGCCTAAAAATAAACAAATTTAATGTGCAACAAAGAAGACTACTGTCAATTTAGGACTGCATCACACCTCCACCATCACCTCCAGCAGAACACAGCAAATACTTATAGGTCTAACGGCACGTATTTTTCCACCAGCTCCCTTCAGGCTCATGTTACCTGCTGTCTGGCCACCTTCTTTTTCCTCTTTGGATACAATCATAGCACTTCCCCCCTACCTGAGTGAGGAATTGGCTACAGCTGACTGTTTACCTGCTGTCAGTAGCCAACAGGTCTCACATGTGTTCATCACCACTCTTCTCAGGAACATCAGCGCTAGGGTTTGTAACACTAGAGAAGGCAGGACAGCATGGGCAGCAGGAAGCTAAGGACTTTGGCAACAAGCCAGGCATGGTATTACAATATAGATGAGCCAAATAAAAAACTTGAGACCACAGAAAAATATACTTTCCCTTTCTTCTTTCCAGTTCCTTTTACTTCCAAACCCTGTTTTCTTCAATTCCTCTGCACTTGCTTCTCCCTGTTCCTTGCTCACAGCTTCCTTTCTTTCATCAATCCATGCATTAGTCCAATGAAAAGTTATCTAAAACCCCAGCTACAACAGCAACCTTTTTCAGCCAGGTTAATTACCTGTGATTTTAGTGATCTGTGAGATGTGACAGAAAGCAGATCTGGCTTAGCAAAAGCAGAAGGAGCAATTTGGCCAGAAGCATGGAAGAGACACAAGTGAGAGCTCCTTTTGGCAGTTCATGAAACTGATTTAAAAACAAATTCTTTCCTCAGCCTTAGCTCCTGTTTATCTTACCCAGCTCTGTGAAAAGACTGAGAGGTTGTTTAATCTTCACATTAGATAAGTCTTGACCCTCTGCTAACAATTTCTAGGCATCAATGAAGAAGAGGCTGATTTGGAAATGGTTTCTTCCCTCCACCACTTTCTTTTTTTTTAACAGTCTCCTATTAAACCAAGTCTGTATGTGTGTATGCATGTGCATTGTTCATACAGTGCACATACTCATAAGTATCCCAAATAATGGCATTGAGATGCAAAACTCAGAAATTATTATAGGCACATCCTTAGCTCCTTCCTTTTTTGTTAGCAGAGTTTCACACACGTGATGAGCTTCAGACAGGATCAGCTATTCACCAAATGATCTCTGTATGTTGCCATACACATCTCCAGTGAAGTCAGCATAATTTGTCTTTGGACTCAGGAAAAAAGTTCAGCTCACTAACACACCTTCAAACCTCTGCGACGGTAACATCTTCTGTGTCTGGATAACATGGTTTGTGAGATCATCTCTAGTGTCAGGAGAGTTTCAGCAGCCTCAGATTTGTTTTCTTTCCAGACACTTGTTCTCACCCAGCCTCTTCGCTGTGTTAGTCCATGTTTGTAAATGTATGACAAACTACACTGGAGAATATATCCATCTGGAAATACAAACCAACGACAGAAATTTTTTCCCATTTTTTCCCCATCTGAATCAAACCCCCAATCTCTTTCTCCATGCCACTGTGCAGACAGCTGCACCAGCACAACAAAGGGGGAAGTAGCTGGGGACAGGGTCAAGAATAAGAATGAGAAGCTAGGAACAGAGCAAGGAGCTTCTCTACCACCTGTCAGAACATCACTCTGCAGTCCCAGCTTCATCTGCCACCAGTTTCAGTGTCAGGCCTCTTCAGGTGCTCTTGGGAAACCTCCCTTTGTATTCTGAAAAGAGGTACCTCAGGCAAGTTAGATGCCTTTGATATCTCTCCCTCATCTCCTGATGCCTGTATGTTCTGCACACATTACTAATTTATTTCTTGGCAAAGTTTGCCCATAAAGTTTCAGAGAAGCACTACAGTAACTACAAAACAGATGCTTCTGAGTACTATGCTGTATTTTATAGCAGTGTATAGCATTTTACAAGCATTAACTAATGAATAACTCTTCCAGATAGTTAAGTTTAATTATCCCCATTTTACAGGTGCTGAACCAGACCCAGGAAGGTTGACAGATTTGCACAGGGCCAAAAAAACAATTTGTGTCCAATCTTGGACTGTAAATCAGGAGCTACTGTATGTAACTTCCCCACAAGTTCTTAGATCACAGTATTTCCCCGTATCTGCTGCTGCAGCTTCTCAGGAAAAAAAATATGCAAAAGCTCACCCTTCCCTGTCCTGTCCCAGTTGGCTGAGCTGCATTTTGTCCACCAGCTCTGCTGTAGCCTTTAGTCAAGCATAGTTAGGATGACACAAATCCTCACACTCTGGCTTTGGTCCCAAACCCCATAACTGTATCGTATTCACAGGGCATCTCCCCATTTTTCTAACTCTGATGATACTTATATATGATGAGTTTGGGGGTAAATTTTTCCCTAAGTTTCCCTTTACCACTTGACTGGTTCTTTTGTTCATGCTGTATTTCATTTACCAGGCTTGAGCTTTTAATACTCAGTAACTGCAGTGGTCCAAAAGCAGCAGCTACAGCAGCAGCAAAGTACAGGCCAAAAAGTGATGAGATAAGCAGTATACTCAGTGGACACAACAACTTTTATTGGAAAACAACAAAGAAAGGCTTTCTGGAGAAGACTACATTTTATGGAGTTTCACCTTACAGGCTACTGGATGAAACATTATCTCTGTGTGTATGCAGCTGCTGGACATTTCTCCACATAAACATTTGGTGAATTGCTTTGGCTGCGCTGAGATCAGCCAGTCTCAGCAATTCTCTTCCTGAGAGTTCCAAACATTTCTGGTCCATCCAGAGGAAGGAAGGACATTATCCTCAAGCATCACTGGTGCTGTGATGGTTACAGAAATGCTGGTGCCAGGACTGCTTGAAAACTTGTCTCTGTCTACCATCAGTTCTGTCTACCAGTCTTGAAATGGCAGCATCGGTACAGGTGATCAAATAGTTTTCTTCCCCCGTGCTTCTTCTCGCCTGCCTCCCTTCACTTCTGACCACATGCTTTCAGCAGCTCCTGTCTAATGTTCAAGCTCTGGAAGCAAGTGAATGAACCCCATATCAGTTACCTAATTCAGCTGGTCTTTGCTACTGCTTCTCAGTTAAATAGCACCATTTCTGAAAGATAAATGCACACATGGCCGCTGTTCAAAGAAAAACACACTACATTTGGCAGGCAACTTAGTTGTAAGTTACATTTGTTCCCTCTCCCACCTTGGGCTAGCCACACAGAAGAGCAGCCAAAATACATCTCAAATATTAAGTCTGGTCTCAGAGCCCTAGTATTGGAAGCACCTAAGTTGCTGACTACTTCCAGTGACCAGAGCATGACTCATTTGATGCTTGATGCATGCCATTTTGCTCAAATAGAGCCCACATACATGGAAAAAAATAAATCATTAAGGACAAGGAAGAAAGACAAATTTAAAATTGTCAAAGTGTATGCTTCAAAATAAATGGCAGCTAAATACTCTCAAGTGTAACAGAATTCTCAGTGTTAGTAAGGGCATTCATAAATGAGAAAAGAAATTGGTATTGATTCTGTGGGCTCATGTCCCAATACATCTATAGGTTGTAATGTAAGGATAAATCTAATAAATTAATCTAGCTGAGTAATAATAAGTTCCATTAACACAGTAATACATACCAAATTGATAGTATGAACAACTGCAGACATCAAATTTAACAGACATTCTTCTACAAGCTAGAATGTGCTATAATTTATTTATTTATTTATTATGGGATGTTGAATTTGGGTTACTTGTAGTTCATCCTAAGATCTCACATGCTTACACACAGTCAGGGACACAGAGTCCTTTTTTTTTTTTCCAAGTTAATTATTACAGAGTTATTTGGTGTCTTAAACTCAAGTAACCTGTTTAGAGCAGGAGCAACTCCAAATCTCACAGATTTCACTTGGTTAATATAAATCCAAAGTAACTCGTCCATTTCTGACAGCCCTTCAACCACCATAGGATGGCACTGCATCCTATCCTGACCACTCTCCCTCACTCCCTGAGTGCACATATGCTACTAAACAGTAGTTCTGCTGTCACCTTCTTGTTGAAATGAGAGAAAACCTGAAATTTTCCTTTTCAATGCCAGTAAAAGGTGACTTTATATGTGTATGACAATCATCACAACACCTTGCCCCTGTGCTTCTAGATTCAGTCCTCCAAATGTCCTGGAATCTACTGAATGTCTTCCAAGACATCATTCCCCCACCACAAACTGGATCCTGAAAAACCCACTGAAGTTCACTGTCAATACAATGCTAGCAAGCACTAAATCAAAGCAAAGCATTTTGGTAGAAGAATGTAAAGAGGAGGGAATGGAACAACGTCTCCAGGGCTATCCACAGGTGGTTCTTTGCTCGGGGACAAGCCAGACAGCACTTCTGTAAATGGTAATCTCTAAATTCCAGAAAAAATACAATTCTTTTTTCTATAAAACATCCCCCTTAGCACATCAGGCACCCAACATAGGAGCCAGGTATTCAAAATCTGACTAGAGGTTATGTGTGCATATTGGGTAAGTTATGCAGAAAAAGGACACACTTCAGCTGACTGTTACATAGACATATATCTGGGTGCTGGCTTTTTACCCACTATAGTAGATGAGGCTTGGAAACTTCTTTTGCCTGACAGTACTTAATCCTCATACCAAGCCTACAGAAAATTGTACCTACAACATTAAAGTTTTATTTTCTTAAAGTATCAAATCCCATACCCATTAAAATATTTTCCAGCTTCCTGCTCAACTCTACCCAGCCTACCTGCTATTTGCTGTCCTTCTTCACTTTCAAGCTACTCAGGACAGTCTCTACAGACTTCAATATACTGGCAGCAGGGAGTTAAAAAAAAGCATAATAAAAAGCATTTCATGTCTGTATCAGCAGCAGAGAAAAAGAAAGGAGCAACAGGAAAGAAACACTTAGTATCATTATGACGCTCAGCTTCTAGTAAGAAGAGATTTCAGAAGGCAAATGGCCCAAATCTGCAGAAGCCACTGAAAATACAGAGCTATTTAAACTCCACAAAATACCTGGCCTTAAAATAATCACAAGGTAATTTATTTAATTTTATTAAGTATTTTCTAGCATTTGTCTCATCAAAAGCCCCACAAAGATCCATGCTGAAAAATACTGCACCTTGGGAAAGTCAGAGGGGCACCTGGGTAGACAAAGACTGAAATCTTGGCAGAAAGCATAGGATAGGGTACAGCTTATGCCTTACTGTAGAGGAATTTCTTATACAAAATGGCCATGTGAGTGATCCAGACTGTATGGACTCTGTGAGATTGAAGCAGCTACCAGCAAAGAATAAACAAAGGCACAGCTGCTGCTGAGTGGTAAATAAGAAATCACTCCCCATGAGTTAACACAGCAACTCCCCAGACTTTCACACAAGAACTCTGGAAAGTTGCTCACAGAATTCTTAAGATTCACCTGAGAACTGTTGGGATTTTTATCAAAACACTGGACGTGTGCAATATGGAATATAACCAATAAAAAAATCACAGAATCAATTGGGTTGGAAAAAACCTCCAAGATCACCAAGTCCAACCCTTGGTCCAACCCCAGTCCGTTTACTAGATCATGGCACTCAGTGCCATGTCCAACCTCAGTTTAAAAACCTCCAGGGATGGTGAATCCACCACCTCTCTGGGCAGCCCATTCCAATGCCTGATTACTCTCTCTGGAAAGAATTTTTTTCTGATCTCCAACTTAAATTTCCCCTGGCAGAGCCTGAGCCTGTGCCCTCTTGTCCTATTGCTGGCTGTCTGGGAGAAGAGACCAATCCCCCCACCTGGCTAGAACTTCCCTTCAGGTAGTTCTAGACAGTGATGAGGTCACCTCTAAGCCTACTGTTCTCCAGGCTAACGTTGCTTTGTGGTGCGAAAATTACTATAGCAAATTAGCACGTAGCTTTGACCCTATATAAACTGCTTGCAGTGTACCAATAAAGTGCATTTTATCTAAAACCATGTTGGTTCATCGTGTGATGTCCTTTGATCCTCCCCATTATCGCTTTACCTTACCCCTCCTTGGAGCATTTCTCCCTACCTTTCAGTGACTTATTTCAGGCCTCCTCTTGAAAAGTTAGACATGTACCTTCTCCTTAAAAAAAAAAAAAGGCAGAGACAACTCCCCCACTTCTACCTTGCAGCCACCGCTCTCTTGAGCCCATCCCAGCTCCCTCAAACTCCCCCATCCCCATAAAGGTCTCAGCTAGCCACCCCAAGGTGACATTAAAGATTAGAATTTTAGTTATTAGGCTGGAGTGATCTTCAAGTGAAGCTGTGGATCTCTCTTCCTCTTCAAAGAGGTTGATGAAGAGGTATCAGAGCAGGAACAGACTCTGGTCTTTCCCTCCCATGCTGCTGATTGCTTCCTCTCTATTTCACTAAACGGGAGGAAACATTTAGTCCACTCTTAACTCATTTTCCATTTCTACCAAATGAAAAGTGGAAGAAGTCAAGTCCAATCAGAACACTTGCCAGATGAGAAAAGTAATTGAGAATGAATGTGGCACAGAAGTCAACACCCTTTCAAATGCAGTGCAGCCCAATAAAATGCAGTGGAGCAGGCTTCTGTACACACACACAAGCTTCTTTTGACAAATGAGCACTAGAGAGAACTAAGTAAACTAATGGCTGTCACTATAAATGTTTCAAATTTTGATTTAATTTCATCACCACCTAATACTGGCTTACAGGTTGCAATTAACACTAGGGTGTGTGAGGCCATATTTATGGTTTTTCTACTGGACATAAATTACTTATCTGTATTAGAGTATGTTTAAAGTGTAGTGTGCTTTTGTAAATGAATACCTTGAAGCCTGAATTGTCTTGGGAGACGAACTGGGCAAAAAAGCATCTTCTTGTTCCAAACTTTTAGTTTTCAAAACTTCTCACATTTTGCATTAAGACAAGACCACAACCTTTTGAAGTTCTTCATGCCAAGAGAATCTCACAGCTTCTGTTCACAGCAGCCCTCAGGGGTGTAGCAAAGCAGAGTCAAACCTGGTCTCCTACATAAGTCCTCCCATCACCATCTTACCATGAAGTCTTACTCACTCTCTATCCAAAAAACTCTTAAGTCTGTACATAGGAAACTTTACTGAGCATGCAGTCTTGAAAAAGTCCAGTTCTTCTTAACAAGGTTTTGACTCACCTACATTTTGTGACAGGAAAAAAGTTATAGCAAAAAAGAAGATTCACTATCCAGCTCCTAAGTTCCTACACGTTATCACAGGTCAGGCCTGCCTGTAAGTGGAATGTGGCCTCTTATATCACATGGGCAACAGGCAGTGTAAGGAAGCAACTCACCACCACACCAAGAGGAAACTGTATCAGATACAAACAGAAGGGTGGCTTAATAAGTGTCCTTATTTTTCACTGTGACACCTACCTGGTGTTATTTGTGGACAGACCTTTCTGGTGAGATCAAGGGTCATCTCCTCATCGAGGAAATTACGTGGTTATCCCCGTGTACCATGACACATCCTCAAAAGCTGGCACACTCCTTGCAGATGTACTGCACAGTGTTGCTGTATAGGTGCTCTCACCAAGCACAGCCAGGCTCTGGGGATGCCCCCTCCTAAATCTCAGGCTCTTTAGTTCCAGCCATACTTAGGGGAATGTGATGCATGGGAGTCAAACCTGCTACCTCAATCATTTGGTGTCTCTGAGAAAAATGACTGAGTGAATATGTATTGAAGAAATGTTTTCTTCAATCATGAGAAAAACCAAGTCAGAGAAAGCTGAAAGACAAGCTTCAAAACTGGTGTGTTTTTAGTAAAAAAAATCAGCGAGACGGATGACAGAAATAAATAAGCACAGACAGGTATATTAGACAGTTCACAACATGAATTTCAGAACTACCAATACTTAAACACTTTACAGTCATAGCAATTTATGACTCCCCATACAGCTTTTCTTGCAACAGGTGACTTCAGCTGAGTTTGAGCACAGCTCAGAAGACTGAGTATGAGATTTCTGTCCTTGTCTGCTTCGGGGGTGATTTTTTTTAGTTTTTAAAGTCAAGCTTCTTCAGCAACTTCTTTTTCCTAAGCTTTATTGGTAATTAGCCCTAATCAGTATTCAAATGCTGATCTGTCAGGCTATCTGCTGACTTAAAGGAAGGGAACACCTCACTAATAGCCCCAGTGTTTCCCTTTGCCTGCAGAAACAACCTCGATAGGGACAGAGAATCCAGCCATCTCCAAAGAGACAGAGCCACAAAGAGCCCTTCTGATCACTGTTGGCATCTGGCCTTCCCCTCATTAGCACATTAAAGCTGCTCTGTCCATCCCATAAGAGCCACTCTGTCCATTCCTCTCTCTTTCTCTATGGAGCCATTTACGGTACTGCTCCTTTGAAACCCCCCTAGTTCAAGAGGCAGTAACCCCTTCCCAAAGCCCACAGCACAGCCAGTGTCAAAAATTCCCACTTACAGACAGGCCAGTAAGTACCGGCATTTTGAATGTCATAGGTAGACAGAAGACACCCACATATTTCGCCCTGCCGAATACCCCCTCCTGGGGAAAGCCTTCCCAGTCAGTATGTGGGCTGTCGGGTTTGGATTACAGTGCACTTACCATATCAAATCGCTCCAAACAATTCCTATTTCAGAACAGGACTGGCAAGACTTGTATCTCCTAAGGTGCAAATTCTCAGGAGCAAAAGCAATGCAAGGGGGACAAAGCTTTTCAGTCCTTGCTTCTAAACCTGTTAGGAAACCACATTCAGAAACTTTGAAACAATACTTGGACAGGTTTTCAGTACGTGCTACAACAACAACATAGAAGCTTTATGTACTTTAGCTCATCTTTGCTCCTAAATCAAAGCTTTTTAAGTGTACTATGGCATGCCAGTAAGTCTGCATTCACTGACAGGTTGTTTGGAGAGGAAGGGGAAGAGCATCTTTTTCTCACATTTGACAGGTATTTCCCACATGCACCCAAATTTTTGGGCACATAGCTAATTTGCAGAGGTCATTTGCTTACAAAATGACAATTAAAGGTCATGAGAAAAAGAAACAGTGGACAATTTTTCATCACTTAATTTCTATATCCTCTGCCAGGTTGCTTTCCTACAGGCTGATATAACCTTCCCACTTCCTTGACCAAAAAGAATAATAGTAACAGGCACATGAAAGCCAACCTAGTTGCTTTATCTATGCTCTGAACTCATTTTCTTTAACTTACCTCAGAACAGTATAAATATTTTTACCTAAAAGGAGAACTACAGCTATCTGAATTGAGCTCAGGCTCATTCTTCTACAGTTACTGTGATTCTGGATGGACTTTGAGAAGCTATTTGTACTTTTAAAGAATAAAAATCCTAAAGGAAGGAAATTCTTTTGTTCTGAAGAAGAAAGCGAAGCAACTGAAGGTCATGAAAACTTACTTTTTTTTTTGATTCAAAAATTATATGTTTTATCCTTGACTTGCTTCTCATTAAGAAAAAAATGCCATAAAATATTTGGTTTGTTTGCCTCTCTGATCAGTCAAGTAAAAGACGTTACTGCTTTGGGGCAATGAAACACAGTGCCTCAATTTCATTATTATTCAGTTTCAGCTTCTTTCTAGTACATAAACCCCCTTATCTGATTTACTACATAGATACACGTTATTAGAAAGAAAAAAAAATTAGGCTATAGCATTTGATACTTGCAGCACCATTTAAACAGCTCTCCTCTCTGAAGAATTAGTAGCTTTGACACATGATTCAAGTTCAAAGTTAGTCAGCTAGCGGGCCAAACTCTTCCTTACTCCAGTATCAGGGATGAATTGGGGCTGTAACATACTAAAAAAACAACACTGTTACTCAGACTGCACCCAAACAGCCAGGCTTTCTGACAGAAAGAATATAAATTGTTTTTTTCATATAATTTTAATCAACAAATCACTACCTAGCTTAATAAATTACACTTATTTGCAACATTATTTTTTCTTCCTTTTCCTAAAACGGGAATTAGACCCTACACTGGCTTTATGCACAAGGCCAAAATTTATTTGATAAAGCAACTAAGTGAGCAAAGAAGTAGGAAGGGACTCACGCTTCTTGAGAAAGTTTTCACAATTCACTTGTGGAGAGAACATAACTACAAAGTTATTTAAAAGATGGCATGGCACTGAATGGCTGAAATTACTCTTTCTCCATTTTCTGATTCAAGTATATCTCTTATATTCTGATAGGATTTTTAGGAAACTTCTGAGAAATACCAAATGCCATTTAAGCAACAGAGAGCAAGAAAAAGCCCATGAAGACATCCTTGAAACAGCAAGATAAGGCACAACTAGATTTTATAGCTAGTATTCCTTAAGAAAGTACTAAGAGATAGAAGTGGGTAAATCCAGAAAAAAGTGCAATTCAGCTTTCTAAAAAAGTCTTCAAGGAAAGCAACACAATAGCAGTGCCTTAGATGTTACTCTGGAGACCTGAGTTCATCAATGCAGCTGTGGTATTTTTTGTTTCACAGCATAATCACATTTATTTAGTTAAAATAACTTTGTCACAGCATCTAAAGATATTAACTCCTGTTCCTTACAGAAACTTCATTTTCCTTCCTTGTCCTGGTGCCCAGGACTACAGAGACAGTGTTCATATATAAGCAGGTATCTCATTTGTTGGCTCTTGTTCAGAGAAATAATTTACAAGAATCCCCCAAAGAGATCATTTGGCAACCTGCTCCCCCTGTGTTTCAGCAATATTTATTGTCTGTCCAGTTCCTCTAAAGTGATGATAACCAGCTTTCCCAACACAAGATCAACATGTAAATTAGTTAAAAAGACTTCAGGGGCCACAGGCAGTGTTTGGCAGGTGATTCTCTGCCAATCACCTAGGGAGTGCAAGAAGGGGAAAGAAGCCCTTTCCCCGTGCTGGAATACAGTCAGATGCTTGAGACTCAGGTATCTCTGAAATGTGTAGGTGCCAGAGAGGAGGCGTGGAACTGCAGAACGCCGAGCCACATGATTTTCTCCTTATTTTCTTGCTTCACACTATAGGTGGGAGGCAATGCAGAGCAGGTGAGTCACTGCTCATTAAGTGGTCCTCTACAAGCAGACAGAGTTGGTGGAGTCCAATTTTGGCTTCACAGAAGTTTGAAGAAACAAGCAATAAAGCAGACAACATTATTCTTGCACTCCTCTGCAATATAGCGGGGCAGATTCAGTCGGAGACATTTGCACAGCAAATGTCACAAGTAAGGTACCAGGCAGTGCCCTGCAGCTGGGATTTATGGGCCATGGGTGTGTCGCAGGGCCACAGGTAATCAACACAACATTTCTCCTTAGTACAATGACAATTAAAAGCCATCCTCTCCCAACTCAGAACCATAGAGTCATTAATGTTGGAAAAGACCTCTAAGACCATGGAGTCCAACCATTAGCCCAGCACTGCCAGGTCTGCCATTAAACCATGTCACTAAGCACCACATCTACTTCAAGGATATGAGGAAGTTTGATCTAATTGCAGCAGGTCATGTTCACCATCACTGACAGCCCAGAATTTATATTCAAATTATTCCAGTAAATTCCTCAATTTTGTTGAGAATCTCCAGCCCTCCATGATTCTGAGCCTTCACTTCTGTTTTTCACTTTGGCTTTCTGTTAAGGCCAACTTTTTTTCAGAGTGCAATGTTTGCTGTGATCACTGAAATAGATTTTTACAGTCAAACAGCTCTGCTTTCAGTGTGTTCTCTCTCAAACACCCTGGGGGTGTTGTTTCAGTGTTTCTCTATTACTTTGGGATCTACTGAGTGAACAGAGAGGAGAGGTTGGAATGTGGAGTTAAAATAAGCTTCTACAGCTTGTAAAACAATTTTAAGAGGAAACTTCGAAGGCAATTCAGGAATCAGCAAGTGCCTGGCTGACCGAACTGCTAAACATAAAGTGAGAGAGCAACAATGTTCAGTTTCTGCCAGTGCCTATCCCCATTCTCTTACTGCTGTGTCTCCTCCCTGACCACAACATAATCTGTCCCTTCCCTCTGCACAGACTTCTTATGAGGGCTTCTTGATATAGGATAAGGGTTTTAAAATAAAAGATTAAATTCAGATGAGCTATAAGGAAGAAGATTTTTACTGTGAGGGTGGTGAAACACTGGAACAGGTTGCCAGAGATGTGCTAGATGCTTCAAACATTCAAGGCTGGGTTGGATGTGACTCTGAGCAACCTGAGCTCGTTGAAGACGTTCCAGCTGAATGCAGCAGGGCTTGGATAAGGTAACCTTTGAAGGACCCTTCCAACCCAAACTATTCTATGATTCCACCAGCTATAAACAAGTTTCTGGCAGCCCCAGCTGTTGTAAGCCTTTTTATTTTGATGTCTGCCTGAGGATCCTCTGCTTTGTCTAGCAGAAAACAGAAGCACATGAGCTCATCACAGTGAGTCAATCAGGAATCTCTCACAAATGAGTCTCAAGCAAATGTGCACACAAAGTCTAGGCAGGATAGAGAAAGTGCTACCCTTTTCTGGTAAAAAAACAATTGGAAAAGCCAATGTTTGGTTTGTTCTGAGCTCTTTTTTATGGATATGACACATATATATTTCTTCCTTTCCCTTATGTATTTGCATTCTATTGTTTCCAAAGAAGATGAAAATATAAACATTGTTGTCAGGATTCATTTCACTGTGTCAGGATTGATTTCACTGCACCACCAGAAATACTGATGAAAGCCACGATGTTACATGGACTGAGACATTAGTTCCCATGGAAAGCTGAAAAAAAATTAAGGAAAACTAACTTGGGCAAAATGTCCACTGATACACTGTGGGATTTGCTAAGGATTAAAATACCTTAGTAAAAAGTCTTCTCCCTTTCCATAAATCACAAAAATTCGAAAATGTTTACTCTTATTTGAGGAGCAAAAAAGAACACACACACACAAAAAAAAGTGACTGAACTTCTTTTTGCTAGGGTGCTCCTCCAGGCAATGGAAGATGTCATTTCTAGATTCAAGTTTGTGAATCAAAGATTTGAACTTCCGTCACCACAGTCAATTTCTACCCTTTTCCTCCCTTAACAAAACAAACAAAATCCCCAAATAAACAAACAAAAAACCAAAACAAAACAAAGCCACCACGACCTAGATATTCTCATTTCAATCATATAAAAAGAACAATAAATATGGATTTGATTCTTTATCTATGGCTGAAAGTTATATATACACATAAACATGGTAACTGCCTAGACTATATGAATTAATCCAACGACTCCTACCCATGATGACTGTGGTCAATTTGATGACTTCCCAGAGATCACTATTATCACCCTTGCACAGGAGAACCTATTGTTTTTGTACCTGATCTCTTCACCACATCTTCATATATCTCTTGCTGGCCCTGAGAAAACCTCTTTTCTCTAGTGTCTTATATCACAACTGACACACACCTCAGGATAACGAAGCAGAGGAGAGCAGGATATGGCAAGCACAGGGCATCTAAGATGACACAGACTGTCACACTGAGGAATTGAGTGGATTTTAGTGTACTGAGAGTGGCAAACCCACATGTACAAGAAAATGTGTAATTGAGTTGAAGCAGCTGTTACTTGTTCGACTTCTTTTCAATCCTTCTCATGCTCAGATCAGATACATATTTCCTCCCTTACTGATGCTTTGGAAAAGAACTCCTAGCTTGGTAACTATTAATTAACAGCATATAGTAACGAGCAAATAGCTTCATGTATTTGTAACAATGTAACACTTGTAAGAATGTAACTCCTAATATTTAAAAGCTTCAACGGGTCAGCAACCTTCATCTTCAAAGCTAATGTATCCAAATAGAAGGTTTAGTAGCTTGACCATACTACACGTATCTGAAACTAAAGATGGGACAATGAGGCCAAAGCTGGTACGCAACATGCATTTGCTGCAATCGCTCTATTAGCGCGTAAGAGTCATTAGGCTGAAGTGATGGCTCCAGCTGGCTTTTCAGACAAGAGCTCCTTCTGGAGAAGTGCAACCAGTTAGGCACTAGACGGACTCTGTTTCGTAGTAAAAATCTCTGCCCTAATCAAATGCAGTGCAAAAGAAACAAATGGCAGAGAGGTGAGTGCCAAGGATTTAAGTAAGATGGTTCCAGTGTTTTCTTGTGCCTTCGGCGAAATAATTTACTCTGAGTATCCTGCAGTTTTCCCATCTTTGCACTGACAATTCTGAGCCATACGCACGGGCGAACCGACTGGCTCGCCTCTCTTCAGCATCCCTCTCCCGCAGCCCCAGCGTGCCTCTCCCTGGCCACGCGAGCTGGTCGGAACCGGGCAAAGATCCCACACGGTACCACTCGGCACCCCGGAGCATCAGGCCGCGCCCGGCCGCTGCTGGCGGACCCGGCCGGGAGCCCCGCGGGGCCGCCCCTTCCCCGCCGCCCCTCTCGCCGCCGCCCGCGCTCCAACTTCCCCGGCTGCGCCTCTGCCACCGGCCGGGCTACGACAGCGGGGATATCGGCTCCCTTCCTCCCGCTGGCCCTCGCCTCTCCGCGACGGGCCAGGGAAGCTGGAGCAGGCGGGAGGCTCCGCTGCGGAGGTTGTGCCTGCGGACACGGCAGGTGCGACCGGCATGGGCGGGGAGGGCGCGGGCTGGCGCCGCACGCCGCCGCCTAGGAGGCAACAATGGACTGTGAGAGGCTCCGCGTCGCCGCCCCGCGCCCGCCCGGGGCTTCCGCGGGGAAGGGCGCTGCCACTCCAGCCCAGCGCAGCCCAGCCCAGTCCTGCCCTGCTGAGCCGAGCGAGCCGCCCCGCCGGCGCCTTCGTGCCCCGCCGCTCCACTCCGCCGAGGGGGCCGGGCCGGGTCGGGACCCCTCCGACGGGCGCCCCCGGGACCTGCGCGCCCCAGAGCGAGCGGCGCCGTGCCGTGCCGTTGCCGTGCAGTTCCGCGCTGCTGGAGCCCAGTTCCATCCCCTGGCCTCACCTGTTCAGCACTTTCCTGATCCTCTGGCGCACGCTGGAGGAGGGCGCGGAGATGCCGCTCCTGCCGCCGCCACTGCCGCCCTCCGCCGGCAGGTTCTCGATGGTGGCCACGACATGGCTGGGCTGCGGCGGGTGGTGCGGCGGCGGTGGCGGCTGCGGCGGCGGGGGGTGGCGGTGGTGGCGGTGGCGCTCGGGGGAGAGCATCGCGGCGGGGCTGCGCCTCAACGGAGAGCGGGGCGCATCCCGGCGGGAGAGCGGCGGGCGCTGCTGCCGCCGGCGCTGGCTCCCTCGGCTTCCGGGCAGCGCCAGACCCTCGCCCGCTCCTCCCTCACTGGGCTGCCATGCAGCGAGGGGCGGGATGCTGCTGCCGCCGCCAGCGAGTGCCGCTCACGGCCGACGAAGTGGCAGCAGTTTGGCGACCCTCCTCCTCCTCCCACACCCCCCGCGCCCAGCCGGTGCCTCCCCCCGGCGGAGCCGCCGCCGCTGCGCCGCCTCGATCCCCTTTGTTCCTCGCCCGCCACCGCCCCCGCTGTTCTAGCGCACGGCTGCCGCCGCGGCACGGCGCGGCACGGCTCTGCGCGGCGGCGGAGCCCCCTCGGAGCCCTCGGAACCCTTGGAGCCGGTGCGGCGGCGGCGCAGCCCCGACCCGCGGTGCCTCCGGGCCAGCGCGCCCGAGGCCGCCAGGGGGCGCCCGCGGCGACGGCAGCGCCCCCGCTCCTCCTGCACGGCCCGCGGGGCGCTCGGACAGGGACTCCGGGCACGGGATGCGGGACCCGAGGGGGGTCCCTTCGAGCCCCGCGGGATGGGGCCGGAGTCCCGCCCCCGGCCGCTAGGAGGGCGAGGGGGAAGCCGCGCCGGCGGCGCCCCGAACTTCTCCCCATTCAGTGCCCATCTGTTCTCTTTGGGGTGTTTAGATGTCTTTTGGGGGTGTTTTTTACTAGTCAGTTGGCTGATGGCCACATCTGGGCGGCACGGCACCCACTCCGCTCGCCGGTGCTGTGTGAACACCCGGGAGCTGCCGTACGCTTGTCCTCTGAAACGCAGCACGGCCGGTGTCGTCTTTAGGGAAAAGTGTAAAGAAGAAAATCGCCTCTGAACAACATCCTGGCTCTTACACTGCCCGAGGCACGTAAGGGACTGAGGGAGGGTTGGCAGTCACTAAAGTTCAGAGCTCCATACATTTTTCGTAGGGACAGTGCACTTGAAGTTCATGCCTGGGAGAGGCTTGCTACAGTGTGGCGTTTGTCTTGTTTAAATACGGGGAGACTCCCTGAAAAGAAATGGAATGAGCGGGTTTAATATTTCTTACTCTAAAAGAAATTTTTTCACTTCAAAATTTGAATTAGGCTCAGTGGTGGTAAAAATATGTATTTTTAAATCAATCATGTGTCTCTGAAACATAATGCATGATAGTTTTGCTAAGTCCTGTAAAACGACATACATTTGAAATTTCACCTTTTCCATTCTATTGTTCACCTCTACTTATTTTTGTCAAGGATTCTTTCCCTATATTTCTGTCTGTCTGAATCTTACACAAAGCTGTGAAGGTGAGAAGAACATTCGTAATAAGCAGGGAAATGTGGCTGTAAAGCTGTGAAGTATCCCCCAGGGAAATCAATAGATGTAATAGTCGAAATTACTTTTTTTTAATTTCTGTATTTCAGGTCGGTAATGTCTGTTCATATGAGCTATTCCTTTTGCCGATGTCGTTTTCCTCTGAGTACTTCATCAGCTTCAATCTAACAGGTCTTCAGATGAGATCTGGTGGAGCATGTTGCTTTACCAGAGGAATGCTTTTGAAGATGGGGCTCCCTCACTCGAAATCCTCTAAAGTTCATTCTCTGTTCTGGGCAAAAAGCCAGCTGTTTTCAGCGAGAGCAGAACCTCAGTTGAATCGGATTATGCTACTAAGAGATTCTCCTCTCCTCTGTTCCCCCCATGGCAACCACATGTTTCTATATGCGGAGAGAAGATGAGTTTCATTCTCCCTGGCAGCTCTTCGAAGTGGAAGGGACAGAGCCTCCAAGGCTGCAGTGCCTGCAGCCGGGCGGTACGAGATGAGCTGTGGGTCTGGCTGCCCGGTGTCGCCGTCCCTACTGTGTGCTGTCACCACGTGGCTCCAGCCGTAGCAAGCACTAACTCAGTCACTCTTCTCTGTCCTGTGTATCTCTAGCACCTATTTGTTAATGTTTCCATGGCCCTCGTTAAACGGGCCGTTTCTTCGATATGTGGCTGGATGAGTATTCTGGAAATAGTGTGACAGTAGGAGAGGCTTTAGGTAAGAGGTATGTTTTCTCTGGGTGCTCAGTGGCCATTTCAGACTAATCTGACAGCTGAGTGGATCAGAGCAACAGTGTTTGTGTAACTTCATTCCTGCTGATTAAACCAAATAAATACATACCTGAAGACCAATTTGGGATCTGCCAGTAAACAAGGGGGCTGTAGGGAGCTCCTGTACTCAGGACAGCCCCTTCATTTGGCAGCCCCTTTTTGTCCATGCAGAGGGAAGCTGTAGGTCTGTGCAGATAGCGCTGATGCCATCGTGACAAATGGATGTTTGCACATGGAGGTCCATCATAAATGTGCTGCCAAACTTTTGCTGAGCCTAATGAAATTGTTTCCAATTACTTCTCACTTTGTCTCAGTACCACACCACACACATAGCAGTACACAATCCCATAACTTTGTGCATTTAATATTGCAGCTTAGCCATGCTGGGTTTTTTCCATGATAACACAAAACTGCTGGGAGAAGCAATTAAACAGGATGTATTCTGTTTAGTAATATCAGCAGTAGACTGCATCAAACAATCCATAGTGACTGATTGAGAATCGCATTTTTTAACATTTGAATAATTGCTCAAGATGCTGTTCATGTGGGTCAGTATCCCTCGCAGTCCTAGCACCATTGGCCTAATTTCAAGCATGTACTAAGCATGATCAGCTCACTTGTAATTGTTTCTCTGTGTGTTGACATTCAACTATGGCATGTCTGGCATCTTCATTGTTGAAACACCCAATTGGATTAATTTTACCAGAAGGTAAGCATAGAATTTGTATAATTGTGAAAATGCATTTTTTGTTAAGCATTTTACCCCCCACCAGGTAAACATGCTAGAGGTTAGTCTTATGACTCTTTTTTGATGTTTACTCTGAAGAAGCAATTTACCTTTCTAGCAAGTCTGGTTTTAAGTGTACATTTTCCAAAATTGTTATGTGGGTTTAAACCCAGATTCTTGAAGCACTGAACTATCTTGGCCTTTTCACTCCCCAACAGCCTGCATAAATAAAAGGAAAAAAAACTCTCCATGGTCACCAGAGCTCATAAGGGACCAAGTTCTTTTTATTTTTGAGTTTCTGTCAATAAACTTTCACAAAGCTGTTGTAACAGCAGCTGCAACCACTGGCTAATGCACTGCCCAGAGGTCTGGCTTAAGCCTAAATCCTAGAGCCTGAAGAACAATCCTTAAAATAAGAGGGGAAGTCCATTCCTGGAGCTCTGACCTTGCAGTTGTGCTCTGATCCCTCTTGAGACCAGGAAGGACTTGTGGCAGGACCACATGCTTAGCAGTAACTAGAGGAACAACATGGCATCAGTAAATCTTATGAACAGGGCAGCAGTATCAACAAATAAGAAGTTTTATAAAGGCATGCACCTACATCTCTAGGTAGGTTGAAAATTCTCCCTGGATGTGATGACTTGGGCTCTCACCTTAGCTTCACCAAATTTTAGAGAATTTAAACTCAAAGTTTTCCTTTTCCAGCTGAGTCTCCTGAAATTGCTAAAACTGATTTTCTGCAGTACTCTTGGCATCTCTTGGTTCCCAGCTCCAAGAAAAGAAACCTAAATTCCAATGGTTGCAGCTCTGGTGTAAGATGTGGAACAGCTGTGGGTGTTGTACTCCCAAGGCTTTCTGTCTTGTAGTGGGGATTCAGTCAGAAAATCAGCCTCTTCCATCACATTTTTTTCAAAGATGGGAAAACTAAGGTACTGAAGCAGCTCTAGCCAAGACAAGACATGACCTGTCATTTCTCAAGCAAGCACCAAGAAGAAGAATTATGATCTCTTTTTCATCTCTCTGAATGACTATTCTAAATTTGCACTTTGATTTTTATCAAATATATACTCTCTGTTAAAATTTAAATTTTAATATTTGAGATAACATTTATCTTAAACCTTCTTATTTTATAGAAACATTGCTTGATTATTACTAAGAAATCAAATATTACTTTTTTTCTTTATCCTTGGAATGAAATAGTTGCAGCTGGAGAGAGTGAGATTTTTCATTAACACACTCTGCTGCAACACCAGATGGACCAACATTAGCTAAGAGCTGAGACTCATCCCACTTGTTTCTGCATAGTGTTATTTGTATTTCTAGTGAGTTTGGGTTGAGCACCATCCTGAAGCTGTAGTGCTTCTGCCTAGCTTATTTGAAACAAACCCAAGTACCCTGACAGGCAGAGTTGCATAGCAGCACAACCTTCATGTTTTCCCTCAGCCTCCATGTGCCAGCATCCCATTTTGGCACCATCATTGCATTTGTTACAGGCAATCATGGCCTCACAAGACCACTCTTAGTAGATGAAAAGTCATCAGTCCTGAATCAGAGCATAGGATGTCTATTCATACACACTAGTGGATGAACATCTGTGGAAAGGCAAAATAGCTGTGGGGAATCTCAGTACACAGCCCATACCAAGTTCCAAGGCAGCAACTCTGCATCTAATGAAATGAGGAGATCATGGAGGCACTAAGGC
Source organism: Pithys albifrons albifrons (assembly GCF_047495875.1). Classification (NCBI taxonomy): domain Eukaryota; kingdom Metazoa; phylum Chordata; class Aves; order Passeriformes; family Thamnophilidae; genus Pithys; species Pithys albifrons. The sequence goes on along the minus strand of NC_092459.1, from coordinate 49,426,102 downwards.
AGAGCTGCTCTCCCACTGACTCCTCAATCCCTTGCCTTACGTGCGATGTGAGACACCCCACTTGCATGGCACAAGGTGTGAGGAAGGTTGTGGGTGACAACACTTATTATTCACATCCATCATAAAAATATTTTATGTTTCTAATTAGTTGCAAGAGGGAACATACCAACTGACTAATAATTTTTGCTCTGGTGGGGAAATATTCACACACACACACACACAGACAGGGAGAATTACATTGCAATACCTTTGGAGCCCGAGACCAAGCTGCTGCATCCATATAAAAAAGATAGATTATACAATACAAAAATGGTAAAATTAAATAGAATTTATTCTTTTCCATCACCTTGGGTGAGCAGCAAAGGCACAATAAAAAGTACAATCAATAATCTGTGAATGCCTCAGCTTACAATAGTACAAGGTTCACAAGCAGTTCAGAAACGGAACATCTGGAATAGCTCAGTTTCTCTGGAGAAGAATAGAGAGCTCCTGTCTCACATATGTTTGCCTGTTCTTTGAGATTTCCCTTGCTTCACTGCTGCAGCCATGCAATCTCTGGCAGCTTTTTGACAGTTGCAGGCATTTATGTACTTGTCCTTTTCCTCATCTGCATAAAAATATATTAATCCAGCAGAGATTAATTAAGAACAGTGTTAACTTCCCTGCTTTGCATGTAGTATAGGTGAGTCACAGAATCAAAGCCATAGACGAAAGAAAGCTGAATCTCAAAAGCAAGAGTTCATCAGCTCAGAAAGCTGCAGGGAGGCAGACTGTTATTTCCCTTGTTGATATTCAGTACTGCAAAAGCAAGTAAGAAGAAGTCCCTAACTTGGTAGTAAAAAGACAAATAAACTTGTAATAGTTGTGTTTCTGATTTTATGCAGCCTAATATCATTTTAAATCTACTTTTTCCTTTCAATAAATCACATTAAAATTACTTTTATTTGTTTTATTGTGTGATTCCTCTTCTTCCTCATTGCATAATTAAATGGTAGTCTACAATATGCCCCAATCTAACTGTCTCTACTTGTCCAGATATCACAAGTTTTTTAAATAATCCTATTCTTCTATGGAAAAACAGTCACTCTTCAACCTGTTAATTGGTCAGCAATCCAAAAATGTGATACACAGATGTGAAAAAATCGATTTTACATCAATTCTTTTTGATTTTGAAAAAGCAAGTCTTGAAAAGTCCATTTCAGGAGGAATTTGACAATGTAATATTGCTTTATCTCTTTACTTAAGTGTACTTTATGCAAAACTCCCCCATCTTGCAGGATCTTCTCTGCTAGGGGCACTATGCGAGCAAGTTGGAGGCATGTTTTGACCCACAACTTGGAAAACATTTTTGGAAACAACAAGTAGACTTAGACTTATTAGTCTCAAAGCATCTGTTTCCCTGCCATAGGAATGAACCTTTCCCACACCCCTACTGCATGCAGAGCTATTCACATATTTAGGCCCTTTAGTGGCAATTAGGATTACTAGCCGGATGATAACTAAATACTGACTCCCTAAAATTGGAAAGACACACCTCACAGCAGAGGTGGTTTATTAGTCCATTTGCAAGACAGATAACTAAGAATCTGTCAGTGAGAGAGACCTGGGTTTACAAGAGTGAAGTTGCCTTTGGATAAAAGGCATTTCACTGCTCCAGTTTCATCACACTGTCTTCATACACAGATAGCTTAGTGCAATGTAGTGGCCTCTGGTGCATAAGAGTTATTATAAGGTCCTTCTGTCCATATAATTTCTGAGTAGGCGGCATCCAAACAAACACACAAGGTTAGAGGAGAATCACAGAGCCATTTAGGTTGGAAAGGACCTTTAGGATCATGGAGTCTAACCATTAACTCGGTACTGCCAAGATCACCACTAAACTGTGTCCCTAAGCACCACATACATGTATTCTAAATACCTCTGGGGCTGGTGACTTGACCATTTCCCCAGGCAGCTTGTCTCAATGCTGAACAACCCTTTCAGCGAAGAAATTTTTTCTAACATCGAACCTAAACCACCCCTTGTGCAACTTGAGGCCTTCTCCTCACATCCTGTAATTTATTATCTGGGAGCAGAGACCAATCCCATCAACCTCACCTTGCTACAACCTTCTTTCAGGAAGTTGTAGAAAGCAATGAGGTCCCCACCAACCCACCCTATCCCCAGGCTAAACAATCCCAGTTCTTTCAGCCGCTCCTCATAAGATGTATGGTCCAGACCCTTTCCCAGCTTCATTGCCCTTCTCTGGACTCACTCCAGCACCTCAATGTCTTTCTTGAATTGAGGGGCCCAGAACCGAACACAGGACTCAAGGTGTGACCTCACCAGTGCTGAGTACAGGGGGATGATCACTACCCTGGTCCTGCTGGCCACAGTATTTCTGAAACAGACCAGGACTGCCAGACTCCAGGGCAGAGTGACATGGCAGTTTTGCTGGACAAGAATTCCATTTGGAAAAAGAACTTCAATGTCTAAAGAAAATCACCTCAGAAAAGAATGAGAGTTCATGTTGTCAGGGAAGAAAACCATTAGATGGACTGGAGAAATTAAAGGGGCTTCCCAAATAGCAAATATGTTAACCTCAAGAGAAAAACAGCCATACATGTTGGTGTGTGCCTTAGTGATATTATAATACCTTTCATTGACAGACTTTTGTCCTAGTTAATAACTTCAGAGGCCTCTGGGTTTCTAATTATTGCTGTCATAGTTCCCATAGGGAAACAAAATAGTTGGGCTGAAACATAAATTAAACCCAGTGGAGATGCAAGCAAGACCCCAGGGAGTGCAGCCTCAGCCCCAACCAAGTGTGAGTGCAGCATGGTCCTCCCTCCTCCCCCAGAGCTGTGGGGATAAGGGTCTGACTGAGGACAGGATGTGGGAGACCAAAGCAGAAGGGTTGTGCTTTCAAGTAGTTGTCATGACAGCAGTGGCAGGTTTAGCTTTTCCCTCTTCTTTTCACCTGCTCAGTCTGACCATTTGAATGGTACTGCTGTGACCACATCCATGTCTTCACTGGCAGTCCCACCCTTTGTGCTCTATTCAAACTTCTCGTGTCTTCATGCTCTGTCCTTGCATACATCTAGTTCCACCTGCCCTGGCTCCTGCAGCACAGAGCTGATCCATACAGCTGTGAGAACACAGCAACACTTCAGTTAATTTTATGGGAGAGGAGAATGACTGACCATTGCACTGCCTTTCCTTCTTTCTACCCTTTCTAACTTTCTGAGACTGCCTGGGACTGTCAGAATCCTGTTTATACCTTCAGTCTGCCCTAGGCTGTGGGATATACATGAACAAACATGCCCTTTTTCTAGCATAATGATGCTCCACAGACAGCAAATCACAGCATCTCTAGGGCAAAGGCTACAACAAGACAGGTGCTTTATTAACTCCATCAAGTAGTGGCACAGATTGCCCAGGATGGAAAGTCTCTGTCCTTGGACGTTTTCAAGACCCAACTGGAAAAAGCATAAGGCACCTGGTCTCACCTCTTGGCTCACCCTGCCATGAGTAGGAGGTTGGACCAGAATCTAGCTGAGCTTCCTTCCAAGAAGAGTTATCATACAATCCTATGAATTAGGGTTTTAGTAGTGTGAGTCATGTTTCGGCAATATGTGTATATGTAACTGTAGGGTCAGAAAAAGCCAGAAGGGGAAATGGCTGGGAAGAGCAACCTTTTCACCATTTTTCCACTATTTTTCTTTTTTTAGGATTAAGTTACAGAAAAGCACAAAAGGATGAGCATCTATAAAGTGACTTATTCCCACATGGCATTCTACAAGAGTGAAAATAAAACATATGTAAATAAAGCAACAACAAAGTGCTCAACCAATTCAAATTCTTAGTTACTCAAATTTATTGATAGAAATAGCAGATTCAGTTCTCTTGCCTTATTCCCTGCTGGACTGGAGAGAAGACTGCCTCTTGGAATTATTGCCTCAGTAAGATTCAAAATGTCTATGACTGACTGGTTGTTTCAGTGTATCCATCAATAGGGGTAACAGCTAATAAAACCAGATAAAAATCAGAAAACTTCCTTCAGGAGTGACACACTATAGGGATATTTCTTGTTGTTTTCTGGTGATTCTTTATGTCTGGTATATTTTTGTGAAATGTCTTAATCTTTTTAAAATAAAGATTGATTTCCAGGTATTAACCAGTTCTCCTTTCAAAGTGTAAAGTGCCTTTCCATGTTATCTTTTTTCATGTGTCACTCTGTTTTTCAGGCTTTGTTGGCAAGACACAACTGTAATTCTGCAAGAGGAGGGATTGTTGTTAAGCCAAGTCCAAAAGCTAGTGTTCTGAAGGGACTAAAGAGGAAACACATAGCTTTTGGGGGCAAGAAAATCACTTCTGTTAGTCATACTTTGCAAATAGGTGAACCTTTTGGGTGATTAATGAAAGTTATCATCTGGTTCAAGTCTTTATTCAATTATTACTTATTGTATTAGTTATGAATTACTGAAATAACAACAGCAGACTTGATTAACAGGACAACTCATGCTTAGGAAGGTATCTCCTAATAAAACCATTATGTCAGCATCATCAGTGATATTCAAAGAAAGTGGAATTATTTGCATGGTTAATCCTGATTGATTCCAGAGGTTAGATGTGATGATTGGAGAAGCCATGTCCCACAGTAAGTTTTACAATCGGAGAATATGCTAGTGGTTCATAAAGGATTATCTGAACAACACTGAATTTTGAAAAGAGATACAGAAACCAGAGACTATGGACAAAAGTCAGCTCTTTTTGCTGACTAGGATGCTAACTTCTTTTGACTTGTTTCTTTTAACTTGTTCTCAGAGCAAGTTCAACTAGCTCCCATGCTAAACAACTGATGCAGGACTTCAGTGGAAATTTTGCCTTGTTTCAGACTTTTGCTGCAGGTGCATCAACTGCTCTGGCAAACACAGATTTTCTTCTTATTTCTATGCACATTTGTACCACACCACAGAGTGCTGGAGCCTCACCCTGCTCTGCACTTAGGACAAAGAGCAGAGGAACCAGATGAAAAATGTGCTTGTCCTGATGTACAGGATTTGCTCCTTCCTACACCAGGATTAATGAACATGCCTATCATATTCTGGAAAGTATTTAACTGCCATGCCAACAATAGCAAGAGCTATCCTCAGTGATAAGAACTACTTAGCAGACAGATGTAATGCCTGTGTTGAAGTAAAAGCAAGTAAATCCCATAATAATGTGCTCCTGTACATACTGTGAAATCCTCAAGAAAGCACACTCTGCGTACAGAGTATAAATCCAGTTGAGATGACCGAGACAGCTTTACAGCTTTTTCTGACTCAGTAACCCAGCACAGGAGAACTGAAGACAAAGTACCAGAAGGGTGGTAGCCATGCAAACTGTTTCATGGCTGGGCTTGAAGACTGACTAGTACCCATTAAAATTTATTGTCTGGTAGCTAATCCTGTAAACTACTGCCTACTCTCCTAGGAGAAGCCTACCAGATACTGCCAGTCTTTCTGCTTTCTGAGTTCTCCTTTTCCTTGGACAAGCACAGACTGCATTTGCAGTTTCAGATTCAAATCCCTCTACCTCAACCTATCCAAAGAATTTACCAGAAACAAAAATGGACAGCAAAGCTAATGTTACTGCAGGGGAAGTGTCCTTTCAGAGTCTATGAAATGCACAAGGACATTTCAAATTTTACATCGAAGATTTCTAAGCCAGAGTGGAGATCCATGATACAAAAAACATAGCCTACCATGATACAAAAAACATAGCCTTGAGTTCCTCTGAATTTGAATTTGAGTCCTTTTGAAATTACAAGGAAGAGCAAGAAGCAGACCCAGTACCATGGTCTGGGGGCAAAGAAACCACAAGTCTCCAATAATACAACATCTACCATTCAGTAAACATCAGTTGCTTACTGCTTTATAGATTAGAAGAGAGCTGATTCTTCTGTTCTTCAAAATATAGTAAATGGTCAATACAATAGCTGCATGTGGGATATTTGTTTACTCCAGATGAGGACCTTTTGCATAATAAAAAGCTGAATATCCAAGTCATATCTCATAACAAGACAGCAACTCATGCATTCATGCTGAGTTGAGAGTGTACAAAAGGATGTACAAAAGAGTGTACAAAAGATGTACTATGAAATCAGCTCAATGAATTTGGTGGATGAAAGGCTGGTCATGATCCAGCAAAGTGCACTTGCAGCCCAGAAACCCAATTATATCCTGGGATACATCAAAAGCAGTATGGCCAGCAGGTTAAGGGAGGTGATTCTGCCCCTCTGTTCTGCTCTGGCGAGACCTCATCTGGAGCGCTGCATCCAGCTCTGGGGTCCTCAGCACGGAAAGGACATTGACCAGTTGGAGCATGTCCAGGGGAGGGTTACCAAGATGATTAGCAGGATGAAGCTCCTCTCATACAAGGAAAGACTGAGAGAGTTGGGTTTGTTCAGCCTGAAGAAAAGGCAGCTTAGGGATAGCCTAACTGCAGCCTTGCAATACCTAAAGGGAGCCTACAGGAAAGATAGGGAATTTTTACAAGAGGTTGTAGTGACAGGACAAGGGGAAATGGATTCAAATTAAAAGAGAGTAGATTCAGATTACTTGTTAAGAGGAAGTTTTTTGCCGTGAGTGTGGTGAGGCACTGACACAGGTTGCCCAGAGAAGTTGTAGGTGCCTCACTCCTGAAAGTGTTCAAGACCAGATTGGATGGGGCTCTGAGGAACCTGGTCCAGTGAAATGTGTCCCTGCCCATGGCAGAAGGATTGGAACTAGATGATCTTTAAGGTCCCTTCCAACCAAAACTATTCTATGATTCTATGAATACTACCATAATTGATTATGGTATTTCTACCTGCTCGACCAGCTGCTGGACTAGATGTTCCTGTGGGTGACATTCATTCCTGTATGAGGGAAAGAGTATAAGAGTCATAGTCAGGAGTCATACTCCAGTCATTTTACTTAAAAGAATTGTACAAGTCAAATAAAAGCTATGTGTCTCTCCTTCCCAAGGGCCTGATTTCAGACCGAGCGAGACATTGACTTCTTGTTTTGTAGGTAAGAGCTGCAGTACTCAGAGGAAGTGTTTACACTGAGTAGCTGGACATGAGCTCTGGAACTGTGTTCAATGGTAATGCAGCTGTAATCTGTGCACAGAACAAGATAGAAATCTTGGTAGGCCCCTTAGAAGCTGTAAGGTTATGTCGCACTTCAGTGTAAGCGGCTGCAGCAGCTTTCTGAAAGGTCTAGAGGGTTTAAGAGCTACAATACAGCAACAAAACATATCCGGAAAATGTCAGTGTGACAATTTTGTAGGTGTTCAGCAGGAGACCTGGAGACCTCCTGAGTATACTCTGAAAGCCCAACCATATTTATTTTACAACTCCTACCCTGTGCCTGAAGGTCAGCACCAGCGATGTTTCTGACATCGGGAGCTCTTCAGGAATCTCTTGTGGTGTTTTGGGATGATTTTGCAGCAGATGAAAAGGTTTCCTCAGCACAGGGAATTGTCTGTATACAGCAAAAATTAATGATGAGAAATAGCAACAAAATGGGCAGTGTTTATCAGATGGAAAATACAGGTTTACAACCATCACTGCTGCTCTCAAATTTTCTTGCTCCCCAAACCCTGACTGACTGTATCACTCATTTCTATTCCCTCTGTGCCATCTTCTTTCCCTTGTTCCACCATCTCATGTGCTCTTTTCAACACACAACATGGTATCAAAAGATTACATTTTGCTTCTGATAAGAAAGAAGACCTAAGCTTAGATTTTCTACCTTTGCCTTGTGTAGTGGGTTGACACTGGATGGACGTCAGGTACCCACCAAAGCCACTCTCTCCCTCCCCTCTGCAACTGGGCAGAGGAGAGAAAATATAATGAAGGGTTTGTGAGTTGAGATAAAGACTCAGTGGTGTTTGCCTATCATGGGCAAAACAGATTTGAAATGGGGAATATTAATTGAATTTATTACTAACAAAATCAGAGCAAGGTAATAAGAAATAAATCTTAAAAACATCTTGCCCCCACCTCTCTCTCCTTCCAAGTTCTACCTCCTCCCTCTGGCTGCATAGGGAGATGGGGAATGGAAGTTACAGTCAGTTGTTGTTTCTGCTGCTGCTCAGAGAGAGGAGTCCTTCCCCTGCTCCCTGTGGGATCCCTCCTTGGAACACAGGCCTTCATGAACTTATCCAACATGAGTCCATCCCACAGGAAACAGTTCTTCACAAACTTCTGCCACCTGGGTCACTTCTCCATGGGGTGCAGTCCTTTAGGCACAGGCTGCTCCAGCGTGGATCCCCCACAGGGCCACAGCCTCCTTCAGGCATTCACCTACTCCGGTGTGAGCTGCAGGTGGATCTCTGCATCCCAATGGTCCTCCATGGGCTGCAGGGGCACAGCTGCCTCACCACCATCTGCAGGGGCTGCAGGGGAACCGCAGCTCCAATACCTGGAGCACATCCTCCCCTCTTTCTCCACTGACCTTGAAGTCTGCAAGTTGTTTACGTGTTCTCACTCTGCTCTTTTCTGGCTGCAATTTTCATCTGCACAATTGCTTGGGTTTTTTCCTTCTTAAATATGTTGTCCCAGAGATGTTACTGTAATTCTTGATTGGCTTGCACTTGCCCAGCAGTGGGTCTGTCCTGGAGCCATCTGGCATTATCTCTGCAGGACATGGGGGAAATTTCTAGCAGCTTTGCACAAAAGGCAACCCTGGAACACCCTTGCTACCAGAATGTGTCCACAGAAATGCAATACACCTTGTGACTTTGCCAGTACTACGTATCTGAGTGCACTGGTTAAAAAAGAATCGTAATTGGCATTCATGGCAGGAGCAAAACTGACACAAAATAAGTCAATATGAACATGGGCTAAACTAGCTTCAGTACATCCATCATAGTAATTTACATAAGTTTAAATCAATGTAATTAAACTGACTCACTTTTCTGGTAGAGACAAGGCTTTACAGTGTGCCAACTTTAATCCATTGACTGGATTAAAATAATTAAAAAGGGGTGGTTGATGACTTGTAACTTCAAGATGTTGGTGACTGACTCATTGTGTCATGGAGAAAAAGCCATATGAAGGTAACTGGATGTGCTCTTAGAAAAAGAAAATTAATCAGAATGAAGAAATCTTCCTTAGGGTGTGGTATTTTGTAGTAAGCAAAATTACCCTGAATTGTTAACCCTGTGCAATACCTCTGTAGCCCTTGCCTTTGGTGGTTGGTAATCTCTGAGCACAGCAAGAAGCTTTGCCTCCTGTCAGAGACAGCTTCACTCATCATTACATATTAATAGCTGGCCACTTTTACAAGGTAAAACTTAGTGGTTTAAATCACTTTCCCCTTTAGACCACTTGTTTTTAGGGCAAGTCTTACTCCTGCTGAAGGTGGAATAATACAACTCTGAGTTTTACTTAAGAATTTACATCAGTTTGGGCACCTGTAGAGTTAGATCAGCTCATATCATTAGTGGGAACTTCCTAAGTTGTAGTTTGAGTCTCCTGAACTCTCTAGGGCAGCCTAGGCATTGCTGCCTCTCTGCAATACTTTCAAGTAGACTGTTACTTACTGTTTTATGTATCATGGGATATTTTGGAACACAACTGGAGATCTCTGGTTGAAATGCTCACAGGCATGGTGAGCTATGAAGCACTGTCCTTTCCCATGGTGAACACTTTTTTTATGTCTGGGACCAATGTAATTTTTACTAAACACAGTTTTGTAGAGCTAATCAGTTACAATGAGACAAAGAATGACTTTATCTGAGAACTTTTCATCATCCTCTCTTTACAGCAGACAGATTACCTCCAAACAAACATCATTTTCAAGCCCTTCTGTTACAGTGAAGATGACACTGTCATGTCCTTATTGCTGCAGTTCATATGCCTGCACTGTGACCACTCAGAGGTTCACGTCAGACATTGAGGTGATGTTACTAACTTAAAATTTTTCCCTGCAGAAGGGCTGGAAATTTTGTGTACAGACCACACAACAACGCCAATCTATTTGCTCTATTATTCCCCAGTTCCCAAAATAACATCTCACTCTTCCCTATTGCAAATCCACTTTGAGAGCACAGGCAATTTGTATGAACCTGATGGAATATGTTACATAGATGTGGTTTTGTGTTGCATGACTTCCCTTCCTTCCCCACCCCAAAATTGTGGGGGGCAATTTAGGTGCCTTGAAGACTGATGTTTCTTTTAAAACAAACTGTTGAAGACTGTTTACATGCAGTTTCTCAGTTCTGGGTGAGACTTAATTTACTTTTGGGCTCTGATTTCCCCCCCCCCCAAAAAAAAAAAAGCTATGCCAAACACAAGCCTCAAAAAATTTTCAAAATTAGGTTTTTCTTTCCAAGTTCATGCAAAATTTCACTTCAACCTACAGATATTCTCATACAAATACTTCTGTTCTGATCACTGACGCTCAAGGAGGGCTGATATTATTCGGTCCAGTTCCTCCTGTCTGTTTTCAGACTGCTTTTTTTCTGCAGAACCTGTCTAATGCCTAAGGAACAAATAATTGCAAATAGCTCTTGTCTTGCCTAACTAATTGCTACACTGACACTATTAGCAACAGCAAAACAAATAAGATGGGAGTTTGAGCAACAGTAATGTCAAATGCTTGGTGAAACAGGCACAAAAAGAAAAAGACAAGCCTAGAAATCACCAGTGTTGCACTTGTATCCCTCCTATCACGTTCAACATTTCTTTCTCCTAATAACAGAAATGACCATTACAGTGCTTCCTCAGGATTGCCTGCTATCTTCTACCCAAGTACATTTTGTTAGCGTCAGACTCCTTCCCTACTAACAACTACTATTGTAATAGTAGTGTGATACATTTCTCCATCCTCTTCCAGCAAACATTTTGTTGTGTCCTGCTTGCTTCTCTTACCCTTCTTGGCAACGTGCAGTTTGGAATGAAATTATTTTGTCTATCATAGCAAAGCCACATGTAACTTCTGCCAACTTGAGTTTTATGTGGTATGCATTTTAAAGTTTAACCAAGCTTTTGCCTTGATTGTTAAAAAATTAAAAGTTGCCACTAAATATTCTGGATTATCAAGAAATAATCTTCAAACATATTTAGAGCTCTCCTATAGTAATTTGTTGCCCAGCTGTAGTAGTCTATCAAAAAGATAGACATTTAAAGATGACAGACTAGCAGCAAGCTACATAGGCAGAAATCACCCTTAATAAGGGAGGTTACTGAGACTTGAATCCATTTCTTCACACACAGCCAAGCATAAAAAATAGAGTCTGAATTTAAAGAACACCGTCTCTTACACCAGTCTGGATAGTCACAGCACAGGCTCAGATATTAGGGCTCTTGACAGTAGCTATGAAAACATATCTGGAATTGTTCAGTTCAGCTGGGAGTCCAAAAGTTTAGACTGGTGAACACAACACCAAATCTGGATATCCTGGACCAGTGAACTCAATTACATTGAAAATTTTGTTTCCTAATGTGAGAGGGCCTACTAGGAATTGGAGCCTGATTTTGTGGCTTTGTAAGATAAGGTCTTTGGTGGCACTACCAGCATGAGACGCTGATGACCTCCCCTTCTTCACCACCCCATCTCTTCCTACTCTTCCACTTAAATTACTGCCTGGGGTGTACAGGCACTGTTGTTCCCACAACACTGTGAGTTTGATGAAGGAATCGATAGATCTTCTCCAATGGTGTTTTTAGAAGGTTATTTTTAAGCTGGGCCAGTTCCATGCTGGTGTTGTATGAAGGTCTGTTGTGTAAGGGGAGCTGGGCTAGCAGTGGCAAGTGGAGCAGCAACCCCTTAGCGCTGCTGATAGTGCTAAGGTGAGGAGAGTTTGTGTCATGAAACCACAGCTGAGGAAAGGACTGCCAGAGGTCTGGGTGCTGTTAGACTCCAAAGGCACAGGGAGAGCCCTCTGTGATCCCCCATCACTTCTGGTGTTCAGATTTCTACTCATTGAGTTGACACAGAGTAGCACTAAATTAAATCTTTGACTATTAAGGTCGATTAAGTGACCTCATTAAGAGAACTGTAGCCCCTACTGGTGTCACATTCAGGGTTAGAAGCCAAGTTTCTGGAGTTACTTTCCTAACAAATGGGCCAGATTTGCCTTCTTGAAGATTGTCACATAGCAGAAAAGGGCTTTGTGCCTGCTTTGGGAAAATCCTGCTTGCTGCTTGGGGTTTGAGTAAGGAGATTATCTCTGCTTCCTCACCTGTAAAAAGATAATTACATTACCCAAATTTTAAGAGCCTTTGCATCTCCAGATAAAATATGCTACAGAGAGGCACTATATGAATTATTCAAGCTAAATTAAATTAATGAAGACTGTAGAAATTCAGTTGCTTTTGTTTCTTTTTTTAATGCAGTAGGTTCAGATTCTGCAGTGCCCTTTGTAGTCTCAAAATATTCTGAAAGCAGAGCACTGTTCACTCACAGCTCTGCTGAAAGTATTTTCTTCATTGTCTGAAAATGTATTAATTTAATTATTGACGAGTCTATTTGTGAGAGAGCTATTGAAGCATGACCAGCTCACCATAGTGTGTTCTCTAACCAGAGACTGCCACAGGGAGTGAAGAATGGAAAGTCAATGCAATCTCTGTGACACATCAAGATGGATTTATAAGGAATTACAGACTGGTTTATAAGGAAAAAAATTATCACTTGGACAGCTGTGTAAGAATATAAGGACAAGTCTTGCACCATCGAGGAAGAACCGAGACAGAACATGTACAATATCACTCCAGGATGGCTTAAATCCTCTGCACCAGTGCTTTTGGGTTAGCTGTGCTACCAATACCTGTTCTGAGTGTCTCTAAGCAGCCCCTCTCCCTTCCTCTGTCCTCAAGATGTCAGGAGATGCCTCCTGCATGAAATTCTGCAATTCTCACCCTATAATGTGGGATATGGGGCTGCCAGCACCGGTCTCCTGATAGCCTGCAATAGGAGTTTAACTGAAGTAAAAATGTTTATTTTGCTCAAAAGCTGTACAGCTCTTAGAATGAATTTAAGAGAGGTGCCTTACACATTACATTTGTACTCATATTTAACTTTCCTTGCTGGAGCTTAGGCAAACACGGCCTTTTTCCCCAATATGGAGAACTGAAAGCTGGCTATCAGCCTGGTTCCCCTGATAAATACACATTTTTTTAAACATATCTTTAGCCTGTCAGCTTCTCCTGGCACTCATAATCCGCTGCCCTTTTGTGGAATCTTGGAGGTGTTAGGGACTCCTTTGGAGAAGCCTCCCAGCCTGGCTGGGCAGAGACAGACATTGTTATCCTCACTCCTTTGAAGTTGAGTACCTGAGCCTGGCTTAACCAAGTCATTATTTTACTCTTCCTTGTTCAGATCTGTAACAAGCTCTTTATTACCTGCTTTCAATTAACTCTATGAATTCAGGAGAGCAGCAGCAGGAAATCTGGGGATGGGGCAGGAGAAGCTGTAAAGCATTAATGAAAGAGTCGTGCAGGCGTTTTTTCCAGTTTGCCTCACTTTGTTACCATAGAATTCCACATGACCCTGGAAACAGGACTCTTGCCTAGAGCCTCTAATAAACAACCTATCACCACTATGTTTCTGTTTATTTTAATTAACAAAGGGGTTATTTCTGACTGGCATGCAGCAGAGCGGAAAGGCAGGACTTGACCAGGCTTGGCTGTGCCACCCCCTTCCTGCTGCTTCAGTGAGACTGAGCTGAGTCCCAGTGCCAGGCAGCCCCTGCAGGCCCCTAAACTGTGCCTGGGGCTGTGGACACAGTTTGGAGATGGCCTCTGTCCCAGGGTAGGGCAGGGGTTTTGTAATTTTCTGCCCAGTACCTACCTACCAGCCAAATCAAGATGTATGTGATTTTCAGAGGCAGATCTTAGACCCATATGTACACTGCACTGCTGGAAGGGGTGGAGACACAGAGGGATCGAGAGAGATAAAGAGGGAGTTAAGAAGGGAGATAGGGAAGGAGATAGGGAAGGAGATAGGGAGGTTCATGGTTCAGATAGCTATCTGTTTCCCGTGCCTTCTCCCCTTCCTCTTCTGGGTGCCAGTGTGCTTCAGGTTATAAACAACTGTGTTTTGGAGTCACTGTACTAGAACCACTGGAAGGAGGCAGACTGCCAGGGGAAGACTGTCTTGTACAGCCCAGCTGTGTTTCCATGGCATAGTAACACGGGTATGTGGCCCAGCGGTGGTGGGAGCACAGGCTACACCATGAAGAGGAGCCATGTCTTGCCCTGTAAAGGGCTTCATGGCATCTCCTCGCAGGAGACAGCTTCTGTGCCAGAGGCCAGGCTATGGTCTGACTCACAGCACTTGATGCCATCTACTAGCTACCATGTTGCAAGGGCTGTAGTGTGGTTCTCTAGCTGCTGAATGCCCTCAGGGGACTTTTATATTGGGGTGCAGTTAGAGAGTACATGTTTTCCTGTGCTCCAGTCCATGGTGGACATCTCTGAATCTGCCCAACATCTCAGCGACACTTAGCAAAACAGAGCATAAAGGCATTACATTTTTGGAAACATCATGAATTTATTTTCTGTTATTTCAAAAAATTAAATCCCAACCATTAGGAATGTGCCTCTAAAACCAATTTGATATTTCAGTTTTGTTGAGGTGAAATGTGAGCAAGCTGGTGAGCACATATGGATGTTCTTGGCCAACTATCTGGTGAGGTAAGGGTGTTTTTTACTCTCCTTGTTTCTCATGCAGTGAGAACAACAGGGTATGTGAGTTCCCCACACTCATTATTTGATCACCTCCAAAAATAGATTTCTGCATATTTCATCTACCAGAAAACCTAGAGAGAGAGAAAAAACCTACTTTTCTTTTTTTTTGTTCCCTGTCAGTTGTGCCTGAAGCCATACTATACTCTGAGCAATTACTGAACAGCTTTCACACTTTCTCCTGCTTTGCAGTGAGTTGGCTACATAGATATCAGGGCCCTGAAGGCACCACGGGCCTCATTGCTCCTGCTCAGCCTTTGCTGGGTCCTCCTGGGTCCAGGAGCCCCATTTCAGCCCAGCCTAGGACTGTCGGTCCCTGTCCCACTGACACAGCAGAAGCGCTGACTGTGTTGGGATACCTTGGTTGTACATCACAGCCTTGTTTCTGGACTTGTCTCCCGCCCTCTTTCCTTTGACTCCTCACAGGAGCTTATGGATGGTTCCTGGCCATTGCTCTTTACTTCCCATGTCAGGGGCTGCTGGTGGACCTTGTTACAGCCACTGTCTCTGCCTGCTGTGGTCAGACCCTGTGGGTCAGCACTCACTGATGAGGGCATGGCCTGTACTGCAGTCACCCTCAGGTACCAGCCGATGCCCCTTTGGGAAAAGCTGTCCCTCACTGAGCAAACCAACTCTGACAATGTAAGTATGGAAAAATGATGTCAGGAAACCACCTTCCTGTGAGCAAGCAGTAAGCACCATTACAGACTCGGTGCTAAGTGGACAGAAAACACCTACAGCCCAAGTCATGTGTGTTGTGGTGGCTTTGTGCAGGAGCAAGAGGGAAGGGATGGAGCTCAAACTTCAAGGTGTTCCTGTCTTAGAGCCATCTAAAAGTCTTTAAAACACACATTTAATTATCTATAATTTTAGTGTTATAACTTACTAATTGTCTGTGTTCTGATAATTCCCAGTTCTTAAATAAAAGGCTAATAAACCCAGGCCTTTCAAACCTCTCCTCATTTGGTACTTGCTTCATTCCCCTGACTGTCCCACATGATTGCCAATCTCTGTCTCATGCTAGGGGGGCAAAGTCAGTGCTCCAGCCATGGGCTTGCAATTTCCTATCCATGAGGAGAAACTGTTCCCCTCAGCCTGTGGTTGCCCTCTGTACAGCACAGCTCAGCTGCCACCGAATCTGGGTCAGCCAGTCTCAATCACTGCCCATTCACCCCCTCTCTTCTGAACTGTCTCCAGTTGATTCCATCTTTCCTGAGGATGCTTAAAATAACAGCAATGCCCACTTGTGGAGCAGATATGAGACAAGATATAGTTCCACACAAGGCATCATTTGGTGGATGCTGTGGGGACAGGGACAAGCGTGTGAGGGTTCGAATTAACAGCACATGAGTTAAATTGTTTGTCTCTGTGAGCTGTTCTCAAAAAGGAGAAAAAGTTCAGAAACAGCTTGCAGAATACAAACGAGATAGTTACAAAGATGACTGATCTTGTGATGCCACCTTGTTATTTTTCATTTTTCCCAAGTATAGAAATGCTGACATTTCTATCTTTTCTTTAAAAAAGAGTTGCATACCTTATGAACAGGAGAGCTGAAATCAGACCTCTATGCCCTTCTTACATTTTATTATTTGACAGAATAATATTTTGTAGAAGCAAGACTGTGACAGAACAGAGATTTTCATAAATATTGCCCAAACTGCACTCCTAACTTCTCCTTTCTGTTTTTTTCTTACTGTCTTCCTTTCATCATTGCAATTTCTCCAAATCACTGGTCCTTCTCTTGGTTAACTTAGGCTTCTGAAACAGCTATGAAAAAAACTTATTTTTACAGAGAAAAAATAAAATGCTGACATGAGAAAATAAATCTCTTATTGAAATACTACCACCAGTATTTCATATTCATCAATAAAAGGCTGACTAAGGGCAAAATGAAGTTAACGTTTTCAAAATTACTATGAGAAGTATGGTTTAAGAAAAATATTATTGAAAAAATACATAAAACATACACACACACACACACACACACACACACACACATGCATGCATGCATATATATGTATAAGAAAGTGTAACTGCAAAATAATTTCTAACTGGGAAACAGACCTCAGGAGTTCAGGTTCTTAGTCTAGTTCTTCCCTATCGTTATGTGAAAGAACCTTTTTCTTCAAAAATAAATTATCAAGCACAAAGCAGATATTCAATTTGTATTTGATTGCTCACAGTTTTCCCTACGATACTGAGTCAGGGAATACCCAGAGGAATAAATTGAAACTATGAGCTGAAATGTGGGAAAACAGAGAGAGACCAATTATGACTGCAGTATTAGAATTTCCACTTTGTATTTGCAAATTCTTGTATTTCCCAAGTTTTACTCTGAGGGTGCAATCCTTGTGACTTTACTGTAGCCATGCAAGGCTGTCTCAGGTGCTGTAGAGTGTCACATGGGTCCTCATGCTGGTCCAAGCTGTGTGGCAAGTTTTGTGCCATGCCTTTCAGCCTTGTACAGAGGTTTCATATGCCTGAAAGGATTTAAATTCTTCTGTTCAGGAACTGAAATTGGAAAAAAGTCAGCAACAGCCATATAAACTCCCTACATCTAAAAGGACTAGTAAAGACCAAGAAATTTGCCGACTTGTGTCTCTCACCTTACTTTCTGTATCAGCACATTATTTTAATAGTGCCGTGAAGTGCAAAAGGAGATCAAAGTGTTATGGATAAGCATAGTGAAAGGCAGTCTCAGAGACTGCACAGCCAAGAGCAGGTCCCAACCTCAGCCCAGTGCCCCTCTGAAGAAGGTCCCATTATTCCTGCAGTAGTGTGAGCCATGACAGCCTATTGAGCACTACACAAAATCTACCAGGAAATGCAACCCTGATACCTTGTTTATCTACCAGGAAGTGAGACAAGATGCCTATGTTGGTTTCAAATTAAAATGTGTTTTAGTATTACAGTGGTCTCTGAAGGGTTTATGGTATTCATCCATCATCACTGGTTAGCTACATGTCCTGACATATATTATGTGTGCTTCAGAAAGCTGAGATTCCCGACATTTCCCAAATTCCTGACAGTTAAAACTATCTGATCCCCCATGGGGCATCTGGATTTACAATGCTATTCAGCAGTCACAAATATTCCTTCTCAGTGTTATATGTAATACTGAGGGGATGAGCCACCACAATTAAATTAAAGAAAATGTTAGCTCATATTAAGAAACCACAGAAAGATGGGACTTTCTTGCAGGACACTTGTCTCCTTGATTTTGAAATTCCACAGCTTCAAAGAGACTGAGTAGGAATAATGAACTGGAAATATTCTTTTCAACAAAAGGAAGGGACATATCCATATTTCATAAACCATTAGAATCCAGATTGTGAATGCCATCAGAAACAAAGGATGTGCAGTCTATTAATTACAGATTAAGTTTGGTGAGGCAATACCCTTACCTGGGAATACTTAGGTCACTCACAGATTAATGTCATCTTTAACCACCTCATTTACTCTAGCTGCCAATTTTTGCTATGTTCTGCCCAGCAGCTCTATATCCAAAGGTTTGCCTCCCTTGTGTGATTGCCTGCTGGATGAACAACTCAGGAATGGAAAGAAAGAGGAGAAGGAGAATTTTCAAGGGATCTGCTCAAGAATGAATTTATACATGATGCCAAACCCCACAGTAATCTGCCTCGTACCCATTGTGCTTTTCCTCACTACAAGTCCACATGGTGCATGGAGCCTGCCTAAACCAGCAGAGCACTCTTGCCCTACCAAGTTCACCACCCTTGGTTTAGGCTGTTGTTTTCTTTGAACGCCTTTTTCCATAGAGGGGACTATTGCATTCACTATCAGAGAAACAACACAATCCCTTTCTCTGGAAGAACCTAACAAAGAAAAAGCAAATAAAATCCAGAGGCTTCGCATGTCCCTCTACCAGGATCCACTTATTAATCCCCATTAAAAGAAATAAATCTCAGCCACCTGCAAAGGCTGAGCTGAGGAAAACAAGGGACAGGGGAAGAGTCTTGAGGAGGAGCATGGGCTGCTTTATGGGGCACTGACGCTGCAAGAAGTACATACATAGAAGCAGACATTTGTGATGGACAAGCCCCACGAGCAGGGCTGCATCTCTCTCCTCGCTCACCTCTGTGAGGCCTAAGGGAGCATGGCCACAGGTGAAGAGATGTTATGGAGGCTGCTTTTGCCCTGTTTACACTCCATCAAAATTTATTTTCCTTCCTCATGAGTCATAAAAACTTCCTTGGCAGGTGTTTGTGGGGTGAAGGGATGAAGGGCTCCTGGCACTTGAAGTGTGATGGTTGCTGCTTAGGGGAGGGCTCCGTGGTGAAGGCAGCACACTTTTCACAGCACAGAAGCAGAGGCAGCAGAAATTCATTTTACACTGAAGAAGAAATTCTGGGTGCCAGAAACTTCAGCTTTACTTTGGCCAAAATTGTTTCTGTAGTTTTGCTCACTCACCTCCATACCATAGGATTCACAGTAATAGTAGTGCCTGGCGCTGCCAGTAATGCAAATCTTCCAATACAGAAGTTGCCTCCCAGGATGCAAAACTAGTATTTCTTCTGTTCAAAACCCTATGTGACCTCTCGTACTAGTTTTATTTCCTTTGCCTTTGCCTTCTCTGAGTGCTTTTAACCCAGGATGGTAAACAAAGGCATGAGTTTCCTTATAACAAGGCATTGTGCTGACAATATACTGTATTTATGTTCAGGCTTCACTGGGGTGTTTTGGAGGATGACCAGCCTCCCCCACACTGTGTTTTCTTTCTTTACTCTTAATATGGTTTGAGAATGAACAGTGTCTGTTACTCTTCTCTCACTCTTTCATTCACTTTTTTCCTTATTCTTTTTTGTTTGTTTGTTTGTATTTGTCTCTTAAGGTAAAAAAATACATGGATTTGGGAAGCATGACCTCCTTTTTTGAACTTTAGAGAGGTGAGTATGACATAAATGAAATAATTACTTTTGCAAGTCAAATTGGCTCAATTCTGGCTGATTACTTTTTGAAGCTACATTTCAATACAGCTCTGATCAAATCAACCCTTTTCCATAGCAGTATTTTTTGTCTCTGTGTTATTTTAAGCTTATCATTACCATGGGACTTGAATTCATTTGGAACTCATTAATAATCAGTATAATTCCCTTTCATTAGAAATCTCTTATTGGAGTAACCACTTCTTGTGGCAATTCCCATGAAGTCACCATCTTTGTAGATACACAGCTGGTGACGATGAAACAATATGTAACTTCATATTAAACTAGTATTCCCCAAAATAACAAATTGCCTTAACATATTCCATGAATAGTTAATAGAAGATCAGAAGGATGAAAGGTACAAATAGATAATTATCTTGGTTATCAGAATTGCCCTTTTTTGGTGTGGCACAGTAGAGGGATTTTATGTTGCATATATATGTATCTTTGTCTGCATAATGTATTTGGTTTTTGCCATGTATAATGGAACTCACAACATGAACCACTGACATATAGCTGATGAAGACAGTGTCCTTCCCAACAATAACATAATGGCTTGGCAGTTCATCATGTCTGAGGAGAAAATTTTGTAATCAAAGGCAGTGAAAGCCTGCAAAAGAGTGGGTTAATTAAAAAAATCAAAAAGAGCCCTTTTTTCTCAGGAAATGGACTGCAATCTTCTCCAATTTTCTCTTAACTTTCTCTGAGCAAACATATTTGTATCTTGACCCTCTTCACAAGTTACTGTTTTTGTAGAAATACTTGTACCAGGCTAGCAAAGCTGTGCACAAGTGTTCATGCTGCTCTCAAGGGGTGTCAGTATGTCACATTTCCCTGAACAATAACAGGCTGTAGAGAAGGAAGAAATTTTAAGCAGCTTTGAAAAAATGTGGAACAATTCCCTTGTTTTGCATCTCTTTCATATGTGTAACTACTCCAACAAGTGCTGGAAAACTAATGCAGTAGTTCTGACTAAATTTGGGGAGACTAAGAAGAAAGAGCCTTTTCTATAGCCACACTTCTGCTGATAGCTTTTGAATTCTTTTCTGAAGGACAAGGAGGAAAAGCACAGTCTGCTAAAGCTCGGTCTGAAAGCAAATCCCCTTATTTGAAGGAGGATGAGGAACAAGGACATGTCCTATGAGCAATTATTGCATGTTTTGCTGTCCAGCCTTGATACTACATCAAAGCTGGCAAGCATCTGAGGGTAAAAGTTTCTTTCAAATGTGTGCAATCACTGGTGGCATTTCTGTCACTGCATTTTCTCAAGAAACTCCCGACTCTCTCTCATAGTGCTTGAAGACTCCACATCCAAATTACTTCTCTCATTTCTTCTAGACCTGTGGCTGGATGTAATAGGAGGCTTTTGCTTTAAATGTTGGCTTGATCCATGGGCAAATAATATCTGCCACACCAGTGACTGTGCCAAAGTGGCAATGACTCTGTGTCAGGCAAAGGGCTGCAACTCATCTGCATGAGTGGACAAATCTCTGCAAACTAGTCCTCTAAACTGCTCTTTGGCCCATGGCGATGAGTCTTCTCTTTCTAAAGGAGGCAATCTTACTGAGTTCATCTCAAGAAAGTGGAAGTGCCATTTCCTGTCTGTGTACCATAGCTAAAAGCTAGCTGTCACCTTGGGTGTCATAGCTGCCCTGTGGGAAGTAGTGTCAGGAGAAGTCAGTCCCATCCCTGATGACAGTGCCCTAGAACCTCACTTTGGTTTACAGCATGAGGAGACAAAGTGACTGGTAAAGCAAAGGGTTTCCTTATAGTCTTTCACAGCTCAGATGCATTGTGAGGAAAGAGAACTTCATCCTTCTAATGAGCAAATGTGTTCAGAGTAAATGCATTCCTTGAAGGGCCTTAGTGCTTCCATCACCACTGGCTAATGAGGCTGAACTTGCACCTTGTGCTAGATACTAATCAGATTCCTCTTTCTGTGTTCTCTAAAGTGGTGCAATTCAGACTGCCAGCAGGCTGTGATGTTATTTAAAAATAACCACATATGGGTGTTCTTATTTAATATTTCTGTCACAGAAGTTGGCAAAGGTCTAGTCCCAGCCAAGACTGGGATGCATTTTAATATGCATTGCATTCTTAATTTCTTTTAAGGTTATTATTAACTTATTCCATTTACAAAATCAAATAAAAAAGACCTTTAATTGAATAGTAACTACTTCTTGTATAATGTAACTTGATTTTTTTCCCTCAAAAATTTCAAATTACTTTAGGTGGGGGTTTTTTTTGGTTTTTTTTAGTCATTTGCATAATCTACAGCACTTTTAGGACTTTCTTACTTTGCATAAATCAATTTCGCTTCTTGTTTACTTCATCACTTTCAAGGGGATTCTTTTCTGCTTTACTGGACTTAAATTAATCCTCTGGAGGAAGCAGTGTCATGACACGGCCAGCATCAAAATCTGCATAATGAAAGCAATTTTTTCCATTTAAATTGGCACTCAAGAATATCACTGCTCATTAGCAGACTTTAGATCTTTTATTTCATTTTAAGTGAGAAGGACAAGCATTCTTCCCCTAATATGAGTTTCTTGCATAAGAATTTATTCTGAGGCCTTTAAATTTATTGTAGTGTAAGTTAGAGGCCTAAATACTTTGAAAAAACAGTCTGTGTGATTTGTAGAGTATTAACATTGCTAGCAAGACTCAAAATTGCCAGGTTTGATCAGAGTGGTGGCCTGTCTCATCTGGTTTCTCTCTGGGGTTAAAACTGATCTGAGAATATGGTTGAATAATGGATAGGTGTGGAATCACTTATGATGAAAGCGGAATTTCTCCCTAATTCCAGGCATTCAGCGGATGCTTTTGGTGGTGATGATCTCAGATGAGACTTAATATGAAATCTGTACTGAAACTTTTAACTGAGAAGAGTGCTCAGTATAACAGAAGGAGAGCTTCAGGAAAAAAAACAAACCAGCTCTTAAGTTGGAAAGGGGTGAGATGCAAAATCTCTGTTGCTTGCCTTTTAGGTACTAGCACACATCTGCAAAGCAGCCACATCTGTTTCACTAGAAGTCTCTGGCCTATTTAGCCTTCCAGGGTAGGTGCCCTCACAATTTTCCACAGTCTGAAGGTTTGATCATTAATAATTCTGTATTTATCTTCCATAGTTTCAAAAGAAATATCTTTGGGGGAGGAAGGGCAGTTCCTTCCCTTGGGCCTGTAACACAGCTGCAGCTTGAGCTGCAGCCTTGGTGGGGCTCAAGACCCAGAGGGTGCTCAGTGTTGGCTTGTCTCTGGCTTTGCTCCAGGCCTGTCGTGCCTGACTCAGCTCAGGCCTCCCCAGACAATGCTGCTGATTCAGTGATCACAGCCAATCTGCCACCTGCGCTGACCTTTTTCCTCTCTTCCCTGTCACATTTGCTTGCAGAATACGTGTATTACTGGGTTTGGTCCAGTTGTCCAAAATAACATTCTCTTTTTTTTTTTTTGTGAGATGATTATTTTCTTTACTTCACTTGCAACTCTCTTCTTCCATTTGAATATTTTACAGGATCAAGTAGCAATGATATCTGCTTGCCTTTTGTTAAGTTTCCTGAGTTATGAATGAAAAGTGGCTTTTGTCTGCTAAATATGATGGTAAAGGGCATTTAAAGACTCAGAAGAAAGTGTTGATGCACCTATTTCTCCTAAATCAATGTGCATTTTCTAGTCATTGACTATTGTATTGTCATTGCTATGATGTAGAGGAAACACAAAGAAATAAAACAAACACAGGGAGCCTCTGATAAGAAAATACATTTCAGAAACAGCATGGAAGCTTATATTTATTTTGGTAAAATTTGTGAAAAACTTTTTGAAAACTACTTTCCTAGTTAGTATGTATTATTTGAAAATACATGCCTTTGATTTTAGAAATTGTCAGAGGAAATGAATAATTTCCCCACAATTGTTCGATATCTTGTTTGTCTTACATATTTGGTGCCAAATAAAAAAATCTGTTTATATAAAATTTATTTATGCTAAACGTTGAAAATTATTTACATGCTAGAAAAGTGGAAGAGACAGTGATCTTTTTTATTGCAAGACACATTAAAACCAAAACTTCTATCTGACACGTTTCAACGTACACATTTCTGTATCATTTTCCATCAGTCTTCCCCTAATTCTTTGCTCTGCTGCAAAATAAACATAAGAACAAAGTATGTGCCTTTCACCATGGATCAGCATTATTTTCTAGTTCATTTATCAGTGTGTTTCAAATGGGATACCTTGGTTGGTGAGATGTATAACTGAATAGAATTAATTCTTTTTGGTAAATGTATCTTATTTATCTCAATATATTTTGAGAGCTGCATTTGTGAGGGCACTCACATATTCTGCATTCATGGACAAGATGCTTGGAGCTTGGGCGACAGGAGAAGAGTGAGTATAGTGATTGTCCATCATTTGGACACTGACTGTGTTGTTTCAAAACTTATGTTGCAGTTACTGGATAAAATGGTTAGTGCATGTAAAGGCATGATGTGGCTTGGATCTGAATCTTCCATTTCCTTGGTGACTATGCCAAACCCTTGGCAAGATGGGTATAGCCATGGTATTGAAAGGCAGGTACCTTGCTCAGCCCTTTAGATCAGTGTTGGTGAAGGATACACACACTGTACAGCACTGACCTGTGGATTGAGCCACTTACCAAAGAGATGTTGTTCTGATCAGCATTTCTTTCTGTCATCCTTGAGTATCATCCTCCTGACAGGATAATCTCTGGGTACTCCATGTTCAGGGTGCTGTTTTCTTAGTCCCTAACCCTCTCAAATCCCTGTACAAGGGAGGACAGGGCTAGTGGTTCCCCTACCTGTCTGTACTTGAAAACATTGAATTTCACTGGCTGAGATTTTTTTCCCTCTACCAGGCCTTAGATTTTCTGCCAGAAGAAAACTTATCTGACCATTTTATGCCATTGTAAACAGCAGATCCCTGGACCATAGAGGTGCAAGAAGGACAATATACTGCAAACCAGCAAAAAACCCTACTGCAAAAAAGTTATGGACCTGTTAAAGCTGGAGCTCCTATGGCAGGATGGAAACATCCCTGTCTCTCTAAGACCAGCTGATCACAGCAGTTGGAAGCCAGAAAAATATTCAGCTACACTGCAGTCACCTATAACAGACTCTAATATTTGGGGGTTTTTCTTCTATTTGTATTTGATTTTCAAATAAATATAGTGAGCATGCTCTTCATCCCAGGAGCTTTCACTCTAATGGGTTGTTAATGAGCTATCAATTACTTATGCAAAAGAAAATACACACATACAAACACATTACTATTCCTTAGCTGAAGGTTGTCTGCATTTAAATGTTGAGGACATTACCTTCCTCACCTGGGTTATTGGCCCTCCATACACCTTTGTCTGCACCCGGTCTAGCATGCAACACCTTCAAGCAAGATTGTGTATCTGAGAATCATGTACTCATGCTCTAATCTTATGCAACATTGGCAGTTCCCTGGGTAAGTTGATATGTGGCACTTCTCTGCTATCAAGCAGTCCCAGTGTATTATCAATCCTCTAGCCCTCTTGTGAAGCTGTTAATCTTATTTCTAGAGGCACCGTCTCCTTCTTGACTGTGGATTCTTGAATTACAATGGCTAAAAAGCATTTCTGTCCATTCACAAGAGGACCAGAAGCTAAACTTTCTTCCATCCAGCCTTTGTCATCCACACAGTGAGGACTGACCATTGTCATGAGCTTGACCTCATAATGAAATCAGTGACCTTGAAGGTGGCACTGGCAATACAAATCCTCTTGTTCCCCCCAAGTTTAGAAGCCTTTTGCCTGAATCCTTTGATCAGCTTCCTCATGAATGAGGAGCCCTCAGCAAGACCTGCCTGAACCACTTAAGTTGCTCCCTCCCATATGGCGCAGAGGAAGCATCTGTGTGGCCCAGGAGCATCAGGACACAAATTGCTAAGCTCAGTCCCGGGCTGCTATGGATCCTTTTCTTTCCTCAGGCTCCTCTCCTGCATATTCCACTCCCTGTTAACCCTACAGTTGTCCCTAGGGTATCCTCCAGCCTGGGGACCAACAACATCCTACCACCCATTGCCTTTCCTGCCCAGTCTCCAGTGCCATCTGTCAGAGCTCCCCACTCTTGTGCTGCCTGAACACAGCAGCACACAGAGGAGCTGGTAGTGGAAGTGTAAAACAAACAGTGTAAAACAGTATAGAAAGTAATGTATAAATGTAAAGAATTGTAAAACTGTAAAACAGTTTAGAGAGGTGATTTTTATTTTAAAAATGCATTGCTTTTTTCCTGTTCGTGTGTACATGCATATTCGTGGGTATGACTCAACCACGTTAAACAAGCTTAACATGCTGGAATTAGCCAGGTTGCTAAGGGTTAAGGTATTTATGAATTTATTAAGAGATGGGAACATTATGCACTGTTCACAATGTTTAATTTTACCTGCCACACTAGATAGAATCTTTGATTACATTATCGGTTTATTCTCATTGAATGTTAGTTATTGTATCTTTTTTTTTTAAACATTGCTATTTCTGTGTTAGAAAAGATGTTTCTCCTAATTGACTGGAAATGGAGGATGTTAATTAGCCAGGCTTTTCATGCAGAGGATTCCAGCTGCTGAAATCCTGGGCCAGTATAGGGTTAAATATCAGTCTATAAGATTAATGACTTAACTGAGAACATTTTATCACAGATACAGAAAATAAATCCCCTTAGCAGAGAGCCACAAACTGTGTGTGCCATTGAGGAAGGGAACTGCACAAACCAATAAAACCTGATTGCTCCTGCACCAGCAAACAGCAGCGATAAGACAAAAATCATTATAAGGATCAAAGTTACTGAGCTCCTCGGCTGGTGCTGATGCTGTGGGGCTGAAGTATGAGGTGTGCTGCCTAACCAGGGTGACTTTCTCCATAGAAGCTCAGAGTCTGTGTCCTCACCTGGCTTGCTCAGCACAGGAAAGGAAGGATATGTGCCTTTGTGCTGAGTTTATGTGAGTAAGAATAGCCTGTGCTGCTGCAGCAGCAAGAAAATAGGTGCTGGGTTTTATCCAGTTTAAAGCTCAGGTTTGGATTCTTAGGGCCTGCTGCTGGGATTGACACCTTGTGGACTCTGAGCTTCAGAACCCCAGCCAGATATATATCATATTTACAACTGTTCTGAATTAAGCTTTAGGAGCTTGGTTTTATTCATTTTCCAATTTCTCCTCCTTCCTTGAAAGTGAAAAAGCTCCCACCAGCCCACCTTTCCCCACATGCTTTCTCCTTCCTTATATGATTCAACATATATCTGACTGTGACTGTAATAAGATGCAGCAAACAATGCACTTGCTGACTGACAGTTGCATCTGTAGAACATGCAGAAGCAAAATGAACAGAAATCTCTCCTGGAGCATAAACATTTGGAAGTGACAAGGATTGGTGCACTGAGTTTTGCACAGATGTTTGGCCGCATGAGTTTTAAGGCTTGCTTGCCCACAGGTAAAGAAATTGATTTGATGTTTAGATTAGGTTCGTGTCTACACACTGTAAGTATGGATTTAGTGGCTTTTTGGCCAGAAATGAAATAAAAAATGCTCAAACACACAACCTTTAAAATGTTCTCCTTTCCAAGACTAAATCCTTAGGGTTTTAATTGTTAGAGAGCCAAAAATTTGTCTTGATGAGGACAGAAAAATAACACTCTTCTATCCTCAGAAAAATATATCTTGACTGGGTGGGTGACTCTTCTAAAACTGCTGCCTCACTGGGAACGTTGTCCTGCTCAGGAAAAGAAATGTAAGTCCTTCAGGGCAAGAAATGGATCATCTTAACATTAGTTTTAATTTTTCAATGCAAGACTGCTGTGTACTTTTGCAAAAGCAGTTCTCAGTAGTAGGATCCATCTTTATTTTAGCAGACTGAGGGGCATAAATTCCTCTTTCTCAGTGAAGGTCCTGTATGCTAATACCATGGACATGCACAAAATACCCACCTCCTTCAAAAATATTAGGCTGCAAAAACCAAACACTGAAGAAGCAATGTGGCAGTTATATCCTTTAAATTCAGTCCACTTGCATGACTGTTGTGGTACAGTCTTACACAAGCTAACTCACTTGGTCTCTTACACACTGTGAAGTATGTGGGAGAAGGTAAGGCACTCGCTGAGCAGAAGGTCAATATTCCATTTTAGTTCCCTTTTTCTCCAGTTTGTGGCCCCAGGCCTTGTCTATTTTTCAAACCAGTTCTGAATAAAGATTTATCTGTTTTCCCATGGTCTTTTCTTTGGCCTTATTACTTGTTACTTCTGACTTCTTCAGACACTGGTTTACTAGCACTTTCTTGCAGATACTGTCTCCTTTGGTGGGTGGAGGATTGAGGCACTGAAACATTAAGGTCAGGGTGGTGGTGTGTGCCTGACTGAGCTGGCTAGAGACCTACTTTCCCTTGAGCAGCACACACAGGGGTAGTTTAACTGTTCAGGACATTGTTCCCATGTACTTCAGCTACGGGTGTTATAATATCTGTGATGGAGGGGAAAAGGAAAGCAAGATCCTATTTTAAAAAAAAAAGTAATGTCAAATTCTTGGCAGTAAACTTAAATGACTGGACTTTGCAGTGATGAAGAAAAATAATGGAAAGATGATTCAAGAACCAGACTCCAGCTGGGATTGCCACATTATGGAGAGGCTATAACAGAAGATCTGCCAGGTGTCAGCTGCCTGTATGCACTGGGGTGGGCCAGGCTGGGATGTATCAAAGGAACTTACCCTGTCCTAGTGCAGTGCAGTTTTTGCTTCTCAAGAACAAAGCCTGTGGAAGAATACTTGCCCCACCACATAGCCCTGCACAGCTGCCTGTTCCTGCCATGGCTGAAGGGTCTCCTCAGTCATGTCTCACCAACAGGACATCTGCACTGCAAGGGGTAAAGGAGCAGCATCGCCTTGTGTGGCAGGAGTCTGGCTGGGGCATCCTTGGATCCCAATTCCCCTGTACTCTTCCCTGAAGTAATGAGCTGTAAGAAGGAATTTTCCTTTTATAGAAAGTTACACAAAGGGGCTACACAAGTTCTTTGCTTTTGCCTTTACATGCCAAAATATACAACTTTGTTCCTGATACTGTATGATCTTCAGTTACCATACAAAAATAAATTATTTGCAGGAGAATGAGGGGAAGCTGAAAACTTATTTATCATCCAACTATTATAATGCGGTTGATGATCAAACAACCTGTGAAGCTGAGATAATTTTCTTCATCTTCAAGTAGCCACTGGAAAGCCTCATTACATGCCTGAAGTTGCATTGCTTAGCAACAACATTTCAGAAATTCAAGTTATCAGCATGATCACTAATAAGACGGTAAGCTGCAAAAGAATCCTGAATAAACTAGATTCATTTGCATTTCAAAATAAATGAGAGTAGATGTCAGATTGTATTCTGGAGTATATGAACCCTTTGTAGCATAGACATATAGTGTTTACTCAAGCATTTGTACAATAGAGACAAACCTGAAATGTTTCTAAAATTTTATAAATACAGCATATCTGTGGGCTCCAGATAGTTTACTACTCTTCAACTGTTAACTTTAGCTAAAGAAGTCTGCTATCAGCAAAACATGCTCAAAGTATGGCATACGCAAGAACAATGAGAAGTGTTATTTTCTATGGCAGGACACAAGTATGAATGAAGAAAAATATGCAATTAACATGCTACAATGTACAAGATCCATTTTGGTTTATAAAACCATAGTTTGGGAACAGTTTCTTAAACTCTACAAATACTTGGGGAACAAATTTCTTAAATGTTGTGTGGAAAAGCCTTCACGGCCTCTGTGTAAAAATGTAGACATTTAAGAGCGGAATGGTTCACAAATCCAGAGTAAGTCTGTGAGGTTTCTGTAGCCCTGAATTTCTGGTGAAATGTACAGCACCACTGGCACAAACAAAGTCACAGCTGTGACGGTTCTGAGAGCAAGGTGCACAGGAATGCTCTTAGAAGAGCAGTAAGGGTGTCAGGGAAGGCAGGCAGACAGGAAGAGCATTGGGGGGAAGGTAACACATGAACCTCACCCAGCCCACAGCAGGACCTTTCAGAGCACCTTCTCTCCACAGATTCCCTTGCTTTATGTAGGACCCAGGACACAAGATGGACAGTATTCATACAATCAACAATTGAAACTCCTAGTTTTATTTAGTTAACTCCAATCTTTATTCATATTAGGCATGAATTACTAGTTTTTTTCACTGCAGTTAATCTCAGTGATTTTGCAAGCTATTTTTCCAGAGTACTTGTGAGGTGCGAAGAAAAATAACTGGATAGTCAAGTTTTTCTGTTGGGAGACTGAGACATGGAGACATTAATTGGGATGTGTAGTCTGAGAGGTCTAAGAGGCGACTGTGCTCTCAGCTCTCCTGTGTTCACAGCACAGCTCATCTCTGTTATGTCAGCAGTCATGAATTCTCAGCACTTCTCCAGTCAAGTGACAGGACCTCAGGCTTAGCAGTTGGGGATTATCTGGGAAAAGTTTGCCTTCAGAGTCTTACCTTTTCTTAATTGGAAGTGTTAGATAGGCTTAGCAAAAGACAAGGCTACTGACCCTCTCTAGACCAAAAGTCCCCTTTTGCATCCCAATGGAGAGATCTTACTCCTTTAGCAGGGCTAATATCTGTACTTGTACAGCCTGTATTTTTGCAATTCCAGCCAGGATGAGTTAGATATGTCCTTCTTCACTTCTTCCCAAGAAAAGAACAAGAGTTACCCTTCAGACTTTCTTTTAGTATTAGTTGCCAGTAAATAAAGACAAATTTCAAGTCAAATTTTCTCTAGTCTAGAGGTCATTCATTAGGAGAGCTCTTTTCCCTGGAAAGAAAGATCATGAATCCAAATGACAGGCAAACACATCTGAAGGAGAGAAAAAGAGCATGACCTTGGAAAAGAGATGGAAGTAAGTTTGTTCAGATACTTCAAGAATATGAAGATGCATAGCTTAGATGCTGTGCTTCTTTCAAAGACTGTTATTGAAACATGTTTTGTAAAGTACAGAATTTTTGGTTTGCTGTAGTATTCAAGCCTTTTCCAAGCTAAAGATGTAGCCTAAAGTTATTTCATCCTGAAAGCAGATATGATTAATTTTAAATTCTTAAAGGAAAAAAAGTGCATGTGAAGTAGTTTTCCTCTTTATATAAAAGCCTTATTTTGGAAATAGTTTGGAAAATGCTATAGTTTTGAATACGCTTACATTGACACCCACACACAGCTCTTCTGGCCTACAAAATAAAGCAGGAATGGAAAATAGCTCATTCTAAATTTCAGTCATGTTTAATGCTGAAAATAAAACATGTAGACAACCTTATAATTCTTCTAAATAATGATTCTATGGTCCAGAGCAATAAATTTGAAAACTGTGGTTTATGATAATGCATTCTGCAGTGACAGTAGAAAAATAGGTCATCATTTTGAAAAGCAGAGAAGCTATCTGTCATGTTGAACACACCAAGAGGAAGTTTGAAATAGTTTCAGAGACAGTTAGTCCAAAACACTGTTTTTCTGAACTCTGTATTCCCAAGCACAACATGTGAATGAAGAGCTCATGGTGTCCACTGTACAGGCAGGGTTACTGCATGTTTCCATCCCAAGACTTGTCATATTTGGTGTTAAAAATCTATCTATCTATCTATCTATCTATCTATCTATCTATCTATCTATCTATCTATCTATCTATCTATCCACCTGTCTCTGTCTGTATCACAGAACATTGATCTGGATGTCATTAACCAAATGACATGAGTTTTATTGGGGGGGGGGGGGCAAGAAATGTGTTCAAAGAGCAGAAGTGACTGTTGTTAGCTCTGTGAAAGGCTTGGTT
Source organism: Pithys albifrons albifrons (assembly GCF_047495875.1). NCBI lineage: Eukaryota > Metazoa > Chordata > Aves > Passeriformes > Thamnophilidae > Pithys > Pithys albifrons. The sequence continues at coordinate 49,394,631 of NC_092459.1, read as the reverse complement.
GGCTGCGAGTTCCTGCAAGGTACAAGCTACCGCAGAGCAGTGATTCAGGTTTTATCTTTACTCAGTTAAACACAGATGCACAATAGGTCTAATTTGCCAGTTTTTCAGGCAGATAACTGGCACTTTCATGGCTAGACTTCAACGAAAACCTGTGGATTACAGGGAAAACTATATTCAACCTGTACCTCTCCATTAGCACTAGGTGAAGATGGTCAAATCTCTGGCAGAATTTGGTTTTACATTTGTCTACAAATCTCTCTGATATGTTTATCTCTGCAGATGTAGGGTGTGGGGAAGCTCAGTTCCACACAACTAGGGCAGAATGCTGAGCCTGTGCTTTAATAAATATATGACACAAATCCTTTTCCAGCCAGACAAAGACAGAGTTTTCTTCATCTAATTTGCTTTCCAAATTGTCATTGTCTGATTCATTTCAGTCTGATGTTTTATTTTTTCCATGATAATTGATTTATATGTCTTATCCACTTTATCATTAAGCTACATAAGAAGGATTCACCAAATTTAATTTTATTATGCTTTTGTTTTACTTTTTGCCCTTCCAGCTCTAAAGCAGTTACTTTTCAGCAGACAAAAACCTTCTCAGACTTTTCCTTGCTCTCAACCTTGTTTATCTTTACCCAGCATTTCTGAAAGTGCACTGCTTATTCAGTATCTCAGGAATAGTCTGATCTCCACATAAACACACAGTAATTGGCCTCCAACAGCCAATTTACTGAGTTTGGAGAGAGTCTTGCATTTCAACACTAAATTTGAAATAAAAAGATTAGTGGCAAAGTCAACTAAGAGCCGTTCGTTATAAAAGTAAGTAAACTGAGTTGTCATTAGTTGACTTTGCATCAAATAGATGCCTATAAAAGGTTCAATAATAAATGTGCATTATAAAAATTTTTTCTGAAACATTGAAAAGGACACTTGTGACCAGGACAGAAAGACCTCTGCTCACCAGCAGTGGATACCTAAAGGCTGGTTGTCTCTGTCAATACTTGGTGTTTATCTTGTATACAGCCTTGAGCAAAAAGTCCTTCCCGACAGGGCTATTCACTGCCCCAGCCTCAGACATTTCTTTTTTCTGTAGCAGAAGTACCTGCACTCCTCCTTGAAATGAAATGACTGACGGCTATTTCATTCATTCCATTAGCTCTTCCTGTAAAAGATTTATATTAAGAGCCCAAAGGTACTCTGCAAATCTCACCTGGCAGGAATTTCCAGTAAAAATTTTTGTAGAGGTAATATTGCTGGAAAAAAAAGCCCATCACACAGTGGAATTGTGCTATGCCTGAGTCATAGTCTTGGTTACCCCTGGGGGTACTAGTGGTTGAAAGGCTGGACATGATCTGGCAATGTGCACTCATATTTCCTCCAAGAAGGAAAACAGGCAGGTGCACTGGTCTTTTATAATGTGAAAACATAAAGAAGGAAGGAGTTGGAGGAAAGAAGTCCTTGACAGCAAACCTGTTAGAGACTTCTGTGTTCTCTCAGTTGAGCAGTGGGAAGGAAATCTGACTGAAATAAGTCTGGGAATTTCCTAACCCCAGGCACTAAGAGCAGCCTATGTGGCTTTATGGTTTTATAGATATATATAGTATTTTCCCAGTTGCAATGAACACTGTGAGATTTCAAATTTCTTAGTATCTGGCCTTCAGATATTCTTTAGGAGCAGAATTCATTCCAACTTTTATTAGTTCAACTTTACTTTGGTCTATTTAAAAGTTAAGTTATAGGAATATCTTTTGATACAATATACATGGATACAAAGTACATGGATGCCACAACAGTACCTTAAAAATAAATATTTACTGTTTTACAACATCATCTCACTTAGATTGGGAATGTGTACACTTATGTATGGAACTGGGCAGGTGAGCCTGGATATAAAAATCTGACTGGGTTTAGAGGATGTTGTTATCAGTGCCAACAGTGCTTAACAGACAATTACCTCATATTTTCTTTCAAAAATGATACTAGACTACTCTATGGTGGACCTGAATAAGACTGCTAGAGAGTGCAAGCTGCCAATAATTTTCATTTGGACTGTTTTCTTACGACTATCTTGTGGTCTGACTAATAGGACCTCCAGGGATTTTGGTGTTACTGCGTGTATTTCCCACACAATATATGGAACAGGTTAGATTTTTTTCCAGAGTGCAGATGGCTTTAGTTGTTAATCTCTGCAAATTCTCACTGACCTCTTGTACGTGCACAGTTCTCTCCTTAAGAGCTGGTTCAATCTGCCTCCTCTGTCATTCCTCTTGCAGCAATTTAAAGATGTTTTCAGCCATTCTGGAAACAGCCTTTTAGTAGTGGGCTCAGTCCCAGGAAAATAAGAATCTCCTCCTTGTTCTTCAGTGTTTTTCCCAGGGAAGGCAGTTTTCTAGCTAGTGAGAAAATAAAGGGTGTGGGGGTTGTGGGGTAGGGCACAAAAATTCTTCAGAAAATGTAATTTAATGTTCTAGTTCCTACTTCAGCAGATGCTATCTTCTTGTTTCTCACCTTGTTCTGTTTCTGTCTCAAATAAATTATACTTTTTCATTCAATATCTTCGAGTCATCACTCCATTGAAGACTAAAATTCACTGTTTCTGTATCATTTCTAGACACATTTTGGGGTTGGAGGCAGGGGATTGAAGGGATGGTGGAAGTGTGCTGCCTTTTCTCCTGAGAAGACATTTTAAGCCATTTACTACAAAATTATTATTCAGGTAGCTCCCCAGGAGCAATGTCTATCCTTCTGTATACCCCAGGCACAGGCAATCCTTTTACTATTTCACATGGGAGACTCTTGAGCTCCATCTTCTGGAAATTCTGGGGCAAACTTGCTTTTCCAAGCTGGTACCCGTGAAAGCTCGGCGGGTTTGGGGCAGTGGGCAGCATAACCTGGCAGAGCACCACAGAGACGTGCCCAGGCTGCCACCCAAAGCAAACACTCTCCTTGCACCCCCTTTTCCCACGTTCTCGAAGGACAATAAAAACTTCTGCAAGGCATTTGGAAAATACAGGTAAAGCTCCAAGGCAGGTACCACCCAACAGATCTCTTGGGTGAAAAACCCTTGTGATTATCTCGATATTAACAATTGTGTGATAGCTGGGTGGAAATAGCCTTACAGACTCGTTGCTTTCAGTTTGAACATCAGCAAGAACAAATCTCCCCAAGCCAAATGTGAGAATGCATAAATACCTTTAATTGTGTTTTTTCAGTCTGTTGGGTGGGGGGTTTTTTCAGCCTGTTGGATGTTTTCTGTGTTTTGGCTCCATTGAGGTGCAAGTGATTTAAGCATGCCCAGCCAGCACTGACAGGCTCTTTCTCTTTGTTACAGGAGAGGCTGAATCAACACTTCACATTATACTCTTACCTTGAACTCCCTTACTCAGCAACCTGACTTTTGTGCTGATTTCAAAGCCACATCATGAGTTGTAAGAATTTCCCTTTGTTTCTTCTGCACCACTTCTCCCAGGCCAGAGTGAATGCAGCTTCCCTCCAACCCTGCCCTGAAATACTGCACTGAGGAGCAATCCAGACTGAAATGCTGGCATTGGCTTTGTCCCAGCCTGCTCCCTCAGGGACCACTGCACCATCAACCCTAAACCAGAGGGAAGATGGTCTCTCTAGGGAACCCTGAAGGTGCTTTGGTGCCAGTTGTTTGCTAAAATTGTTTTTTGCTGATTCCATACCAGAGAGGGACATTGAAGCAGAACTGTCCTCAAGTATGGAAGGTCCAGCACACACTGAGTACAGAGTCAGCCCCTATGGATTCTCAGGAATTTGAGCACTTTTTTCTCCATGGCACTGAGTATTGAGGCATCCCTTGCCCCATGTGCATTCCACAGGGCCACAGCTGAAGTACTGCATGGGAGCACAGCAGCAGCAGATTGGGAAGCCCTGGGCCTGATAGGGAGCAAGAGAACCAGGAGATTGGTAGAAGACTTTGTTGTCTTCAGCAAGACACTCAGTTGTCCCCTTGGACCATGCTTGGAGAAATGCATTTTCATTACTGTAGTGGTGCCCAGAAGCACCAAAACCTGAAAGAGGCGCATCAAAAAGAGTTGGTTACTGCCCAGAAGTACAAGAGGAAAGCTGGATATAATATGGGCATTTGTAAGGGGAGAAACGTTACATCCTTAATAAGATAAACAAGGTTAAGGCCATTCAAGAAAAGGCAAATTTTTATATTAAATACTTGGTTTTTGTAGGGACTGGGTGGGATCAGGAGGGAAATTTAATGCCTTCAAAAGAAATATGGATCAAAAAATCCATTGAATCCAAGGTAAATTTATGTTAGTGTGGATGTCACATAATCCAATCTCCTATTCAAATCAGAGTCAACTTCAAAGTTACATGGAAATCCCAAGGTTACCTTGTCCAGTGAAATGTAGCAGATCTTCAGGGTCAGAGAGATTGCAACCTGCCTGGGCCCTGGTTACAGCATATGGCACGCTTACTGAGACTTCTGTTTCCACATTTTTCCTAAATGTGGGTGGAGAGTCCCTTGCTGTAGCTTGTGACTGTTATATCTGGTCCTATCAGCATCCACCTGTGAGAAATCTGTCTATGTCTTCTCCATGGCCCTCTATTAATTTGTAACTTAGTTTCAGAAAGCACTCCATTCAGAGGAAAGAAGTGGAGAAGTCACAGTAGCTAGAACAACAACTGCACTGTCATCCTGAAATGTTTTGTTTTCTTTTTGTAATTCTGAAAAAAAAAAGGGAGGAATGAACAAAAATGAAAAAAACAGTACTTTCACTGCTTGAATATCAACAAGGGTAAAACTTAAGCTTACCTCCCATGCTTTCATTCTCAACAGCACCATTACTATACTATTTTGAAGATAAGTCTATTTTCACTCACCAACCTGGGGGAACTAAAGCTCTTTTGATGCAATACAGGATGCTGACACTTGATCTGATACTAGAAAATCCTCTTGCATTGCCATGACCTGAACCTTTCATGAACACATGTGACTTCCTGGAGAAATTAGGATGCCACTGTGTCTCTCTTGTTAGAATGCATTTAATTTAGAATGGATGTCCACTGTATTTACATTAGGTGTGTTATTCTGATTTATTGTGATCAAGTTGTCTTATGAAAAGTATTTGCAGAAATAGAAGAGAAATATCTGGAGTTATGTCTGAAAGCTAAAATGAAGGGAAGAGTTTCTGAAAAGAGTTCATTGATTGCATGGGTACAGAAATCCTGTGCTGAACAAGTGCAGGATGCCTGCAAAAAAATTAACGCATTTAGAAAAATAATGTCTGCATTGCAAACACCACAAGATTTTCCTCTCGAAGAAGGGAAGGAAATGAGAAGAGAAACAGGGTCAGGAAACTGTCTAGGCCCTAACAAGACAGGGAAAATCAAGTTTTTATGAAAACTGAGACGAAAACCACATTCTCTCTTTTCAACTAACCAAATCCAAGGATTAAATTTCCCTTCTTCCCAATTTTCAGCGACATTCTACCAAATTAGGAGCTGTTAAGCTGATCAAATTTCACACAAGTTCTTCTTGACTCCCCAAGGCATTCCTCTAATGCTCCTGTACCCACAGGACAAGCTGCAAGTGCAGCATGCCTGGACAGGGGAGTGCCGCACAGTGCTGGAGAAGAAGTGCATCCTTTCTAGATATTCTAGAACTATGGTCTTGTGTCCTGCTTCACTTTGTTTTGTCTTTTGGGCTCTTAGTGTTCATGAACTATATGTGTGTAGCCCCAGCATATGTGCCTGTAAGAACAACCATACCACAAATGTTATAAACAAAATGTTCTTATTTTCCCAGCACACACAAGATGATGGGATAAGCAAAGCCCTGGACAAAACATTTGTTGAAGGAAAGGATGTCAGCGCTCTTCCCCTCTTTGTAAGGTACCCAGCAGAGGGTGCAGTCTTCCCTATATGCAGCTGCATAGCAAGGTAATGTAAGAAGGATGTGCAGCTGCTGGAGGGGGTCCAGAGGAGAGCCATGAAGATGACCAGAGGGCTGGAACACCTCTGCTATGAAGACAGGGTGAGACAGTTGGAGCTGTTCACCCTGAAGAAGAGAAGGCTCCAAGGTGACCACATAGTAGCCTTCCAGTACCTAAAGGAGGCTTACAAAGAGAGCTGGAGAGGGACTTTTTACAAGGGCATGTAATGACAGGGCAAGGGGGAGGGGCCTTGAACTGAAAGAGGGTAGATTTACATTAGATATTAGTAAAAAATGCAGGGATGGTGAGACACTGACACAGGTTGCCCAGAAAAGTTGCAGATGCCCCACTCCTGGAAGTGTCCAAGGAAGTGCTTTGAGCTACTTGGTTTACTGGAAGGTGTCTGTCCCCATCATTGTGGGGTTGGATGACCTTTAAAAGTACCTTCCTACCCAAACTATATTATTAGATTCCTTTATTAGAAGAATAGCAGTCTCCCAAGTAAAACAGAAGCTTTCTTTTTCCTTCTAAAAGGCACACTGTTGATCAAGAGCTCAGGGAATGCTGACAGATTAGAGGTGTCTGGGAGCAGAGAAAGAAAACATTGTGGCCCCGAGGTGAGCTGGGATGGCCCCAGAAGAAGCTGCCCATGGCTCAGGAGTGGGGTCAGGGGCTGACAGACTTGGGAAGATGTAGATTGTCTTCTGTGGCCTGCCCTGAGGGAATCATGTGGCTCCCACGTTCCCTTGTGGTAGTGGGACAGACTCAGACAGAGGGCAGGCTGGGAAGGGCAGGCTTACAGGTCCTCCAATGGACTTCCTGTCTCCTACAGTAGCTCTGGGATTCTATACAGAAGACCAGGGGAACTTCCACCACTCTCTGTTGTCTTTCCTGTGCCATCCACAGTCTACAAAGTAATTTGGTCCCTGCCTGCTCTCTCTGCACAGAAGACAAGATGAAAGCCATAGTGAAGAGTGCTACCAGCATCATCCTTCCCATTAGTTTCCTCTCTCCTGCTACAAAGTGGTACCTGCTGAGCGTCTGGGCATCCCTATCCAAGGCTTCCCTACCCAGGGCTTCCCTCCTTACCACGCTTCACACAGTTTTTCAGATGTGTCAGGCAGGAAAAGAGCTGTTTGCTGTAGTAAAGCAGCCAGGAATACAGATTTTTCCAGCCCTTTGAGGTAGTTTTAATTCATTTCCATTACCTTCTCACAGCAGAGGCAGGATTGCTTCACTTATGGACACAGAAGTTTTCTGCCTGTGTGGCCTTGAACACTTAAGCAAGCACTTTGGCAAGGAAAAGGTGAAGAATACATTTTCTTTTCCCCACAGTACAAATTCACCAGTGTTTGCTTTTCCACTTTCTGCTTTTAAGTTTTTAAAACTTAAAGAGGTGGAAAGAAAAGCTCCCTGCCTTTTCAGTCCAAGTGCACAGAAATCCTCCCCATCAGTGTTGAATTAGTCCACATGAGTTTTCATCCAGCAGCTTAGGTAAAATTTCTTCACCCAAATCTTTACCTCTCCTGCTTAAACCTGAGTCAGAAGTCTGGAGGATCAGGAACAATAAAAATAAAAGCTCTAGGCAGGGATTAATTATTTTTTATAAGGAAGGCCACAAACATATAATACTCTTCCCTCGTATTCGATTTTTTTTTTGAGAATACATTTAAGAAACAAGCAATGCAAAAGAAACTTCCTTTTTGCATAGTTTGTGTCTTCCCTGGCCTGAAAGTGCCCTGGGAATTGCCCTGCAGTGGTGATCCCATCCCCTAACATGTGTTTCTTTCAGCAATTACACTATGTATGTACAAGTTGTTGTCCTGGCTTTAGAGCGCTGTTGCTCAAAGGCAGTTTCTCTTTTGCCTACTCATCTCTTTCAATCTCTATCTTTGTTTGCTTTACCTCTATAATTTTTCTCCTTTTTGCTTTGCTAGTTTTTGCAGTAATATAAAGCAGGATGCATGCTTTCCATTACATATATCATTTCAAACAGAAATTTTCAATCAATTTTATGTACCTAAGTACACTTGAAAAGAAGTATGTCTCACTTGAAATCCCATTTTTTGTGACATTCAGAAGCAACATCAGCAGTTTCAGCTACAATCCTTTTAATTACTTTTTCTTTGATTAAGACAAATTTATTTCCCAGAGTTACGTGTTTGCAGAAAACCACAAAATACAGAAAAAATCCTAAATCAACAAAATGACACTGGCTTTGAAAATTACTCCAACTGCAAATATTTATCACTTGAACATCTGTCGGAGCTGTATGTCCTAGAAACACTTATACTAAGTTTTTTCTTAATGCAGATAGAAGGAATGGTGAGGAAGGGATCTTAAAAGAAAAATTACACAGCATAAGAAATACAATCTAATCAAGTGTCTAAGGTACATGGATATAAATTTTGTCTCCTGCTTTTTCCTAAATAATGCTCAAGGCTTCCCGTGTTGTTGGGTTTTTTTAAGTTTCCTTCTTCGGTTGCCTCAGTTCAAGTGGTTCAAGAGGAAAGATGCTGATAAATTTCTGAACATAATTTCAAATACAGATAAAATGGATTGTTTTTTCTAGTGGAGCCCAGATAGCAGACAAACTCAATATTACTTTTTATATGAAAAATTTCATATCAAAATTCAAGAAGGTGTGTGCACACCTGGGAAGCAGTTGTTGAAGGATCCCAGTCTGTACCCTCTCATCCCAAATGATCCACCTGTTATCCAGCTGACATCCTTCTCTTATGGTGCAAACTTAAATTTCAGTCCCCGTGGTCAAAATAACAAATTACTAAAGAGCTTTCAGCTCATGTTGGGAACGCAATGTGCTCTCAACAAACTCTTGAAAAGAAGGCATTAATTGAATGTTTAGTCACCGAGGATAGGATTGTCCCAATTGAATAAAAGACTCAGCAGGCCTTCAGGATGTTACCAACTCTGCAAGCTACAGCTTGAGATGTTCTTCTGCCCTTTGAGGACCAGAGGATGTCAGCACCATAAGCCGAGTCTTTCAAGACAATGTTTGATATGCTTAAGGAGACTTCCATGTTTGCTATAATAAAAACCTAAGGATGGCCCTGCTGGGTCAAACCCAAGATCATGCAGCATGTTGCCCCTGGCATTGGTCTGCAGCAGGTGACTAGGGAAGAGCATGAGACCTGGGTGACAGTATATGGTAGTCTTCCAGCCTCTGCTTGTATTCCACACCTGAGTCAGAGGTGTTTTCTTTGCATTTAACAGATCTCAATGGATTTCTCATCTATCATTTTCCTTCTTCAGACTCGTAGTTTGGCATTTTTTTGTGCTCTCTCTGTCCTACCTGCTATGAAATGCACCACCTTTGCTGCCTGCATCAGTATGAGTATTTCTGAGGAGGTAGAGACAAAACAGGCTGCTCCTGTGGGGAAAACTGAGCAGTTGCCTGCAGGATGATTCTGAGCACTGTGTAGCAGTAGGCAGATTGGTGTAGCAAAATCACTACAAACTAGATGCAATGCATTAGCAAACACATTTTAAGAATAACTTGTATTTTTGTTCAGAAGGTGAAGCCATATTTTAAATTTCGAAATGACCTTAGGCCAGGTAAGGAAGACAAGTCCATGAATGGCCAAGCTGAGACACAGCAAGGTCAACAGAATTGTCTTTCTCTGTGTGACTCAGAGGCAAACTGGGACTAAGAAACTGCTGTACTCTACCCACAGTACAGATGTCCAACTAGGGGACAAGGCATGGCTGCAAAAACAAAGGGCATCTTCTATTGTCATCTGAATGCAATAGGGTTTTTTGAAAGCTTAAAGCCACTTTGGTCGAGTTTTCCCAGTATGAAGTGGGAGCACATTGTCAGTTTTCACAGCTTCCTTTTTCTCTAGGAAGACTAGTCAAGAATTTCTGACACTATGTTTGCAATAGGAATACATCAAGACAACAGTCTGCATCTTCCTTTATACCTGCAGCAGCTCTTTGATTTTGTCAGCACTGATTGAGAGTATTTGAAATTCTAGTGCTAAACCCAGAAATATCGGACATTTCCCAAGACTCTTTATAGACCCAGCATATTCTTTATAGCTTTGAAATCTATGACTCTTAACGGAATCTTTTTTTCCCCCCCTCTATATTTACTACTGCAACCCATCATTGACAAAAACTGCTCAGGTGGTCTTTGCCAAGTGCTAAATCCTAGAACCAGTTGTAGCAGGATCCAAAGCTGGGAGCTCCTTGGAGAAGAAAAGTAGCACAAAGCACCCTGATACTTGTGGTTTCAGGATTGCTTTTGGTCTGGGCAGTGTAAAAGCACAGTGTTAAGGACAGCCAAGGCCCTACACAAATTTTGCAAAAATGATCAGTTATGTTGACTATCCCCAAAGACCTGACTTTCTGGAAGAAGGTGCTAATCTCTTCTTAAAAAATCATATTTGTTTCAAGCTGGGTCCCTGAGAGCATTAGTGGGTCTTGGCCGTTCATTTTTGCAAGCAAGGAGTTTTTTGGATGCAAACTCAGCAGAGTGCAAAACATAAAAAATAGTATTATGCCCTAGACATTGAAAAAACTTGCCTTTTAGGTTTTTCTCCACTTGATTTATTTATGGGAGTGGAGTGGGGGTGGGGTGTATTAGATCTGCAGCTTCTCTAGGCCAGAAAAAATTAATTCTTTTGTAATTTAAATTTCTGTCATCTCTAAACTTAACACCTTGCTATACCCATCCCCACTCACAATTTTTTGTTGACAAAAAAATGTGTTACTGAGAAATTTGCTTTGAACTTTCACCTTTTTTTTTTCCTTTTAAGTATCACTTACTTTCATTTTTTGCATGTTTGCAGATTCTGCAGCATAAGATGTCCTCCTGTTGCCCTTCTTTCTGATGTTAAAAAACTTACTCCATCCCTTTGCAAGTGACTTTCTTCTATCAGCCTGCAAACAACAAAAGAGGCTTTAAGGAAAAAGGAAGAGGAAGCCAGATTCAGATTTAATAGTCTGGGGACTAGACACTATCCCCTAGAACAGTGGAGTATCACTGCAAACACCTAGAAATGATTGAATTAAGCTCACACATGTAATGTCTTGTTCCCACAGGACAGCCCCTGGTGGACTTTCCTCACTGGTCTTTTGCTAAAAAGATATTAAAAAACCCTCAATCACGATCTGCAATCAATATGATATTATTATTTCCTTTTCTTGCTTTCCACTTTGCTGTTTTCAGTCTTACAATACCATAACCTTCAGAGTCACCTCTGCAGAGATTCTGCTCCGTCAGGAGCAGCAGCAGATGCTCTGCAGCCGTTTGCTTCTTCCCTAAGGTCAGATAACAAAAGTTTCACATCAGAACATTTCTATCTTCTGGTTTTGCTTTTTTTCTGGAATCCGCAGAGTTTTGTGCCTTAAAAATGGTACAGATTTAAACTAAATAATTTAATTTTCTCTACATACCATGGCTCAATTTGTTGTCAAGAGCTTTTCTAGAATTTCCTCTTTTTAGAGGGTTGCTGGTTCCCCCTGTGCTCACATTAACTTCTACAACAGTAGCACCTCTTTCTACACAAATATGTTTTCTTAGAAAGCTACAATTTTGCTTTAAATATGTGTCCTAGTTCAGCAGGAGGGACCAGCTAACCCTGTGTGGGGGTGATCAAAGCTGTGTATTCTACCCCCTCTATTCATTCCCCAAGGACAATGGGCCATTAGCAGCAGCTGCCCAGGGAGCCATTATCACCTTCACACCCAGCCTGAGGGGGGCGGAGCTGCTAATGGGCCATCAACAGTTCAACACCCCCTGGCTCCCAGAGTTAATCACCCATTGTGTGAGTCCCCACCCAGGGGGAGGGACTGAGTGCTCCCTGAGGGTACATAAGTGGTGGGTAAGAAGACCTCGGGTACTTCTCGTCGGATCCAGAGCAGCAGCAGGACCTCGACAGCAGGAGATCACCGCTCTCGCCCAGACCACAGCCCTCGCCTGCACCAACAGGTCTTTCTTTTCCTTTTGCTCTGGACTTGGGGGAGCCACAGGGGTCTCAGCACAAGGGCAAACAAACCCCCTTGGGTTTGTGCCCCAGGACACTGGGTTATACTGCTGGGGTATTGTGAGTTGAAAGCAATTTCCCTTGTGTGTCAGTGTTGCTATAATAATATTATTATTAAATTTTAGCTCTGACTTATAATCTCTCTCGTGGTGAGTTCATTCTCCCTTGCTGGTTCACCTTCAAACCAGCACATCTTTTGGCGCCCAACGTGGGGCCACGAGAGAGAAGTCAGAACTACAATTTCATTTTGTGTATTTGGGTACAGAAACTCCCTGACTACCATGTTGCTTGATGTATTCATGTGGATGGTGTATCTGGGCCTGTTCATATTTCGACACATGGGGAACCACGTGCCTGTTTTGATGCTCTCTTTAATACCAGGGAGAAGGATCAAAATTGCTTTATTAATATACTATGTTTATGTTGTCATAACATCAGAAGCAATGAATTTCATTGTGAATGTATATTCAGTCTGGTGTGCCTGTCCTGGTTTGGGTTGTTACCTCTGGGGTCTCATTAAAAATAGCACCCAGACTGTGGGGAAAACAGGCGGAGATGGTTACTTCCACCTTTTCACCTCTGCTACAACAATCATTGAAAATATTGAGCTTCCTTTTGATGTTAGGGACAGCATAATCTTGCTGTTAGTGTTGCTTTGTCTCCTCTGTACTGTATACACCATGTTTAGGGTCAGAACTGGGCTCTCTAAGGAGACTTGCTGGAGGCCTGCCCTGGGAGCGGATGATGCTGAGTGGCACGGGAAGTGGGAAGATATGGGCCAGTATTTGGAGACCTTCTCTCCTCAAATGATCTGGAAATTCACCCCGGAACAACTGCAGGACCCTGCCAAAATGCTAAGCTATGTGAAAGGAAGATGCTCTGGTAGTCCCAGAGATGTGCAGCTCACAGCAACCTGCTGGGCCCTGGCCACTGCCTACCGCACACTGCTTGGTGTGGTACAGCATCATCAGGAGGAGGAGAAAAGGAGCAAATCCACAGGCACCATGTCCACCCAGACCATGACTGAGCCAGAGAGGAAGAGAGATACATCAACTAGCGCCATGTCCACCCAGACCATGACTGAGCCAGAGAGGAAGAGAGATACATCAACCAGCGCCATGTCCACCCAGACCATGACTGAGCCAGAGAGGAAGAGAGATACATCAACCAGCGCCATGTCCACCCAGACCATGACTGAGCCAGAGAGGAAGAGAGATACATCAACCAGCGCCATGTCCACCCAGACCATGACTGAGCCAGAGAGGAAGAGAGATACATCAACCAGCGCCATGTCCACCCAGACCATGACTGAGCCAGAGAGGAAGAGAGATACATCAACCAGCGCCATGTCCACCCAGACCATGACTGAGCCAGAAGGACAACAGAAACCGATAGCAGTTGCCCCTGTCCAGAAAAGAAAATCAAAGACCAAATCAGTTCGTATAGTGCATGACGAGGAAGAGTCAGGACCTTCATCTCAAGCAGAAGAAATGGAGCCAGAAATAATCACCCGGTCCCTATCCCTGGGAGAGCTGCGTGAGCTCCAGAGAGAGTTCACACGACAGGCAAATGAGTCCATCTTGACCTGGCTACTTCGAATCTGGGATGCTGCAGCCAATGATACCATTCTAGATGGGAGTGAGGCAAGGCAGCTGGGATCCCTGTCTCGAGATGTTGTCATTGATCAGGGCATTGGAAAGAGACAGGAAACTCTCAGCCTCTGGCGGCGACTGTTGTCAAGCGTGAGGGAGAGATATCTTTGTAAGGAGGACCTCCACGTACAGCAAGGACAGTGGAACACAATGGAACAAGGTATCCGGTGCTTAAGGGAATTAGCCGTACTGGAGATAATCTTTTCAGAGGATGAGAGATTCCCTAAAAGTCCAGATGGTGTCCAGTGCACATCCCAGATGTGGTTAAAATTTGCACGACTTGGGCCAGAAATGTATTCTCGCTACCTTGCAACATTGCAGTGGAGAGAGGGAGAAGACAAGGTGGGTGCACTGGTCAGCAAACTCAGGATTTATGAAGACACTGTCACTGCTCCATTACGAGCCCATGTCTCAGCTGTGGAAACAAAACTGGCTGAACTGGAAGAGAAGATTAAGGAAGGACTCTTCCATATCTCTCCAGAACAAACAAGAGTCTCCGCCATCAGAAGCAGGCGTCTTCCAGCTAAGGAGAAGGGGTACACTCCACGCGGCAATCTGTGGTTTTACCTCCATGAGCATGGAGAAGATATGAGAAAGTGGGATGGGAAACCCACCTCTTCCTTAGCAGCTCGGGTACGTGAATTGCAAAGAGGCACAACTAACACAGGGAATTCTTCAAGGTTGAAGGCTGCTCCGGTCTCTCGTGGGCAAGGCTCCAGACAGTATAGGAATGATGATGTTATGCCCGATCCTCTTGAAGGAACCTCCCGGTCATATTCACAGGGAGAGCGCAGTGAATACCATGACCAGAACTAGGGGGACCCTGCCTCTAGCCAGGTAGAGGAGAGGGACAATCGGGTTTATTGGACTGTGTGGATTCGGTGGCCTGGCTCATCAGACCCACAGAAATACAAAGCTTTAGTGGACACTGGCGCACAATGCACGTTGATGCCATCAGGATACGTCGGGGCAGAATCCATCTCTATTTCTGGGGTAACAGGGGGATCCCAACAGCTGACTGTACTGGAAGCTGAAGTCAGCTTGACTGGCAAGGAATGGCATAGACACCCCATTGTGACTGGTCCAGAAGCCCCGTGTATCCTTGGCATAGACTACCTGAGGAATGGATATTTCAAAGACCCAAAGGGACTGCGTTGGGCCTTTGGCATAGCTGCTGTGGAGACAGAGGAAATCAGACAGCTGAGCACCTTGCCTGGCCTCTCAGAGGACCCTTCTGCTGTAGGACTGCTGAAAGTTGAAGAACAATTGGTACCGCTGGCCACAGCCACAGTGCACCGTCGGCAATACCGCACTGACCGAGACTCTGTGACCCCCATACACAAGATGATTCGTGAGCTGGAGAGCCAAGGGGTGGTCAGCAAGACTCACTCACCCTTTAATAGCCCCATATGGCCAGTACGAAAGTCCAGTGGAGAGTGGAGGCTGACAGTGGATTACCGTGGTCTCAATGAGGTCACACCCCCCCTGAGTGCCGCTGTGCCGGACATGCTGGAGCTTCAGTATGAGCTGGAGTCCAAGGCAGCCAAGTGGTATGCCACCATCGACATTGCCAATGCCTTTTTCTCCATTCCATTGGCAGCAGAGTGCAGGCCGCAGTTCGCTTTCACCTGGAAGGGGGTGCAGTACACTTGGAATCGACTGCCCCAGGGGTGGAAACACAGTCCCACCATTTGCCATGGACTGATCCAGACTGCATTGGAAAAGGGTGAGGCTCCAGAACATCTACAGTACATCGATGACATCATTGTATGGGGGAACACAGCAGGGGAGGTTTTTGAGAAAGGAAAGAAGATAATCCAGATTCTCCTAAGAGCTGGTTTTGCCATTAAACGAAGTAAGGTCAAGGGACCTGCTCAGGAAATTCAGTTCCTAGGAGTGAAGTGGCAAGACGGGCGTCGTCAGATTCCAACAGAGGTGATCAACAAAATAGCAGCTATGTCCCCACCGACCAGCAAGAAGGAAACTCAGGCTTTCCTAGGCGCCGTGGGCTTCTGGAGGATGCATATCCCTGAGTACAGTCAGATTGTAAGCCCTCTCTACCTTGTGACACGGAAGAAAAATGATTTCCAGTGGGGCCCTGAACAACAACAAGCCTTTGAGCAGATTAAACAGGAGATTACCCATGCAGTAGCCCTTGGGCCAGTCAGGACAGGACAGGATGTGAAGAATGTGCTCTACACTGCAGCCGGGGAGAATGGCCCATCCTGGAGCCTCTGGCAGAAAGTACCTGGGGAGACTCGAGGACGACCGCTGGGATTCTGGAGTCGGGGATACAAAGGATCTGAGGCCAGCTACACTCCAACTGAGAAAGAGATCCTGGCAGCTTATGAAGGAGTTCGAGCTGCCTCAGAAGTGATTGGCACTGAGGCACAGCTCATCCTGGCACCCCGACTACCAGTGTTGGGCTGGATGTTCAAAGGAAAAGCTCCTTCTACCCATCACGCCACTGATGCCACATGGAGTAAGTGGATCGCTCTGATCACGCAGCGAACCCGGATAGGGAATCCTAATCGCCCTGGGATTTTGGAAATCATCACCAACTGGCCAGAAGGTGAGAGTTTCGGATTGTCCTCTGAAGAAGAAGAGGAGCAGGTGACACGAGCTGAGGAGGCCCCACCATATAACCAGCTACCAGAAGAGGAGAAGCGATATGCTCTCTTCACAGATGGCTCTTGCCGCATTGTAGGGACAAGCCGGAAATGGAAAGCAGCTGTATGGAGTCCTACACGTCGAGTTGCAGAAGCGACTGAAGGACAAGGTGGATCAAGTCAGGTTGCAGAGCTGAAAGCTGTTCAGCTGGCTTTGGATATCGCTGAACGAGAGAAGTGGCCAAGACTCTACCTTTACACTGACTCGTGGATGGTGGCCAATGCTCTGTGGGGATGGCTGGAGCGCTGGAGAAAGGCCGGCTGGCAGCGCAAAGGGAAACCCATCTGGGCGGCTGAGATGTGGCAGGACATCGCTGCCCGGGTAGAGAAGCTGAGTGTGAAGGTCCGTCACGTAGATGCTCATGTACCCAAGAGCCGGGCTAATGAGGAGCATCGTAACAACGAGCAGGTGGATCGAGCTGCCAAGATTGAAGTCTCTCAGGTAGATCTGGATTGGCAGCATAAAGGTGAATTGTTTCTAGCCCAATGGGCCCATGATGCCTCTGGTCATCAAGGCAGAGATGCGACATACAGATGGGCTCGTGACCGAGGGGTGGATCTAACCATGGACAGTGTCTCACAGGTTATCCACGACTGTGACACATGTGCTGCCATCAAGCAGGCCAAGCGGGTGAAGCCTCTATGGTATGGTGGACGGTGGTCGAAATACAGGTATGGGGAAGCCTGGCAAGTTGATTACATCACACTTCCCCAAACACGCCAAGGCAAGCGCTATGTGCTGACCATGGTAGAGGCAACCACTGGATGGCTGGAGACATACCCCGTATCTCACGCCACTGCCCGGAATACCATCCTGGGCCTTGAGAAACAAGTCCTGTGGAGACACGGCACCCCAGAGAGAATAGAGTCTGACAACGGCACCCACTTCAAGAACAGCCTCATAGACACCTGGGCCAGAGAGCACGGCATTGAGTGGGTGTATCATATCCCCTACCATGCTCCAGCTGCCGGGAAAGTTGAGCGATGTAATGGACTGCTGAAAACAACCTTGAAGGCGTTGGGTGGGGGAACTTTCAAACACTGGGAGCTGCATTTGGCAAAGGCCACCTGGTTGGTCAACACTCGGGGCTCCATCAATCGAGCTGGCCCTGCCCAATCAGAACTCTTGAATACTGTAGATGGAGATAAAGTCCCTGTGGTCCATATGAGAGGTATGTTAGGAAAGACTGTTTGGGTTAGTCCCACCTCAAACAAAGGCAAACCCATCCGAGGGATTGTCTTTGCTCAAGGACCTGGTTGCACTTGGTGGGTAATGCAAAAAGATGGAGAAACACGTTGTGTACCACAAGGGGACCTAATTTTGTGCGAGAAGAGTTTGTAATGTTTCATTGCATTTATGTATATATATATATGTATAGGTAAAAAGGGGATTAATTTGGGAATGACTAGATGGAGTAGAATAAGGGGTGGATAATGTCCTAGTTCAGCAGGAGGGACCAGCTAACCCTGTGTGGGGGTGATCAAAGCTGTGTATTCTACCCCCTCTATTCATTCCCCAAGGACAATGGGCCATTAGCAGCAGCTGCCCAGGGAGCCATTATCACCTTCACACCCAGCCTGAGGGGGGCGGAGCTGCTAATGGGCCATCAACAGCTCAACACCCCCTGGCTCCCAGAGTCAATCACCCATTGTGTGAGTCCCCGCCCAGGGGGAGGGACTGAGTGCTCCCTGAGGGTACATAAGTGGTGGGTAAGAAGACCTCGGGTACTTCTCGTCGGATCCAGAGCAGCAGCAGGACCTCGACAGCAGGAGATCACCGCTCTCGCCCAGACCACAGCCCTCGCCTGCACCAACAGGTCTTTCTTTTCCTTTTGCTCTGGACTTGGGGGAGCCACAGGGGTCTCAGCACAAGGGCAAACAAACCCCCTTGGGTTTGTGCCCCAGGACACTGGGTTATACTGCTGGGGTATTGTGAGTTGAAAGCAATTTCCCTTGTGTGTCAGTGTTGCTATAATAATATTATTATTAAATTTTAGCTCTGACTTATAATCTCTCTCGTGGTGAGTTCATTCTCCCTTGCTGGTTCACCTTCAAACCAGCACAATATGACATACTCTAACTTACCAAAGCAGTTATTCAAAGTAATTTCCTAAAAAGAACCCAAATTGCACAACAATTTATGCTTTGATTCTTTAGACATAAACTTCGACTCATAATCAACTCTATTATTAAGAACAGGTTATCACACTGTTTAGGAATGCATTTGTGAATGATAAAAGTTCACCCTTTTTTTCATCTGGAGAACTAGTCTATGCCACTGAAAATAAATACATATTTTTGAAAAGTATTGTTCTAAACACATCAAAGCACCAGGAGTTATTCAAAGTTGAAAATTGAAGGTGCAGGATGACATGATCATGCTGCAGTATTAATTTCCTGCATAAAAATAAACTGTACTACAGATCGGAGAGATCAGATGACATTCAGTTGATTCCCAATTCAATAGATGTAATGAACAAGGTAAGATGACATGATGCTCTGGAGAATAAGATTGTGAACAATTTAAGGTCAGAATAATGTTACCATTTGTTGCTTGTGGGCCTGTTGTGGTTCTGGCCATGGAGATTTGAGTTACCTGAGCTATCTCTTTTACAACCGTAATAAAAATGAATAAGAGTAGGTTATGTCTCCCATTCACTGATTTAATGTCAAAGCTGATGCTATCTGGTGGGGGATGTCTTACTGTAAAAGACCTATATTTTCTAGTTAGTTGCTTACAAAACAGTAATTGAAGGCAGAATTGATTCTTTCACATTGGTCAGCAAAAGGCTAAGGACTCAAAGAGAAGATAGTCTCCTTGGATCAAAGCAAGAGCTGATCCTTCGGGACACAGTAATGCTAGGTCTACACACATAGGTTTTCCAAATGTGCCCACTTTTTTCTTCTGGATATTTTGTCCAAGCAGAATTGAGGCACTTGCACCATCTATGTAGTTTTTCTGGATCAGTGACCTCCTCCCTAGAGCTATTGCATTATAATTCAAGCCAGGTGGTGCCCTTAGGTGATAGAAGCAGGTATGATGCTTCCATGAAACATCACGAAGATTTGCTGTGCCTGCGTCTGCAGGATGCATTAGGCCTTGGGGTTGCAACCAGGGTTGCATTTCTGGTCCATGCAGAAACCATGCCCAGAAAGTGACAGGTAGCAGCACTGATGCTTCCTGGAAACAAAAGGCTGATCATTTCCCCAGGCACATGGTGTGCTTTGAGAGATACCAGGTAGAAAGGTGACAGCCAGATGCCATCAAACAGCTTATGTTACCCTGGTAGTACTGTGAATGTAGTGTGAAGAAATGGGACTCCAGCTCAAAAACATGACAACTCTTTGTTTCTCTAAAAAAATTATTTATGGTACCCTTACAGGTATTGATACCAAAGGTGATTCTTAAGATGGTGAAAAATGCAAACAACTATCAAGTTTTGTTACAAGCAGACCACTTCTATAAATTGTACCAATGTTTGGGATGAGATCTGCAACATCTTTAGGTCTCTAAAGATGAAGGAGGTTCTTGTTGAAAGCAATGGGAACCAACACCAAGGTGATTTGAAATTGTGATTAGCATGGTCACAGCTGCATTGACAAACTCCTTAAAAACTGGAAAAGATTGATAAACCTGACCCTGACACCTGAAACACCACCACAGTGAGCAGTTTATGATATGATGACTCAAACAGATTTTGACGGAGTTCGAAGTGGGAGAGCTTTGCCTAGATAGCATTTACACTTCCCCAAGAACTGTGTTAGCTGCATATTGTAGGGGGCATGAGAAAGGTCTCTTGGAATCTCCAAAACATGAACTTGCACTACATTTCCAGGTCTTTTTAAGATGTTGTAACAAAATCAACACATGATATCATGTAAAGAAAGGCCTGTAATAAATCAATACCTTAAAAAGCCCTGTCTAGAGTTTGGGAACTCTGCACATTTTGAAACATGGCACATCCTCAGATCTGACTATTAACCTCACACACTTGGGAAGGGTCCTTGCTGAGCCTGTTTCATGTTCTCCATTAGAAGAAGCTTGGTTTTTTCAGCTGTGCGGCTAAGAGCCTTCCTGCCTAATGTTGCCAGAGGGCAGCCAGAGAGCGCAGCTTCAGGGCTGTGCTCTGGTGATGTGGAGGGTGAGCCATAGTATGAAGCTAGTGAGGAGGGGTTGCAGGTACGGGGCTGAGTATTTCCACTGCTCCTGCAAAGTCTGTGCTGTTCAGAGGGCTGAGGAAGGCAAGGGGGTGATTAGTGTGGTGGGGCTGAGCAGCCCCATTCTGCCCTCAGCTATGGCATCATGCCCATCCATGCTTTGCTGAGCATCAGCTCTGAATGCCATAATCTGCGACTTACTGTGTAACTCTGTCCTGAAGCCAGAGCAGGTCTTCCATGGGTCTCCTGTTACTCTTTTCCCTCCTGTAATGGGCTCGATCCATGGCTTCCTCAGTAACTAGGTGTAACTAAGGAAGTGGACTTTACAAAGTATTCCAAACTAGGTTCATGCTGAAACTAACTACATGTATTTATACAGAAAAGACAAAATTAAGAGAAAACTAGAATATACCACTTACACAAGTTATGCATAACAAGAAATAACTTCCCACTCCCCAGTTAATGCAAAGCCCATTACTCTAGATTCATAAGCACTCTAAAAGACACCTTGCAAGAAACTGAAAGACTAACAACAAAAATATTTCTACTTCCCTGAATGCAAACAAAATGCAAGCAGTGGGAGCAGGGGCAGGGCCTAACAGAAGAGAACAACTGCAGCAGTCTTCTCTGCACTCCAGCCATAATGGAACAGAACTAACACCTCCCACTGCTGCCCCATATCTTAAGTTTGCGTCATCTGGCATGAAATACTTCCTTGGTTACCCAGTCAGGTGATAGCTGTCTCCCAATCCACATAGATTCTCTGAGCCTGCTAATTTCAGGCCTAGCTAAAACCACTACACTTCTTCAATACATTATGAGAAAGAGTTAACTCTGTAAATAAAATGTACATGACAATGAGACTCAGATGCTCTCTTTTTTTCCCAATAATTAAGCTTTTTGCAATTTAACACAGCTATTACTGTAATGCATTGGTGGCTTGCTAAGGGCTGTGAACATCATTACAAGGAGCTTTCTAATAGTTTGCAGTTATTTTTCAGAGCTGATAGTTCCTTTCTTGTGATGCTATCCCCATATATAACTGCCCCATTAGGTTTACGGCATAGCAGAGCAAATAGCAAGTGCAAGGAAGTAGGATAGAGTGTCTTAAGTGATGAAAGCATTGCTCCTGGTTTATGAATGGGATTGCAGCTTTGCTGACCACTGCCACAGATATTTACAATTACTTTTAGGAGATGTTTCACTGACTATCTAGCTCTTCACTTCAGGAAAAATATTGAGGTGCTGGAGTGTTTGCAGAGAAGGGCAAAGAAGCTGGTGAGGGTTTAGAGAGTAAGTCCTCTGGGGACAGGCTGAGGGAGCTGGGATAGTTTAGCCTGGAGAAAAGGAGGCTCAGAGGTGACCTTAACTCTCTCTACAACTACCTGAAGGGAGGTTGTAGCAAGGTGGCGGTTGGCCTCTTCTCCCAGGCAATGAGTGACAGAACAAAAGGAAATGGCCTCAAGCTGTGTCAGAGGAGGATCAGATTGGACATGAGGAAGAATTTTTTTCACAGAAAGGGTTGTCAAGCATTGAAATGGACTGCTGAGGTGGTGGAATCACCATTCCTAGAAGCACTGAAGAAATGACGGATGCAGCACTTAGTACTATGGTTTAGTTGGCATAGTGGTATTTGGTCAAAGGCTGGACTTCATGATCTTGAAGGTCTTTTCCAGCCTTAATGATTCTATGTTTCTAATTTAATTTACTCCTAAGTCTATACACAGGACAACCTGACATCTGTGAGGATCTTGGTGTGCAGTGATTCCCACCTTCCCAGTCCCCTATAAAACCAGCAATTTCATATGTACAAAAGAGAGCAGAAATTAAGAATAAGCTTATTTCAGGTTTGTGATCGCCAGCAGACTGCCAGCAGAGGTGTGTGCAAGGTCTCTGAATGTATATGTGGAACTCATGCTGAAAGCTGCTGTCTCGTGTATCTGCAGGTCTCCACAATCTTCCTCACATGCTGCACTAGCTTGTGTGCAAAGCAAACTGCTGAAATCATTGTTCCCATCTCTGTACATGCCTTGAGAAGGCAAAAGACCTTGTAAGCAGCCTCACCCACAGTAACAACCACAGGTCTTGCTTCCACTGTAGGAAAAATGGATTAATTTGACCTGGTCACAATAAAAACATAGGATAAATTGGGTAAAAATAGTCTCAGTGTATCAGGATTTAAATGCCACCAGCAGTAAAATAAGGGAGAGCAGGAAGTAATAAAACTCAGCAGTATTAAACTCATTATAGTGCACAACTGTTGTGGTATTAATGAGATCTTTTTGCATGTATGCAGTGTATGCAATGCAGCTGAGCTGGTGTCAGCATAAGTTTTAACATTTTATTCCCATTCCTATGCACTTTTAAATTCATACTGGTGATGATGCATAAATTGAAATTTTCTTTTCTCTTTCAGTTGAAATCACACACCCCCCAGAAACTCATCTTCCAGCACTGCTGTCACCTCCCACACATTTCACATATTTTAAAGATTTGCTATGAATAAAAGCACACACTCACATTCAAAGTAAGTCAACTTCTAATTTATTTTGGGGGAAAAAAAAAGCTTCTTAATGAGAGCAGACTTCTTGATTGAGAGAACTTGAAAGCCTTACTAGTGAGGGCTGCAGCTGCAGCACTGCAGGCTGGGAAACCTGTTTTGGGGAGAGAAGCAGCTTCCTATCATGTCTCTACCTGCATGGGGGACCCTGCAGGATGAGGGGGCCTCCAAAGAAAGAAGCTTGTCCTCAGCATGTTCTCTTGTCAAGCAGGTTTGAGTCATGTGAGAACAGAAGGGACGCGTAGGACCAGGTGGAGGCTTTCTGCCTATGCAGGAAAAGTGAGGTTTTGAAGAGGTGAGGACAAGGTGACAGGAGGTTTTGTGGAAGGGAGCTGTGGCTGGGACACAAGGTACTGCCATGAAGGGCTCCTTGCTATTGCATTGGCAGGCACCACATTCATCTCAGCCTTCCCCCTCAGGTGGATCACCCAGGCTCTGCCCAACCCCTTCCTGGGCACAAGCAATTAGAGAAGTAAGTCAACACAACATTCAGAGTGTCTGGAATTCCTTTGAGCTAGAGAAAGCTTCAGGCCTGCAGGGCAGAGATTTTTGCAGGCAGTCAGCTGAATAAAATGTGGTCAGAAACAGCTATATGACGATAATTGCAAGGTAGTGATCATCACCAGACATGCTGTTTTATGCCTCCAGAATACACTTGCACAGTCAGGCTCATCAGACTGAACAGTAATGAAGACAGGGGTTAGGAAATGGTCTTGCATGCACACAATTTGCCAGTGAGCTCCTGAGACAAGGCTGCATGGGCTGACAACTGATACATGAAGGAGATTACAGATGTTTTGATCAGTTAAAACTACTTTAAAATATACAAGCCACTCATAAAATTTGTGAGTCTGTGAAAGTTCAAACTCCTACTCTAAAAGACAGAGAGGAACAGCAGCCACTTCTGTTGGAATAAGACTGTCAGGGCCTTCTCCAGGGCAGATCCCCACACATTGATGCTTCCTCTCCAACTCTGAAGTGTGTGATGGTCTTGATCTGACAGTGTCCAAGGCAAAACACTTGGTCTTGTCTGAAACCTTCACAGAGTTTCTTTCACACCTGAAAGTTGTCAGTTCAGGGTGCTGAATTACAGGAGACCAGCTCTGCAAAAGACTTTGCAGGGATGAAGTGCTAGAAAAGGACTAAGAAAAACAGAATCTCAGGTTGGACTAGGTGATTTCCTTCCATCTTCCTCCTGAGCAGAATTTTCCTGAAGTTCTGTATTGCTTATCAGCTTCTTACTCTGTTTTCTTTCAGTGTCACTGTACTATCAAGAATCAGTACTTAAGACATTGTTATTTCCATAATGCCAATATGCCTTCCTAGGATCCCAATTCCAAAAGCGTGACTGCTCTGTCATGATAGAAAGAGAAAATTTTATTTGGAATTCAACTTAAAATATTGCAAACTGCAGAATGACTCATGACATCAATTTAACAAAAATGTCCTTGCACTGCCAGATTTAATGAGAGGGCCCCTTCATAATTACATTTTCAGGCACCTTTGTGCTTGCAAAAAATACCAGGCAGTCTGACAACAAAGTGGCAACTTTTGCAGACTTATAGAATATAAAGCCTAATGGGAAGCTTTTATCTTTGATAAGCTCACTCAGAGAGAAATTTTCCATTAAAATTACAACAAACACCTGCAGCCAAGTACTAAGAGAAATGTTTTGTTTCAGTTTATCGGCTACTGGGCTTCTAATGTTCACAGAATCATTTAGGTTGGAAAAGACCCCTGAGATAAAGTCCAGCCTTTCACAGATCACCACCTTGTCAACAAGGCCATAGCACTAAGTGCCACATCCAATTACTTTTTGAACTTCTCTAGGGATGACGATTGTACCACTTCCTGGGCAGCCTGTCCCAATGCTTAACCATCCCTTCCATGAAGAATTTTCTCCTGATGTCCAACCTAAATCTCTGCTATGCAGTTTGAGGCCATTTCCTCTCATCCTATAACTTGTTACCTGGGAGAAAAGACTGACCTCCATCTCCCTACAACCTCCTTTCTGATAGTTGTAGAGTGATAAGGTCCCCTCTGAGGCCTCTTTTCTCCAGAGTAACCAAACCCAGCTCCCTTAGCTGCTCCTCATTGGACTTACCTTCTAGGTCCTTCACCAGATTTGTTGCTCCTCTCTGGGCACACTCCAGAAACTCAATGTCTTACTTGTCATGAGGGGCCTGGAACTGGACACAGTACTTGAGGTGCAACCTCACCAGTAAAGGGTAACCATCACTCCCCTGGTCCTGCTGGTCACACTTTTTTGAATACAAGCCAGGCCACCATTGGCCTTCTCGGCCACTTGGGCACACTGCTGGCTCATATTTAGCCAGCAGTCAACCACCACTCCCCTTATGTAACATAGTAATATAGTTCACCACAGTGAACTATATTAAAAACACTGGTGTACTAATCATGTTTAGTTCAATTAAACATTCTCTGAAAGTGTGTTTTCTATATGAGCAATCCATTAGTCTGCTGCTATATGTGGGGGGTTTCTTGTTTGGTTGGTTTTGTTTGTTTTTTTTATGGTGGGGAGGAGTGAGGTAATATTTCTGCAGACCAGGGTGATAGGTGTAGAAAACTGAGAATTGACTCACTGCCTGCCTACATACAGTTGGAGAAAATATGCTATCTTAAAGCAGCAAGGCTTGTCAGGGAGATGAAAGAGCCCTGGCTTGTATGCGTATTCAGCCAGTTAGATAGTACAGCAAAAACCTCCAGGCAAACACTTTCATTAAACATTAATTTGTGAAGGGCTTCAAAGTTAAGGTTGAGGTATGCTTCTCTATAACACGCAGTATTATTCATCATCTAAAAAAGTTGTTTTGGATGCAATTAGGGAATAATCCTGCAGTGATTCAACAGAATTCAGGGATGTCTTGCATCATTTAACACAGGCAAACATACAGCAGAAGAAGGGCTTGCAAGTCTCCCTAATTTGGCAGATCTGAGGGAAAAAAAGTTGTGAGGTTTAACAGGTGGCCTTTGATTCATTTGCTTTAACATTTCAAGCTTCTCAAAGTATCTTGGCTCCTAGAAGACAGCTAGGAGTTGTTTACAATCATTCATGGTGTGGTGAAAACAGGACAAATGATAACTTTCACAGCGACACTGGTTAGGTATTGCACAGGATGGGCGACAATTCAGCCTTATTCTGCACTTCCTTCCTCACCTGAGCCAAAGCCGCTGCTGTTACATTAAGTCCTTGCAAGCAGCAATGAGAACCTCTTTCTAAAAAACACAGCACTGTGGGGGCTGTGAGTCCAGAGAGGAAGACAGCATGGAAGCCAGCACAATGCAGTAAAGCACCTGTCCCCGTGTTCCCAGTGCTCCTCCTGCCATAGGCACCGTCTAGGCAGCACAGTGTGGCTGGCAACACAGGAGGACAAAGCCTACCTTCTGCAAGGCAGATGGTCCCTCAGGACCAGCAGACAGGGACAAAACTATCTGCACATACCCTTTGATTTTACATATATACCTATCTTTACATGACAATGAATAAACTTGATTAATGGTGCAACATTATTTCAACTGTAAAGACAAAAAAAATGTCATTTTCTTAAGAAGACGAGACAATTCAGGGCTGTTATGATTTCTCACACACAAGCTGAATTCATGAAATATACAGGAAATCAAAACAGCAGGTTCTATTTTCTTGTCATTTTTGTTAAGTGCTTTTGAAAGCACTTACAGATGTACAAGTGTGTGAGTATACTTTCTTCTAAAAAGAATGACCTTTACTTTACATTCTACTTGCTTACCAGTCTTCATTCAGTGCAGCATGCTATGGTGTACAGTTGCTCTATACATGTTCATGCAAGAAGTCCTAAAAAGCACTGTAATTTCAAGAACTGCTTTGTAGGCCTATTTTCTGTAACAGCTGTCCCCAAATTCCCTGCTGCAAAGTAACTCTTTCAGAATCTCATCTAGCTCCTTTACTAATTCAACTACTGTGCAACCCTGGAAGAGAAAAAAAGAGGAAATATATAGAAACTTGAATCATTTGTCCACTAATAGCAGTTATCATGAATGAGGGCTCTCACTTCCCATATGGGCAATTGAAGATGAATTTTCCACCATACAGTTCTAATATTCTTTGGTATTGAAATAACAAATTAACTGTAGCAAGCTTCCACTGCTCACTATTAAAAACCAGCTGAGGTAGGAGAGGCCAGCAGCACCATATCCAACACTGCTCTAAAGGCAACTCCAGTTGAGTTTGAAAGGTATCTCTGGAGATAATCTAATCCTCCACCCACCCCCCATATGGCCTGACACTTTTTCCTGAGAGTCTCCACAGCCTCTCTGGGCAACCCGCTTCACTGTCTGACCATCGTCACAGGAAAAGGCTTTTGTGTTGTTTGAGCAGATTCTCCTGTATTTCCATTTATGCCCATTGTCTCAGCCTGCCAGTTAAGTACCAAGAAGAGTCTGGCTGTTTTACTCCTCCGCAATCCTGTATTTATACACGGTGGCAAGGTCCCTCCTCGGCCTTCTCCAGGCTGAACAGTCCCAGCCCTCAGTCTCTTCTTTTACAATACTTCGCAGTTATCATGGCCTTTTGCTAGACTAGGTGCACTAGGTCTGTGTCTCCCCTGAACCAAGGAATCCCAGCAATAAACCCAGCACTCCAGAGGTCTCACCAGACAAGTAGAAAGGATCACCTAAGTGGAGGTCCTAGCAACACTCTTCCTAATGCAACCTGGGAGATTGTTGGTCACTGTTTTAGGCCAGCTTATGGCCAGCTTGTCACCATGATTCCCACTGCATTTCAGAACTTACCTGAAAACTGGCTTCCCTTTTCATGCTCAGCACCCAGGCATCACTCAGATTGCAGAGGCTTCTGCCACGCCACACCCTCACTTTACCCTGCTCCACGGCACACAGGTGGCAGGAGGCCCAGCACAACTCATGGTTCAGGACTGACTCAGCAGCAGAAAGAGGAAGCAAGCTTTTTAGTAGCCAGGAACAAGTTTATCAAGTTCCCAGGACTATCAAAGAAATATTTTTACACTAAATGCTTTACCATGAAAGCTTTTTTAAGAGTTTCTAAGGAGTTGGAAAGGGTAGTTAAATTTGTACAGTTCTTATACTATATAGAAAGCAACTTTAACAAAGCACAGAAGAGCACACGATTTGAAGTGCTTTACTTTTCCAGAGTGATGTAGCAACATCATTCAGGCGACATCTCCCCAGCCAAACCTCCAAAAGTATTCACGTATCACCATAGCCTGTAGAAAGATTATAGTCTTTTATTGATTTCTTGTTTTACAGATTCAGCTTTCAATAATAAAGTTCAGTAAATCAATTCCCTAATCATAAAAACTCATTTTACACATTATGTACAGGTACCCAAACAGCATGTCATAGCAATACCACGAACCTTCACATGGAACAAGCTGGGGTGAGGTGCTAACTGCAATGATGTACATTCAGAGATCAAGTCGTGGATATGCACAGTGCATTTGGCACACCTCACTGAAGATTGCCCACACAGGGACAGTAAAATAATCTCAACTAAGTGATAACGGGGATTAGTTCAACTACATTAATTCCAGGAGGAACACTTAATTCACAATTAAACTAGCCATCAGAAGAGATTTGATTAAGTTGAATCAAACACAGCTGAACTAATCATTTTAGTTTCATTAAGCAACCCTCTCCAGACAAATCCTAGGCCTTAAGATCCATCTTCAATATTAAACAAATCTTTCTAGCTGAGATATGTAGAAGTTTGAGAACTGACCGGAGCTCAGGTATAAGAAGTATTCTTTGGCAGTTTGATACAAATGTAGAAAATACGTTACTTTTGAGGGCTCTGCTAAGCGTTTCCCATTATATCTTTACCTCCAGCACTGGAACTGCTTCAGTGACACAGTAACACTTACATATGGCAACTTAAACACAATCTTACATTTTAATGAAACAAATTTCACATTACAGATAAATTTCAGTACTCCAGATACTCTGCAACAGGCTATTCCTCACAGAAAAAGTTAAATTTAACATTCAGGGAGAAAACTTGCCTTGGTCAATGACAAAACCCAGAAAACACTGCACAACCATTCACCTCCTCTGTAATAGAGGACCCAGCACACCCAAGAGACCAGGCTGCAAACTGTACTCTGAGCACTTCAGATCACATGGAAAGCTATTTGATGTCAAAACCATTAGTTAATGGAATAAACATACCTTTCTCTTTTACAAGATAAAGTAGACCACAGGTCACTCCTGTAACTGCAATCTGATCTCAGTAGGATGAAAAACTGCAGCTGAGTATATGCAATCTGCTTTATAACATTACATCAAGCAACAACAGTTAAAATACACTGTTTCACAACGAGGCAGACATTCATTGACGTTCATTCAAATGTGACAATTCCCTTTTCAAAGTAGCTATTTTCCCTTTTAGTGACATGGCTATCCCAAAGGAGATAAAGCCACTCATTATGAAGAGGGGGAGTGGAAGAGGGAAACAGGAAACACTTCCAGAATGAAGCGTCCAACAGTTCTGCAGCCTGCAGGGCAGAAGGCTGCAGTATTAATATTTGTCTCCAGTAATACAGCTCTAAAGATATTGCTTTGTCCAAATACTGCCATAAACTCTCAATTTCAAATTACTTCCAACAGTAGGAATGTAACTCAAACAGGGCATTTCAGGATGAAGACCATTTAATCAAGATATCTATGCAGTTATCTCAGTTTTGAGATACTGTAGTGCAGCTTCTTTTCATCTTCCTTCTTGTCTGCTGCAGACTCCCATTCAAACTTCTAATGCTCAGTTCAGAACAAACCTAACAAAAGGCTTATGCAGTCTCCCTTGCTGGGTACATGAGCACAAGCAGCGAGTCGGATTATCCATGGAAGTTGAGCCAGTTCATTTTCAAATCTTTCAGTAAGTGATGCCAAAGCTTTAGCCTGCTTGTTACCTTAAGCAAGCATTTTAGGGGGAAAAGAGGTATACAAACAATACATAGTACTGTTTATGCTTATTCCCTCTGAAAAGTAAACCGATACTGAGAGATGTTTCCTCAGGACTGTAGGAAACACTTTCAATCCACCTCTTAAAAAAAAAGTGCTACACAAACTGCCTCATCCACTTACCACAGAAACTTCCATTCCTTTTTATGGAATCTTCTCAGTATTTCTGGACCTTGACACCTACTGCTGGCTTAGTCATCCCAGCCAAGAAGCAGTCTCTATTCTCAGTTAACAGAATCAACTTCTCTGAAATTCACATATTACATAGTAAATATATCTGAACAATAGCTCTGAAATGCCTGACAATGAAGAATTAAGAAGAAACAAAAATCAGAGTTCTTTCTTGGACATAAGGACCTTCATGGAACGGAACTGCTATTTACGTTGTCCTGAGGATTTCACAAGACTTAACTCTTGCATGTTCTTTTGGTCACTTGGACATGAAAGAGAGGATATTTCAGCTTTGAACAGCTTTGTTTATGACTGTCTTGTTTTCATACAGGAAATCTGTGAATTACCCGTCCCCATAGATTCTCACGCATTCACACAGACTGTCTAGAAAGGTAAGACACTTTATTGAATTTTTTGATAAATTAAGAAAGGACTATGAACCAAAATTATGGGTCACAGGTGCTTGTAAACATATCAATTCCTTCCCACAGAAAGCCTGACTTCATATGCTCAACCAGAAGTCACTTTCCCCAGCGTTGTTCACAGGCTGCATAGTGATGGAGGGCAGAGAAAAATTCTTCATAGCTGATGTTTAGGTGGGAAGGCAAAGAACTGAGAAAGCAAGTTAGAAAAGTTAAAATGTGCTTTTATAATCATCACACTATTTCTACAGACAGTCAAGAATATCACTAAAAGCAAACTGTTGTCTGCCTAACCTTGTGAAGTTGTTCTCAACATGGTTATTGTCCCTCAAGTCTAGTAACTAAATTAGCTGTTATAATCATGTCACCCTCTAAATCAAAACCTTCCATTAGAGCCCTTCAAATTAGTGAGAAAGCTGGAGCACCACAGGTGTGCCCCAGTATTTCAGTGTCCTATAAATGCTCTCAGATTTAAGAAGTACAGTAAACCTAGTCAGTTCAGCTATGGCTAAAACTGGAAAGTAGTACAGAGGCTTTATATTATCCTGCTTCCATTATATCTTTACTTTCCCCATTAGAAACCCGTAAGTCATTCAAAATCAACATAAGGAACACTGACATAATTGGCATTGGACCACAGAGACTAGGTGGTGACAGAAGTTGTTCCTTAAACCTGAGGCATGAAGCCTGCTGTTGCTTAATCAAGACTAAAAAGCAACAACAATGAATGTTTGACAGGTTTCATTTAATAACTTTTAAACACCTTCAAATCAATCTCCAGACACCTTTTTAGATAGAGTTCCTCTTAAGGCTGTTTCCATAAGCTAAGTCACATAAACATTTGTTTAGCCAGATATTATTCCAGTTTGTTTCGCATTTATAAGCAACTCACATGATCTCTGTCAGTCTAATGTGCCACGGAAGGAATCCTAATGTGCTGTCCACAGGACCAAACTTCAAGACTAAATCGGGATCAGGAAATCCATTTGTACCTGTAATAACAAGTTTAATCAAGTTTTATTAAATTCATCAGAGGATTTGTTTTAGTTCTAAACCTTACGGCATCTGCTCTTTCCGTAAATGCCCTTTTTTTTCCTCCCTCAAATGAAGCTCCCAAGGACGAGTTAACAATTAAAAGCTCAGGAGGACAGACTGCTCTTGAAGTACCTGAACACAACAAACTGAACAAAAGCTTAGGCAGCCACTGCAAGCCCAGCTGGACTGTTATTTTTATGCCAGGTAGTTTTCATAACTTGGTTTGGAAATGACAGGAATAGTCACACTGTTTTGAATAACAGCAAATTTTAACAATGCTGTTTAATCTGACTTGCTCTAGTTTTGTCTTGACAAACTATTTCAACAGCACAGAACATGCTGTACCCTGACTCTACCTACTACAGTGCTTACTCAACTACATGGAGCTGCAACCGAGTAAAAGGACTATTAACACAAAAAAAGCTTAAGGAGATCTCACTGAAGAACAGCTTGATATTAGAGACTGTCAAGGAAACAAGTTGAAAAAAAATATCCGGTTAGATGACTCTTCTCTCTCTCAGCATGAGGCTACACAGAAGTTTTAAAATGAAATTTCAAGCAAACTCTTGCAGCTGCCACCTTTCTGGTTAGATGAGTAAGGAAGAACAGGGTAGCATTTTTTTCTCTGTTACTATGTAGAGAACATAGCACATTCCAGGACAGAGCTAGATAACACTGATGAATTTCACCAGGTGTTCACACTCTTAATACCCACACCTTAAAAACCCAGCCACTGTCATTTCCCTAGTGAGACCAGTCTCCTCTTCTCCTGAGGCTGAAGACAATCAGTGGCCAAACACCACTGTCTCTGTTTCCCTTACATAGATTTCTGCCTAAGATACTCCAGCCTAAAATGGGCAGACAGGAAACAGGTTTACACCAAACAGCCCGAGTCTAGCTTTTCCTAATATTCTAGCAAGTTGATTAGATCAACATGTGAAAACCAATAGAGCAACCCAAGGGGACCCAAGAAGTTCTTCTTCTTGCACCTACCTAGCTCACATGAAAAGCATTCCAGAAGTCAAAATCCTACTTTGCTATAATGCTGCAACTAGTCATGATTACTGCATGCTATTTCTTGTCAGCCCTTCCCTTATCCACCAATTCTGCAAGTTAGCTGCCAGAGTGCTTTTACTGTACGACTACCTTTAACAGATAAAGTTTAATACTGCCTATTTACTCCAAACTTCAGATGTTATTGCCCAATTTTTTTCTCATTTAAAACAAACAAAACAATCCTCAGTATTAAATGAAAGCAGTTAAGAGCCCTTTACAATTCTCAGTTTAGTTGTACAAGATCTTAACTTTGGGAATAACAGAACAGGAAAGTAAGGTCCTCCAAATTTTATTTCAAAGTTAAGAAAAAAATTGCAAAGCAAAAGCCACTTATGTGCTCAGAAGCTAGCAAGTTAGTATGAAAGAGCTTTGCAGGGAAGAAGTAAATACTTAGAAGTGAGGACTCTGGAGCAAGTGGACAGCTTTACTCATCAGCTGATTCAGTAGCTGAGTACTCCTCAGCTGGTTTAGCGGCAGGATCTTCAATACTGCAATGGCTTTTCAAACAGGAAAAGACCTTCAGAGAGCCCAGATAATTCTAACATTTCCTTCTGGTTCCTATCTGAAGGAAAATGAAAATGTACACTGTAGTATTACTGTCAGAACAGCCCATTAAAAAAGATAGTACTGTGCTTTCCACTCTGCATCCATTTCTTTACCTAAACATATCAGCACTACAGAAAATTTACATGTGGAAGCTCCCTCAGAGCTGCTAGAGTTACAGCAGCCTTCAAGTTTAGCACGCACAAGAGAGAAGAATTTAGGAACAGACTTTACAAAAAGAGGCCAAAAGATCTGCACACTCAAGGGAGGAGAATCTGGCAACATCCCTTCTAGGTCAGGAGTTCTACAAGGGGAACATGAAGCAATTTGTAGAGCTGATGGCACTGCCCCCTTCTCTCCTCCACATAGATTTTACAGGGCAACTTGAGCAGCCTTAACTGATGGCCATGTTCTTTACTGGAAGGCAGACGGCAAGTCGAGACAATATTACAATGCAGCTGGCACCTACTTTTCTGAAGACAAGAGGGTTAGCTGAGGCATTGCTCAGAAGAAAGTACTCTTACACTGCAGAAAACTCAAGCTGTAAGAATTAAGTGCAAGACTGGATTAAGTAGGAAAAAAGCCCCATGACAAGCTAGAGCCATACCATTTTAGGACTAGGCTTCAATAACTGCATCCTAAACATGAACAAAAAGTTTAAAAACTACATTATCAAGTACTTAAATCAAAATGTGAAACCACAGAAACTTACAGAAGACACCATGAATGCAAACGCTAAAAATATAACTACTCAAGTATTGCTTTTTAGAACTCACTCTCAACTTAGATCAGTAACTTACAGATGGTTACATTTGAAATTGTTCTACTAAGGATACACAGAAACTAAATTTGCCTACAACTAAAACAGAGTTTTATAAGCTGCTGCTAAGTAAGTCATGAAAGAATACCTCACCTACAACAATGTCTTAACCATTAAACCAAAGCAAATTAATAAGCAGGACTAGTTATAGATATTATCCTGAGTTATTAGCCACGTAGCATTAGCAGCCTGTTTTCAAAGTTTGCAGTTTTGACACTCAGCTACCATGCAATACTTAAAAAATAAATGTGCTCATTTTAAAACTGGACTTTTAACATATCCAGACACTTACAGAGACAGAAGATTCCCAACAAGTGTTTGAAAACCTTCATTTAAATGTAACTGGCCAAAATACATGCACAGGTTATCAACTGTCACCATTTCTACATTAAATTTATGACTGTTTTAAAGAAGCAGTTATTAATTTCCTTCAATTGTCTTTTGGATATAACAGGATAGGTATCTTAAGTTACTTCTTCAGGTGCCTTATTCAATATGTTTAATAATTCTGTTACAAGAGAAGCTCTTGATGTAACATGCTGACAACAGGGATAGAATTCAGACTGAAGTGTCCAAACTGCCATGGAAGTCCATCCACAGAGCAATTCAACTGACCACCCACTTAAAAAAAAGAAATCACCCTCCAAAGTCCAATCAACAGGAGCACCATTACAATACTGTGCCACAGGCATCCAAGTTGAAGTGTGCAATCCGAAACCTGAACCCTGCTCAGCTAATTATACCTGCAATTAACATGCACTGATCACTAAGGAAAGCCGAGCAACTTTCTACACTTCCCTAGCACCACCAGAAAAGTGGATACTTGTTCTAAATTACTTCTCTCAGATGTGGTATCAGGGGAGCCCTGCCCTCTTCATAGCTATTGCACATAGCCACACACCCCAATGCAGAGTCAGCAACCTCCATGAATTAGTAATGAAGATAACTAAGTTAGTGTGGGTTATACAGCAGCAAAAGATCATCAGCTGCTCTCATTTGCACTCAGGGTGGTAGTCAGGCAGCACTAACAGCTTCAATCACTGTAACCAGATCCGGAAAAGGCTCTCTGCCCACACCCACATTTGCAACACACTTACTTGCAAGAAGTTAACCTAAGTTAGAATACTCTATTATTAGGTGATCCCAGCAGTAATTTCTTCAGAAAGCTCATTGCAGAATGTACCACAGAGGCTGTAATCACTGAAAAGCCAAGACTCTGCAATTTAGCTCAATGTTTCCTTTTTCTGATTAAAAAAGCAGCTCAAAAGGGAGCAATCCAGGAACAAATTTTTAACAGAAGTCTAAAACCAATAATCGTAACTCTGATAGACTAAGTATCAAGATGCATACATTCCAAACAATAAATATAACGCAAACCAAATCTGTTATGAATCAGGTACTCCTTCCCCTCCTCCCCATATACCATATTATACTTACTACTTAATAAGTTGTCTAACACATTCACATTCAGGTCTGTGTGTGTTCTTTGCTGCTGTGCTACTAACTGGCAAAAGTTCTGAGCAGCCTTTACTATATCTGCTTTTCCATCTTCTGGAGACAGCACCTTCAATGTAGATTGGCAATTTAAAACTGCAAGTACAAAACACAGTTTAAAAGCAACAGAAATATAATTGTTTTGCATATGCTTAAGATATTCACAGGATGCAACTGAAAGTAACTTGCAGTTTACTTCATGTATCACAATTAGCCACAGTTATCTGTCTTAGAGAAGTGTGTAAGTTTTCCAGATTTGCTGTATTACTGAAACACAAGCTTACAGCAATTATTTGGAGGAGTCCTGTGAGAAGGGGTTTAATTCAGTCTTGAAATTTAGAGTTTTCCAGGGAATGTGCACTGTTTTTTACACTGTCAGGCAAAGCACTAAGAGTTACTGGATAGTAACTTAAGGGATAGTGGGTGATAAAAAAAAGATCTAATTCCTACTCTAAGACAGGAAGGCGTTTTTAACAGCTACTGTGGACATTCATGTGTCACACTGATTAAGATGGGGCCCCTCCAACAATGCAATAACAGTATCTTTCAGCAGTACTTAAAAAGTGATGCAAGAATTACAATCTAACCAGATAATAATACAGAATTCATCTACTTAGCTGTAATTACGGCCGTGACTTAAGACAGCATTTCATAACAGTAACAATGTCTACACAGTAGTGAGGTGAGAGCCTTCTCACACTACATGACTTGCATCATTGTCCGCTCTGGTAAGGTACCTAAGAGGTAAACTTACCAAGGCAGTTGAAGGCTACAGATGAGTGTACTACAGCCAGCTTGAAGTAAGTGGGTAGAATACTAGTGTGTGAACGCATTAGACTTATGCAGAATTGATGATGGTTATAACCAGATACTTCAAAAATAGCATTTCTTAAAACTGCAGAATCTGTGAACTGCAAAGGACTACAGAGCACAGTCAAAAGGCTCATAAGAACACCTAAAACCCCTCAGCCATCACAATGAAAATAAGTGTTCCTTGATATTGCTTGATTTGTCCAATATTCTGTATTAAAGAATATTTCTCTAACAGTGTTTATAAGTGTAAGACATGTCATTTTGCTTTCCAGAAGAAATGAAAAACTGGATCTTATTATAATAAACTAGACAAATGTCAGTTTGTTCAAAGCATGAAGCATCTGATCCAACAGTGAAGTCTTTGAAGAATGAAAATTTAAAAAAGAGAACAAAAAACACCACTGTGTTTTTCAGTTTCCAGCACAAAAGGTTCTTGAGACTTAAATGCGCTCTTTCCATGACCAAATCCAATTTCAGTATTTCATTTGGTGCGAACATAAATATCCTGATTTAGGAAAGTGCAGCTAAGTATGCTGGAGTTTAAGACATGAACAGCCTCCTGCCCCATCTTCTGCCAGTTATTTCAACTTTCACAGAACTAAAAAGTAGTAATATGAAAGTTGGGTGCTTCCACATAAACACCTGCACCTTAGCCTGAGTTGTTCATAAGGCAAGCTCATGCTGCAACACTAAACTTTGTACTGGAAAACTAGCACAAAGGATTTCAGCATCCTGTCAGCTCTTGCAGGGGACACTAAACTCAGCCAGCAGCATTTTAAATGCAGCTAAATGTACTACAGCTTGTGTAGTCTTTTCTAAAGTCTTTGAATTATGATGGCCTTAAAACATAAGGGTTGTTTGGCTTTTTATTACAAGATGTATTTAAATATTTTAAGTTATAGTTAGGAGAGCTGCAAGTATTAGCCTATCACTTTAAGACAAACATCTCTTTCTTAAGCATGTTTGTGAATTATTACGTTTTAAACAGACTTGTAGCATTTGTGTTAGGCTGCAGGCCTCAATGAATACTTACAGCAGATAATACTGAATAAGGAATACCAACCTTGAAACATACTTCTGGTTTCCACACTTAACCACATGCACTTAACCTCCAAAGCTGCTATCATCAAGTTTATTGGGTTTTTTAAGTTATGCCCTTTACCTTCCTGATGTTATTATACATTGTAATGACAACCAGCAGTTTTGCTCTTGCACTTCATCTCCAACCATACTCCTCCAAGAGTGAAGATGAAAGTGCACTCTGTTAACTTGACATCAGTTTCCTTGCTCTTACTCCAGTGCTTTTTCAAAAGAATTCATTTCACTGAAACAGTGGGGAGTTGAGGTACACTGATGCTTCAAAGGGGTCATGGCAAAACAGTCAGTCTAAAGGGAGGATCAGACCACCCAGTAATGATTACTATGGCAAGGAGATGGCAATGCTTAGCTCTTAGTTAAGAACAAATAAGCACGAAGTTTAATACTAGACGAGGCAGGTTGCACGTGTTCTGATAAACAGTGCTTAATGAAGGGAAAGGTCACTTTATGTAGGAATGTGTTCAAGTAAAAGTAGAGTTATGATTAACATACAGCAATTAAGAGCCATACCAAGTCCCCCCCTTGTAGTTCATCTTACCTTGACCAGTTTTGTCTTGATTTGCAAATTCCACTGTGTACTTGGAGCAATCTAGCCCTATGAGTTCTTGCTGCTGTTTTAAAATTTCATCCATCAATCTTGAATTATTCCTCTTGAAAATACCTATAAAAAAGGTTGCATGTCAGCCAACTCCTATAAAAGGTGCTACAAAATACATTTGACACTAGGCAGGAAGAAAAAAAGTAGTCAGTACTGGTTTAAGACTGGAGTTTACAAGCATGGTTAAGAATCTAAAGCAAATGCTATTGCACATGACTAATTTCAGTGACCTTGTAAAGAACTCACGTGCTTTTGTTCCTCTTTCATCCAATGTGATTTAAGCAGCAAGTTGCAATTGTGTAAGGGATAGCTCAAGACTTTATTGTCCTTACTATGCTAGGAATAGTTTGAGAAAGCAATAACCTACAAGCATAGAACCATCAAGTTAGATTAATACCAAATTTCTTCAATGACCATGTTGCTTAAGTCTGCTACCACTTACTGCCACATCCCCAGGGCTGCAGGTTAAGAAAGCAAGTCACTGCTAAATCAGCATTTTCAGTCTCGGTAACCACCCACTGCTACGCCATGGCCAATACAGTGAATTTCCTAATAAAGAGAATTTCTCAAGCTGTATATTCCAAGAAGTTAGTGCAGTTCAATCATACCTACATGATATGGCAGACACATTTTGAGTTCAGGAAATTACAAAAGCTTGCTTAACCAAACATACTCGGGTTCCTGTACTAAAATAAATTCTAGCTTTTGAGAAACATAACGCAGCTACTTCTAATTAAAAGCCACAGTAAAACCTCAATGTTACAGCTTGAATATCTATAGTCCAAAAGCATGGCTGGGCATATCACTTAGGTACTGGAAAAGGCTTTCATAGTTAGAGGTTGTCAAGAAGTTTCATTTAGAAACCTATGTCAAGCCATTTTGTTGATTAGTCTGAAAATGCCCACACATTAATCTTACAAAACACAATGAATTTTTATATGTTATGATCAGGCTTATGATGCATCACCTCAACTTGATTCCAGGATTTGGAACTGCTACAACAGTTTCCACACAGGTAGTGGTCAAACAGTGTATAAGCATTGAATGGTGACCATAATACACCAGGAGTTAAGTTGCAATATGAAGCGATACAATGTATTTATTCAATATGCGAGCCTTTACGTCTAATCAGTACTTTTCTACAGGCTTCATCAGAGCTTTTAACAAATGGTAACGCATTTGGTTATATTCCCATCCTGGATACTGCCTATAAAATAATTTATTTAATTACAGAAATTTTAGTAATGCTTATCACTGATTTGACACGTTTGTATGTATGTGTGTATGGCCAAACTTCGCGAACGCAGATTTGGGCAAGGCTCTCCCCACATGGGTGTGCCCTTCCAGCCTGCGCAGTGGATTTTAGGTGAGGCTCAGCGTGCGCAGAACTGGCCCCACCGTTTAAGTCCTGAGGTTCATCTGCCATGGCCAAGCGAGCTTGGACAGTGACAGGGAAGTCCTCAGGACTAGAACCTACAGCACCCGGCATTTCCCAGGAGGTCTCCCATCCAAGTACTAATCCGGGGCTGACCCTGCTTGGCTTTCGAGATCTGACGGGATCGGATGTCAGGGACAAGAAAATCTCAGTAACACACCAACTCAGAAAAAAGAAGTGTTTGAATACCTCTGTCAAGTCTAAACTAAATTGTTACACTTTGTGCTCCCGCTTTCCAGTGTATATTTGTACATAACAAAAACTGAGAACGCTGCTGTCAATAATACTGTTTGATACAACTCTGCTTGGCTCAGTCTGTTTCGCGTCAGGGTTGGCATCAGCGGTGCAGTTACTCCAAGTGCCGGTCCCACACCATTGTCAGCTGAGATCTGTACAAGGTCCCACATCTGTCACCCCTAAGAGCCACTTGACCCCTACACATTTTTCAAGTTAAGGGAAAAAAAAAAACTATATTCAGTATCCAGACAAAGATGTGACATGATTAGGAAAGGATCCCAATATGGAAAAAAGGCCCACTTCTTCCCCTTACCCACCCCAACACTAATGACATTGTAATACTTTCTCATGAAATGGTTTTGCTTATTCCTGTCAAAGATTGGAAGAAGAGATTTAAGAATTCACACTTCAACTCTAAAGTAAATGAGGACATCAAGGACAACTGGTAGAAGCCCAGACCAAGGTGTTTGCTGCTCAGTAAAAAGGGACGTCAGGTAAAGGACTTGGCCCGTATCTCTGAAGTGAAGGTCCTTAAACACACAGTAGATACAGGAGACTTGCTAAGTATGTTCTTAAGATTTATCTGAGTGTCATCCTTCTATTCTCCTCATTCATCTCACTTAACACCTCAGTTGCTCAAACTTGGGTCCTGTGTGGGTCTTGGAATAGCAGTTTAACATAAGCAGAAAGCTACTGTAGTTGTACCATATAGTTGAAATATGCCTGTCTTGGAAAGGCCTCCACACCTAAATTCCCACTGATACAGCAACCTTGACACTTATGCAGTTTTCCTGAAGAGAAGATCCTGAAGCACAGTAAGAAGGTAGTAAAAATCCAAATTAACTGAAATGTTAACTGAAATGGGAACTTTACTCCTTCAGTCTTTTGTGTCTCAGTCAGTACACAAGAGATTTATGAAGGCGTATGACTGCAAATACGGTCCTGCCAGATACAATGTTCATGGGCCAAATTCATATTTGACGTCAAACATTTGATGCAGCTGTGGCTCAGATATATACTCCTTTCCCTTACAATATCTCAAAACCCCATTCATCTACAAGGCTCATTTTTTAAAACCTTGGAAATATACCTAAGTTAGCTCTGAAGATGCTGTTGCTACTTTATACATGAAAAATATAGCAAACAACGCACAAGTAGACCAAGTCACTAATAGAATTAAAGACTTCCTTTAACAAACAGCAGCAAAACTTAAGTCTTGATTTACCACTACCTTCCAATTTTGTTCAGTCTCACAATAAGTTAAAATCATATTATGGACTTGCTTTCGACATTATAGAAAGTTAATGTTTGACAAGAGGTCTAATAAATTTTAGCAATACAACAGGTGTTTGCTGTTAAGTGGGAAAGATTTCACTACTATTACTGTTTCTAATATGGAACACAAACATGAAATCATGACTATTATTTCTCATTAAGAATAATTTCTGGTTTTGAAAAGCAGAAACCGTTTTCTTCAATCAGAACTCTAAAGCTTTGCAAGGTGGTGCAAATGTGTATATTCCTCAAAATGAAGTGTTCTAAGAATTACACATGTTTAAGCACTATAATTCCCAAAGCAAAGGAGTATAAAAATTCTGGGTTTAGGGAATTTCTTTGTTTTGGGTTTTTTGGCTTTGTTTGTTTTTAACTACTGAGAACTTGAGTATTATTCCTGAAAACAGCTGACACTTTTACAACAGAGGCTGCAAACATGCTGCTGGCCATTAGGTCCCACTGGAGCCGAGGCCAACAAGAAGTATTCCAGCTTCTTTGCAGTATCCTCCATTACACAGGTCTTTTCTAGGGCACGTACCTTTTGCTCGGATTTATAGTAGCTACAAGCCATGCCCTTGTGCTGGCAACCATGGTGTTGCAGCACTTCAGGGTCAGAGACTGACAAAGTTCATAATTAATAGGCCGAGTGACAAGAATTGTGAACGGGAAGTGAAAAACTGGCCCAGAGAAACACCTGCTGATAACAACGCTTTGTGTGTCCGACTAGACTACTGCAGTCACCACCTGTTGGTGGCATCTCAAAATTCAACATTCTCTATTGCCTGCTTTTTAAAGCAGCAGAATCTGGTAAAACAGAGATTAAGACTCAGCTCTTCTTCAAGGGGCCACTTTAACCAAAGTTAAAAGTAGTAGGGAAGAATGTATTTCCAAAGCATTCCAG
The DNA here is from genome assembly GCF_047495875.1 of Pithys albifrons albifrons. NCBI lineage: Eukaryota > Metazoa > Chordata > Aves > Passeriformes > Thamnophilidae > Pithys > Pithys albifrons. The sequence continues at coordinate 49,352,784 of NC_092459.1, read as the reverse complement.
TTATTTGCTTTTTCTCAACCCCTTTCCAGTGCTGACAAGGAAAGAGTCATCAGGAATTTTAATTGTTATCAGTTAACAATATTTTTAAAGTATCAAAGTATTAACATGTTGAGAAAAGTCAAATCATAATCCACTTCAAAGAATGTACATGCAAGAAACTGTTTTAACACATGAGCAACAAGATCTTGCTCACATCCTTGTGGTGGATCATGCTGGTTAATAATGGAGGAAGGCATGGTCATTACACTGGACCTCCCAGGATATGGAAAGCTAGGAGGAAAAAAAATATCTTGTTTATTCCAAGATCCCAGGAAAAAAATTAATCCAAGTTTAAATGTAGCTGAAGTCACTTAAATTTCAGCCAGATTAAAGCCACTTAAGACAGTACTAACCAAACAGAAAGAATTAGAGTTAGAACTTCGAACCTCATAGGTGACCATTTCTCCGACATTTCTTCTTGAAGGGACATTCCACACCAGAAGAACAGGAGCTCGCAGAAATTGAGAAGAGATACTACTTTCATATTTCTCACACCTTTAAAGAGATTACCTTCTACAGATTAATGTTAGCCCTTTTAAAAATATGTGGTCTGAGAACTCATCTCAACCCAAGACCAAAACCACAAGTTTTGAACATAAAGTCTCACATGTATCAAAGCCTACAGCAGAGGCCATCTGACACTGGTGTCTCAAGTGTTCCTGGGACACAAAACCACAACATGTCCATCTTCCCCAGTGAAATGAACATCGTGCACACCCAGAAAGTTTTATGGATTGATTAAATCAGCTAACTACCAATTAATGTGGAAGAGACTTTTAAAAGCCTCCATTCAGGACTAATAAAGTAATTTCTTTTGCATACTGGAGTACTCTATCCCTTCAAGGAATTTTTAAGAGAAGACTGGTCAGAACCATGCAGTTCAAGGGAAAGCTAAAGCCATGATAAAGAAATCCAGGTTCTCAATAGTCCTACTGTGGGCTTTAAAAAACCTTCAACCTGAAACATTGGCTTAGAAGTCCTAAGTACCCAAATGCCAAGCCCACAAAAATCACTCCAGACTTGTCCCAAACTATTTCAGAAAAGCTTCACTGATGGACAGAAGTAACACTCAGGCAAGGTCTCCCAAGCAGCAAAACAACCAGAAGGAAGTTAAAGTTCATAGCATTAGTCAAAGGCTTCTGCTCCCCAAAAGGTATTTTAACTGCTACTATATAATTGCATAATCACTGCGTTCTGACTGCAGAAAGGCTTCCGTATTTCCTCAGAGATAAGGCCTTGACCACCATAAGGCTGGATTCCTACTTAGTAATAGGACTGGAAATACAGCAGTCAAAAGAAATACATCCTTGATTAAAACCTCGTATTTTCAGTCCAACAGCACTTACTAATCAAGGTGCTCACGGTAGCATTAAGTTTATTACAGCTTTGTTCTGCTGCTCATCACTGAAAATTGGGAGAAGATAAGGGCCCTCACACACCAGACATAGTAAAGCCAGGCCACCTTAGGGCTCCAAGCCTGCTGGGGCAGTGGAGAAAGACTCAGTTCTGAGCCCTGCATAACTCCAGTCCTCCAGCCAAGTTGCCTTTACAGTTACTGGTGCAGCTGCTGTAACAAACTAATGTCAGCTGGAATACAGATCTATTTAGTAATTTTGTTAAAAACACAGAAATTTACTACCATAAACAAACAGCTTATCTTGCACTTCCTCTGTAAAGAACTTTATGCTTCTGTCTCTTTCTATGTAAGGGGCAATTAAGAACACATTTGAATTCAATCCTTCTGTAGGAAACTGACACAGTATTTCTTCTAGAAAATGCAGCCATGGAAGACCACACTTACTATCAAAGTTTCCTGCTGAAATCAAAGGAACCTCAGTACTATAAACATGCAATGAAGGAAAAGGAAACAAATTAAAGTACACCTCACTACAGTTACCACTGATTCAGAGCACTCATCACTGTTTTTCCTTCTCCACCACAGTCAGCATGACTGGGGGCTTTGATAAGTCAATAGCTGGTACAATTCTGTGAACACAGAACCTTACTGAAGCAGCTCAGCTTCAGTTCACGAGGAAGACTCACCATCTAAGAAGATGGAAACAAGTGCACACTGTAATTAAGGTTCAGCCTCTGTTACTGCTAAGAGCAAGCTGTACCTGAGTTTATTAACCTTCACTACACCAGGGTTACTGCTGAGAGTTCCAGACATCATTATCACTCTAGACCAGATTTAGCAACAACTGCAACATCCTACTTAATGACAAGTCTATCTGGAAATGGTGTATGCTCAATCAAGACACAGTAAGGAGCTTAGCACCAAAGAAAGGCAACATATGTGCTATTACCAGAAGTAGGCACATGCTAAAGATATATGAATAACTACTTGCTCACTCTCTGAAATCAAGTCTAAAAAGCTCAGCAGTTGCAGCTGATATCCTGGATGTCCCACTGAATGCTTGGGAAGAACATGCATGTGTAGTGGAAGGCTATTCTCATCAACCTGGAAGTTTGGCTAAAGCCACTGATTTAAAACATTTTAGTTCTCTGCATCACCTTTCCTTCTTCAATTATACTCCAACAAACTGGAATTCAAGCTGGTAAATAAACTAGCATATTCTAGTATCAGAGAACCAACAGGAAAACAAACTACTGAAAAGTGTATGTTTTAATAATGAAATCACCAGATCATAGCAATATTTTCAGATCTCAAAGGTGACAGCAAAACCTCAACTTGTAACTTTAGAATGAATGAAGCAACACGTGGAAACAGAGGCAAATAATCCCAAGGGGGTTTTTTTCGGAACTGTTAATTGTTCTGCCAGGTTACTTCAGCTCTTCATAATAAAAGCTTCTCATTTCTGGTTCCGATATTTAGTCTTGTAATAGTCATAGATCTGACTGGGTATCAACACACTGGAGAAGCAGTTGTAGCTTCTTGAAAATTAATGTTTCAGACACTGCTACAGCACTGGCTTCACCTTGTCAGACAGGAGCTCAGCAACAGCAGCTACCAAGGCACTGGCTGGTGCATTCTGCATCCTCAGAGTTGCACACTGAGCAAGCTAAGAACCAAAACCACCAAGAAACATGATTCTTAGCTTGATGTGTTCCTCAGTTCAGTTCTCAGACATACAATTCGTGCAGCGCAGTGTGGGAATCTTAAAAGGAGCTAAGAACACGTGCATAACATATTAGGCAATACTGCCCACAGCTTATTTGAGGGTTGTCAGAAGCTTGAGGCTTGAGGCTTGTACAATAAAATGTCTCTCTTAAGGCTATGAGGGAAACTCTCAGTCTTCATTGGTACTAATGTTTGCTCTGCAGCATTTCACCTGGTTGAATGCTTTACAAGTTGAGAACAAAAAGTGTCAACATACAAATGACTTTTCAGAAAGCACTGACTGTTTTCTGTGTCCTTGAGATATTACTCAAATATTTTATACCATTCCTTGACTTCCAAATGAGGAAGTGTTCTCCCTATGACACAGAATACAATCAAGTTCCACAACAGCCCTGCACAGATGGCCAGTTTAAACTGCTAAGTGACTGGTTAAGCCCAGTTTCTTATAATAATCTTAGTGAATCTAGTGAAAGTCAAGTCTTTTGAGTCTTGGACCACATATGAGGATCAGACATGAAACAGAATTACAAGTGGTGGCAGTTTAAAATAAAAATAAAAAATAATCACAAATGCCTATGCTCAGGGAAAAGCCTGCATACCTCTGATGCTTTTGATGACAAAAGATTTCACCTACTTACGTGTTGAGGGTTTCCTGAAGAAGTACAAGACAACTGCACCTCCAGCCTACCACACATTTACAGAGTTCATGTAATTCGCATGACATCTCTAAAGAGCCATCAGATGTGGCTCAAAACAAAGCAAACACTGGTCTCCTACAGTATCACGAGTGACAGGAAGAGCACAGAGATCTTCAGCACGAAGTTTTCTCTCCTCTGCACAGGACAAGGTCCATCTCATGTATTACCCCTTCTGACTTGACAGCTTATCCAATGCAAGTTAGAGATCATCTCTCAACAGCTGGTCAAAAGACTTCACCTAAGAATATCTTGAATAAGGCTGATTTTAGCTCTTCACTAGGAAAGTACAAGTATGAGGAAAACAGATTTGTTGTGCGATTACTTCACTGAACGTTAAATCCAAACTCTGAGCTTATCTTTATGATACTCAGAGACGTGGAACCAACAATTCTGCAAGAGCAAGAATTCAATAGTCTTACACCTGAGAGACAGTAATGAATAAAATCAGATAGCAAATACAAAAAAACCACCAAAGTTTCCACAAACAATGGCTCAGACTTAACTCAAATACCAAGTAGCACTACATGCAGATCATGGAAGTTTATAATACCGGTATCACACAGGATACACATGCTTATATTTTAACTACCTGTCCATCCTGCTTCTTCATATTGGAGTACATGAAAATAGATGGGTACTTTCATTCATCCACTTCTGGAAGTTCACACCCAGCTCAAAAACAGCACTCATAAAAGTAGGTAGCCTAAAGCTCTTTCCTACTAACAGTCCATGCCCTACTCGGTCATGCTTTCAGATGCAAGTAGCTTCTGTCAGCCCAGGGCTGGGGATGAGACCCGAGAAGGGCCCCAACTCCTGCTCCCTCCCGTGTGCAGGCAGGACAGGGTCAGCCTGACACAGGAGCAGGGACAACATGGCACTCGCATTCCCCAGGCCCTGGAACTCTGCAGCGGCCAAGCAGCTCCAGGGGACGGGAAAGGAGGTGCCAGCAGCGAGGACTGAGAAGACCCCAGGGGAGGGCGACTCCCTAGCTAAGCGCCAGCAGGCACCGCCAGGGCGGGCACCCGCCGGGGCCGGGACTCGGGGCTCCCCCGTCGGCGCTCACCGTTGTGGTCGTAGACGCTGACGTAGGAGATGCCCACGGCCATGCACCACACCACCAGGCTGGCCATGTCGGCGTAGCTCGGCTCCTCCTCGGTCACCACGAGCCCCACGTGCACCGGCAGCTTCCGCAAGGCGCGCCCGTCCGCGCGCCACCGCTGCCGCCCGCGCGCTGCCGCCGCGCGCCCGGGCCCGCGCCGCCGCTGCCGCCGCCAGGCCGCGCGCGCCTCGCCGAGGCCGAGCGCGCGGGCGGCGGGCGCGAGCAGCGCGCAGGCGGCGGTGGCGGCGGCGGCCGCGCGGCCGCGCAGGCAGACGAGAAGCGCGCGCTGCAGGCAGAGCAGGGCGCGCACCAGCGCGTGCAGCGCGCGCCACGCCAGCCCGCCCGCCCCGCTCATGGGGCCGCCGACAGGAGGGCGCGGGGGGAGCCTCAGCCGCGGCGCGCAGCCCGCCCCGCCATCGCCTCACGGAGCCCGCGGCCCCCGCCCGGCAGCAGCCCGCGCCGCCATCTTCCCGCCGCCCCGCCGGATCTTTCGCCTCCCGACCCGCCACGCGCGAGGCGCTCGTTGGCCGCCGGGCCCGTGACGCCACTTCCGGCCGCGGAGAGCGAATGACGTGGCCGCGAGGGAAGGGAGGGGGCGGGACCGGGACCGGGCGGGACCGCCCCGTGGGAGGGGCCGGGAAGGGGCGAGGAGCGCCCCCTGGCGGCGGCGGCCCCGCAGTGACCGGGGCGGGAGGGGCGGGGTGAGCGTGGAGGTAGCGCTGGGCTCTGCCCGGCTCCGGGACTACTGCCCGCTGCTCGGGCCGGGCCGCAACGCTGCCCAACCTCCGGCTGCTTCAGGGGCCCATCCCTCTGTCTGAACCCAGCCTGATTCTTCCTGCCGCCCGCGACGCCGGCGTGTGAAGCGGGTCAGCGAGGACATCTCTGAGCGCCCCAGGAGCTGCCGCGCCTCAAGGGTGTCATAGAATCATAGAATCGATTGGGTTGGAAAAGACCTCCGAGATCATCAAGTCCAACCCTTGGTCCAACTCCAGTCCCTTTACCAGATCATGGCACTCAGCGCCACGTCCAATCTCAATTTAAAAACCTGCAGGGATGGTGAATCCACCACCTCTCTGGGCAGGCCATTCCAATGCCTGATTACTCTCTCTGTAAAGAATTTTTTTTCAGATATCCAACTAAAATTTCCCCTGGTAGAGCTTAAGCCCGTGTCCGCTTGTCCTATTGGTGTTTAGTGTCTTTACTAAACAGCACGTTCCACCGTCAGAGCACGCCAGGGACGCTCGCCGGGCCATTCTTCATCACGGGCAGGGGCGCGGGGGGAGCGCAGCCCTCGAACCTCGCCGAGTGCGCCCCCGCGGCAGCCCCGACACGCGTTTGGCTGTCCCGCAAACCCTTCAGTTCCCAGGTTTTGGCTGCCTCACCAGGAAGTCCCAGAGAGGCAGCAAACTGCCGTGTCTGGGACGGCCCACAGGTCCGACAATGAAAACGCCGCTGCAGGCGAAAGATAGAGCCAGAGCTAACCAGCCAGCCCGGTGCTCTCGGACACATGGGCGGGATGAAATGACATAGGGAGGTATTGAAAGACTCCACCAATATAAAATTCAATAAAAAAATTTGTATCACAAAAACATTTTTTTTTGCTCAGAAAATAACTACTTCCCAGGCTTCTATTACAGACCAGCACTAGCCAGAAAAAAATGACAGTTAAACCACGAGGAAGGCTATTCTATAAATATCTGAATGTTTAGTTATCAAAAATTTGGGTGAGTGACCATATAATCGTAGAATCATTTAGACTGGAAAAGACCTCTAAGATCACCAACTCCGATTGTTAACCCTTTACTGCCAACTCCGCTACCAAACCATACCTAAAGGGCCACATCCACATGTCTTTTGAACAGTTTTCAGGGGTGGCAATTCCACTTCCCTGGGAAGCGTGTTCCAATGGTTGACAATGCCTTCTGTGAAAAAAATTCTCCTAATATCCAATTTAAACCTCCCCATGTGCATCTTGAGGCCATTTCCTCTGCTCCTGTCACTTGTTACCTGGGAGAAGAGGCCAACCCCAACTTTACTACAGCCTCCTTTCAGGAATTTGCAGAGACCTATAAGGTGCCCCCTGAGCTTCCTCCAGGCTAAACCCCAGCTGCCTCAGCTGCTCCTCATATGACTTAAATTATAGACCCTTCAATAGGCTTTGTTGCCCTTCTCTGGACTCACTCCAGTACCTCAATGTCTTTTTTGTAGCGAGGGCACAGTACTATGAACTGGACATAGTACTCAAGGTGCTGCCTCACCAGTGCCAGCTAAAGGGGAAAAATCACTTCTACAGTCCTGCTGGCTATTTTTTATACAAGCCAGGATGCTGTTGGCCTTCTTGTCCACCTTGGCACACTGCTGGCTCACATCCAGCTGGCTGTTGACAAGCACCCTCAGGTCTTTTTCTGCTGGTCATCTTTCCAGCCATTCTGCCCCCAGCATGGGGTTGTTGCAATCCAAGTGCAGGACCCAGCATGTGACATTGTTCAGTGTCATACAGTTGGCCTTGACCCATTAATCCAGCCTGTCTGGATCCTTCTGTAGAGCTTGATGATATGTAAGTGTAAAGAAAAATGAACTTAGCTCTTTCTGTTCCAGTTGGATAGCTTAATGTGTTGGGGGACCTAAGAAACCCAAATGTCAATTGCATTTGCATGGGTGACATAACCAAATAGCTGCACTCTGACACTTGACAAATCAGCCTCTGTGAAGGTGAGTGATTACTCAGGTACTGAACACCAAGAGAAGATAAAAAATAATAGAAGCTGTTTGCTCTGAAAAGTAATTTGCTGATGTAATTACTCCTCCTCCTGTTATCACCTGAGATCATGAGCTGCCAGGAAACCCCTTAGGTTACTGTTTCTAAGTCACTGGTTTTAGTGGTCTCAGTAATCCAGTTTTGTTTGATTTTCAGGCACTTTGGGAACAGCTTGATAAAATTTGTACATACATCAGAGTTAATGCATATACCGTTAAGTAATTTTTTTTCTGTGTGTGTGCAGAAGTCTGGAAAGTTCCTGCCAGTGAAGGGGGACACTTGCAGTGTACTTGCACATTAGATACACCTACCCCGAAAGCATACACACAGCATCCTGAGCTATATTATAACCAAGTAACTATTCAGATACCAAAATAAACTCTTAGAAAAACTTCACCTCACTTGATCTTATCCTAATATTTGCCAGAGGTGGAGAACTATTTCCTGAGAATCTTCCTTCTTTGTTTACAGCAATAGAATCAGGTCATGTTGACCCCAGTGTTTTCATTCCTCACTGTTAATGAACTTTGGAACTAGTATTAAATCTTACTCACCAGGACACTGATTATTTTATTTCATTTACTGTGATGAAGGCTCTGTATTTTGCCTGGAACTCAACTAATTTAGTCTAATGTAGTTTGAAATAGTCTCAAGTAAATAAAAGAGCCAAATGTTTGAGGAACACTGAAATCAATTTCTCAAAAACAAGAATTTCTGAACAATCCCAAGAGATTTCTCACATCAGTGTAACTCTCCATGTGAAACTGCAGACCCCTGAGTTTAGATGTGTTGAATGCTAGACTCCTAGTAATAGCATCTTGTGGTATTGCAGGATTTTATTTCTGGGGATTTTATGCAACTATAAGAATGTTCTACTATAAAAAGTTCCATACAGAGTTACAGACTGCTTTTCTAAGAGATAGTAAGTGTATTCTTACTTTCCTCAAGCTACATAGTACCAATGGCATTGAAAAACAAATGATTTTTTTTTTACAATATTCAGTTCACAATGGTATCCTTACTACAGACCTTCTCTCACCAGCTATTACTTCTTATAGTACAAATAAAAGAGGGAAAACTAATGACAGATGAAAAGGCTGCTTGTCACTAGAGACACTGGTGGTTGTGCACAGGTCTAGACAACTTTAAAATTCCGTACAGATAAACCATGGGGTTAATCGAATTCATAATCGTAGTAATCATCGTCCATTATTACTCCAACACTGGAGGCCTCATTGGGGTTCATTTTCTTTCTGTCCTCTTTGCCTCTTTCCGTGGAGGATGCATTATCTTCACACTGCTGCAGAATCTTTCTGGAAGACATCCAGCTTTCTCCTCGGTTTTCTGCTGGTGCTGCGCACTGCCCTCCCCAGACATCCGTTCCTTTGGCCATCAGTACTCTTCTGGTCCTGAGAAGGTCACAGGTGCAGTTCCAAGGATTTCCATCTAAATACAGATGACGAAGACGAGGCAAATACTCAAAGACTTTGCGATCCAAGGCAGATATCTTGTTATTCCGTAAATTTAAAACCTGAAGCTGTTTCAAGTCCTTCAGCTCTTGTTCTCCAACATCCTCTATGCCATTTCCTTTTAGATCCAATCTAGCAAGGGTGTCTGGAAGTCTGAATAAAAAAAAAACAAACAAGACAAAGGTGTTATGTTCATCATACTGTTTCTGTAAGTGGTATTTGCTGGTGGGTACTTTTCCAGGCACATCTGAAGTATTAAACTATCACTAAAAGTGCGATTTTTGGCCAAAAAAAAGTTCATGTTGGTTTGAGCATTTAGTTTTTGTTTGTTTGTGGGTTTTGTTTGGTTTTATAATTTACAGGTGTACTGTCTGTGTGCCCTTGAACTGTTTTCCCAAATTACTGCAGTTCTGACCTGGACTGACGTGTTTGTGCAGCTGAACTAAACAGCAGTTCTGCTATGTTATACTATGAAGGAAATTATATGTTTAATTGAGTGTCAGGCTTAAAAATGTGTTTTCTACTCTTCAATGCCTTAAGCATACCAATGACCAAATTATAGCACCATGAAACATCAAAAGTTAGAGAATCATGGCAACACTGCTCCTTCAAGTACTTATATACATGATTTGTTTAAAAAGGTATTTTAATTCATAAACAATGAGAATTTTTCTTCTATTTTGTTCTCCTGCTTCCATAAGACTCAAACATTCATCATCACAGCAGTAGCCCATCTGATAATGTCCTGATAATAAATCTGCAACAGGGAAAAGAGAAGTGCTTTGTGATGGTCTTTTTAAACTGTGCTTTTGAGAATTAGAACTGACTAAATTTAAAAGAAAAAAAAAGGTGATGATCTCTGGATATGATATTAGACAGGTCAGTATAATTCTTACTTTCATACATATTGCAAATTTGTATAAGACTTTTACTTCAAAAGTCTTTCTCATTTATGATTTTCTATTTTCCTTCTGCTGTAGTTAGTGATAAGTGCTTAACAGAAAAGCCACTTAATTGGCATGAAATATCCTTAATAAAATTAATTCAAAAGTATCTTAAAAATTACTTTACTATGGTAGTATGCAAGGTGATGAAATTAAAAGTCGCAGTTAGAGATTTTAAAGAAACTTACTGATGAAAGCTCTCAGGGAAATGATAAATAACACTACCAAGATCTACTTATAATAGAAACAGCAGTATACTGCAACAGGTAAAGGTTCATGTGATAGTTTTATCTCAATGTTTGCATGACTAGTTCATATCAATATGAGATACCTTTGAAAATTGCTAGGAAGGTACATTGTGATCCTTCTCAACTGTTTTTTGTGAGACTGAGTTTGACCTCTTAAGCTGAAAAATGGTTCCCAAATTTGTGAAAATCTGACAGGTTCAGTGGTACTAGTTCGAGAGTCAGAAAGTTCTGTATTGTGCTGTTTTTCCTGTGGAGATGAGAATTTCATGTGTTGATATGGTGATTCACTGCACGAAATTTGATCTTACAAATGCTTGTCACTGCAATAAATCTGTTTTGAAGCCACAGGCAATGACTATCATAGTGTCAAAATGACACTGTAATGTCAGAAGGGTGCTCCAGGACACCCAGAGTGCCTCTAGTGGCAAGGGCAGTAGGAAATCGCCTGACCTGTTTATCCAGTCTGATTACAGTCCAAAGCCTGACCTGCAAGTCCTTAAACCTGTGAAGAGTCTTGTACTAATGTTAGACTTTATGGCTATGTTATTTGACTTCAGGCTGTGTTGATCTTGAGAAAATGTCTCCCTGGAGTACATGATGAGTGACTCTGCTGCTGGAAGAGGAGCTGTGCTCGTTCAAGAGCTGACCATGGCAGCCTCATTGTACTACTGCCACTCTAGGGCATATCATCAGACTCTGTCCTGCATGTTGACCACTCCCTGAAAGATTTTATGAAGTACAGGGTCTTCTCTAAAAGTCCTGAAAATACTTGGACTTGTGGATTATTTTCTTCTCAAAAAAGAAACAGAAGAAGCTTTCTTTCTCCTCTTTCCTGCCAAAGAAATGCTAAGACCTATTCACTTTAGGACGTTAACTGCATTTTTAAACTTTTTTACAGTAGTGACAGTTCTCAGATAACTGTCAAAAGGAATACTTTTACTTATGTATATCCATGAGTACCTGGTCATCATCAGCCAATTAAATTAAATACATAAATTTTACATTTTTTCATTTTCCCCTTCTTTTATATTTACAGCCCTCTCTGGAAATCTGTATTCACTGTTGGATTGAAAATAAAAGTCCCCAGTACTTCCTTAAAAGTCGTACTCTTTAAGGGCTAATAGAGAACTCCTTCCTGTTAATTCTCTTTACTATGAAGGTTGTAAAGCAAGATGGATTAGACAATACTAAAGTAACAGAAAGCATTAAACATTCCTGTCAAGCTAGACTGAAATCAAATATTTATACAACACTAAATCACTTTCTGATTATAAAGCTGCTGCCAAACAGATTCAAATGCTAAAGGACCTGATGCTAAACGAATTGAAATTTTACTGCATTATTTATTTGGTCTAGTTAAACCTGTCCACAAGCCATAAAAATAAAGTTTAACAGTGCAGTTTTGTTAAAGAAGTTGATGGTAATGGAATTACTTTGCTATTTTTATGCCATCTTATTGCACGGCTTTTTGTAATAATGAAATTGCCACTTTATATTAGAACAACCTCCATTTGGCTTAATATGCCATCTCTGATAATGGCCAGGACCACACTTAGATGAATGTGAGAATCCTCTAAGCAGGGCATTAATGAACACAGTGTGCCCAAGGGATGTTTCTTCCGTGCACTGTTGACTGGAATTTTGCTTATAGCCTGAAGCTGGAGACTTTATATGCATTCCAGATACATTGTAATGTGTGAATTTAATGAAGTTGAGAATGCTAATATCACTGAAAAAGCACATTATTTTTCACCAGGCTCAGTTCCTGAAATCTTAATATTTTAACAATAATAAACTCAGTGTGAGTTGGTAGAAACATCAGCTTGAAAATAGCTATAGTTTCTTTTTATCAAATGCTTTATTAATTTTCTTTTATAGGGGAAGGTAAATCTAAGTAGCAATGTAACTTCTTTGTAGTAATTCTGTTATATTCTCCTAGCTGGTTCATCTTATTGGTGTGCTAATTAAATAAAGTGGTCTCACTGGCAGGAAGAGATGTGAAATGAGCAGATTCACTGTGGGCCACAGATGTAATGAAAACAGCTTTACTTCTACACTAAGACTGCTAACAGAAGTTCCAATTAGTGCTAGTTATGGCAGTGGGTTTATGCTATGGATAGACTTCTATCATGACTGGGTCTGAATACAAATTTTTAGCTCTCATTCTCTTAATTCAGGGAAGGAGAGATGACACCTTGGAACTAGCTGTCCTCAGATTCACTTGCCTCCGTGGAATAGAAATGAGGAGATTCTGTTCCAGTGCCAGATTCGAAAGCTGTGCACACTGTTGAAGAGCTCCTGCCTCAAACATGCTCACAGCATTGTTGTCGAGAAACAAGTGCTTGAGGTCTTGTAGTCCTTGGAAGTCCTGGGCTGTCACCCTTTGAATCAGGTTATTGCTGCAGTCGAGTTTCTGCAGTCTGCCAGGCAGCCTGAAGGGCATAGTGTGCAGCTGGTTCTTAGAGAGCTCCAGTGTTGTTAAGTTAGGAAGAAGCTGGGCACCATCTATTGATGTTAGCTGATTTTCTGACAGGAAGAACTCAGACAGATTTTCTAGGTGTTTCACATCTTTAAGTCTCACCATTTTAAGTTGGTTTTTCTCTAATTTCAGTGACAGGAGGGATTTAGGTAGGTCAAGAGGCACTTTTGTCAGAAAATTGCCACTTAAACTGAGAAACTGTAGATTTTGGAAAGATACAAAGAAGTTGGTTGGGAATGAATTCAGTTTATTATTAGCCATGCTCAGATACTTCAGCCTAGGAAGCTTAAACGGTGCAGACACAGATTCCATCTTGTTGCCATCCAGGATCAGACTTTGTAAATTGCACAGGGAAGAAAATGCACTTGGAGGCAGAGTTGCAATCAAGTTGTTCCGAATATCAAGCACTTTTAGTTTCATCAAACCCGCAAAATCAGACGTATGCAGAGTGTTGATGGAGTTATCAGCCAGTTTTAAAATTTCAAGGCCAGGTGGAAGAAAGGTGGGTATTTGCTTTAGCTGATTTTTGCAGAGTTCCAGGGTCTTCAGGGTACTCAGAGCTTTGAAAGTGTTATTTTCTATTGATTCTGTGCCACTGCATAACAGGACCAGCTCTTCAAGGACTGACATTCTCCTGAAGTCAGTAAACTGAAAGAGAAAAAAAAAATCATGTGATAGTGCACCATCTATTTATAGCTATCTTCACTGGCTACTCCTTCTGGATGCTCTGACAATTGCAAGTCTATACTGAAAAACTATGTATTTAGAATGAGAAATTAAGATAAGTGGTAACTACAAAGGTGTTACTATAAGTACCTGCGGTTTGCCAGTATTTATTTACATTTCTAGAATTTTGTTGTTTAAGTCTATACTGTGTCTGTTTTTGACCAAACACATCTTTTATTTCTGTCAGGTTGATAGCCTATATAGAATGGAGTGCTGATATCACCAGTGGCAGAAATCCTTGCAGAGAGTAGATGGTTGTTAATGTTCACTGTGCTCAGTGGAGCTTGCTGAAGCAGTTTTGAGTTCATCATACAGCCATTGCCATATATCAATGGTATTGTCACTGCAGCATGCATTCCCCAGAGGAAATACACATGGATATCTTTACTTCTTGCTGCCATAAGGTTCTGTCAGGAAACTAAAATCCAACACTCGTATTTGTTCTCTCCCCTGCTACCTCTCCTTTGCTTTAAAATAAAAACTTCACATATTAAGATCACCAAACCAGAAGTGTCAGATCAGCTTGGCCTGAAAATCACCTCTGTGGAACAGATTGCTTTTACAGAAATTTAGTTTTTATTAGTTGGTAATACACAGATATTTTGCAGTGGTAAATGGAACTTAGAAGTTCCATAGACTATGGACTATTATTATAGACTATGACTATAATACAGTATTATATGACTATGATATTACAGATCATAGAATTATAGACTATAATATCTAAAGGCATACAATTGTTTCATTATTTTTCTGCTCTGTTGCAATGTACTTGTTTACAAAGCTTGCCATCTTGTTTCTCAAGCAGTAAACTTTAGTAATTCTGATAGTTTTCTCTAAGCCAACATATGAGAAAGCAATAAGAGTGAACCAGGGAGTTCTCTAAGCACACTTGCTTAAAACATTTTTTTTCTGAAATTGCCAGATATGCTTCCCATTGATATAGGTGCTTGAGTCTTGAAAAAATCATTTATATGCGAATCACAAAAAAACTTAGAGCAAGATGAGCAGGTGTTCTGCACAGAAGTGATGGGAAGGAGTGTCCTCATCTGTTTTCCCTTCCCATGTCCAATAAACATCTCACTACAGGTTTCAGGAGTACCACCCCAGTAAGAGATGTGAAAGTAACACTAGAGCCTTCATGCTGTTTCCCTCAGGGCTTATTAGCTACCAGGACATTTTACTCTCATTGAGGGAAGCTACAAAGCATGTTCTACAGCATAACCTCTCTTCCCAGTCAGGAATCTGCATGGAGGGCAGTACAAGTCCTTTCGCAATACAGATACTGGGTAGTAAATATTTCTGTAATCCTGGTTGAGTACATTTGGCTATCAACTTTTTTATGTGAAATCGGCTTATAAAGGTGACTGTTAAAACATGCCTTCCAGCTTCATGTATACAATTCCTGAATGTTTTTGGGTTGTATCTCTTTATCTTAGCTACAAACTCTGCATTTTTAACTTCTGTTAAAATTAAAGCCCACATAGCTGTGAAAGACAAGTCAGATTTCATTTTGCTCTGGTGTCCTTCATTTATCTTTCTGATAAATTTTATTCTGTCTTTTTATTTCTGAGCATTACAAAATTTGATGCAGTTAGTGAGAAATTAGAGATATGGATCTTCTGTTGATGCAGGTTTCTCCATCAATAACATTTAAATTCAGTGAGGGAATGTACCTCCATTAAAGCCCTAATGTACTCAACAGTAAATAAAATGTTGCCCAAATTATATTTTTTTCTATAATGCAGTTTTGTGGTTTATGTATGTATAGCTATATGGCAATATCAGAATTGCATGTCTAGTTTTAGTCGTGATTAGGAGGCTGAACTTGTAAAGCGTTATTATGAGAAGTCCCATAGGAATGAGCTGCATTGCTCAAGAGTACAAAAGCATAGTCATATGTAATTATAAAACCATCTTAAGGAAATTGAAATAATTGTGAACCTTGACAATTCAAAATATTTTCTCCTATAAATTCAAAAGCAATGTTTCCTGCCCTTCCTCAGCTGATTTCTAGAAGTCTCTAAGAGACTTAATTTTCATCTTATTAAGTGAGAGAGAGCTACGAGAAGGTCAATGTACAGACGTTCACTCTGTAATGATATTAGTCTTCTTAATGTGTATTATTATAATTTATGTTTTCCAATTATTTGACATGCTTTGCTGAGCTGTGTGACCACGCTGTTTTGAGACTTAAACATTATCCACGCTGTTACAAACCACCCAGCCTTTTTAATATGAATCAAGATATATTTTAAAGCCTATCAGCTTTTTTTTCCCTAGAAAGTTCTGTTTTATTCTCTAACGGATTGTCTGTGAAATGATATTAATATAGTTTTACATTTTAAAATGTTGATCTCCTGAAAATGGATCTAATATACTGTTATTTTAATAGAAATATTTCCATCAATTTGTAATTTTAATTCCTTTTTTCCTTTTTTTTTTCTTTTAGAATTGTTGTGAACTGGGATCTGGTTTTTTAAACAATTCCCTGTCATAGGGGCAAGACAGACAATTTTCTTTTAGCATATAAAATACCACTTATTGATATAGTTAGAAATAAGCTAAACCTTGAAGTGAGGCTAAGCAGGTTATAGTTGGTCTTCAAATTAAGAAGGAAGCAAAAAGTGTTGGAAAAAACATGCTAAAATGACTCTAGTTTTGTTATTATGAAATCTGTTTATAACAAACCCTGCCTCATAAAAATAGAAAAAGCAAAAATGCCAGCAACTGTTTTCAATACTGATCAACCCTGTCAGAAAAAATATTAAGCTGACCTGGCTAAAAAAATTATCCACTTTTTATCTTTTTTTTCTTTAAAATATATTGTATTTAGCGTACAAACATAACTTCTTTTCTTTTTCATTTCTTCACAATCTTAATAATCATCAATACAAATTAAAGTCCAAAAGTAACTGAAACAATATTTGTTTATTATTCTGAGGCAGCTAATTGTCAAGCCATACTATTTGTGGATGCTTGCATATAAAAATCTCTTGGCAGTCAGCTGTGTGAAATCTAGGCTTCCATTCAAATTCTTTATGAAAGTACATTATTTTCTCTATGATTAAGTAAATAAAGGAATTTTTTTAAAAACACCAAACAAAAATAACCCAAACTAAACCAATTAAACAAATAAAAACCTTATGCTGAAATTCTAAAAGCCTACAGAGTTCTTTTAGTGCTTGCAGGCAAGCACTTTACAAGCAGAAATGAAAACCTGCTTCAACAAGCACTATGGTATGTGCTAGAGGAATTGCTGAGCAGTGTAAAATTTATCATGTCAAGACCTCAGAAGTATAATTTGCTGCATGGGAAAAAGATACAAAATATATCCAAAGACGCAGTCTAATCTCAAGGAAATAGCCTATATAACTAAAGGGAGATAGCATGAAAGGACTTTTTTCCTTCCAGTGCAAAGTCAGTAGTAGCAGTAAGGCATACTTATAGCTCAGTTGAATTAATGTATAAAGTGAAAAGCTCTCTTAATGGTTTTACACATCATTTGTTCTGAATAGTCATAAAACATTTATCCCACTACTCCATTTTTATTCAATATTTAAATGCTTATAACACCTGTCTTTTGCTTTAGCCAGAACATAAGGCCACTTTACTTGTAACTGAGGAGTAGCTGACAGGTAAGGGCAACTAGCCTAGGAAAGGAAAAATGGCTCATCTTACTTATCTAGGAAAGAAAAATTGAGGGAGGGGACATATTTACACAGAAAATATGTTTCCTAATACAGAATTCACTTGACAGATCTTTTGTTTAACTAGTGCACATCGATATAGCTAAATCACACCAATAAACTTGACTTGTGTGGGTATGTGATCTACAACAAGAAAACCAGAGATATCAGTAGCAGCTAAAATAGTAAATGCTTTCTCAGAGATAAATGGTACAATCACTGACTGTTTCTCAGTGGACTGCAGGTACTCCAGATGCTGCTCTGAGGTGCACTCTAGCCTATTTCATTCAATTCTGAGAGCAAAATACAAGACACATTTCAGAGCAGTTAAATTTAAATTCTTTGTAAGACAGCAAGCATACTTAAGAGAAAATATATCTCATTTGAACCAGACATTTCTTTTTATTTGCAGTAAATTGATACACTGGAAGCGTGTGCAATACCAGTGGTTGTATTTTCCCTAGTGTCTATCAATAGAAATTGAATTTATTAAACAAAGATATTTCAGGGTAGAAAACAAAGATGCACTATTCCAGAGTGCAGTGCAAAATGAGCTTAAACTGATCATGCCTTTAATAATGCAGTCCAGTGATACCTCAAGAAACCCAGAATAAACCTTTCAATAACACAAATAGCTGGCAGCTTCAGTTAGAAGCTGCTATCACTTATATGGGTTATTAGATAGGCCTGGCATGGCTTCTAGAAACATCTCACGCTGTGCCTTAGACTTAAACTTACTTCCTTCCTCTGCTACTTCTAATAGCAGTTGTACCTGACACTTCCAGCTCCAGAGGAGGAAAAGAACTTCAATTTCATTCATTAGGGAAATGATTGTAATAACATAAAACCTTTCCATTTACATGTTAAAAAGTTACTTTGAAAGTCAATGGTTATTTGACCATATAGAAAACAAGTCAACATTTGGCTCCTAGTTGTAATTTGCTATTTTTTAAAGTTTCATACAAGATATCATTGTGACAGTGTGAACTAGTGCTTGGAGACTGCAGGATAATTGAAAACACTACAGGAATATATTTACATATTCTTAAAGAGCAAGTAAAAATAAAACCAGATCTGGCAGCATTTCACCAATTTTTAGAAGACAGAATAAGATTCTCTCCTCACTACCATCTGGGAAAGCCTGACTTTCAGTTACAGTGCACTACAGAAAGTACTTTTGCTGGATTTTCCTACCTGGAGCTGTTTAATTTTGCTGTGGCTGATGTAGAGTCTCCTGGTGGTAAAGGGAATCTCTCTGGGAATCTCTGTAGCTCTGTAGCACTGCACTGACTGGGCAGGGTCACAGCTGCATCTTCTTGGGCAAGCGGTACTTAGACTACTGTAAAAAGAAAAGACGACAACTAAAAGGTAAAATAAATACATCTTCCAAAAAGAGGAACTCTGAATTTGCCTCGGCAACATGCAGCTTGAATTAAGCACCAAGTCCTTTTATACCATGAAATCTGATAAAAGGACATGACTGTGTATTTTATTCCAGTGAAAAAACAGCAAAAACAATACCGTAATTTGCCTGGGTTAAAATGTTGGCAGGCATTACAAAGAGTGAGAAACTTAAACAGTGATAAGGTGCCTTACATTTGTAGGTATGTGAAATTAGTGTTATTTATTACCTGACATCTAATCTGCAAACATCCATATTATCTCCAGTTTCCTAGTTTTGTTAAATGTGACACCACAGAATTAGTGGAGAAAAGATAAAGAGCTGTTTTATAGTGGGGCTGTAAAACCTTTGTATCTTCTGTGACCCAGTATTACAAATGGTAAAATCACTACTACAGCCAACACTGAAGCTTTTTCGCTCTTCCTCTTGCATTATTCAGATGACACCCTCCACACCTTCCCCAGACTCCCCAAACTCAAGCAGCTACTATTTTAAAGCTAAAATGTTCTATTCCCTTTCTGAATATCTGTGGTACAGCTGAATGCTGCTGGTTGGAAAAAAAAACTAAGTTACCTGTATTTGGGAAATTCCCATCAATCTTAATTTAATTATTCTTGTATTTGAAAATTATAAATGTGAAATGCTTGAAAGCATTTACTATAAATCAAGTTATAGATATCAATAACAGCTATTTACCCCATGACACCAAAGTTCCCCTCAGAGTTTTACTTCTAAGTACTAGTGCTTCTTTATGTATCTCCTAGCTATGCCAGGTGGAGATATAAAGTTTCAAAAGGTATACAATTTGGTTTGTGATTGTTTTCCTTTGCACTGAGAAATGTACAATGTACAAACCTGTGTCCATGCAAACCTTTGTATCTTATCTTTGTGATCTGCTTTGCACTGTTACCTGCTTCCTTCCATCCTCTCCATCATATCTTCAGTAGTAGCCAATCCTATTCCTTAAACGCAGAACTAGCCCATTTATTTTTCCAAGGAGAAGATAATGTCAAGTTGATTTGACAAATGGATGACAGAACTGGGGGCAGTCCTTGACAGGAATGCCTATTGGATTCAGCTGGGCTTATACTGGAAAATTGCCATATTCCTTCCTGGAGATCCTTCTGTCTCCTTAATCCTCTATAGTGAAAGTGCAGAACTACAACCCAACATCTGCTAAACCAAACACCAAGAGCAGAAACCTTTTGCAAAACCAGTCTGACACATTGGCATGTTTAACAAGCTATGCAGAAAAATTCTGCCTGACTTATGCCATACTGAGCACATGAGCAAAAATGAGTGTGGGGACAGAATTAACAACTATGCATTAAAGCAAATTTTTAATATGTCATGATCTAGGATTTAGTACCTGGCTTGTGGTTCTGCCTTCCCCCCCCCCCCTCCCCGAAGAGTCAAAGTGCTCAGACAAAAGCATAAATCCTGTCTGCAAACTGACAGCTACTTGTGGTGTATTTCTTTGATCCTGTCTTTCCACTGACAAGGGTTTAAATGCTGCTGTCATATAGACAGTAATGCTCAGCATCCTATGTAGGGATTTGTCTTCCTCAAAAATATCAGAGTCCATGAGTTGCACAGGTTCACAGTGGGATGTTAAGAAAGCAAATCACTGTAGTCATTTCCTGCAAGCAGTTTTTATGCAAACTCTCCACAGCTTTTGATGGAGACTCCTGTGCCAGACTAATGGCATTGCTTCTCTGGTAGAAAGAATGAATGATAGCACCCAAACATGCCCACATGAGAAGTCCCAGGGACATCCTACGTGACAGACGTTGTCTTGCTGGCTTTTAATACAAATAGATTAAGTACATTGGACATTTTGGATAAAATATAAGCTTGAGTTGATGGAAGTTAGGTCTTTCAGGAATACTGCTTTTATTTCAAATCTGAAGTAGGACTTATAAAGGACTGTAAAGTTTGGGGTTTCTTTTTTCCACATGTGTCAGTTAGCCTAATAAAAATACTATATTTTTGTACAAGCCTTATTTCACACAAGATAATTTCAGCATCTGCTGTACTGGTGTATGGGCCTTTTTTTTCTTCACCAGAGTCAGTCACAAAGCACACATGTGTACTCAAGACATAATTGTTTAGCATAAGATTGCATTCAGAAAATGACATAAAAGTAAGATGATATTAAAACTAGAAGACTGAATCTGCAGAAGTCTTGCTATGAAACATTTAGAAATGTCTAAGTTAAGACAGTCTATAAAACCTCCAAATGGATCCTTGTAATATCCATGATGGTACAGACCGCACAAGGGAAGATGCAGTCTTATCACAAAAGACATGGAGAAGCTGACCTCCTGCAGTTGGGGTGTCACTTGCGTATGAAAAAGAAAAATTGCAGGAAAAGACCAGCTTAGGGCCTCCACAGGGCACTGGTAGGAGCTTGGTCCCTGAGGGCTGTCACAAGCAGAAGGAATTTGGCAACTAGGAGTGCTAAGTGATGGCGTATGCTCTAAAGAATCCTTGGCATATTTAGCTGCCATATGCTATCAAGTGCCTGCCACTGAGTATGTGTGAATTTATAATTATTTTTTGCTGGAGGTTTTTAACTTGGATTTGGACCAGTTTTTCATAGGGACAACAAACAGCATTTGTCTGCTGCAAAGGTTACCTCCAATCAAGTCCTTCTCTCCAGGGTGGATCAGGCTGCTAAGGAAAACAATCCTAGCATTTTTTAAAAAACATGCTTCCTTTAATCATCACTCGAAATAACCTGAAGTGCTTTATAAAAATGTTTTCTAAACAAAGATTTTCAGAGGGTTACACTGAATCAAAAATGTCAACCTATGCATTCTAGGCAAATTAATGAGACCTAATTAATATAAAGGTTATAAATTTATCCTACAAAGTAGAGTTTCACAAAAATAACTGGAGGCCTGTCTGAAAAAAAGTTAAGACTCAATCTACTTCTTAAAGGAAGAATTTTGTAAAAGTATTTTCTACTCATTTTGAGAGTATGTGAAGAAGGCAAATTGTAACTCCAGGCAAGGATACATACACTGGAAACAGCTGCTGGATGACTTAAAGCAGATTTTCATTCCACACAATAAGATAGAGTTTCCTTTTCTTCCTGCATGCTGGCTACGTAGAGGAGATGAACATGATAACCCCTTAGGAATTTTTGTGTTTCACTTGTCGTTTGCATTCCAGAGAAACTAGCACAGTGAAACCTGCTGAAAGGAATGAAACTTTGTTAAACAGAAATTCACATATCAAGGACTTCTAGTCATTGCCAGTTTTATGACAGTGCTGAGAGATGCTAGCCCAGATCACATGGGATGCATCTGGGGCAAGCACCCCACAAACAACAAATAAGCAGAGGTCAGTTTAAACAATTTCATACACTTATGCCACTAATGATGCTGTAATTGGCCTTCAAAGTATTGTAGCTAAAGGCATCCACTTGATGGAGGACTGTTCTTTGTTAATTGAGCCACAGAGAGCTATGCCCATGAAACCAAAGAGTAGGATGTGGTATAATGACAGTTTTCCAGTAATGACATTCCAAGTAAGTCTGAAAAAGGAATGAAGAGGAGGAAATAAAGAAGGTAGATCTGATGGCTGAGTCCATTCTCAACCCAGAATATAAGCATACAGGTCTTCCGTATGCGAGCAGTTACATAAGATCTGTAATTAAGCTGTGTGAGACCATGCCTCATGCAGTACCACCTAAAAGTAAAGTGGCATGGAAGAGTTATCCAATTCATAAAGGAATGATGAAACCAAGTGAACTTTTTCAGAGTCCTTTAGGAAGTAAGTTAGTTCTGGCCCTTCCATTTCCTTTGGATATCTTTTAGCCTGTAAGAGCAGCCTGCTAGTAACTGCTCATCCAAAAAAACCAGAAAGGAACTTAAACTGTAAAAATTATCTACTGTTCAAACTGCAAGGCAAAGTTTCAACAGGAGAAGGACCCTGAAATAGTGGTTTTCTAAACTATACACACAGTGTGTACAGAAAGAGATTTTCTTTCTTGCCTGATATGAAAGCTGAGCATTCTTGGCATGTGTTTTATTCATTTTTTAAAATAAAAAGTCAGAATGGAAATGGTTAAGCATAAGTGTATACATAGAAATAAACATGAGAACAAGATCACAACAGCAGTGTGAAAAAGAAAAGCTGATCTTTAGAAGTGACTTGTGGAAGTTGTGTTGTGTAAAAAGAGACCAATATAGAATGAATGTTCAAAATAGTTGTCAGGAAACTGTTGTACCTATGGACTCACCCATGGACTGTACAATGCAGCCAACTATGAACTCTCTAGGCCTGCAAGGCAGAAATTGCCTGAAATGTAAAACCTAAAAACTCTGGGCTTTGTCAGCAGAAATATCCTGTAATGTCACCTGAAAATGTATGTCTCATTAAGTATCATAACTTCCTCCTCTCCTTCAGAAAGGACTGTGCTCCAGAAAGGCACATTATAATAATTTACTCTATTTTTGGAACATGAAAATCTTGCTTTATTATCTCTATTCTCTCCCATACTTCGATGCTGAAAAGTGTTATTTGTTTTCTCTCTGTTTCCCCTTCGGTGCCCCTGCTTGTGACTGTACAACCACCCGCACAATCAAACCACTCAAGATGCTTCAACACTAACCACACAGGAGACGGCCTTGACATATGCCGGCGCTCCAGCCCGGCACACACAGCTGGGCATCTGCAATTACAGAGGTATCCGGGGAACTGACCCTCTGTGCAAACACATGTGTTTATATTGTAAATTCTTCGTGCAGAGGCTGGTTCTAACCAAAGGTTTGTAGAGTATCTCACAGCCTAGGCATGGACACTAGATCCCAAATCTACAGCAGTGGAGATGTTGATACAAGTAATTTATTTTCTGATTTGGATATTACTTTGCGGTTTTGTTGTCTGTTTGTTTGTTGGGGTTTTTTTGTGTGAAAATGTGTCCTCTTCATGCTTAAGGTCATTTACTCTTGAAGGTAAAAGTAAGTTTTCAGATAATTAATTAAGATCTTCGGTAATCAGTTAAAGTATGCAGGATTAAATTTATGGGGGACTGTTTGTACTCAAATGCACTTAACAGCAGTGTAATGCAGACACTTCACATTCTCTGTACCTTGCCTAAAATAATTGAAATTATGTACATAAATTATACATGAAGAAATTATCTGGTGATTAGCTTCACCAGCTCTACATCATAGCTAAGGTCAAAGGAACAGATCACAAAACTTTCAGTGAAGTCCTTTTGACATTAAACACATTCTGCAAATTTAAATTCTTCTGGACATATAACTCGCTTCAGCTATTTGATTGTTAGAAATGTCCCTTGTAGAAAGGATTCTTACTGCTAGACCAGTTGACTCAGACTACTGCTGTTCTTTAAATGTTTTTCAATTATGTTGTTGATGCTATCAGGGTGTAGTATGCTACAGTCTACTCTGAATCAATTTAATCTAATTGAAGGCCAAACCTACTAACCTTTCTTAGGTTCAATTCCATCATTACTGCACAGCTTGCTTACAGAACAGTTATAGTTGCTCTGGGGGCATTTGGTAGGCATTTCAAGGGTAACTGGAATTGATCAGAATTTTCTAGGAGACCTACAAGTTTAGTTTCGAGACAATTCAATTATTCCTATGTCTACTTTATATCAGTGATACTTGCTTTAAATTTCAACCCCTCTTTTACGCAGAATTTCTGGTGAGAATATAAGTAGTAGGTAATGATAGCTATATTTCCTAAGATTCGGTGTCACTTCTGCTTATTTTCTTAACAATATGTAGCATTCCTTCTCATTTATACATAGTCCAGCAAGTATTAGACAGATATTACTCTGCAGGTAGGCTTTTAAAAGGATTGTATTTGAGAAGCTAAGCTTTGAGTGGAATAAGCAGAGACAAAACCTTGTTTGAGTAGTGAAATTTAAGGGTACAGGAAACAAAGGTAGTGTGGATAAGGGATGAAAGAATTAAAATTAATGACCACAAAATTCTGATACCATTGTAGATAAAATGATTTAAGATAGAGCTGGACCAACCCCTAAGCTAAAAAGCTGAGAATAAGTTATTGTTTAAAAAGAAGTAGTCATACATAAATTACATTATGTCTAAGTTTTTAAAGGCAGTATTTGCTATAGATATGTTACATAGTAACTATGGGAAACTTCTTTCTTAAGATCAATAGATACTGTTCAAATGCACGATAGAGACATGTTAGCAGAAAATGCTAATGTTTGGCTAAGGGATAAACTACTGTTCCATTAAATTAAAAAAGGCAAAATAGGTAACGTAATTCTATAGGTACTGCTCCAGTACCAGAATCAAAGCCAAAGCTAACATATAAACTGAGAGTCCTGAAACAATTAATCTTCTTGTGTGACTAAACTAATATAA
This sequence comes from Pithys albifrons albifrons, assembly GCF_047495875.1. Lineage (NCBI taxonomy): Eukaryota > Metazoa > Chordata > Aves > Passeriformes > Thamnophilidae > Pithys > Pithys albifrons. The sequence continues at coordinate 49,327,774 of NC_092459.1, read as the reverse complement.
ACAATAAAAATAGTTTAGCTTTTGATACAGCAAATAATTTGATTGGTTGGATGCTGTTGTGCAAAAAAAGACAGTTGATAGAGCTGTGAAGAGTGAACATCAGGATGAAGGTCAGGCAAATACTCTGTTCATCTGTGCTCACTACGAAGTACTTGGGCAAATTTAGACCCACGCTTTGCTCAGCTACTGTTCTGAATACACCAATTCACTGAGCCAGATTTTTTTCTGTACATACTTATAAAGGGGTGTTATGGGTTTAGCCAAGTAGGCCAAAAATTTAGGCTTTAAAGTTCAGACTAAGCCTGGAATTGTCAGCTGGCTTGAGCTGGGCTGGGCTAGCTAACAGCTGACTTCTTCCAGCTAGTAATGTTGTATTCCATGCCATGTTATGAAATCATCTCAGAAGGGGTAAGAGCCGGTGTGTGGGTGTGACTTAGGCAGTTCCACTATAGCTGAGGTACAGAGAGGACGTAGTGCAACTCCTGTCTTGCTAGAGTAGGCCTTGCTCCTGCTGCTGCCGCTGCTTGCATTTTGTTTGAATTCAGGGAAGTAGAAACATCTTGTTGTTACTCTTCCTGTTTCTTGCAGGGTGTCTTTTAGAGTACTTTTAGAGTAATACACTTTGTATTAATTGGGGAGTGGGAGGTTATTTCTTGTTATATATATATAACTTGTGTAAGTGTGTGTTATATTGTAGTTTTCTCTTAATTTTTTTCTGTATAAATACATATAGTTAGTTTCAGCATAAATCTAGTTTGGAGGGGGTTTTTTTTCCCTCTCCCCCTTCATCCCTTTTCACTCTGTCTTAGACAGTTGGCATTTTGCCAGCTCAACCCAAGACAAGGGGTTTGTAGCTTTTGTTTCCATCATGGATGGGCTTAGCAGTAAAAGAAGCCCCCATCAGTTTCCCAGTTTGTTACTACCTACTTTCAGTCGCAGTGCAGACAGTTTGAATGGTGTGCTGGTTTTGGCTAGGGTAGTTAATTTTCTTCACAGTGGTTAGTGGGGCTGTTTTGGAGTTGTGCCGAACACAGGGCTGACAATCTAAAGATGTTTTTGTTGTTGCTGAGCAGTGCTTACATAGAGCCCAAGCCTTTTCTGCTTTTTGTACTGCCATCCTGGCAAGGGAAGTTGGGAGGAGATACAGCCAGGATAGCTGACCCCAACTGACCAAGGGGTATTCCATACCATATGACATCATACTCAGTATATAAACTAGGGGGAAGAAGGAAGGGGAAAACGTTTGGAGTGATGGTCTTTGTCTTCCCACATAATCATTATGCAGGATGGGGCCTTTCTTTCCTGAAGATAGCTGAACACCTGCCTGCCCATGGGAAGAAGTGAATTAAGTCATTTTTTTTGCTTTTTTGTGTGTGTGGCTTTTTCTTTTCCTATTAAATTACCTTTATCTCAACCTGTGAGTTTTATGGCTTTTACCCTTCTGATTGTCTCCCCAGTCTCACCGGAGGGGCAGTGAGCAAGAGGCTGTGTGGGCTTTAGTGTTGGCTGGGGTTAAACCATGACAAATGGTAAAGGGCAAGTGAGCAGGTTTGTAGTAACACTCTGTAAGCTTCTTGTCAAGCCTACAATAGCAGGTCCCAGAGGAAATGAGATATTTGCTGTTAGTGGTGGTTTGCTTTTATCCAGCTCTTCTGAAAGCACAGATTGATGGAAGTACAATTCTTTCCTGCTCTGACATATCTCTCTGCATTCCAGGTGACTGGTCTAACCACTGAGCTGTAAAGTGGTATCTTTCTGTCAATCTGTGTTCCAATCAATTATTTATGCAAAGTGGAGCGAGGAAAGGAACTCCCCCAAGGGATGCCCTTCAGCCCCAGGGCCAGGCATGCAGGGGTCCTGCTGCCCTTAGCATTGCTTTGGTATCCTCCTGTGCTGACTGCAGGGTCGCTGTGCTCTCCTTCTGTTCTGATGGCAGAGCACTTTGTGGGGTAACATTGCAGGCAGGATTAGGATCCTGATCTGGGTTAAAGTGATCCTCATTCCTCTTTTGAGGTGGAATTACAACTTCATTCCATAAAACCAAGCTGCATGTGTTCTCCACAAGACCTGCTAATGAAGCTCCCACTGAAATCAACATCAGAATTGCAGTATTGCAGTATTACAAAGGAGATGAGATGTAACCAAGGTGAATGTCTTGGAGAACGCACCCGTGTAGGGATAGCTTATTCCCTGAAATTTGTTTCAGTTTCAGAACCAGGATGAACAAAAAAAAAAAAAAAAAAAAAAAGAGTTTTTTTTTTTTTTTAATAAAATACCTTTCATATGGGTATAGCTGTATTCATCTGTGCTGCTGGAGATGCAAAGATGCCAGGGGCAGTCCATTAACATTAGATATTAGAAAGAAATTCTTTACTGTAAGGCTGGTGAGACTGGAACAGGTTGCCCAGAGAAGTGGTAGGTGCCCCATCCTGTCATTGTTCAAGGACAGGTTGGATAAGGCCTTGAGCAACTTAGTCTCATGCAAGGTGTCCCTGCACATGGTAGAGGGAGCTGGGAGTAGATGACCTCATCACTGTCTATAACTACCTGAAGGGAAGTTCTAGCCAGGTGGGGATTGGTCTCTTCTCCCAGGCACTCAGCAATAGGACAAGGGGGCACGGGCTCAAGCTCTGCCAGGGGAAATTTAAGTTGGATATCAGAAAAAAATTCTTTCCAGAGAGAGTAATCAGGCATTGGAATGGTCTGCCCAGAGAGGGGGTGGATTCACCATCCCTGGAGGTTTTTAAACTGAGATTGGACGTGGCACTGAGTGCCATGATCTGGTAAATGGGCTGGAGTTGGACCAAGGGTTGGACTTGATGATCTTGGAGGTCTTTTCCAACCCAATCAATTCTATGATTCTATATTTAAGGTCCCTTCCAACCCTTAAAATTCTATGGTTCTGTGATTTTATACAATAATTGCAAGTTTGCATATTTGCTGAGCACAAGCAACAGATGTGTCACTGCAGATATTGCAGTGTGGTTTGCACCTGCTCATTGTGTTGGTGAATACAGGAGTGAAGGCTTCTCTTTCCTCTCCTCCTCCTTTATATATAACTGTATATACATAAAAATGACCCAGGTTTCCAGTGCAGTTTGGCTCTATTTTAAGTCTTTCTATCTGGGCAATGGATAAGTCGTGAATGTATTTTATATCTATTAGTGCAAATAAAACCCTCACCCGTACTCCAGAAATTATTGCAATGATAGCTCAGAAAAAAAAAAGAAAAAAGAAATAAAAAAAAGCTTTTCCCAAAAACATTGTCATTATTTTATCTAATGATGCCATCTCTCAGTTTGCCCCTCAGCCCCCACAAATGGTTTCCCTTCAGTAGTGAGGGTTTGTTTCCTGTCAACACCATCATCCCACTGAAGTTTTCTGTTTCTGTGCTCCCTCTGGTGCTGTAGATGTTAAGAGGTTGCGATATTGCCGTATCCTTGTGCCTCATTCAAGCAGTGATGGTTATGGGCAGTGGTAAGTTGTGGTTTCAGTGTGCCATCTGTCTGCTTCCTGCCCTGCGCTTCTGTACACAAATGCCTCCGTGCTTGTGCCTCTCCTTACCTTCATCATTTCCTTCATGTGCTTACATTGTAAGTTTTTCAGAGCAAGGTCTACATTCTTATTCTTTCCTAGGTACGAAATTAGCATAGCTCTGTATGGACTACGTCTAAATACAAACATGGCTACAATTGCAATTGTACGCCCGCTGCCTGAGGGGGCCGGGCGAGGACGCTTCGGGGACCGGGACGGGGACAGGGGGACAGACGAACGCGGGGCCAGGGGAACGCAGGGCCACGGGGCCAGGGGGACACACGGACACAGGGACAGAGTGACACACGGACGCAGGGCCAGGAGGACACACGGACGCAGGGCCAGAGGGACACACGGACACAGGATCAGAGGGACACGGACACAGGGCCAGAGGGACACACGGACACAGGGTCAGGGGGACACACGGACACAGGGCCAGAGGGACACACGGACACAGGGTCAGACCCACACGGTTCCGGCTCCGCCTCTCCCTCGCACCGCCCCGCAGCGCCCCCTGGCGGCACGGGCCGGGAGCGATCGGGCGATCGGCGCTCGGCAGGTGCCGCCTGCCACACCGCCAGGCGCCGGCGCGCACGCGCTCCCTGCGCTCCCTGCGTGGCCGCCCTGGGAGCGGCGCCGGGAGCGGGACCGGGAGCGGGATCGCCACGTCCTGCGGGCCCAGGGCAGCGCCGTTCGAGGGCACGGGGCGGCAGCGGCGGCGGCATGTCGGCGGCGGGCGGCGGTCCCTGCGGTCCGGGCGCGGCCGGGCCGGCCCCGGGCGGCGGCGTGTCCATGTTCCGCTGGCTCGAGGTGCTGGAGAAGGAGTTCGACAAGGCGTTCGTGGACGTGGACCTGCTGCTGGGCGAGATCGACCCCGACCAGGCGGACATCACGTACGAGGGGCGGCAGAAGATGACGAGCCTGAGCTCCTGCTTCGCGCAGCTGTGCCACAAGGCGCAGACCCTGTCCCAGATCAACCACAAGCTGGAGGTGAGCGGGATGCGGGGCCCGGCCCGGCGGGAGCATCCCCGGCCGTGCCCGCGCAGGGGGCCGAGTCCTGCCCCGGGGGGGCCCGTCCTGCCCCTTCGCTGCCCGGGAAGCGGCTGCCGGGGGTAAACCAGGCCCCGCGCTTTGGGATTCGGGCCTGGCCTGGCGATCGTCCCTCTGGGTTTGGGTATTCCAGCGCGGGCATGGGGCGGTGCGTGCCAAGGGAATTCTCTTGGATGTGGAAAGGAGGAGTCTTGAGCAACAGATGCTGGTGACTCGTCTGCTATTGGCATTGAGTCCCTGGTGAGTTGGGACGAGAGGATGTAGCCTAAAGCTGCGCCAAGCGAGGTTTGGGTTGGACATTAGGTGAAATTTCTTCACAGGAAGGATGATTAGACATTGGAATGGGCTGCCCAGGGAGATGGTGAGGTCAGCGTCCCTGGAGGTGTTTCAGGAAGGACTGGACAAGGCCCTTATTGCCATGGTCCAGTTAACATGGTGGGGTCAGGTCATAACTTGGACTCAGTGATCTCAAAGGTCTTTTCCAACCTAATTGATTCTCTGATCCTGTGAATTTGGAAAGCCTTTTTAAAAGGGTGACAAAGACCAGATTGAAGTGCTTAGTCTCAATAGTCAGAGTGAAGACATTGTTCCTCCTTACAAGTAAAGGAAACAGAAAAATGGATTGGGAATGGAATTCGACATGTCCTCTTGTCCCTTCACACTACAAAGCAGATCAAATAGCTCTCTGCCAAGCTTAGTTACTGAAGATAATAGCAGAGGTCACACATTCTGTGAGGAGAATAGTAACTGCCCTTCCTGTTGAAAAGTTTTCTTCGTGCCTGATCCATAGTTTCAATCAGGTTGGGAAGAAAGAAGCATCAGACAGAGCCAAGCTGTCTGGTGCTGATGCGAGACAGGACTGCAGGTCCTTTGGCTTGTACAAGGAGTGGAGTGCTCTGGAAGGAGATTCTGGGGAACTTTATGGTCATTTTATATGTGTCCAACTTAAGCATCTTTGGTTTAGTAGGTGTGGTCATTCATCTTATTCTTAAAAGGTGTGAATGTGAACTGTCCTCTTGTCTTTCAGTTACATATTAGGAGGCCGTTGATGTTTCTTCCCCAGTTACCTTTTCCCTGGCTAAAGCCCTCCCATTCCTTTAGTATCTGCTGGAGACCATACTTATTAGAGCATTATTGCTTGTTCTGCTAACTTGGAAGTATATTGGAGTAAGGGGGGACATTCTGACAAACCATGAAAATATGTGCTTTGTAAGAGCTTCAGTAGACAGAATTCTGTTCTTTCAGTTCTCCATGTTACACTTATTATAATAAAGGAATTTTAGAGACTTCAAGCAGTAACCTGCTCTTCTAGAGGTGTGCCTTTCAGTAGGAAGTAGAGTACATTGGCTTTGATTTTACTCAGGTTTCTTCCTGGTACGAAAACACTGTTATGTAAAAGAACCTGTAGAGTTTAACAGAAGAGTAGGATATTACAGAATAGAGCAAAGAATTTGTTAAACTAGGAGGTTTTTTCATCACACTCTTTATTTCACCAGAATGCTTCCTGTAGTGATGTTTATATTCTTTGTGCTGTCATGTACATTGTAGTATTGGGAATTAGTATATATGTGTGTGTATCTATATATTACATGGTATGTATTATATATAGATATGTACACACACACTGTATACAGCAGGCTTAATTGAATAAGTGTAGTAACATAAGATTTGTGAGTACATAATCAGTATTTCTTGCATATTATGCAAGGGTAGTGGGTATTGTGTACAGACCTGTGAACCAGGTGAGTTTTCAGGATATTTTAAAAGTATGGATTGGTGCTTCCTAAGTATTTCTTTGAAAGGTTGTTTCAGTTTTAAATGTTTTGAAAGGAAATGATATAACTCAGAGCCTGAAAGCTATTTTGTATCTTTAAAAAAATCTTCAGGGACACCTAAAGAACTAAAGATCTGTGCCTGAATCTCATATGAGTGGAAGAGCAAAGGAGCACAGCTAGAGCAGTTGTTACTAATCAGCATAGTTATTGTGTATATCTACATGCATGAGGTAATTGTTTGATAGAAATGGTACTAATAATCTAGAGTGAGTGCTTTAGAAGTGAATAAAAAGTCTTTTGTGACATGTTTTTATTACTGGAAGTGCTATTAGGCCTCATATGTATAAAGGAGTTGGGTTTTTTCAAATAGACCTTTAGAAGGTTTATTGCCTTGAAGGTTGTTAATTTTAGGACTTCATGTTTATTGAAGGCATAAATGTGAAATGAAAGCTGCCATTTAAAATCTTCAAAAGATGGAGCTGCTCTGTTTAAAATGAGTGTCTTGTCTTTTTATGTGCACAGATGTCTTGTCAAAAGCCACGGTGTCCAACGTGAAGGATACGGTGACGTATTTTGAAAGAAATCATTAATACTGATCAGTGGTTTTACTCTTTTTTTAATAATGTGAGTTACTGTATTTCATGTGAGTTTTAAGATTTTAGTAGTTCCTTAATAACCCACTATTGTAATTTTATACTGCTTGTACATTTTAGTACAAAGCTTTCATCACGTTCATAAGAATGTCATCAGTAGGAGTTTCCTTAGATGGAAACATGTATTGAAACCAGTAAATTAGATCCATCTTCAGAGATTCATCTCTGTTTGGATTAAAATAATACTTTGACTGAAGCTGTTTGACTAAGGTTACTCTTGCAGCTGCATTTGCCTGGCCTTGTCTTACTGAATGAGTGATACTATTTTGTAAAGGAAAATAATAAAAAATTATTCTGTTGTTCATGAATTCCATTTCCTTGACCAAAATTGTTGGGTCTTATCATAATATTACAGTCAAGAATAAAAAAATGCAGTTCAGTGTTTGATTTATCAACTTCATCAGCTTAATATGCATTCTCTGTTTGGTACAATTGCTTTTCAGAGACAGTTGGTTAGCTTGGTGGATGGAGGCTCCTGCTGTAGGACTTTTCAAAAACGTTTTTGCCATTTTGCTGTTTATGTAGTGCTAGAGAGATGAGTCCAGGTAAAATGCTCTCTGAGGGATGTTCCTGAATAGGCTGCAGTTTCCCAAGAGGCAGCCATATGTTGACAGTTCGGGGATAAGTTATTTTTAGCAGAAGCCTGAAGGTATTGCAGATGCACAGGGGATGTATGCAAATAAACTTACTGGTGCATTGGGGTGGTGAAAGTTGATAAACCTACTACTGTGCTAATAACATTTGCAGTCTTAAATTAAAGTAATGGTATGACAAGGAGGGAGGATTTGTTTTCCTAATTTTCCTGCTGGTGACAGTAGGACAGAACTGAATTAAGTAGCTTATCAAAGAGGGAGAAAAGTGTTAGGCAATGGAAGCCACCACCTTTTCTGAGATCAGCTTCACTTCACTGTGAACAAATAGAGAAGTGTATCTTGATGAAGGGACAGTAAGGGCCTCAGGCTTTTAGAACAAAAGGAGATGACAGCCATTTTAAAGGAGATTTTTTGTGTTGCTCTGTCTCTTGGATAGCTGTATAAATCAACAGATGGAGGCTGGAAGTCACTGTGAGATTTCAGTAGATACTTAATTGAGAAGCAGTTCATGCATAGGCTTTGTTTTTTCTGTTTGACTGTCACTTGACTCTGACGTAGTCTAAATGCCCATTTAAAAAAGTTCTGTGTAGTGCAGTTCTGTAGAAATAAAATAAGTAGGTCAATGTGCCAGTGAAAACTGAGCTTGACTTTAAGTCTGGCACTTGCCAATCTGATTCTGCAATTTTAAATGAACAAGCTAGAAAGGATTGTCTGGTGGAGCACACCCTGCATCTTGGCAGTTGTGTTAAGCCAGTATACATGCTGAAATTAAAGAAAATATATATGTCTAAGGAGTTAATGACCCATGTAGTTTTATGTCCATGATTAACTTGGAATCAGCAGGTTTAGGGGAACATGTTTCTATAAGCTGAATTCTTCTGTAAATAACTCCTTACTGTTTCAGCTAAAGCATATGTATAATAATGTAGGTAATACAAAGGTCTATATATAAAAACCCCAATTGCAAGCTGAAAAAGCTAATTATAGGTGGCTTTATGTGCATGGTGATGTGTTACAGGGCACACTGCAGAGTTGTAGTCCTGCTTTTTTGTTTGTCAGTACTTCTTAAAGTAAGGTAGAATTTTTTCACCCTTTCTCCTTTGTCTTACAGTGAGAAATGCACTTGCTGAAGTCCAAGATACATCTTTGCCCCATGGGAAATAAAGCTGGGAGCATAGTTGCAATAACTTGTTTAATTTTTTCACATTTCATTAATATTTCCAGTGTTTATGCAGGTGTTATTAATTGTATTTTTGACTCTTCATACTTTTTCTCTTTTGGAATAGAAATCTGTTGGTAGTAGATAGAGTGGTTTTGTTTTTTTAAACAGTTGAATAAGATTTGATCCAGCTAATTTTATATCCTAAAATATGAGCAGTTTTAACATATTCAGGAAGTGGAAATACAGATTTGTGTGCATTTTCCAGTTGGCTTATATACTAAGTTTTCACTAGTTTGATATGTATAGCTTCTATCAGAATAATGATGCCCTTTTAAGGGGGTCGCCTATACTTAATTCATATTTTCATGTATTAGAAGCCCCGGAATTCTATGCAAGTTTAACTACTTACTTTTCAGTCTGCATGTAGAAAGGGTTTTCCTTTTCCCTGTCTAACTTGTTGGGAGTTGTGAAAGTTAGAGGGAAAGCAGCATTTTAATTTATATTTCATAATTTTATGTACTGCATTATATGGCTTTCAAAATAATGGCAATAATAAAACTATCGACATGACTTCTAAGAACAGATTTGTATCCTCTTAATAAACAACTAGAAGCCTGGGCAACCTGACAAAAAAGGTCTTGGTGAGGCAGTCAGAAATTTGTGACTGGTAACAACGTGTACGAATAGTGATTTAAAAAAAAAAAGGAGTTTGTGCATCTGTGAGTGGGTGTAAACAGAATGAAACAGTCAAAGACAAAGTAAAACAGTAGCAAGAAACAGTACATAACGTAAAGTGAAAACAGTAACAGGTTGCTGCATTAACAGGTATGTTAATGATAGGTGAAAAAGATCAGTGATGGCGTATAAATGTTGGTTGATGTATCCATTTCTGTAAATGTAAACCAAATACTTAAGATGCTGTACATGTAGTATTATTATTATGTAACCTTTTAATCGGTGAGAGGAAAAATGTGCAAATAATTGCGTGTCCAGAATGGTCTTAAACAGAGAATATAAAAAAGTAGGAACGTTGTTTTCCAGCCCTTTAATTTGCTGAAGGGGGTGGCCCTGTGGTGTAAAGGAGAGCACTCCGGACTCTGAATCCCAAGGACCTGAGTTCGAGTCTCAGTGGGACCGTCCCCTGGCAGTTCAATGCCTCCCTGCCATCCCATCCCGTCACATCTCGGATGCTCAGCAGGGTCAGCCCCGGTTAGTACCGGGTGCTGTGACAGTCCCGAGGACTTCCCTGTCACTGTCCAAGCTCGCTCGGCCGTGGCAGGTGAACCTCAGGACTTAAACGGTGGGGCCAGTTCTGCACACGCTGTGCCTCTCCTAAAAAATCCACTGCCCAGGCTGGAAGGGCATACCCACGTGGGGAGAGCCCTGCCCAAATCTTCCCTCACAAAGTCTGGCCATACATACATACAATTGGCTGACCAGTCTTCTGAATGTTTTATAAGGACTAGACTAGAATCTGAGAAATGGAGTGATTCATTCGTCTCATGTACTTTGTATTCTGTTTGAGACATAATAAAAGGGGATTAAATTAATTTACAATTCATTTGTGTCTTCAGTAGCATACACTGATTTTTACCAAGACTACTTATGTAGCTATGCTGCTGTAGCTTTAGTGTTTATTTGGGAAGTCATTAGGCATAAATTTTATTGTTCGTATTCTTAGTAATCACATGATAAAGACCATTTTTTTAAATTTAAAGATTTAACTAAAAATTTAAGTCACATACGTCCTTTTTGGGGTTGTAATAAAAATAAAGAAAACCAAACAGTCAAGACTGAGGAAGGGTAGAGTATTCTTGTCTTTTGGAGAGCTGTGACAAAGTGGTGAAGTGACACTGGTGAGGTAAGGGAGACAATCTTTTCTTCCCACAGTTAGAGAAACATAATTATTAAGACCTTTGACTACTTCACATCAAGGGTCTGATGCAAAGTTAGGGGTCCCCCAAAAACTTGGTTGCACATGAATTGTGTGGTTCCTAGCTGTGCTTGACAGTCTCTGTTGTTGTTGAACCAACGCCACTTGGGGATCTGGTGTCTGTGAGTGTGTTTAGGCCTCAGGCTGTAGGAGCTGCAGCTGTCACATCCTGAAAAACTTTTCTGTCCTGCACTTGTGTAATGTCATTGGAACAGTTAGGAATAATGATTTTGTTGTTTGTAAAGCATAATTAGGATTTTTACCTCCTTTTGCCTTTAAATGACGTTTCTGTCTTTAAAAAATGCCCCCATAATAAAATATTCAGCAAATATGCTAGTGTCATATTTTGAAATTTATATTGCTTTTTTATGCATGTATGGGGACAGAGGCCAAGAGTAATTGCAGTACTGTGATGTGCTCTGTTGTGTTTCATGATCCTGAATTCTGCAGCCTTTAAATCGGGAGATTAATAGTCCTGATCAGGAGTGAATGTTGAAATACTTAAACATATGTTGGTAAACATTTTGGAGTCTAGTATAAATTACATGAGGACATGCTTCTGAAGAAGTAAACCCACCTCATATACTTGATTTGTCTATGAGTTTTGGTTTGATCCCATGACAAGACTGAAAGGGATGTGTCCTGTAAAATGAGCCATTAAAAATATCTATATATATACCAGAGATGTTTTATTAGTAACGGAATCAATGGAGCTTGAAAATCTTGTGTCCTGCTCCTTTGTGGGGAATGATTTGTCCTAATGGAAGTGTTGAGCACTTTCTCAAGTCCCTAAGACTTTCCATTTCAGGCAGTCTCCTAAAATCTGGGAGTTACCACATCACAGCATCCTTTGCCTTTTCATCTACCTGCGTTTTTCTGTTAGTTGGCTGGACACAGTTGACAACAGCTCAGTCTCAAGCTGAGAACTGCCTGTGTGCTGCCTGGACACCGGGCTGTTGGCCCTTGTCTCTGGGAAGATTAAACTAATTAGCTGAAGATCTGACTCCTCCCACTTTCCCCTCTGAGCGCACTAATCTGGCACCCTTTACTGCTGGCAGCTGTGTTGTGCAAAATTTGTATGTTGTAGAAACTTTAATCATACGCACTTTTACCACTTCTGCTTTGAATCTTGGAAATTAATTCAGTTCAGATCAACAGGGAAGAAAGGCAAAACAGGGAGAAATGTAGACATAAAGTTATGGCACTAGACTGCCTTTTTTAGGTAACTAAGAAATTCTGAAATGAAGTGCTACCTGCTGGCATTCAGAGATTATATGATGGAAAAAAATGATGTTTCACTTTAGGAAGACAATTTTCAGACCTTGTTGAGTTTAGAAGGCTTAGTATGAGAATGAATTAGGTGTACCCTAAAGGCCTGAAATTAAACAAAAACTTTAAAGGCATTTGAAGAGTGTTTCGCTTATGACTTTTAGTCACTGGAGGCTGGTAATATCATGGATAATTTTGTATGTGTCTAGCTTTCCCTTGCTGAAAAATATGTGTTTTCTAATATATGCATTATGCTTAGTCTTTTTTTGAGCTAGAAATTCATATACCAAAAAGTGCATTCATTACACTTTGATGTTGAGGGATTTCAGGTCTTCATCTCATTTTCATTTGGTGTGGGAAATAATGCCACTGTCTTGCCATAGTAATTTTCAGGCCTTGAGCCCAGCTTTTCAATTCAGCATGAAACTATTTTCAGTTCTTATATCTGGGCAATGGATAAGTCGTGAATGTGTTTTATATCTATTAATGCAAATAAAACTCTTGTCCATACTGCAGAAATTATTGCAGTGGTAGCTCAGGAAAATAAAAAAAGCTTTTCCCAAAAACATTGTCATTATTTTATCTAATGATGCCATCTCTGTTTGCCCCTCAGCCCCCACAAATGGTTTCCCTTCAGTAGTGAGGGTTTGTTTCCTGTCAACACAGTCTGTGAGTCACCCACTGAAGTTTTCTACTTCTGTGCTCCCTCTGATGCTGTAGATGTTGAGATATTGCCGTATCCTTGTGCCTCATTCAAGCAGTGATGGTTATGGGCAGTGATAAGTTGTGGTTTCAGCGTGCCATCTGTCTGCTTCCTGCCCTGCGCTTCTGTACACAAATGGCTCCGTGCTTGTACTTTTGTTATATTTATTCATCACTTCCTTCACGTATTTACGTTGTAAGTTGTTCAGGGCAAGGTCCACGTTCTTAATCTTTTCAATGTATAAATTTTTATAGGATCTTTGAGTGTGTCTCTGAGATCTGATAGAAAGAAATGATTTTTGGTTAGGTACTCTTAATCTTCACTTTTCTGTGAAAAATATACAGGTGACTAAATGAGTATTTTTTCTGAGAGTTCAGACATCATATGAAACAATTATGTATGTGTATGGCCAGACTTCTCCAACGCAGATTTGGGCAGGGCTCTCCCCACGTGGGTGTGCCCTTCCAGCCTGCGCAGTGGATTTTTTAGGTGAGGCACAGCGTGCGCAGAACTGGCCCCACCGTTTAAGTCCTGAGGTCCATCTGCCACAGCCGAGCGAGCTTGGACAGTGACAGGGAAGTCCTCGGGACTGTCACAGCACCCGGTACTAACCGGGGCTGACCCTGCTGAGCATCCGAGATGTGACGGGATGGGATGGCAGGGAGGCATTGAACTGCCAGGGGATGGTCCCACTGAGACTCGAACTCAGGTCCTTGGGATTTGGAGTTCAGAGTGCTCTCCTTTACACCACAGGACCACCCAAAACTAATGGGAAGAGGCTTAAATGATATTATTTTGTTCTGAGACTCCTGATGAAAAACTACTTAAGGCTTTAAAAACTCCGTGACTGCAGATGTGATCAACCCGAACATTTAAGCTCTCATTTATTACATTGCTAGCTTAAAATACATAGTTAGCGTAAGATCATTTATAACAAACTCAACTTTTTGATAACTTATAACTACTTGAACAGGAAATAAGAACTGTTGATCAAAAATAGGGCATTATGTCTGGACTGTTTTGCCTGGCGATTTTCTTTGTTTTTAATTTTTGAATATTCTATGGAAGAAGTATTTGTTGCTTAATGCCATGAATTCTTTTCTTCTATCTCCTATGGGAATAAAAGGAGTAATTTATAAAATTTTAGGTTATTTTGGTTGAAATTTGTGTTTCATTTCCATGGCTGTAATATCTCTGAGAAATACAAAATACTTGGTAAATGGCAAAATATGCCCCAAAATTGAGTAAATATTTAGTTAGCCTTTCCAAAGGCTTTTTCTGTTATCATCTGTATGTTAGATTGTTTGGAAGATAAATACAGATCTCTACTATTTGATGAATTTGACTAAGATTTCCAGTTTACTCAAATTGTAGACTTTTATTTAGAATTTAGGGAGAGCTTGTAGCGATAATTTGAAGCAGTAGCTCCTTCTGAAATATTGTGTGTTTACTAATACGTTGTGGAGGAAAAGGAAAACCAGACTTATAGAATTACATTTTCTCTCTACATCAGACAGATCAGATCATTCTTAAAGGTTTGTTGTTTTTTTTTATTCAGAACAGTGAGGAGAAAAAGTGTAAGAAACCAAGGAGTATGTGGTATGTAGTTGACAATGTATGGACTAGGGAGAGTAAGTGCAAAGAATTAACAGTAATGTGTTTAGTAATTATTGATAAATTGGAGAACAAGCTTCATTGGGGTACTTAGGAAATTCCTAAGTGGTTCTGCCAGTAGTGCTGTTCTTTTTTTGCTTAGTGTTTTCAATACAGACTCATATATGTGACTTCTCTGAGTTCTCATTTAGCAGGCAGTGCTTAACTGAAGAATTTTCCGTAGCACTTTAGGAAAAGTGTTGTCCATGACAAGAGAGGTGGGAAAAGTGAAGCATTGGAACAAGAGCATGAGTTCCTTTAATAACTAAGAAACTTCATTATTTCCTGGCTGATTTCAGTACATTTTGACTTCCATTGCAAGGCTCAGACCAGGCACTTCCTGTTGCCATTGGCACCAAATTCCAGCTACTGATCTTGGTCTGAGAAAAGTATCCATGACTTCAGTGAGTCAGAGACAAGTGAGCATATCTCAAAAGGCATTGACTTTGCCAACACGTCAGAATAAAAGGAAAAAAAGAGCTGTGCAAATTCTGTCTCTCATGTCCTGCCTGCTTGATTCGTCTGTGTCCAGATGTAGGTTTTCATGATTAAATTCTGTTTCCATGAACCACAGTGCAGTTGTGCTGTAGCCGCCTGTTGGCCGAGACATAAGACACAAATGGCTTAGCGGAGAGAAACTAAAGGGTAACCTTGCAGTTTGGTACTTGTTAATGAGTGATAATTGCTAATCTGTGCAGTTGTATACTGCCCAGAAGAGTTCCTTTTTTGGCTGAATCAGCAAGTTACGGTTAAAAGGATGTTATGAAAGTATACACACACTACCTTCTCTTTGCCCTCTGCCCCACATTGTTCCCCAGTGAAAGTTTCTGTTCTCTATTTGTTGTTTGGTGGCTCTTCCTGAACTCTTCTAACCTTGAAGCTCAGTGGTCTCCTGTGGATGGGTGTTTGTTGCTTCTGCTCCCAGCTGACTTCTGTGCAAAGTCTAGAGCAGTTGCAGGGGACCATCAAAATAATGACATCTCTCTTTGACAGTCTTGTTGTAGAATACACCCCCAAAAGCTGCCAATTAAAGGATTAGTACAATTGCTTGTGCAATATTAATTTATCCTTGTTGTGTTTATACAGGTTGAAATATTGTATTATCTGTCACCATCTTTTTCTGTAGAGCACTTGCCTCATGCAGTAAATGATGCTCTGGGAAGGAATGCCCATACTGATAGTTCGTGTTTGTGCTTGTCATTTCTTCTGCTATCTCTACCCTCTCTGTTTCTCACTGAGTGGCTTCGAAAATTGAATACAGAGCTTTTGTGGTTCTATGTTATGTGAAATTGTGACTGAGTCAAACTGGCTTCATTATTAAGGTCCTTGTTGTCTGCTCTGTCCCATATCATCATGCTGGTGATATTTTCTTTTGCTGCATTACTTCAGGTATATGTCAGCTTTTGTTAGAGGGTACACAATGCACTGCAGGGAGGCTTTAACCATGGCTGGTCACTGGGGAAAGCAATGCAGTTTTGTAAGTAACCCATTTCTCTATAGTTATTTGGCTTTGTAGTATTTAAAATATCATCTTACTGTACAAGGCAATTTCTGCTTTGAAGTTCAGCAAGGGTTTACAAATTTTCCAAGTTTTTTTTGTCATTCTGGCAGTTGGAAGGTGGAAATGCACGCAGCTCCGTTCCTTGACAGGAAGTAAATGCTAGCCTGGTCTGTTGAGGCTCCATCTAAGTGGACAGGGAGAGTTAATTCTGCTTTGTTCAAAAGGAGTCCAGTCTAAAATCAGCAGAGCTCATGGGCGGGGTATCTCTCATCCTCCAGTCCCAGAGATATGGGATGAGAGGGTATAGCCAAAAGGTGGGAAGGGAGATATTCTTGTTGGCAGCAGCAAACTGGAGGTTGGCTTGACCCATCTCATCAAATTGCACTCTAATTGAAGTGCTCTGAATCACCTCTGGAAGAGCCTACTTATGTCTGAATTACTCTGGAAGCTTAAGAAGGCTGTCCATCTAAATTACATACCTAAAGTTAGACCCAGTAAGTACTCCCCACTGATAGTCAAATCCTTCCTGCTCTTTTTCTTCGTTAACTGATACACACATTTTGTAGCAGTGATGTATGTAGTTGAATGGGATGAGCATTGGCTTGCAACTTGATACTCACTGTGAATTTGAATGTTAGTATAATGTTGTTAAATTACCTTGCTTTAATATGAGACGGGTTTTTTCTTAGAACTAGTGGCTTTTTCATTTCGCTCTTTTGTTCCAAATTTTATGGAAGCAAAAATATACTCTGGAATTTACCTAAAAATTTACCTGTAATCATACTCTGGGGCTTTTTTTTGCAAATAGTTACTTTAAAACTTATATGAATGTATCTTGTCTTATAACATGCTACTTAAACTTAAGGACAAAAGCAACTTGGTAAACATGTTAGAACTTGTTCTTTATTCCAGATATAAACCCTACACGAGAACTGTTTTTAAAATGGCTCAAAACCCCTTTTTTAAGAGTTGACAACTATTTTTTGTTTTCTACATGTACATTTTAGGGGCATGATGATTCATGGCTTCTGGCTTACCCGTGTAATTTGCTACTTCAGTGAAGCTGTTGATAATACACCAATTGTAAATAGGATTGTTTGATTTAAACATTGCAAAATTAATTGTCATTTTTCTTTGACCAGTACTTTTTTTCAGTAAGATTTAATAATTTTACAGTTTAAAATCGTGTTTACATTGGTATGGTTGTAAATGCCATTTCCCTGTTTTGGAGTGAACATCAGCATGACATGCTGTTGTTGGATTTGGCAGTATGGTCCTTTGATGCTGCTTTTGTGGGGAAATTAATTTTGTGGCAGCTGGGAAGAAAATCCTGCAAATGATGCAGTGTTGAAGTTGGGCTAGGGAGGAACATATGACAGTGTGTACTCTTAGCTGTGTGACCATGTATAGCGTATATGTACCAGCAAATCATGTATTATGTATCACAGTTCTGGTGACCTCGTTTAATCATTGCTCATTACTATGATGAATTATGTCTTCACAGGCACAGTTAGTGGATTTGAAGTCTGAACTGACAGAAACGCAGGCAGAGAAAGCAGTACTGGAAAAGGAAGTGCACGATCAGCTTTTGCAACTCCATGCTGTTCAGCTTCAGCTACATGCCAAGACTGGTCAGAGTGTTGATTCCGGGGCTATTAAGGCAAAACTGGTGAGTGTGGGGGCTTGAATGTAAGATTATATTTTGCTTTTCTGCCTCCTGACTGAAGTTCTTCCTTGGAAGGTGCTAAAAAGCTTATTACAAATTTTTATGTTTAAAATGTTAACTTTTTCTTTTTAAAATAACATTTATGGTTGGTTGTTAGTCACCGTTAAAAATAATATGAATAATAGCAGAATAAAGAATTAGAATTTAAGGACTTTTTTACATAAACAATTTTTAGTGGTTTTTTAAAATAAAAGAAGAAAATAGTTTGTTGATTTACAAAACTTAGCTGAAGACTGAATTGTAAAAGGTAATAATGTCCAATATGCAGATACAACCAAATTTTCAGAGATTTTGCAAAAGCCTAAAGTGATATAGGTCTATTGTTTTTATTGTAATAACAGTCTGATAAGAGTAAGAGTGGTTTTGGTTTGTCATGCAGAAAGAGAGAGTAGGTGGCAGTAGATCACAGTCCTCTCTCTGTGGTCATTTTTTCGAGTGCTGCAGATGCACTGATATGCTGTCCATTGCTACATGCCCCAGACTGTTGTAAAAGAACTCAATAAACTGCTGATAGTCTCGTACCCTGTGTTTCTTAGAAACTCAGTCCTTTCCAAAGGCCACCAAAAGTTAACAATAATTAATCTGTCCAATTAGTTGGCATTGACCCATAGCCAGAGCCTAGTCTGCCTTGTTACTGGCCACAGCAAAAATTAATGCTCTAATACTAAGACTTTGTAAATTAGAAAAGTACAGTAGTGTTGTAGAGATGTGGTTTCTAACTGTTGACATGAATCCAAGTCTATCGCTCCGACTGTTTCTGAAATTGCTTCACAGCTGGGCTGCAAATACCTAGTCCAACATATGTGGAATATTAAATCCGTCTCTTCTGATGTTTTGTCCTCTTAATTAATGTACAGTAACACACAGTGATAGACTATAAGGCTTAAAGGATGTCGAGGGTAATCACTGAAAAACAGGAGTAACCCAAATTCTTCTGTTTCAGATCCAAAAGCTGTAATTGAATTAGAGCCATCTTCCTAGGGCTGCATCCTTGTATATTCAGTATAAGTATAACATTTTCTGGATTGTCTGTACATCCTTTTGTCCTGTACTGACCTACAGCTGCAGTATGATGAAGTTTATTTAGAGCTGTTAATAATTCTTATGGCTTTGTAAATAAGCCTTAGTTAAATATCACCAGCATTTTCTAAGTGTTAGGCTGCAGGTTTACATGTAGCAAACTTTTTTAAGTCAATGCATCACTTTGAATGATTTTGGACCCCAAATTTTATTACACTTAACTTCTGAATGACATAGAGAGTAACACTTTTAACTTTTTGGTTTCTCCTTCCTTTATTGTAAACAATGTCTATAGGTATTTTAAATCTGCATACTATTGACAGCAGTTTTCTTCCCACAGATGACAATAAATATGTTCTTACTCCATATTGATTCAGATTTTATCTGTGTTGAAATTGAATTTTATTAACAGCTTAGACTGATATTCTCTCCTTAATTTCCATTAGTTTTTCCTTTTTATAAACATCAGGACTAGTCTTTTGAGTTTGCTTTCCTTTGACTTTAGGGAATTCAAAGTTTTTATGGACAGAAGCTTATTTTTAAACTCTTCTAGATAAAGAAAGCTATAAAGGTCTGTGAAGCTACAACAAGCAAAACTGAGGCTGCTTAAATGACAATAAAATGGGAATTCTGATATTTGGGTAAATAAAAACTGTTGTGCTGACCTTCTGGCAGTCAGAAATCCTCTGAGGGCAAAAAATGGACTGTGCCAACAGAATATGCAGTGGAGAAATAAAGTTCTTTACTTAGTTGGCTTCCTGCTTTCTTTGAGAAACAGACGCTCTTCTTACGTATGTAGACTCAGTGTAAATGTATGCTCTGTGATCTGTAAAACTGCGCAGAGTGCTGAACTACGACATTTTAAAATGTTTAGATCAGTAAGCAATTGATAACATTATGTAGTCTAGGCCAAATCTGGTTTTAGAAGTGGTGAATCTCCTTAGTCCAATCCCAGTAACTATTTCTTTGTAAGAGTATGAAATTGCCTAGTCGAATTTTTTTTCTTGAGTTTTACAGTTGAAAACACCTTTTCTGATACTTCTCTCTGCCCTTTATGTCCCTCTTGTATCACATATTTTCGTGTTCTTTTTGAAAGGAAAAAATCTATTATCTGCATAACAGATGTTATATTACAGAATGGATTTTGTGTGATGCCTTCATGTATATGGCATTGTCTTGCTATTCTTTATAGAGGTTCTTGGTATTTTAGGAGGAAATATTGTTTTTAATGCGACAGTTTTCAGTAAGATTTTTAATAACTTTCACTGCAAAATACCAAAATGTTGCTAAATACAATTGTAGCAATGTTCTTGTTCTTTATGCCTTCTAATAAAAAGTAAATTCTACTGGTGAATGTCTTTTGAAGTAAGTAACTTATGTTGTTGCATTTTCTTGAAGTTCCTATTTCCTGTTTCTCTAATTATGGAACCCTTTTCTTCTGTCTTAAGTCTGTCCTTTCTGTGGATGAAATGGTAAGTATGCTGATTGTGAATTTTTTTTGTATGTTTAAGCAGTGCTTTTGTTTTGTGCAACAACTTATATATGTTGGCCTCAGAAACTGGCAAAACAGATCTGGCTTATTCTTTCTTCCTAACAGTTGGCAAGAAGCTGTGTAAAGAATTTCCTTTGCATTTTAATTTTTTTCTAGATGTGGCGTCCTCTTTCCTAAGCTGTCTGTGTTTCATTTATTATTGCTATAGCTAATTTTGAGTGATATCTGGCAGCTTGACATTCTGAAAGATTGTTCTGGCAGTATCTCAAAAAAAGGTTAAGGTGCTATACAATTTCTAAAGCATAAACATGGCACACATCTCTTAAGTCTAATATGAAGTATTCTGCATGTTGTTTTTTAAAAAAACATGCTGTCAACTTTTTCTTTTTTCCCCCTTTTTCAATTTTTTGTGGTTCTGATTTAATATGATTTAGTGGCCTAAAGAATTTAAACACAATAATACATAGGTAGGAAGAAAAAGTGAAATAAAGGTGACTTTTATCTTTGGTTTTTTCACAGTGGTAGACTTGAAAGGTTTTAAAACAGCATTTCTACTTCTGTTATCTTATATACTTCATTATCATCACTCAGTATTTGCTTTTTTGAAAAGCCACAGGATAGCTGGTAACTGTAAGCTTTGATCTTCAACCTCGCAGCTGTGTTTTTGGTTCAGTTTTTTTATACTACCAACAGAAAATACATTTTCTATTTTTGGAACCTATGCCATGCTATGAACACTGGAAAACATGGAGCTCTTCTGTAACTTCTTTGATTGCTTTAAACATTTTTGAGACTTTTGTCACATTTCGTGACAATCATTCCAAACAAGACGTATTCTTTCAGTACATCTTCAGAGATTCTGTACTACAAACCTTCTGATTTTTTATTTTTTTTATTTTTTTTAATTCATGTGTTGATCAGTTGGAGACAGTGCAAAAAAGAATGGCTTCTGGGTGTGATTTTCCACCTCAGTCACAGAGCAGTAATCATAGTAATGGAGAAACCAATTTTATGGGATTGCATTGTTACTGTTATTTTAGGTGTAACATTTAAAATGCATGTCTAAAAGGGATTCTGCTTAAAAATGTAGCATTTGGCTTTCTGTTTAATTTTAATTTAAGTGACAAACCAAATTCAGAGAAAATCAATGGCAAATTTCGATCTTGATAAGAGTACTTAAGCTGCTCACTTTGTATAAATACAGTAAAATGTGCTGCATGACATTTGCTAGTGAAATCAATTGTCTTGGATCACTTCAGCATTTCACTTAGGGGGGTTGGAATATGTCTGTCTTAAATTCTAGTCTTTGTGTTTTTATATTTGTCAAAATATCCTCTAAAAATGAGCAGGTATAAAAACAGGTCCTTATACTATCCGAGCACCTTGATGTGATACTGGCGGTATGTACATAGTTAACAGGAGCACTGTACCTGTATAAGGACTTTGCAGCTACTGTAAAACAGGTGTTAAGCTTGAACTGGGATCCTTCTCCCTGCCAAAGTGTGTGGCAGAGGCAACACAGCCCGGTGGTACTCTTGAGTTCTTGTAATTGAAATTCTTGTAATTTGACTACTCCCAGTAACTGTGAATTAAAGCCCAAGACCAAAATAATAGTAGGAAGAATTGGTATGATCTTGGAAACTCTTAGTCTGGAAAGGTAGATTAGTCGAAATTCTTGGCTTAGGAGTGACCCTGCAGTTCAGAAAGATTTGCTGAAGAGAGTCATTCTCGCAAGACAACCCCCAACCCAAAAGCCGGAGACCAGAACTGCCTTTGTGTGATGTGTTTACTAATGTGCATGTGGGAATTACAGGAAGTGAAATGCAAGTGATTTCAAGGAATCCTTGTGCTGCTCTTACTGAGCACCGCACCAGGCAATTCTTGGCCAAACATGTGCACTTGTACCGTGTAATGTACACTATTCATCTAACCTGATACAAGTATTTAACAGATGAGCTGACTTTCTGTCAAGTAGCTATAAATGCTTACATCTATCTAATGTGAAAATAACTCTCGCTGGAAGGACCAACCCTGCGTAATTTCTAGAATATGGTAATACCAGCCAAATTAATGGTTTTATATCCAGACTTGGAATACCATATTCACAGTTTGAGAACAGATTTGTCTTGCCAGTTCTGTAAAATCTGTCCTGTTGCTTCTTTAGTAGCACTTCCTGGTTTTATTTTTTTGTCAATGTCAATGGTACAGAGCAGTTTTTTGGGGTACTCTAAATTTAGTCTTCAAAAATGCATTATGGTGATCCTAGTTTTTATTGCTCTTTCAGTTGTCAGCTGTTTTTTAAAGGAAACAGTATTAGACCCTGTGTCTCTACTATTTTCCTGTTTCCTATTTGTGGTGGCAGGTTTTCCTCACTTTGTAAAAGGGATACAGAGCAAGATATGAAGATACAAGTAACAAACATGCTCTTCTTAAAGCAGATTTTGTAGATTAGCAATCTGAGCATACTAATTCCTTTTGCTCCAGTGCCCTGAGTATCAGAAAAGGTAATGACTATGCAGCTTCTGTACATTTGGGATGGAGCACTGTGGGACTAATTTATATTTCCATAATTCCTTTCTTAGGCGGCAGGACTTAAAGTGTGGTTTTAGTGTGGGTTTTGTTTGGTTTTTTTTTTTGACAAAGCCATTTTGCACTGATTTTCTTGTAAGTTTGTCAGGGTGGGCATCTTTGTGTGTAGAATTTGAGGCTTTATTTATGTAGTCTTCAGACTCTAATTCAGAAATGTCTCTTGTTGGACATTTCTTGGTTGTTTGCGTGAAAATAATTGTCGTTTTAAGGACACATCTACTTCTAAAATGTTTCCTTGATGTCATCGTCACCATTGTCATCATAATAATGTCACCATCATCATCACCATCAAATAGTTAAGAATTCAAATATTTAGTGGCTTTATAGTTACTCTTTAATTTTAAAAATAGTATTTGTTAACTTTGAATCTTCCATTTGCAAGACAGGAAAAAGTAAGGATTATATTCAGGCTACTTAAATTTTGCCACCTTTGTATAGGATAAGTATGCAAACCATTAGCTGTAGTGCCAGAGTCCTTGCTCTTTTGTTTTTCCTGCATGCATGTCTTGTACACAGGAGAATAATTTCAGATTGCATATGCAGAAACATAAGTGCTCTTTCATGATTAACTTGGATATAAGCATTCCAACATCTTTTTCCTTTTTTTTTTGTTGTTGTTGTTGTTATTGTAAAGGAGAGGGAACTTGAAGCTAACAAGAAAGAAAAAGTGAAAGAAGCTCAGCTGGAAGCTGAGGTGAAGTTGCTGAGGAAGGAGAATGAAGCCCTTCGTAGACACATAGCTGTGCTTCAGGCTGAGGTTTATGGAGCAAGATTAGCAGCCAAGTATTTAGATAAGGAGCTGGCTGGAAGGTATGTGAAGTCACTCCATGTCCTTTACCGTGAAATGTTCTTTCTTGTTTTCTTCCTTTGCATCTCCAAAAGCAGGTTTAAAGTTAAGACTAAGTAAGAAAAGTCTTGCATTTCCAGTTAAGTGCAAAAAGAAGAAACAAAATCCCCACAGTTCTTGCACTAGTTGCCATATTGACTGTGTGCTGTAGCCACATGAAGTGTATGAGTTGTACAGTGCATCGATTTTTCAGTTGTAATACAGCCCATTGTTCTGCTCTCTTTGTCTCTGTGTAGGGTTCAGCAGATTCAGTTACTGGGCCGAGATATGAAAGGACCTGCTCATGACAAGCTGTGGAATCAGCTTGAAGCAGAAATACACCTTCACCGTCACAAAACTGTTATTAGAGCTTGTCGAGGTCGAAATGATCTAAAACGGCCAATGCAAGCACCACCTGGTCATGTAAGTTGAAAAGATGAGCCATTCCTCCTTGATTTTCAGCATTTGTGGGAAACAGACACAGGTTACTTCATCTTTGTGCTTGTTTTCACTTTAATGTTGTGTTCTTTGAACTGTGTCTTGTAAGTACATAATTCTTTTGTATACTGAGGAACAGTTCCATACTGAATAGCATGTCCCTAAAAATGACAGGAAAGATGATAAAATTCCTTTGACTTACCTAGGAACCCTCAGTCCTTTTGAAAACTGAGACTCTACTATGTGTGTTTATAAATATAAATTTAATAGCAGAATTTTGTAGTCTAGGTTGCAAAATGTAGAGCTAACTTATTTGTAAAAAAACAATAACATTTTTAGGATTAGATTGAACTGAAATAAATTTTAAAACTTTTAAAAATGCCAATATTGACACTGTAAAATAATTGTTGTTCTCTTTTTTCCTTGTAAAGGTGCTTTTTAAAACAAAACCTTTAAACAGCATTTCACTGTGGGTATCTTGGGTAGAACTCATCCAGCGTGGCACAAGTCCTCTTAATCACCCCAGTGTTCAGTGCATAAAACCAAACATTTTCAGTAAAGTGCTTTACTTTGATCTGTTCTAAATACCTTAGTTGGTCAGATGGATCTTACTCTGTGTGTTCCTAATTGGTGGACAAATATCTGTATGAGTGATTTTAAGAGTATGCATAATGTCATCCATGATTTAACAAAAGGAAAAACCAATAATTTATTTAGTCTCACTTTTAGTTTTGTGTTCAATGGCTTTTGGTGTGATTTATTTTTATTATAAAAAACTATAAACTTGAGCACGCAACATCTTCCTTGGGACTGTATTACATCTTCTGTCATTTGATTAGTTATAAGTTGAGTTAACATTGTATAGCATTTCAGCAGTGATCAGCATTTCTTCATGTAGTCCCTTTATACTTTTAATATGTGACTGATTTACTTCTTTTGAAGTTAAGTTCTGTGTTGTGCATTACTCAGCACCTGAAATAAGTTACATAATTATTCTCATCAGAGGTGCATAATGGGGAATCTTCTCTGATTTCATAGCCTTTCTGTAAAGGAGCACTGTAAGTTTGTCCTGCCTGGCGCTAACCTAAACTCTGTTGATCATCCATTGCCTATAATATAATTAAAAAAACCCAAAATGCAAAAATGCATAAATTTTCAGTTCACATATTTATGTTTGTGCTATTTTTGTTTATTATCAAACTAGGATCCTGATGCCTTAAAGAAAAGTCAAGGTGTTGGTCCAATCAGAAAAGTTTTGCTCGTTAAAGAAGACCACGAAGGACTAGGAATTTCAATCACAGTAAGTATTCAATTTTCCGTGAGACAGAAATCCTACTTCTGTAAAATATGTGGATCAGTAAATGTATTTTTAGAACACACGAGAAAAGCATACACAGGTCTATAGCTACAGTCCTAGAACTTGAAGACCCATTTTGATAGATTAGAAAATAGATAATTGCTACTTTATGTTAAACTTACAGTTTTGAGTTATGTTTAGGGTGTATAGACACTTGCCAGTGGTGAATTTCAGGTGTGGTAAGTGTGTAGAAGAGCAGAAGCAATCTGAGGTCTGACTTCCAAAGCTTAACTGTTGTGATTATAACTTTTTTTCCTAAGTATCTGTGTTGGCATCTCACAACCTAACAAAAATTGTATAAGCTTTTTACAACAAATTTTAAAAATTTTAACTATTATACTTTTATTCTAAATATGAACTCTGTTTCTTGCAAGTCAGTATGGTGCTTTATAGGCTTTTTTTAATGAAGTTTTCAGTTTTTCATCAGCTTGCATATGATTTTATAGTATTGTTATTATTCAAAATTGTCTCATTTGACTCTTTGAGTACCTATCTGAAATTTTTCATTCTTTTGTGAGAAGAATCAGGGAAGCATCTCATATGTTCTTCTTTGAGATTCTTTTTGTCTGAAGAATGATTTCTAATTTTTGAAAATAGAAGGTGAAATAAACACTTTAGGAGCAACTATCTGAATGTTGCTTTTATGTTAAAGGACATATTAGTTAAGTAAAATTTACTTTTTTTTTTTGAAATAGGGTGGGAAGGAGCATGGTGTTCCAATACTGATCTCTGAAATCCATCCTGGGCAACCTGCTGATCGATGTGGAGGACTGCATGTTGGTGATGCTATTCTGGCAGTAAATGGAGTCAATCTGAGAGATGCCAAACATAAAGAAGCTGTAACTATTCTTTCCCAACAGGTCAGTTGGTACTTGTTATCCATAGGCATGTTTAAGTGCTTCCTGTGTTCTGCTTGTTGAATTACCTTGAATTTTAATATTTACTGTTAAGCACAGTGTGATGCTAAGCTACAGTGATACTTGAAGCTACATCACCTCATACTTAGTCCTCTTATGTCTTGCAATTTAAGGAAAAAAATGCTGGGGCCATACAAGTTCAGTGTGTATTGGCAATGATTCTTCCATAAGGCTGATGGAAATCAGTTTGTTACGTTGCCCCACGGAAATAATTCTTCAGTGACACAGTCTTTACTCTTTTATGACTGAACAGCTCCAGCTAAACAATGTATCTTTGTGGTCTAGAATCTTCTTACTGCTATATTCAGACAGTTTAACAGGTTAACTGCTAATTTAACAGGAAATTTCCTCATTGGAAGTCACTGTTTGAAATGTATTGGAATATTTCTAAGAAATTCAGATAATTTTGTAAAAAAAATACAGCTTAGTTATAGAGCTGTACTACTTTAGTCAGAAAAACTTAATTCAGATACATATCCAAAATATGCAACACAACTGTAAGTTTACAACAGTAAAATGTATTTGTTTTAATAACCTAGCTCATTTTGTTAATCCTCCAACGTTGCTGTGCAGTGGTAAGTAAATGAACACATTTTGTTGCATTTTAGAGAGGTGAAATTGAATTTGAAGTAGTGTATGTTGCTCCAGAAGTTGATTCGGATGATGAAAACGTAGAATATGAGGATGAGAGTGGACATCGTTATCGATTATATCTTGATGAATTGGAAGAAGGTGCAAATTCAAGTTCTAATAGGAAAGATCCAAATGTGGATGTCAAACCTTCACAAGGTAAACCTTCTAAAATGCGTTAAATGCAGTTGAATTCTCAGTATGCAATCCAATTTCTGGAAAACACTCTTTCTATATTCCTTGTAAAATTAACCTACTGTCAATTCAATTAACCTGCTCATAGGCTGTCAGCTCTTCTGGTTGGTCCCTCACTGTTTGGCCTGGTTTACTTAGATAGAACTGAATTAACTGAATTAATTTGTGGATTTTTTGATGGACATTTTTTCCCAAAGGTTGAAATTCAAATTTATTCCTACCTTTTCCTGCCTCTGATCTGGGCATAGTTAATTTCCCTTAACACCTCATGCTGTTGGCTTCTTCAGATACATTTTTTAAATCAGAGAGGTAAAGACACAGTTCCCATTTTCCTGACACACTATGTTCTGCTAAAAACCTTTATGATTTAATTTTAGTAGTCATTTCAGTACACTTTCTAGTTTCTGAAATAAGGATCACTGATCTGTCTTTCCCAAGATGGCTTCACTTCCTTAAGCAATTTTTCTTTTTATCTTGCAGTGTTTGATAAGAAGCCAAGTATTGATGGACATGAAAATGGAGAACTGGGGAATTCAGTTGAAGCTTCATTAGAAGACACTGCACCAAAATTAGCTCGTTCTGCTGAGTCTTTATCCTAAAAATAATCAATCAAAAAAAATTAACTGGACAAATCCCATCTTTGGGAGCAATTGATAATAAATATGGACTGCTTAAAGTTGCATATAGTAGAGTAGGTAGTAAAAGGATGATAAAATGTCAAGAGGAACTGTATTACTGTTGCCTGGAAAAAAGGCGGTTACCTCAGGGCTTCATTGTGAGCAATTCTAAATGTGGAAAACTGTCTTTTGCGTGACACACAGTAGTTACCTAACACACAGCATGTGAGATGAACTTCTTTTATTAATAAAAGAATCCACCAAAGTGTGGGATTTCTAAAATTAATAACCTCAATACGTTCCACTTTTAATCTCATTGATGTCCCTAAGGAAGTAGAATAATATGTGGCCAGCTTCATTTTGACCCTTTGATGTTTTGAAGGGACAACTGATGTTCAGTTTGATGTGAAACATGCTTTAACCCTGGAAGGATGAGAGGGGGAGTTGTTCCATTACATCCTTGAGTTTTGTATCTCAGATTTTTTTTTCTCAGAATAGTAAAGCTCAGAGTTTTTATTTGAACAAAGACTGTCAAATAGGCAATGGAGTACTTGCTAATCATGGTTCTTCAGCCCATGATAATTTTATGAGTGAGATTTTCAGAATTGTTTCAATTCACCACCATTTGTTCCATTTGAAACTTGCTCCAAAAGTATTTCAACAGAGTATCACAGAGTTTTAAAAGTGAAATTAGTTTAAAAATTACTCACAATTATGTGAGCCCTTTGGTATCTTTTTCTGAGCATCATCAGTTTAGTGTTTGTTTTTGAATGGCTATGGTTACTGCTAGTGCAGAGCAGTTGGAGTTGGTCATTATTAGCTTGACCTTATGAAATGCTCAGTGCTTTTGATGGGTACTAAACATAATCATTTAACATTAAAATAATCCTTAAAGAAGTGGAAGTTGAGTGCACAGTACTTTAAAGGAGGTGCTCAGAATGATACTGCATCTGGCCCTATCTGTGTTATGTTGCAGCAGTTGTATTAACGTATAATTGTCTTTACTGTTGAAACAAAATGTTACTTTCTTTGTGAGAGCAGTGTATCTTAAATAGTTTTTGATTGGTGTACATCTAAAGGCCCACAGCGTGGCTGCAGACAGGAATGTTGAGGTTGGTGCTTGACCAGTTTTTCATACTGCATTTGTAGATCTGTTGGTGACGTGCAGCAAAGCAAGCTCTACATTTTGTCACCACACTTATTATTTCAGCATGCAGTGCTGTCTTTCCTGCCCACTGCTCTGCATGCTGTTGAACTGTAATGTGAAAAGATTTTGTACTTTGAAAGAGGAACTAACATGAAAAGACATCTTTACAAGTGTTACTCTGTAGGATGTACATACAGAAGAAAAAACCTCAAAGGCCTTTAGAGTAACATCCACTAATCTTATGTTCTAAATTATGATGTAGAACACAGTTACTTTGTCTCTCCTAGGAGCACTATATATATATATATATATATATGTTTATAGAAAAAGCCTAAAAATGTATATACTTTATTCAAAGGTTTTGCTATTTATAAATTCCTTAACTTCGCTATTTACACAATAGTTTTTTTTCTGTGTGTCTGTGTGTGCGTGTGCATGAGTTCCACTTAGTGGAATTACATTATTTGCTTCATTTTTTATAATAGTCTTTGTCCTACAGCATACTGTTGAAGGTTTTTAAAATAGTCAAGGCCGTACAGTTTTCACTGAACAGAAACTAGTATTTAAAAATAAAGCTGTGTGAAGAAGAAACAGGTCCCAAGGCATGTTTCTTTTTCTGAAGCTTCGGAAACTTGAGAACACATTGGCTGTGTGTTAGCAGATGAATCCACTGCCAGAACTTTGCATCCATATTGGTGTGTTTCCCACAGCTACTCAAGCAGAGTGCATTCTGAAACTGTCTGTGGCCTGGAATACTCAATGTCCTCTCTGTCAGGAAGGATAGTTCAAAGCTAAAAAGTGGTCATCTTGTCTTTGAAATCACTGCTGTATGAAATTTTGCCGCAGTTCTGAGCAATTAGACTTGCCCAGCCAGTCTTGTAACTTTTTATAAAGGCAGTAAATTTGCCTGTACAGTTTCCCTTTATTTGAGGGAAAGGTGAAATTTTTAATTTATTTGTTCTTTCTTACTTCCTGGCACACCGTATTTTTAATTAAATGTATTTGATCAGTTTTAGCCTGAAGTGGGAGAATGTTTCTAGTTATTTTCCTAACATTTCTTGTCCACCAGCTTTACATGAGGATGTCCTCTCTTCATCTGCTGGACCCTTTCTCTGCTCTTACCTTGTCTATTTTTAACTAAATATGAGATCAGCAGAAGGAACATGACTCGGAGTAGATGAATCAGGTAGCAGTAAATTATCACCAGATTTCCTCCCTGAGGGTTTTTATAATCTTTGTTTAGAAAGCCTTGAATGGGAGGATTTTGCTCAGACACTACAGTCTGTCTCCATGTACTCTGTACTTCCTACCAGCTGATTTAACATACTGGTTTATTTGTAATCATACTGAGATGCTTAGAGATTAATAGTTAAACTGAAAAATGTTTTGCAAGCTGAGATTTCCAGATTTAGTAGACAAATGTGTATTTTTCCCTTTGTCAGTAACTGGAAGACTCAGCCCTGCTGATTCCCAGGGGTTGAATGAGTTAGACTTGGAAGAATTTCTGAGGAAAGTCAGTGTTCAGACTTCATTTTTATTTTTTAAAGTGTAAAACGGTTTACTTGCGTGTGTATATATATTTTTACTTAAAAAAATAAAATAATATTATAAAGATAATTTTGCGATTTTTTTTAAATAGATAATTCCTTGTCTATTAAAATTTTCAGTAAGACAGTTGTATTTTAAGCTAAAGGTGGACAGTGTTGGCATCTGGGACCATTGTTAATTAAAAGCATGTAAGATAAAAGGAAAGTGCTTTATGGCAATAAATTTAACTCTGATCAAAGGCTGTATGTAGTATTTCCTTTGTAGAAGTGTATTCTTGGCAGTGAAGAGGATTTGTATCCATCTCAGTATATGTTAATCCACAGTTGTATCAAACAAAATTCAGGTATTTATTGTATTTGTCCAAACATAATTACATCATGGGTTACTGTCATTTCTGTAGCAGATAAAACATTTTGCAAAAAATGTATACACCTAGTTAAACTGAATATAATATATTTTTATTAGCCTGCAAATAAATATACTCTTCTGCATTTCAGTGATTTCTGCACCTAATTCAGACTTGTATTTAATTGTCTTCTCTTTTTATATATAAAAAACACCCAACCCTGTGTATGGTCTTTTTCTGTTCAAATGTAGTCCTCACCTGGCCTAAAAGCTAATGTGGGGGAAACCAAAACTGCAAAATGTGAAGTTTGACTCTAATCCAGTCTTGGCCAGCAATGGTTGATAGTTGATAGCAAGTTACTTTCCTTGAAAGACAGAGTTATAGGACACGTCTCAAATTTCACTGAGATGCGTTTTCTGCTGAATGTTTTCAGTAAAATAAAAAAAAAAAATTGCAGTGTCTGGCTGTATAATAATGCCATAAATATTCTGAGGCCCTTTAAGAAGAGCTGTAAAGGTGCAGACCTGTCAAAGAATTAAGTCCTTTGGGTAAAATTGTGGATACTACCTTTTCTCTCTCTTTTTAGGTTGTTTTTTCTCATGCATTATGAATAATAAGTGTATTCTGCATTTTCCACTGAAGTTACAAAAGTTTAAGTTACCATTTTTAGTCCTGATATTAAGGTCTCTTTGTTCAGATTGTTCGTTTTGTGTTTTGAATTGTATTTTAAAAGAAATAATGTCTCCCCTACACTTGAGTGGTCATCTTGCCCTGAAGCATCAAGTTCATCTGAGTGAATAGAGAGCTCAAATGAAAGGTAATGGTCTGGTAGCTGTGGTAGTAGTGTAATTATGGTAGTACTTAAGGACTTACTGAGTGTGTAAGTAGAGAGTAGAAAACTGAGTGTAGGAACTGTTTCAGTAGACAAGGCTGAGTCATATTGGATGAAAATAAGTATAATGTGCAGTCGGTGAGGGCTAGAACTTGTAAGTATTTTTTAGCTCTAAAATTTTTAGAAGAGTTCAGATATGGGTGACTTCAGCAGATGGAAGGAAGAGGGAAAGCAGAGGAATCTTGCTTGAGTTGTCATAAAGCACGGAGAGGAATAGAGGCAGCTATGAATGAAGATGAAAATAGAGGAGAAAGAAAATTACTTTTTTATGTCACCTAGGTTCAAGGAAGATCATTCAAAATTTCTTTGTGTCCCAGTGCCCTACTTAAGGATCTCAGAGGCTGCTCCCAGCGACTGATCACTGAATAGTCCTCTACATTTTCCTCCCAGAGATCCACATGTGACAGAAGAGAAACACATCCTGACTTAGGATATGTGTAAGAAGTCTGGTTTTGCTGGTTAAAACCTCAGCTCAGTGACCTGAAAAAAATTGGCTAAAATATTTCAAGCTTACCTTTACAAGATTGAAGTTATATTACAATAGTTGAAAAATATTGCAAGCTTGTCCAGTGTGTCTTTTCCAACATGATGTGATCATTTCCAGTTCTTTAGAAGTTTCATAGTTGGAAGGGAACTCAGGAGCTGAGAAGTGGAGAATGTGCTAACTTTTTGAAAGAGAAATACTCTTTTGGATTTTCTTTTCTCAGTGAGGCAGCTGTTGCTTCCTGTGCTTCAGAGTAGCCTTGCCTTGGCTGTGTTCCCCTGGTGTAGCCCTGCTTCAGACATGCTTTGATATATACTCCTCATGTCTGCTCCTGTGCAGAGCAATGCTTCTAAGCCAAATGGTTGAAAAAGGCCAAGTGATATTTTTTAAGGATTTTCACTTCTTAGGTGAAGTTACTTGGGAAGATTTTCCAAAATCTATAAAAAAGTGTTTAATTATTTGGTGTATTTTTGTCAGCCTTCTGCTTTGTGTGCTGAGACTTGTGTTTCCCAATGGTAAGAAGGTAAGTCTTTTGAGCTGCCAGTGTTTTGATAGCTCTGCCAGGAGTGTGGTCTTTCAGTCCCCTGTATGAGGAATGTTAGAAGTCCATCTGTTGATCCCTAAAAATGATTCCAGGAAAACTGCTTTGAATTGTGCTGGGGTTTTTATTTGGTAACTTTCTACAGGAGGTAATTATTGGAATTCCCTCAGTGAGTGTTTGGCACGCTCTATTTCTTCAAATTTCCTTTTTGAAATGCAAAAGCACTGCAGCCTGAGCAATCTCCCCAGCTTTGCCTCCATCAGTTGTGGGGCCATCAGCACTCTGCTGCGTGGTTTACAATAGCTGGGTCTCAATCTGAAGGTTAGAAAAATGTAAAAACAAGTAAAGTGAAGTACAGGCATTCACAGACATGTTTTGATTGCCTGTAGTGCTGGAAGTCAGGAGTGCTTGGGAGACAGCTGGTAACTGTTCTGTTAAAACTGCCAAGTCTTCAAATATATCTGTACAACTCTGTAGATCCTGTTGATTAAATCTTAATTTACCTATTAACTGTCTAAATATTGGCACAGATACTACTTCTGTCAATGAGATGGGCATGAAAATATTTTTTCTAATGTTGTTTTACATGCTGTTGTCCAAGTGTTTATGTCTGTTATCAATTTCTTTAGGGGGATGGAAGCTAAACTGGAATAGTTGCCAATTTTGTCCACTGGGCTTTCACTGCTGGAAATGTCCTTGCCTTGAATGCTTTCTCTTCCAGTAAGAAATAGGATGTCCTTTTTCACTCCCTGCTGGAACAACCTGTAGTTTGCCACTGTTGACTCTTCTTCAGCTAAAGGTAGGTAGGGGAAGAAGGTTGGCCATGCTAGTTCTCTTAGAGAACTCAAGCCTTTGGGTTATGTCCAGTAATGTACCAGGTGCTCTTGTTTTATTTTGTAACATGGTTATCTATGGTTCTGTGAGAAGGGATTCACAATGGGTGCTATTTTTATATAAACACTGCAATGGGTACATAACTCAGGTGCTGAGAGTGGCAGCTCTGGGCTTGGAATGGAGGACCTGATAAATGGGGATTTCTGTGTGCCTGTCAAGTGAGTGCTACTGCACACCTTCCCATTTGTTTGATCTTCCTTTTTGGCCAGTGTGACAGTTTAGGTGTTCTCCTACTTTATGACAGATATAGAGTGTTCTAAGACAATTCAGGAAGCCAGCAGAATTTTTTTGAGATCTATTTTGCTCATTTAAATTTTATTTTAAATTCAGGTTGTATATTACTAAATTGTGTTTTAAAATTAGACATGGCAATTATATGTATTATGACCCCTCCGTCTTGGGAGGTTAATGGGGTTGTCCTGAGTGGTCTGGTTAAACAGGCAAATGTACTTCAGGTTGTCTCAGTTTTATGCTATTTTCCACACCCAAACTTGTATATTACTTAGTAATTGCAATTTGTGACCTGAATATTCATTGTTAATGTGAAGTATTTGCATTTGTATGTAGTGCCAAGAGGGGGCAGCAGCTTCCTTCAAATCTTCAGCATTTAAGGAGCCTTTGAGAAACAGAACCTGTTCTTTTGTGGGTTGGTTGTTGAGGGGTTTTTTTGTGAGGCATTGTTTTTGCTTGTTTGGTTGGGTTTTTTTTAATCTAAAAAATAGAAAACTTTATTCATTAGAACTATTTCTAGTAATATGTTATCTTAAAATTACAATCATCCGGTCTAGTTGACATCCATAGTAAGTACTTTGCAGGTAACACATCTTAAAGTTAAAAATTGTCCTTTCTTTATATCAGTGTAGCATATGTGCAAGCACACATAAACACAGACATGTATAATTTCATATAGCTCTGGATTCACAACTTCTTAAAAAATACTTGAATATCCCCATCAATTACTTAAAAAAATGCACGCTTTGCTCTCTTACAAGCTCACAGCCAAGCACTGAGATTTTTTATTTCTGTTTGTGGTTGGGTTAAGGCTTTCCAAAAGAAGGGACCAAATGTACTGATAAAACATGAAATGAGGTATCAGGTAGATTCGTAAACTCTCCTGCCTGCACTTTGCTAGTGCCTTTCAATCATGATAGGGAACCAACCTTGTCACATTCCTGGAATCCTTGCTGGAACAGAGGCTGCCATAATCATGTCAAATTGTGGTGAGAAGTGGGAAAAAAAGGAGATGATGATTACATTTTGCTCTAGTCTAGTTTAAGATAGAAGCCTCTTTGTTGGAGAAAAGAGAAAGGTCAGGTCACATTGACCCATCATCACATTTTCCTTACTGCTGTTGGTTTCCAGTGACCACCAAATGATAGTGGAATCTCCAGACCTTGTTTGCTGTAGTTAAACCAGGTGATCAGTAGATCTGTCAGTGAAATGTTCTAAGACATATTTATGTTCTCAGTGCTGGTCCCTGTACAATAATGTGATCATACTATAAATCGGGGCAGGATGAAGTGTGACTTCATATGTTAAAAAGTTACCTATATAAATTAAATACTTACCTTAAAGGAATATCTTTTATGAACACCATTTGCCAGGCCTGTGTAAGATAGTAGGAAAGTTATTGCAGCATTGTATCAAAAGCATGGCTTGCTTGGTGTTGTGGGATATCAAAAAATCTTGTACTTGGGATGCTGAAAGCACTTTGGAAGAGAAGTTGCATGAGCCATCCACAACCTTTCCATATCCACGTATGACACTGGCATTTCCATATAACAGGCATGCTTTAACCAGGTCACCTCATTCAAATTTTATAAAACTGTCTGTCAGAACAGATGGTGTCACTTAAGGATAAAAAGCTTAGCCATAGATGTGAAGAAAAGCTGCCTCTTCAAGTCAGGTCTGCTAGCACGTCTTAGTCTTTATCACCCCTGTCTTCTCTCCCTGCCGACCCAGGACTTTTCACAGGTTTGTGATTGGTGTTTTCAGAGGTCTTTACATTTTTGGGTGGGTTTGATTTGTTGCTACAGCTCTGGACAGGTGGCAGCATATCTGTCTATCTCAGTTTGCCCATCTGTGAAAGGGTGTTTTCCTGGGCCAGAGAAATTAAGATGCACAAAACAAGTTTGTAAAGAAGTTTCTAGTATATGCTCAAGGGGCTAAATAGTTCAGAGAAGAGGCTGGGTGGTGGGTAATGTAAATTACTGCCTTTTCTCCCCCTCTCTTCTGGCAAGCATCACCATGTTCTCTGCTATCTGCCATTCCTCATGGAAGATGACTTCTGATAAGCACCAACCATTGCTGTATGTTTCTGTATTGTTCATATTAAATTGTTCTTGGTGTTTCTTTTAAGCCTAGGATTTTGGCATTGCTTTTTTGCCTGCCTTCTGGTAGGCAACATACATGTGTTTTTAAAGTCTATTATTGTCTGTTGTCTTCTGCTGTGGCTGAGAGAATGTTACAGGTTTTGAATGATTTGTTATATTCATAAGTTTTCTCACTCTTTTGGGTGGCCCAGAATTAATAGGAGGAAATGCTGGGTATTCGGGGATACTGTCCCTCTTTGGGTTAGCCGTTAATGCAGATTACTAATGCATTAAGGGAGCTTTTCCAGTAAAGTCTGTTAAAAATTCTATGTCTAGTCAAAATCATGGATTCTTGAGGTCAGTTCAGGGTGGTTATTGAGGGCACAAATGCCTTAGTAACACTACTATGTCACATTTGTTGAAATATTCTTTGCTATGCTGAAAAATGATGCTGTGCTTTAACTTGTTGAAGTTGTCTCCTCCCTGGATTTCTCATTTTTATGCTTGTGGCTGTATAAAAATAAACAGGATGATAATCTCTTGGATGTCACATGGCAGCACAGTAGCTGTGTTGCAAGTGTCTGAGTAAGTAATGAATTAACTCAGTCCAGGATAACCTTTGACTACTGTAGATGGCAAATATTTTTCAGGACTTAACAGCCACTTAACATGAGGTGAAGCCAAAACAAATTGGTGGAGTTTTAATGAAAAAATCTCCAGATTCTCATGTCCAGACTATACAATGAGATAGCACAGAAAGATGTGAGGCATCCTTATCACGGATGAGTTTTCTCCAACTTAGGATGTCTTCCCTCTTGTCTTTATCTGGTTTAGAAATACTTTATCTGACTCCTCGCATGTCCTTTATGGACTCTAGGACTGTACGTGGGAGGGAGGGGGGGCTTGAAAAAAATGGAAACCCTCAGGTTTCTATTTTAAGTTTGAAGGTGATTGTGGAGAAGTGGCAACTTCCTTTTAAATATGTTCCATGTAATGTATTCTGTCTTCAGTAATTCATAGGCATTGCAACATTGTTAGTCTTGATAACCCCACAGAGCTATGACAGCGTAATTTTCAGTGTAGGTATCAACACTGATGAGTTTCAAATGAAATGGTAAATTCTGTTTTCACACTGTACTAATTGCAGTGGAGGTTGGAGGTCAGTCCAAGCTTACATCATACCTGACACTGGAAAGAAAAGGGCAGTACAGAATTTTTATTATGAAAAATAAGGAAAAAGGAATGCAACAACGTAACCTTGTCATTTCTTGGGTCTGGCCTGATTACGGGATAGGGGAGCCCTCAAGACACTCACTCACTGAGCAAAGCTAAGCTGTTTTTGGACAGAGGGTGAACAGAAAAATACAAATGGATTCATGTAAGGTTACTTTTCAATGGGTATCCGATCCCACAAGACTGCTGTGAGACCACTGACTCCTTTCTTAGAATTCCTTTTTTTTGCTTTTTGTTTTAATGTTAGTGATTCATCAGACAGGTAAGTGCAGTTAGACATTTGCTCCTGTAATGGGACCTACAGCCTGACATTCCCATCCTGTGTAGGGAATATTTTGGGCCTCAGACAAGGTTTCACTAAAATCTGCCCACAGAGTGAAGAACTGCCAGTTCTCTGGCAGGCAGTGGGAGAAATCTGAAGAAAGTCTATATTAAAAGCTCAGTCTTCCCAGGTTTTAGCCATGCCAATTATGCAGACCAGCTATGGGATTCACAAGCTGCTTTTAATGGTTGGAATCCAACCTCATGGGTTTTTTTAAATAAGGAGGCAGGGATCTGTCATTTACACACAGGTGCTGGAGACACTGCTGTGACTGGCTGCTGTTTTAACTCAGTGCTTACAATCCTGATCAGATGCAGGGGGAGCAGATTGGCCTTGGTTCTTTTCCTGCCTTTCCCCATCTATATAGACTGCTGTAGCCAGTGGGCTATTGAGCTGGTTGAACCCATCCTGTGTCTGGAGAGGGAGGTAAGGCCAAGTTTTTGATGCAGAGACAGACCATAAAAGAGAGCAGTTGATGCTGTAAGTGAGCAAGTAGGACATCCCCTGAGCTGGGAAATCATAGTTCCAACCTACAAGGGCTAATTTTAATCTATTTCCTGTTGGAAGTAAAGATTCTGGTAGGTACTAAGGTAGAGTTTAATATCTGATTAGCAACTAAAAGAAATAAATACTCTTTAGAATTACACTTGATAGGAAAAAAAAGCTTTTGTATCGAGCACTAGAAAAATACTTGATAGAAGAAATAAGAATTTGCAATCTATTTCCCAGTCAGGGGTGCAAGCAAAGAACATTTGTGTTTTTCCTGTGGTATTTTCAGAATCTTTATTGCAGTTGGTTTTTTGTATTTTTGTGTTTTAAATATAAGGCACCAGTTGGAAACACATGCCAAGC
Organism: Pithys albifrons albifrons; assembly: GCF_047495875.1. Lineage (NCBI taxonomy): Eukaryota > Metazoa > Chordata > Aves > Passeriformes > Thamnophilidae > Pithys > Pithys albifrons. The sequence goes on along the minus strand of NC_092459.1, from coordinate 49,289,570 downwards.
TGTCAGTTTTTTATTTCATTTGTAGGTAGTGGACACCATCTTCTACACTTTCTTGCCTCAAGAGGTACCTTCTTCAGTTCCCTTGGTCAGACGTGCAGTTACAGTGCTGCCCCTGTTCCTGTCAGAGTCAGAGACTTGCTGTCAACTGCGATGGGACAGGCAGGCCCTTAGTGCCATAAGCAGTTAATATTTAACCTTCTCGTGAACTCTGGCTTGATTTTACAGCTCCAGCCCACTGGGACTGCCTGCTCAGGAAACTTTAGTACCAAAATGCTATTGAAAGTCTCTATTGACCAGAGGGTCAAACTCTGCTTTCATACCATCTGTAGAGATGTCGGAGAGAGATCTAGAGCTAAAGCAGCTCTTCCAAGAGTGGAAATGTCCCAGACTGGTGCATACACTAACCCTCACTGTGAAACAAAGGTTTTTAAACACGAGATGTTTTATAAGGCTGCCTTGCATAGGGTTTTGATAGAACAGGCTGATGTAGACAAGCTGGAATTTGATGTATCAGTATGTAAGAAGCCACTCAGACGATGAGTATGGGGATGAGCACTAGCACTTCTAAGATTCAGGCAGTCCCCTTTCCTTCCTGTAACAGGATTTTGTATCTCTACCAGTTAGGATAGAGAGGCTACATGGGTAGAAGTTCCCTTGCATATCTGCTGCTAGGGTCACTAAAAATTTCCCAGGTCAAGGCAAAGCAGCCTGAGGCTTTTGAGGTTAACCACCCTCATCAGTCACTCAGATATGAACCAAGAAGCACCATGGCAGTGACCAGGAGCTGTGCATTATTACAGAGCTGCTGTGTTGCCTCCATCCCTACTGGCACCAAGCCACTGTGAAGGGAGGCTGGAGATGTTAACAGTGTTTTTTTTCTGAGGCAGGGGAGGTGGGAATGAAGGCAAGGTGGAAATTGAGAGCCAGCTTTTCATTAGGCTAAACCAGCTGTATTAAGATGTGTTTGAATGACAGCAGAAATGGGCATATGCTGCCAAGAACCCTTTGACACTTGCAGCATGCTGCAGATGCACCAAGCATGTGGCAGAACCATGCAACAAGTTCATTATAATACAAGCTAAGTGTCATTTGCTGCCCACTCCCTTGTATTGCTGTGTTATTAGCTGCCTCATTAGGTGGGGAGCAGGCTTGATTACTCACTTGTTTGTCCAGGGACAAGTCAGGCTAATTAGTTGTGTGGGCGGAGGATTGGTTTCAGGCTCATCAGGAGGGCATCCTCATCCTTTCCTCAATTATATGCATCCACCAGTGGGGTTGGGCACAGATGTTTGTTTGTGGCTTCTTCTTTAGAGCTTATGGACAGAAAAGCTGGGCTAAATGGGGCACCAGAGAACCTTTTTTAGCCTGTCACACTGAGACTGGGAATTGCAGCAGCACAACTGGCACTTTTGCAGGCCTTAAGGAACACTTCTTTCTCACCCTGCAGGATATGTGATGAGAGTGGGTGTGCAGTGATGATCGAGTCACCGAGTTAAGTGACAGGCCTGTGTGACTGATTTACAAATACCAGTGTTCTTTATTTACACAGACATGTAAACAACAGAAGGTAAACAACACCGCCCAGCTCAGTCTAACAAACAGGCTGCTGCTGTTTCACTTCAGGACCTGAGGTGTTTTAGACATTTCACAGAAACTGTAATGACAGGAAACACAGGAAGGCTACGAGGTTACCTTGACTCTTTCTTCTTTGCACAGGAGTCGCATGCACGGTGCAGCATGTGGGGGAATGGCACCACTCGAGGCCACAAACATGCTTATGCAAAGAACCCGCTCAGAGCTTGCCTTAAGTTCGGGTATGGCTGGAGTTAGCAATATTCGTGAGTAGTATCACTGCCACCAGTCTGTCCTCTGACAGCACTTTCCACCTAGGGATGCGAAAGCACTTTGCAAACAGACTGATTCATCTTCGTTGCATCCCTTGCAAATTATCCCATTTACACACAAGGAAATGAAGGGCCTTCAAAGAGGGACTTTCTCAGAGCTCAGGTTTTACTGGTCTCGTCTCCCAACCCTGTGCTTTAAATATAGCACCATTCTATCTTCACAGAAGTGTATCGCTTCTTGACATTTTAGGACAAGCTTTTGAATGCAGAAAAATGCCCCAAGCACTGGAGGTAGAAAGGCAGCGGATGGTCCCAGTTGCTCCCAGAAGCTGTTTTGCTCTAACGCTGAAAGGAGTCAGCTACTGTGCAGTACATTGCACCCACCCCCACGCTTTTTCAAGTTTGTCCAAAAACAGAACTTAGGGGTATATTAGCTGCAAAAGAAAAACTATTTGCAAACAATGGTGCTGATCTGCTGTCTTGCAAATTTAGCTGCAACAGTAAGCCATACACACACTGTGTTTTACTTAGTTGAAATATTTCAAACAGAAATGTTACATTAGATTTGTAAGACAGAAAAATACCTAGTGGAGCAATAAAGAGTTCAGGAAGTTTGCTGCTTTGTGCCAAGGAAAAAATTTCCTTATAGTTTAGCAGCAAAAAGATCAGCTAGGGCTTGAATGGGATTTAATTCTTAGCTGTAAATTCACATTTTGGTTCCATGCACACTTCCTAAATTAAAAAAAATGAAACCAGATTAACTGGTGTTGGATGTGTTGTTTGGTTTTTTGGTTGCTTTTTCTTTTTTCTGTTTTAGAGTGATCACCATGGCTTGAATCCAAAACCAGTTTCAGCCTTTCTACCTATTTCTAACACGAATTGCACGTTAGACAGGCTCAGCTCCTATGCTAGATCAAATTCAAGCATGTGAGAATTGCTGCTAAAAAAGGAGCTGGGACGTTGAGTTTGAGCACAATATTTAGATGCTCAGCTGCCTTCTCTTGTGCACATTATACTTCAAGTAGTTTCACTTCTTACCCTCCCAGTAAGAACTACAGTGATGCCCTATCTTCAGCTTTCATAGGAAAGGAGATGAATCACCACAACCATAAGATACACCATTTGCAGCTGCCAGTACAGCAGCAGGTAAAATAAAAACAGAAAAGGAGGCCTTTTTTACCTTAAACAGGCATTTCTGCAATACTTTCAAACCCCCAGATGAAAAGGAAACTTAAGAAATTCTCCTTAAATAAAAGCTATGTACAAATTGCACATATTGCAAATGGAGCACTGAGATCAGTTACAGAAAATAAGATATACAGTCTTCACTGATAACATCTCTCTTGCTATAAACAGTGATAAACAGCATATGCTTTCTTCAGATGTCAGAACCCAGCAAGACAGCAATATTATGTACACAGGGCTTGTTTGCCTTCTGCCTCCCACAGCAGAGTCCCTCCAAACTCTGTTTTCACTTCAGAAAGCTGTGCAGGGATGTTCCTGCACACCACGCCTCTCCTGCTCGGCAAATCACAAGAGTGCTGTCATTGCTGTCTGGCTTATGGGTTTTAGGCAGTCTCTGGGTGTTGAGTAACCCTCGCTCCCGAGGGCATTTTGCTGAGGTTTCTGGTAGTCTGTGCTGTAGCTCACGGAGGTCAGAACACCATTAACTTTGGGTTTGTCATAGTTTATGACACTCTGGGGTGTCTGATAGTCTCCATTCCTGGTGTCGGTCTTACATGAACTGGAGAAGCTGCTGGCAGTAAGGGAGTGTATCTGAGATGAGATGACAGGAATGTTGTAGCCATTTTCAGAAGAGAAATTATTTTCTCTTGTTATGTGCCGCTCTATGATGGGGGTGGCGTATTCAGGCTCTTGGCTGGTCAGGGGCAGAGCATATTCATGCCGGTTGGCTCTGTGTGGGCAGTGATAGTGGTTTTCAAACTCAGAACTGCCCCTTCTTCCCTCATCTTTGGTGTCCATGGGTCGAAAAGTAGATCCTTTACGTGTTACTGTCCCAGTCCCGATCATGAGAGGCTGCTGATAATCTAAAAGGAAGCATGAACTGCTCAATGAGGCACAGAATGGTTATTTTATGTACATAATACTTATGCATAGATATGTATTTTATGTTGAAAAACTACTTTGTTATTGTATCAAATGTGTGGTTATTGGGGATGTGAGGAAACCTTTCGTCAACACTGATCCTGTAACCTCCTTCAGAGAAAGCACTGCAGAATATGGCAGAAGCTCTTTCACAGAGGAGCTCCAATCTGCCACCCCTTTTCCTATTCCCTCCCTCCCTTTCCCTACTTCTGCACCCAAATAAATTAACATTTCTGGAGTATAATTAAAAGCCCTTAAAAAAAGAGTGAAGGCAACAAAATATTAGCACTAGACTGGACAAAGGACACTGCATGAAGATTTCAAGTGAGAAGTTTTGCAAAACAAGTGTTCCACTTTTGGAATAATTAAAATACCCAGAGGATTCTTAATGAGTCGGCTTTATTTAAAAGGCATCTCACAATAGCTGACTGACAAGAAGGATGAAGTTAGGCAAAACGGCAGCCAAGAGAGTCAATGGGAGTGTGAAACGCGCGAAGCCAGCTCAGCAAGGCTGCAGGCATGCCAGGGAGTATGAGTGTGGGAGGAGGAGTGGGAACTGGTGCTGCTGGAGGAATTGGGCAGCCACCCCGGTCAAGGGGGATGACAGGGCTACAGCTGGTGACAGGCAAATGGCCTGAGCAGGAGCAAGGAGTGAGATGGAGGAAATACAGCCACAAGAAGTGCATGTTTGCACTTCTAGTCAAGGCAGATGCCAGGCTGCCATGTAAGAAAGAAATCTGAACTAAAAGGTTTTTTAAAAATCCAGTAATACTATTATGAGAAAATTCAATGTTTTAACTTTCTCGCTTTGGTGCTGGTGATCATCTCTTATGGATACATACGGTGGCCTGAACGGTTCTAGTAAATGACACTGCTAAAGCATGGTGTTTTCATGCAGGCGTGAAGAAGTTAGCTCAGTTTCTGTTCTGGCATCATGGTTCATCTGACATGAGTGTCGAATTCGAGCCCATATGTCCTGTGAATCTTTTTGGCAGTTTCTGGCTATATCCCAGACTTCAGCATGTAGGGTGAAGGTGTTATATTTCACTAAGTAAGTGGTGCAGCTCTCCTCCACATCGCTGCTACCATCCCCAGCAATCTCTTGCTCAGGATGCAGCATCTCAGCTTGCTCCTGGCTGCCTTTGGGAACTGGCAGGCAGACAGGCATTTGAAGTGAGGGAATTCCATGTAGCGTGATAACCTATATGCAAATTGTGTGCTCTCTGCAATTAAATTATTAAATGGCACATTTCTGAGTTGTATTCACATTTTTTATTTCATGTTTCTTATTTTTCAGGAGACTGTAGGTGAAATGCTAAGGCTGGGAAGGTGCCTGGGCCAGGCTGAGTTCAGACTTCCCACAAACACAGCAGGAGAGGAGGATGGAGAGAGCAGGCTAACCAAACATGGCCAAGGGAGCAAAATAACCATCATTTGTGAGCAATCTTTATTCATTAACTTTCCTTCATGACAGAAAACTGTTTCATAGATATCAGCATATTTATATTGGAAGTTTCTATAAAGGATTGAAACTGTCTTTGAAAGATACCAAGGGTAGCACCATATGGAATGACAGTAACCATCCATTTGTTTTTTAAATGCATTTCTCTGCCAAACACATTGAAGACATTCTAAGGAATTTCTAAGGTCTGGAGGCTGGGAACAGCAAACTAATCTTTCTGCAAGATTGATCACTGATCCCATGAATTGGCTGGTCTCACTAGCCTTACTAGACAGACTAGACTAGGCAGGGATAAGATGTGCTAAGAGGATGAATTAAAAAATCATCCCTTTGGGATGCAAATAGTACTGATGTGGGGATTTGCTCTATCCAAACAGTGACCCAGAGACAAGGTAGCATAGGACATAAGCACTGCGATTGGTTTTTTTCTTCTTTCCAGTCTACCCTCTTCCACTTCAGGGGGCCTCACCTTCCAGATAGCTCAGTCACCAGGAAAGCTGCATGGGGATCTCAGCACAACTTCCTGCTGGGCAAGATATCCCACCACAAACGCACTAAGTAATTTTATTATTTGCTCAGCAGTAAGAGGCATTATATTTTGTTCCATTTCCAGAGGTATTTGTGTTTAAATAGAAACACAAAAATTAGTCAGCAAACAATGCTATTCTTGCACTCCGTCCATGCTTGAGTGCCTTCAACCATTTCAGAGTCAGGAAATTCCAAAACAGTGGTCTTTCCCTCCCTAATATATTTAGCTGCTTCACTATATGTCTGAGATGAACATGTATAAATCTATTCCTGGGCTTGTGTAAGAGCTGGACCTGGAAGCATTGCTGGGCCATCCCACTCCTTGCTACCTACTCTACATGCAGAGCAAAAGGAATGCATCTGAGAGGAAGCCACTGTTACCTGCCATGTCACTGGTGACCAGATCCAATTTTTGTGGTGTGTCCTTCTCATTGTTATAGCTGATGGTAAATTCAGTTGACTGATGTCTGGTGAAGGGCTGCTTGATTTGTTTCCAACAGCCTAGGATAAAGAAATAAAAATAGCAGCAAGTTAAATGCTTAGAATTAGAAGCCTTACAAGAAAGTTGAATTTTTGATGTTCTCATTGCTGTTTATATAGGCTTACTTTTATAGTTAAAAAGTAAGCCTAAATGGGCTGTTTGTGAAAAGAGCCCTCTAACTATGGAGGGTGAAGAAAAAAGTGAATCATCAACTGGGATTTCCAAATGAAAACGAAACTTTACATAGTATTTTTTGTCAAGAAGGCTCAAACTCTAGGTGCCTGCACTGATGTCTTAATGAAGTACATTGATAAAATACTGGCTTTAAATAAGTTACATGTTTTGATATTGATTATGTGGCAAAAATAGTGCATAAATTTTTTTTTAGTAGATTAGTGTGGCTTCAATTTTGTTGATATCTGAGCATCTGCAGTCATCAATTAATTTGTTTTCACAACATCCTTGTGAGAAAGAAAAGAAAAAATACAATGCCAGGCACTTGCCTGGAGCCTGTGACAAGAGGTCTGTGGAGAGATGAGTCTGACTCCCAGCTTTCTAAGTCCCAAGCTCGGTTCATAAGGGCTTAGGAGCTTGATTTATGAAGCATGCATACAACAAATGAATTGACTGGTTAAGAGGCTATCTTTAATTTCTTGGGATTTGTCCTCATTAGTAAGTGAGAAAGGATTATGATGTGACCTTGAAAAATCATATTAGCAAATATGATGTTAAGTACAAATTAATTTTCTAATGAGGACAAGCTGCAGTGGGGAACAACATTCCTTTCACTGACGTCAGCACCTGCTGAGGGGTGAAATTTCAGAGCTGAGCTATTGCAAGACACTTGTCAAGAGACATGAACTGCTTAGTGGTTTCTTTTTTATTAAAAGCTGAGGTTCAGAAGAATATTCCTCTACAGAGTTGAAAAACAGCTAAACCCCAACTGCCAAGCTGATGGGAGACCCCACACTAGAAAGCATTATTGAGCAAGACAAAGAAAATATTTCATGGGGGTTTTGCAGGCATCTCCTAAAGCAGTGTGCTCAAGCCAATCCTTCATTCCAATTTTACACATGAAGTACAGTTCAGTATTCTTAAGCTTTATAAATACAGTCCCAACCAGGGAGGGCAATGAGATAAAAATATTAAAGCCATAAAAAATTATTATTCCTTGCTCTCTTGGAGAAAGACAATCACCTCTGCTGCGGGGAAAAGAAAAGCAAAGCAGCAATTTTCTGCAAAACAGGTATTTTGGAGGAGGAAAGGAAAAGGAGGACACCTGGGAGCACTCTTACATGCTAATTTATGCACTCTGTATAATAGATCTTTTGTTAATTGCCGTCTGTCATAGAAACCAAATTATATTGTTTCTCAGGGCACCGTGCTGGGATGACACAAGTGGGACTACCATTTGCCATTTCCCTTGTATAAAGAGGTGAATTTGAATGAGGAAATGTGGATGCTATTTTGCAAGCATTAAATGCTTAGTTGCATAAACCCCTTCCCATTGGCCCAATGGACAGGACGAAGTGCATGATTCTCCACTAACCTGATTTCTGAGTACTGGATAATCCATAGGAAAGTCCTTTGGCTTCTCGCCTGTGAGGAGAGAAAGGGATTTATAAATGTTTGTACCCACAACATTTCAGCCTCATGCCTTAGCTCCGGCAGAGCCTTTGTTTTTGGTGGCTGAGGACAAGGCTTCACTTCAAGTTCCTGGAGGCTGGTGTTTACTAGAATGTCAGGCATGCAAACCAACATTTTTACATTTTCTTTTTCCCATCTATGTGTAAGTTGTGAGTGCTGGCGTTCAAATTTCTGGAACTGGCACTTATCAATTTGATGTGTCCATGTCTGTATGTGTCACTCTGGGCTATGTTTGGGTCTGCTCTTCTGAATCCTTTGGCTAGTTTGTAGATTTACTGGGAATCCTGGGCAGAGCTGGGTACTGCTAGTGATGAAGCAGCATCACTAGAGCATTGCTTATACTTGCAAATCCCCATCTGCTGACAGAAGCATTCCTTGACTCTACACACAAGTGCAGGTTCATACAAATGGGCATCTAGCAAGAGGCACAGTGAGCAGTGCTTCTTCCAATCCCCTGACTTGGGAGACGAAGTGGTTTAGTTTTAGCTGCTTTTCCCATTGTATCTGTGCGACTCCTTATAGATGGGCTCTGCTTTCAGCCTGCTAGGTTAAGTGCTCTAACTTAAGGGGCTGGGAAGCAGAAACACAACAGGAGGGAAATAAAAGAAAATAATCCAGATAGCTCAAATCTTCCCTTTGCTGAATTTTCACTTGGTTTTGGTGTTGAAAATATTCTGTCTTTGATTGCTTTACACCTTAGTATTTGTGGGTAGGCTGAAGAGCTGGTTACATTCGACTGTAAATTGGAGTGCACAATTCTGACCTGCTTTACCTTCTTTCTTCTATGGGACTATGGGAGGTGTACAATAAGAAATACAATTTACATAGATACAACATGAGTTCTACTTAAAAGGAAGACTGACAAACAGGACAATTCCAAGGTCCCTGGTAAAGAAGCTATGAAAAGAGGGCACAAAGTTGGACATGCTAGGTGGGTATCCACAAATGCCTGCCATGACAAGAGCCAGTATCTTACTTGCGTAGGGCTGCACAGATACAAATTCCAGAGAACACGAACAGACACAGCACGATGAGGATGGGGACAATTATAGCTGTAAGTTTTGAACCTGCATGAGAAAAAAAAGGGATAAAAGTTTAAAAGGCAAATTACTCTGAAGATAATAAATTTTACTACAGAGAATGCAGCAAAAGGTAGGTAATTTTGCAAGAATGCTCCTTGAAGAGAGCATAAAAACATACAACTATAAAACTAAAATACCACTCCTCAGCCATGCTTGTTTGCCGTGTACCTATGTGGAACAATGTTGAGATGAAAGACCTGAGCATTCTTTCTCAAGGGTGACACTTGACTTGGCATCCTTATAAAGTGCAGTTCTTTCTTATTACACACTAGATGACCTTTAAAAAGCCACTTACACACACTTTGTTTGCAGTTGCTTATAAATCTGCCAAAGGAGGCTGCAATTTTTCATGCTGAGTACCTGGCTCATGCAGAACAGGCTGAAACATTTCAGTCAAAATAGTTCAAAGATCTCCATGAGTGGATCTAGGGGAAAACCAATTTAGTCCCTGTTAAATTCTAACACAACATGCTTTAGCACAGGGACTTGAAAATTAGCAGTGGAGTGGCTCTTGTGTCAGGAGTGTGCCATTCCATTCTCTGTTTCTACAGAGACTTGGCAGCTGAGAGAATAAGGTTGTACAAGTGTCCACAGGGTATTTACAATTCAGCAGATGAAGTCTCAGTAGGTTTAATTTTCAGTGAACATGTGTATGGTTTATTCATACTGCTGCACAGATGAACTGAGCTTGCTTGCTCTTGGCAAGAGTTTCAGAGTACTTTTTGTTACAGTGATTGCTTCTTACAACCAGTTTTTTCACAGAGGCATTCCTACAACTATCAGCTATCTAATGAGTAGCAGCATTTAGTACAGTGGGTCTGGTAATTCCTGGCTGGCTATAGGTCCACCAAACAGTCAGTATAAGCACCATATTCTGTTTGTTTGCTTTTTAAGGACTAAGAAGTTAGCTCCCCAACAATGAAGGATGAAGACTGCGAATTTAGGGAGAAGTATGCAAATTAAATTAAGGTTGTCTGAGCCCCCATGAATACAAGCATTATGGAAAAACATTTAATTACATAACTGTGCATTACTGTATGCTGCTTTGAGCTGGGGACCCTCAATGGGAGGGATCATGGTTGTGTAGAGAGAAGGTAACATTTCTGTGAGATCACTACCTCACATACTAAAATTATAAAAGATAGGAAATGAATGAAGAAGATCTCTTCCAAAAACTGCTGCTGAATGCTCACTGTAGTCCCTTGAGCAACCCACTGAGCATGGCTAATAAACCAACATGACAGGGAAACCAAAGCCTGATGTTTAACACATCAAGGAAAATTAAGGCCTTCAATCTCTTTCTGTGCCTTAAGACAAAAAGAACCTATGCTCCCCCCTCTTCTCGCTGTTGTTAATCTTTAATAAAGTCTGAAGGGAAAATGAAAGTTTTGGTTTGTGAGAAAGTTTCAAGTTCCCTCAGGCTGGGCTGAAGGCATGATGCATCCTAGAGAAAACACAGTACAACGAAGTGTTACCCAAGTTAGTTTCTTCTGATGGGATGGGCTCTGTAACAGTCCTGTCTTCTTTTCCAAGGGAGGTTTCTGTGCTCTGACTGGGTTTCTGCCACATTGAATGCGTAAATGAACTATTAGCTGCAAAAGAGAAGAGGGCATCAGTGGCACTGGGGTAACACAGTGGTTTTAGAGGCACTGGGGAGCACTGCTTACCCCATACCTGGCATTATTCGACACCCCATCAGCTCAAGCTTCAGTGCTATTCTTTGGTTCCAGGTTTGAGGGATAATTCGCACATAACGGGCCACTATTGGAGGGATGAAATTATTGCGTACTATGTCACCAGAGTTGGAGTTGCCTTGGAATACCTGCAATGAAATGTGCACATATTGTTTGCTCTGTTCTAAAAGTCTCTTTCTTCAAAGTGATCCTGACACCCAACTTCAAAGATTTTCTTGGGAGCAGGAGATAAAGACGTAAAAAAGAAAAAAACTGAAGTGAACTATTCTAGACATTTTAGTAAAATGGTTGGTTTTCCATGTCAAACTTGAAAAGTAACTATTAACTATGCAGTTGTTATTGCACTTATACAGTATTTCCCAGCATCAGCTCAGCCCCTTGTGCGGAACAGCAGTTCTTGCAATATTAACTCTTGGAGATGCTTCAGCATGATGGAGGAAAACCTAAAAGCCTGATGAGATAGAGAGGTGAGCTCAGCATGTCTTAGATAAAATGCCAGGCCATATGGGGTTGTAATGGGACACAAAACTAATATCATATGTAATACTTTATTAAGATTATTTGAATATAACAAGTCATTGTGAAAAGCCACAAGCCTTAGGAGTTCAGCCACTACTAGGCTGATTTGTCACTTTTTGGGTCAACATCCCCTTAGTCTAACATTTTAAAAATATTAAACCAGTTAACATTGGGCAATGAAATTCCTTGCCATGCAAGCTAAGAAAATCAGAGCTACGAGGAAACCTCTCTACAGCTCTACCAAATTTTTAAAAACTGCCATCACACCTGAGGACCAGGTAGAGCCTTCTCCCAAGGCAAGCCAAGCTCTCTCAGAAATGATGAGCGAAGTTCTGATTTTGAACACTGTAGGGACAGGGAGTGAGATTTTGGGGTTTCCTTTGTTTGAAAGGAAACATGAGGTTTTCAGGGGAACATGTTATCAGACAAACTTATGCAGCACATCTTTTGTCTGCAGGAACTTCTTGCAGTTCTTTTATATGTTCATTGTTAAAGTCACACAGAGTCTGTGAAAGCTGTTGGGTATTTTAGTGTAAGAGCATATATTTTACATACATAGGCTGTGTCCACTTGTGTCGGAAGAGTCCCACCAGCAAGGTGTGAGGAGTGGTGCAGCCCCGGTGATGTAATTCAGCCTGTGCAGAAGCCACAAGCACAGCTGCACCAGCAGCCCTAGGCTTTACCTGAGTGGGTTGTTTCATTTGGCAGGGGGTGGTGGATGGACCATCTCGATGCATTTGAAGCTGAACCTCAGCTTTGCTGGTGCTGTACCAACCAATGCTTCTGCACTGGTACAGCATTCCTGCTGTGGGCAAATGCTGAGCTGAGCTGGACTCGCCAAAACCGCCTGTTGTACAGCTTTGTTACACCGTTTTTTTAAAAGAAGGGTACAGACATAGACTTGTCTCCCTGTGTGTGTTCCACAACTTCATCAGTCCCTGGGTAACTTCCTTGTTTTGACAAGCTCACTATCTACTCCATGGGTGTAAATTACACCAATGAAGACAACCCAAGTCTAGACAAGTTTGAAACTCCCAATCTTCCCTGCCAGTGAAAGCCTGCCCCTCAATGTCAAGGCAGCATACACATTATTCCTTTGTGTTTTCCTACCCCTCCCACTTTCCCTTACCTTTTCTTCATTGCTTAGAATCCCTTTGTAAGTTCTCCATTTTGAGTTGTTATTTTTATAGTTCATTGTAAATGTCTTCACATAGAAGTTGAAATTCATCATCGTGGATCCAGAACCAGTGGTCTTAATCCCTTTTAACAAAATGCAAAAAACGTTTTCCTTTACTAGTTGTCTGTTGTAAAGGAAGATTTTCAATTGCAAACACAGAAGCCAAAACAATCGGGAAAAATTTGCCTTCAAGATCTTAATTTATTTTTTAAACTGTGTTGAAATTGAGTTTAAAGTTGGGTGAAGAATGGAAATCAGTTTTAAATTGTGAATTTAGAGCAATGGATATTTTTAACAGAGCACAAAAGGCTAAGAGAGCTTGGCCTGTTGAGCTTGGAGAAGAGATGACAGAGGAAACCTCATCGATGTATTTTAGTACCTGAAGGGTGTCAAGAGGACAGATCCAGGCTCTGCTCAATGCTGTTCAGCAACAGGGTAAGAGGCAATGGGCATAAACTGATGCACAGAAAATTCCACCTGAATATGAGGAAGAACTTCTTTACTGTGCAGGTGAATGAGCACTGGAAGAGATTGCCCAGAGAGGCTGTGGAGTCTCCCTCACAGGAGATATTCAAGAACTGTCTGGACACAATCCTGTGCCATGTGCTCTAGGATAACCCTCTTTGAGCAAGGAGGTTGGACCAGATGACCTTCTGTGGTCTCTTCCAACTTTATTCATTCTGTGGTTCCGACTCCAAAATGATAATTGCTTTTTGATATTATGGTCCATATCAAGCCATCTTTACATCTTTAGCAGCAACTGTAATTTGCCTTTTTACATCTAAATCAGGAGACGGAAACAAGAATTTCTTTCACTTGGACCATTGTTTTAAAGGCTAAGACTTTGATGTTTCTTATTGATTCCAGAACTGCATCATTAGCAGATCCTAAGCAATCACTTATCATCCATCCAATACCTACCAGTTCCCCTGTGTAAGTATTTTGTTCTGTCAGAGTGTTTACAGATCAGACACACACAACAATTGAGTTTAATCCTATATGCCCATATGAAGACAAGTGTTGTAAATAGCCATGCCTTTTTAAGTAGGAAAATAATATTCCTGAATGTAGAACATTTCATTACATTTAACAAAAGAAACTTTGCATTATTGCAGTATTAAGTTTTCAGGTGCATTAGTTTTGTTCTCTAGCTGAAACATCTGTTTCTAATAACCAGATAGTCACGTACCTGTTATTCTCTTCTTCTCTCCCAAGTCTATCTCCAACCATTCACGATTGCTGCTGTGATTAGAGGCCCAAGCCAATCCCAGGACTTGAAACCAAGCCTTGTCAGGAGACCACTGGAATAGCTGCCCAAACTCGTTGGTCTCCTCCCAGTAGGAAGATGCAGTAACCTGGCTCTTGGAGAGGAATCCCTCTTCCAGACTGAGAGATTTGTTGCAGCCTAGGAGTCCCCACACAGACAGGCAGAAGGAGTTACTTTGCATTTTCACAGGATATTTTTATATTAGGCTAGCAACATTTGAAGACCACCCACAACAGCAAAGTCAGACATTGCTGAATCTAGTGCTAGCCTGATGCTCTCCATTAGCTGTGGTGTTTACCAGTCAATTTGTAGTGGATGATCCAGTATCAGAGTGCTGCAGTCGCTCTCATTTACCAATCTAACTCCTACATGCATGACACCTTCTGACTACATCTGCTATTTTTGCAATTTTGTTTTTTTTAATCTTTGCACTTTTGTCTCATTCCTGTGAAGGCTTCTTTTATTTTTAAATTTTCCTTCTAAAACATAATATTTATATTTTGAGATTGGCATTAACTAATTCTGCTGTACAAAACATTTCACAGATGAAGGCACTGTACTGAAAGGAACACTTTACTGTAAATATTTCATGATTCTCACCGGCAATTAGGGCTAGGAAAGTTACTCACTAGAGAAGTTCCTTGATACTGCTGCCAAGATGTGATATCATGAAGATAATAGCTGCAGGTAAGTATTACAAACTCCACCAAAGAACCCACAAAATTTCTGCACATCAAGGTTCTTCACAGAAAACAGGCCAGTGGTTTCAATGAAGTTAAAAATAATTCCTTGGCAGATTGAAAGGCCTATACATGCTCTACAGTTTTCAGTGGAATAGTAAATGATTTTATCTCAAATGAGTAAAATATAATTCAAATTAACGAACACGAACTTTTCCCCCCTCTTTGCTGTGTTTTATGGAAATTAACAGCTTGACAGATTAAAAAAGGGGGTTGCATCTTAGAAAGTCATAAACAAAAACTCATTATGTATCAGAGCAATATAAATACATCTTCATTCTTCATATTATTTTTTCTCTTCTTGTATGATGAAGATGAGATTTATAAATGTCTGAAGAAAAACTGCTTTCAGTTTTCTGTGGCCAAAAGTACATAAAAATGGGATTATCTGATTGCCATTTTTCATATGCTGGCACCAGAAATGCAACAGCAGAATACTATTTCTGTTTCTTGTCTATGTGCGTATGACCGCACATATTCTGTGTTTTTTTTCTACCTCACTTCACATCTCTTCAATTTTTTTATTCACTTGCCAGTTTTAAAAAATTGCTGTCCTAAAATATCCCTCCTAGACACAGCCTGACATTCTTCTGATAGTTTTTCAACTTTTGCAGAAAATACTTAAATAAAGAGGTAACGTTAGAATAGCTAAAAATAAAGCAATTATTCTTACCATTCGAAGTAAATGTAAACCGTTTATCTGACAGGGAACCACTGCAAGAAAAGACAAAGGTAATTCAACCTTTCATGAGGTGGGACGTACAGTTTCAGAATCACTGTTTATCCGCTAAAATACCTCTGGCCAGACAACCCCTTTCTTTGCTGGCTGGTTACTGACCCCAGTAAGAGCATCTTACTGTGACTGAATTCGGATCATTTTTGTAATGGATGTGAGCATCTGTTATGCTCTAAAGTGACTCCCTGTTTCTCTTGCTGCATGTGAAAGAGTTACACTTGATGGCAACTACACCACACTAGCTCTGGCCATTCCTACTTGTGCTATAGATGTGTCATAGGATGTCACTGGATGAAAACTACTGGTCTTAATCTGGGTGGAAACGAGTTCTGTTATAACTGTGGCCAACATCTCCCATCAGGAATGGTTCTTTATGCTCCATTAACCACACTTATGGCTCCTTTTTTTTTCCTGCTTCTGACATGGACTGCTTTGCTTCGGGAGAAAAGCCGTTTCTTGGGCCACTCCACACAGCCCTGCACAATGCAAGACAAGATAAAATCACCACTGTAAGGGAAAGCTGAGTTTTCCTTGGCCTCCCAGGGAACTGCTTTCTGATTCCCAAGGAGATGCCCCTGAGGTTTCATTCCAGAAGCGATGACTCTGACTGGCTGCCTAATAAAAAGAAAAGCACGGGTTTTAACGTGAAATTAGTTTGGATTTCTTGAAAATCTGACCCTTCCACCGTCTGCACACATTAGCTGCACGCATCACTTGCCCCTTTTGAAAAGCCTTGGCCAGCATGACTAAGCCGTAAAACAACTTCTGCGCTAAGCACAAGACAACTCCCTTTCAGGCTGCCCTTTGGTGTTGACCAGGAAAATTTCCCCCTTAGGTACTGCCTGCAGGCTAACCACGGTGTGCACGTCTGTATGTTTCGAGAGCAATGCAAATACGGAATAGGAAAGTAGTCCCATGTCAAGGTCAATAAAAACACTGCCTCTTTCTGTCACTGTGGGAAAACTAATGACTACAGGCAAACGAAGCCCATCAGGGATGACGGGGAGCACTGGGCGGGAGCTGATTTATTTGGGCATGTAGGCGGCGTGTAACTAGAAGGGGAAACAGAAGCCTCCCTCCCACATCTTCCCCCTAGGCAGTCCTCAGGGGCGATCAGATGCACTCTGCTCACTTCAAACATGTTCCACATCACAGCCAAAATATTTTTCGCTTTCTTAGGGAATGCAAAGCAATCCATTTCAAGAGAAAAGGAGAAAATAACATCTACAGTAATCAGTAAACTTTATCCAAAACAGCAATCACAGTGCTCCTTGAATATGATAAAGCTTGGTAATAAAAATGTCACCCAGATCCCTTTCAAATAAGAACTGCAAATTTAGCAAATAAAGGGAGTATGTTAGCATTTCTAAGGTCTATAAAGCTATGAAATCAAGCTGAAATACTTCTGCTATAATTCACTGAAGAGGACAAAGTAATTCAGTAAGTGGTAATTCCTCAGTTTCCTAATGTGACAACTGGCATTTGTCACACAAATTCTGCTTTGTCCTTTAAGGGAGGGTATTGCCCCTGCTCCTCATTTTCCTGACAACCTTCAGGATTTTACCTTTCTAACAGCACTGGTGGCAGCACTACATGGAAGATCTGTGCTGGTAGCTCTGTAAATAAAGAATGCTACTTCCCATAAAAATAAAATAAATAAGTATAAAACACATTTTTTTTCCGAGTTAGTCTCAAGCAAGCTTTTCATAAGCAGCGCAAGTTAACCCTGAATCTCATCTTTCACTGTTCACAAACACACGGTTTCTTGCATTTTCAAAGACGAATTATTTCATGTGCACAGATGTACAGTCACAGGCCAGGCCACATTACAAACTTAAATTTAAACCTCCATGTGTTTGTACTGGGGTACCAGAACTGCCCAATAAATCCAGCCACTTGACCTTCATTAGAGCATTTGTGGGTGCAGGTCCACGCGCGTTATCATCATGAGAACTGAAAACCTCACAGATGCTGGAGCGTAACAAGCGCATTGAAATATGGAGTGGAGAGGCCAAGGTTAGCTCTTAGGGATGATGGACAAACGAGCTGTAACTCCATGTTAACAATGCGGATACTTAGCAGCTCGATGCACTCCAGCACCAGCTTTTGATGAGGTCAATTTCAGCTCAAGTCACTAAATAATTTAAATCTTTAGTACTGGAATACACTGTAAATGAGATTTTAAAAGCTTGAGTAAGCTTTTATTTAAGGGCATCTAAAAAGCTCTTAAAGCACTGCTGCTCAAGCACCAATTTTTTTCTTGCCAGCACTGGCTGCTCTGCAGGATTTCCTTTCAGTGTGTAGGTATCCCGAGGATAGGGAAGCCATGCAGCTTTGTAAATGCCTCTTACAAAAGCTTTTTTAAAGCATGAAATTCATGGCTTCATTTTCTTAGTAAACAGGCCCACTGTTTCTAGGAACATTTTTTCATGTTTTGAAATAAAAGGATTCCCCCGCATACTCTTGATTTCCCTCTTCTGGGATAATGGGCTCATGCCAGCAGTTCATCTGCCAAGGATTGATCCAGCTGCCAGGAGAGGCAGTAGCGTCCTGGGAAGAGCTGTTCTCACACTCCCATTTTTCTCAAAGTCCGTGCCATCTAGTTTGCAGGCATCCAACCCACTATGAGCCTGTTTACCTGTGGCTCCCTGTATAACCTGTAGAAAGTGACGGTTGTCTCCTCAGGGCAATTCAGTCTCTTTAAGAGACACGTGATGTTCAAGGAGTGCCTCTGTCTGCCCTGGTAGGCAGGAAAGCTACGGAGGCTATGCTCCTCCTCAGGCTGATTTGTTGGGGCCTCACATTAAATTGGCTAAATCCGAGCCCTGGAGGGTGGCTTGAGCCTGCAAGCACATGTTTCAGCTCTCCATCAAGTAAATGGGAGTTTTCCCACTTGATGTAACCGCGGCAAGTTTGCATCTTCGTGGGTACTTCTTTACTCATGTGAAATGGATGGGCTATTTTTGTGAATAGCAGCATCAAAAGGACATATGGCAGTTAAGTGGTGGGTTAATTATGCAAACTGTTTTCCTCAGCACGTGTACATTTGCATTCCTTGCCCATTAGCTCTTGTACTGCAAAATAAAAATACAAATGGGAATCACAACAGCCTTTCATTATAAAATTCATGCGCTACTGTCTGAGTTACTCTTCCTGGGGTTGTCAAGGATCACACACATACCGATGTATGTAAACAGTTCTGTAATGATAAGGTACAAAGTATTTAATTTATGGTTGCACTAAGCTGGGCTATATGATGGAAAGACCTTCTATTATTTGTTTTATGGAGGGCCTTGGTGCCTGAGCAAAGCTCTCAATCCTGCTTTGCTTGACACAAGTTTATATTAATTTTCTTTGGCAATCAACTTTCAAGAAAAATAGAAAATATTTAGACTTTAAAGTTCTTTGGCTATGATCTACATACTACCCAGGTTTGTACACTCCAGTTTCATCATATATAAAGCATTTCAATCTGTGCTGAAGTTTAAGCACAGCAACAGAGAAAATGAATGCCTTTTTTCATTAATGAAACCGTGATTGTAAATTGTCAGGAGGGTGCAAGAAATCATGGAGAAAGCAGGAAAATAGTATAAAAAAATACATATTCCCTTTGCTCTCATAGACTATGGGATGGAAATTTCCCTTTCTACATAAAAGAAATAAAAAAAGGCTCATGTAAAATCCAGATAACATTTGAAAATTAAAAACTATAAACCAACAGGAATGACAGAAGCAGTTGCTGGAAGGGCTTACTGTGCTGGATAGAGATTAGAGGATTTATTTCTACTTAAACAACAGTACAATTAAAAGTCAGAAGATAAGCAGTAAATACAACACCCTTGCTATAAATATTCCAAAAGAGTAAAAATCTCAACATGTCAAAAGCATAATGTTTAAGAAGTTGTTCATTAAATCCCCTATGTCTCAGTTTCACCTTTTATTTGTTCAGTCTTCCTAGCTTTTTTTAACTTCAACATGAATTTATCATGATTTATTAGCACATCGATTAAAGGTGTTCATTGCAGAACGTCCTATTCTCATGTATCTGCTAACAAGGTAATTTGCAAATATGCAAATATGTTTTGGAAAGAACAGAAGGAGAAAAAATACCTCCCTACATGGTATAGAGCCACTGAAAACTTGGAACATTTTCCTATCTCCAATGCCAACACCACTCTAATAAAGTCATAGAAATTAAGCCCAAAAGCCCCTAGACCCACACCTAACATTTTTTCCTCCCCAGAACAGTGTCCCCACCTGCTTCTGCTGATGTTAGCAGCAGTGTACTGTGCCCCAGGACTTGCCCCCAGTGTGACCCCCACCAGTGGAACTCACTCTTGTGACGGAATACCATTGGCGACAACGCCTTCATAGCGGCTGATGCCCTTCTGCTGGGTGACGCTGATCTGACCGCCCAGCTCATCTGTGATCACGCCTGCATGGATCGCAGATTTGCACAGCAGCGAGGTCTGAAAGGCAGAAGCCAAAACTCAGAAGATCAATCTGAGAAACTGAAAATGCTTTCCTCCCCTGCAAGCCACTAGTATACAGGTGTTACAGCTCATAAAATCCAGCAAAAGCTCAAGAAGAGTAAGAGGCAGGGAAGGAAGAACAGTAATCTTTGAAAAATGTATACATTTTAGTTGCTCCTCGGAAAAGCAAAGTCGAAGGCAAGGCAACTCTACCTTGGGAAGATAAATCAGTAATTCCCTTGTGTTGTTGCCGGAAGGCAGACCTATCTATTACTGCACCTTAGGATCTGAGTCATGGCATACACTAGGAGATTAGGCTATATGTTGGCTAGCTGCTGCCGGGTTTGAAGTACAGCCCATTTCCCAGTATCTCAGGTGGGATAGCGCTGAAAAATACAAGCAGGACAACTTCTGTGCCTACTGGATGGCGGCAGGTAGATTGGTCTGGTTCACACCAGCCCAGCTTAGGCGCTGCTACTGGACAAGCTGGGCTGCCGGATTGTTCCCTTCAGGGAGGGCTGGGGGCAGTGGGGGCATAAATTCAGAAGGTCTCCAGGGAAACCCTGTAGGTTCTTTCCATCAGAAAAGCTAAATCCTCCTTAGTGGTGGAGGGGAAATTTCTTTTGCAAATTCCTCAGTGCAGATAAGATCTGCATGAGGTCATGCCATGTGGTGCTTTTCTGTCCTAGTCATACAAACCAAGGGCAGAGTAACTCCAGCTAATGAGAATGTAATGCAGCATTTCTTTGTTTCTTCAGCTCTGCCACTTTCCAGGCTGGAGCTGCACACTTGAATAACTGGATGAACAGGTTAAACGTGAGCACTGACTTTTTGGAAACTCAGCAACTGTTATAGTTGTGATAGGGTGGGATTTCACTTCAGTGACATGATTAAGCTTACTCCTGTGAGATTTCACAGGCATGACAGGAGGACAGTACATGGTAAGGGGCACAAAGAAGGCAGAGCTTTGTGTGATATGAACTGTGAGTAAATGCAAGCACTCGGGCAACTTCTTTATTTTAAAGAACAAGCAGTTAAAACAACTGAAGAGGTTGGTAGTTATCAGTGGGATGTGATTAGACAGTGTGTAATGTTTAATTTATTTCTGAGCAGATCACTAGGACACTGCAGGCATAATCTTAAAGAAAACCCATGTGTTACTGAAGTGTATTTTTTCACACATAGACACCAAACAAGTAAAAGCTAAAGTCATAGAAATATTTCAAGAGATGAGCACTGCCTCAAGAGGGACAAATCCTATGCGAGGTTTTTTTCAGAAAGTCAGAACTCACAAGTCAGTAGGTGTATTTGACAATCAGTGGACTTTGTTCTCACACAATTGATTTGTCTGTTTGACAAGTGTCCCTGTGTGCTTATATACTGATAGCTTACTTATATACCAATAATAAAAGGTCCATCTAACACAGCTGGGAGGGATTACTGACAAAAGTCAAGCAGCAAAAGTCGAAACCAAGTTGTTCTATTCTCGTTTCTTTCATCTTTATGAATTTCCCCTAATTATTCTGTGTACTTACATCTCTGTATCCTTCTCCAATATTCCCAGAAATGTCACCTGCTATGTCTCTGCAGCCAGCAGGACAGTATCTGCTGTAGTGAGAGAAAAAAGGGTTGTTTAAGACATGAGTGGTAGTGATGATACACACAAAGAAACTCGTACAAAAGAAATGCTCTCAAATAAATATTTTAGCAGCAATTTCTGGCTGATGCTCTGTTAGTGAGTTTAGGAGGTAAATAAATGGGCTCTTGAGTTCATAGGTGGACTGGACACAGTAGCACACAAAGAACCAGAAAAGTAGTTTTGCAAGGGCATTTATTTCTGTTTAGTTTTCTTGTTCTAGAAATGTTACCATGAATTTTCAGCACGGCCCAGATAAGAAGCCTATACGCTCACCCAGACAGCAGCCAGAAGAGTACAATTTATTACCATTTCAAATCCTATCACAAGGTTCAAGGAACACAAAAAATTATAGCTTATCCTCAGATAATCTTGTATCAGCTGGGATGTGATCTGTTCTCAGAGGGAGCACTGGAATTTGAGGCTACTTTGAATTTCAAAGTGGAAACTCTTTTTACATATACCATGTATATGTATGCCATAATGAGTTTTGCTGAGAGCTCTTGCAACTCCATTCCATCATTTTTCTGGGCTGCAAACTTACACTCTGCACTACTGCTTCACACAACCAGGCCTTGGACCATTACAGCATTGGAGCTCAAAACAATTCACCTCTCCAGAAAACCAAGACTGTTTTCTAACATATTCTAATGATTGGACCAGATGACAGATATAGCAAAGCAAGCCAGAACGCAGAGAGCTGCAAACCCTGTTTACCTGAATTCAGCCTTTGTGTAGTGGTTTGCTCGTTCCAAACAGGTGATTAGATCTGTGAAAAGTTTACAAATGTCAATTCTCATTGTAGGATGTAGAAATACAGACAAATATTTGACTAAACATGAAATTACATTTAAAGACCTCTCTGTATAATATTTAAGCAATTTTATTAGACTGGAAGCAACAGCTATGGTTTTCCCTCATTCTTTTCAACTTTCTCTTATGTTTTACACCTTCACCAAAGTTGAACAGCTCCTCCCTCCCCCCTCCCCAACATTAAAAGTAGGAATAAAAACTTTAATCTCTCCTACCCCTTCACCCTATCACACTGTGGTGGATGATGGAGCCCAGAATACAGTGGAATTTCAAGAAGGTAATAATTTTCTGTTTCACTGGGTCTGTATTGCATATGGTCTAGACAGGATTTCAGCAGCTATTGTATCTAGTTAAGGTTACAACTATTTCTTCACATATGCTATTAAAATACCATGGTTCATGCCAACCTGAAAATATTTAAGAACAAACATTTGGGCTAAAGTCTGCATGTGTAGAGAAGATAAGGGAAATAGGGGGGACCGTGCCACCAATCCCCTACTACTTTTGGATTTCACTTTACCTGGATGATCACTACTGGCGTAGGACACCAAAAAGCCTCGTCCTGACACGTGAGATCCACTCTCAAAGTGAATAGTTGCCTCATTGCTATCCAGGATGATTTCTTTGGGAACAGGCATCACATTACCACAATACGGCCCTATGGCAGAACAAAGAAGATTTCAAACACTCAGATGACATAATTAGATTGGAATATTCTCATGATTAGCAAAGAGTTTCGTAATACACTCATTCTCTTTCAGTACCAATCCAAATGTTGACAAAAGGTTTTTGGCTTCAGTCCTTTGTGGGTATGATCTCCAAAGTTACCCTGACAAGGAGTGGCCAGGATCCAATTGTCTCTCCTTGGTAGAAATTCCAGTATCCACATCTCTCATCACTTACGCCTTGAGAGAATGATTAATGCCCTTTGGCCTTTGAAGTGCAGCATGCTTACAACCAGCAGTAATTCATTAGAGAAAATAACAGAACAGTCAAAAGCAATCCAAGGGATCTAGGCAGTGTCCCCTAGATAAATTCTCCAAATGCATACAGTTCATGCTGCTGTAGCACAGCAGCCAGTCAGGAAAGATTAGGATCACAAACAGAGTACCTCGCTTTCAAGGACCTGCATGTCACAAGCTAAATTGTACCACCAAGCAGCAACACCTTACTGAAAACACTTCTTAATTTTTTCCCTTTTAAAAACAACATCAGATCATGGAATTACACAGTTCAAGTCTCTAGAGTTTTAAAGAAAAAAGGGAGGTAGACAAAGGGGAAGATGAAGGGAATGGGACAGGGAGACAAGAGCTTTGTGCTTACATTGAATTAGATAAGGGTTTTATAGCTACCAACTGCAGTTATCTTGGAACAGTCTTTGGGACACTCCTTTCTCGTGACAGCAGGACTCTTGAGTAATTACATTTGGTTCTTCAGAAGTCAGTTCCCAAAGGGAGTGTTCCTTTGAGACAGCCACAGTCTCTGCACTTGCCTTCTGTCCCCATACCTGGGTGCAAACACTTGTCCCTGACTGCCCTCAAGCACAGATAACACAAAAA
Organism: Pithys albifrons albifrons; assembly: GCF_047495875.1. Classification (NCBI taxonomy): domain Eukaryota; kingdom Metazoa; phylum Chordata; class Aves; order Passeriformes; family Thamnophilidae; genus Pithys; species Pithys albifrons. The sequence continues at coordinate 49,265,807 of NC_092459.1, read as the reverse complement.
AAATCCGAAGTAGTTTGGGTACACTTATTCGAATTTATGAGACTGTTTACAATATAAACTGCAAAGAGGTTTTTGCAACGTAGCAAACAGATTTTTCTCTCAAAAAAGACACAAACGACCCTTTAGAAGCCCTCAGCCCATCTGTTCTGTTGTGAATGACAGCTTTTGTGTCCTAAAGTAAGTCTTTGGGATGAAACATTAACACTTTTATTTTTCCTAGACAATCTCATTTTGTTGGTGGTGGCTACTTTAGGGCAATTTGGAACTGACTTCTAAGACACGAGAAATTACCTTTACAGCATGACATAAGTTTGATGAGTGATATTCTTCCTAACAGGCTCCTAAAAGCTTCTTCATTTTCCTCAATATTCTGGTGTTCAGGTGGGACTCTTTCCGAAATACTTAATTTGTCTTAAAACAACTATAAGGTCAGCCTATAGAGTAGCCCAATCAGATCCAATAACAGCCAGCTGTCAGCAGAATGGGACAAACAAAAGGAGGAACTCTTGTCTTTTAGCTTATAAAAATCATATGGTGAAGGCAGAGAAACAAGTGATGAGTGTGACATTTCCCTGGAGTACTCATGTGTTGAAAAATGACTCACGACTTAGTCAGAGAAAACAATGTCTATAAAAAGGGTTAAACAAATTGCTTAGGAAATGAACTTATCAAAAAGACAGCATCTGACACCGTGTCATACCCGACAACTGCACAAGTAATTTATTTGAGAAGGTCTTTTGTGTCAGATTGCAGTGGGAGAAGTAAAGTGCTTAGATATTTTATTTTCAAGAGAGAGAGAAACGGGAAGAAGACAGGGATGCTTTGAACTTCTTCAAAATAAAACACCTGAGAAAGCTTTAATCCTTTTCTTCTCTCAAGGACTGTCTCTACATATTTTCTCACAAGTGCTCTTTGGCTTTCTCCCTGGCAGCAATTGGCAGTGACCTATCTACTCTGTAGGTATAATTTGGATGCCTGATTCGTTCAACCACACATTGGCTGGATCAGGGATGAGTGTCTCCTCCAGTAGCAAGTCTACATATGTTCCAGATAATTATACAAACAAATCACACATCGTGAGCAAAACCAATAAAATAAAAAATAATCTAGACTTATAGAACTCTATAATCCAAATGGAAGCCAGAAATTCAGAAACAATCATCTTAAGAAGTCAGCATTCGATGCCTACAGACAAGTTTCTACTGTTAAGTAATAAATCCCAAAAGGTTAGCAGGCTATGGTTATCTTCTGCTGAGAGCAGTTCTGGTGTATTGAAGGACTTCCATGGGTAGTTCAAAATTAAAGGGCCTAGGATTAATTCCTTTAAGAATCAATTTCTTAGAAACAAGAAAGAGTATACATTCAAGGAAGGGTTTTTTCCAAAAGTTTATCAGTTTTCTGCAAAGATTTGTAAGAAAAAAATTGGGGGGGGAGGATTTATTAATACTACAAAACATTCACTTATTCTTTTTTTTTTGCAAACTGAGGAAGCCTTACAAAATATTTCAATATATTTCTTTCCAATAATTTAGGTAATACCATATCAGCACTACACTGTCATGTTCTCAGACTTGCCTGAGATCTAGCAGAGTTTATTTTCGTCTTTCAAATATAGAAATATGTGCTGAGAGGTAGAGTTCAGAAAAAAGTGTAAGCATTCTCTCACTCCTCTATTAATGTTCTTAGTGAGATCAATCAGGCACTAGTTTGTGTTAGAGGTTCTTTACTCCCTAAAAAAAATTACACATATACAGTCTGTTTTTCAGGAAAAAGGTGTTAATTCACTATTTTTGGTTGCTGGTGTTTAAAATGACCAGTGTAAAAGCACCTTTCTGATTTGATGTACCTAATATTGTTTTTGTTTTAGCAACACTTCACTCCATTTTGCCAAGTTTTTGCAGAGTGGCCTTTTTAAACTCCAGTTCTCATTTTTTCCTAATCAATTTATTTTTACATTGATGGTCTTCTAAGAAATTCTCCAGAGGGACAACTAGTAATGCTTAGAAAATACAACTGATTCAGGGTCAAGACAAGGCTGGGTCTTTAGGTTCAGTCTTGACTGATGAGAGAATTTTATGCTTTCTTGTTTTCTTATTTTCTTTACAAAAATAACTATTTGCTTTTATGAACTCTTTCCTATGCACTTCCACACAGCAGTCCTTATTTTTCTTTCATGTGGGAAAGCCAGAGACAGGTTAGTCTCGCAGGCTCTCTGCATTTCAGCTTGGGTGTGGCCTGAATTGGATGCACTTTCTATATGTAGAGTAATGCCTAGTAGATTTGCTCCCTACGGCTTTACCTGTTACCTTGAATACATATATTGTGAGAATTTATAGACAGTAAAAGACTAAAACCAATCAGTATCTGTAGACATTAGATTTCATCTGAAAACTGTATTTACTACTCAGTATTTTTCATTTTGAGGCAACTGACAAAAACACTATTGTTTATTTTTAAAACTCAGTCATATGTGCTCCCTGTTTTGTCCTGGGCTGTCTATATGAAAACTATATAACCATAGGGGAGATGAGAGATGATGGAGAAAGTCTTGATTTGTGTCTGGTATGAAAAGGAGAAACGTCTTTATAAGGTCCTGTTAATTTTTGCTGCAGCATTTGGACTTGACCTGGATAAACATCTAATTCCTGAACCTGGAACTTTGCCAAAAGTTTTCTACGATCCCTTTTGAGAACTGCCAGATCACGTTATCAGTTTTTCATCTTCCAATGTTAGTTGTGAGGTAAGCTGTTTTGCATATTCAGCTTGAAAAACGAGTCATGAATGCTGATCTCTCTCCATTTCCTGCTAGAGTCACTTGGCTCGAGCTCTGGTGGGGTAAGGCAGGACTATTGGGTTTGTTTACTAAGAACAAAGAAAAGAGTAGGATTTAATAAACAGATGTGTTACATGTGATGAAACTGAGTAGGTGCTTTCCATATTTCAGTATTATTATATCTAGATATGCCAGGGCCTTTTCTTCTTTCCATATCTCATTAACAAGTTGACTCAGCTGTGGTTCCATCTATTCGCTCCAGATTCTTTACATATATATATATTAAATTCTGCAGGAGAGATATTAGGAGTCTAAGGCTTTCAAATATACCTAATTTAATATTATCTATAATTAAACTAACATTTAATGTGTTTCATCCAAAACATTTGATCTGTTGATATTGTTTAGGTGGCTTAAATTAAATACTTTTATTTTGGAATACTGTCTCCAAGTAGTATTAACATCCTGTAAGATACACAGTGAATTGTCTCATGCATATCCTTTGGCTCGCTCCTCTAGAGACTGAAGAGACTATTTTATGTGTTCTTTATTTTTTAAATGTTAGCAATAGCCTACTGCTTTTGTGTTTTTCATAACAATGTTATTCTGCAAATCTGATCTTTACAGCATTGTCTGGTTTTATGAGGTCCAGTTTACTTCTCCTTTCAACCAGGCTCTGGCACAGCTCCTGAGCTGTCTTTGTTGAATTATGCTCCTTTATTTTTTCTACTTCCCATAAGAAGTGCTGTGCCTAGAGGACCCTCTACTCTTATACCAATTGGCAATGCCTACATGTTGTTTGCTTCTGTAGTTTTTAATACTTTCTTAATACTACCTCTTCTGTAAAACTTTTGCTTTCTTTTAAAAGTAATTATTTCCCTCTCTAGCTACTCAATGTCTGGTTCACTATGCTCATTAAGCTTTCAAATTCCTCAGCTTCATTTCATACCTGTAGCCTGACACTCACAGAGGTCTTTAAGAAATTTGGTTTAGATATCAAATCATGATGTCCTCTGTTCAACAGAGAAACTTCTCCCTTCTTTCAGTCTTTATTTGCAGAGTAAACTACAGTTGGGAGGCAAGATGCAGCAACAATCACATGGATCTACCCCTCCAGGATTAATATGTTCTAATGCATTTGTTTGGGGAAAATGTTTTAAATTATCATCCTTGTATTCAGTTGCCTTTTCTCAAATAAATCAATTTAGAATTACCTCAGCAGCCGGGGAATGATGGGATATGATGAACATGGATTATGCTTGTTTCACTTCAGAGGTAAACACTCATCCAGAGTGCAAGTCTTTCAAAAGCAGCAAACAAAGCCAGCAAGGATCTGTTGTATGAAAACACCTGAATTCTTGCAATTCATCTCCATCCCACATTCACACAAATACTTTACGTTGATAAACAGTAACTCTTCCTATACCCCACAGCGAGAGAGGTTATCTTTGCTCCAACCCTGACATGCACCTGTGCAGGGGTAACCATCATGACCCTGCAAAGATGTGCCAGGAGACAAAATGTGCTGCTCTATGTCCTTTGCAGGACAGGGAAGGTGTGTTTAATACTCAGCAGATACGACTTGACAGAGTAGTCAGGATGAGACAGCCTGGTTATTCAGCATTTAATTCTATGCAACACGGTCTGACTTCAGGCTGAGTGGTAAGCATTTCTTGTTTTAGGAAAAACAAATATAACTTCTACTTAATGTTTCCAAAGGGTTGCCAAAGACTATAACAAAGGAAGGAAAAAGACATCCTAGTTAGACTAGAGAAGTAATTGCAAGTTAAAAATGTAGGATCTGGACCACCTGCACATCTGCCTGCTTGACCTGAGGTGAGATCCCCCACTTTTAACGTTGCTGTGTTTTTAGCCAAATCCAAAGACAGAATCACAGCAACAGCTAGGAATTGTGAGTGAAGAGCTGTAGTTTAACAAAAACAAGAATAATACACAATACACTGTATGCAGCAGAGAGAAACAAATCATCTATTTGATATAACAACACATTCTTTTTTTGCATCAATCCTTCCAAAGCTGAAACCTCAGGATACTCAGCCAACCACCCAGGCGAAACCCAACTGTTAGAAAAGTTTTGACTGTTAAGAAACTGCTTGACTTGATATTCAGCAAGAACTTGTCTGGGCATTTCCCTGGGTTTCCTGAAATACCAGAAACAATACAGTAATAACAAGTTTCCTTTGAGGGACAAAAAAGAAACCTGGACACACCCTTTATTCAAACAAGATATTTATTTCAATATATAATCAGGAGAGACTGGTTTGATGAATTCCCTCAAGTCATAATGACAGGTAGGAGGCATCCAACGGCACTCAGTTCACCTGCACACTGCACGCGCGCACACACACACACGTGCACACTCTCTGCAACCATTACACACCAGTAAACGCTCAGATTGTCTAACAGCCCATAGTGGCGGAGTGTGGGAAGGAGAAAGCATTTTCAGTAAATTCTCTATTTCACATTAGTTACTGGCTGTAAATTATGCAAGAACAGGTCAACTGCACTAACTCTCCAAATTATTACTAGTCACTCAGCAGCTCTGACATCCACCCCAGAGGAACACATCAACCTCCTACTGACTGGAAGTGAATGGAGAAGTAAGTAGGCATTTATCTCTTTAGTCTTTCTCTCCAGTCAAGACTGATGATCTGCTCACAAAATTAAGGAAAAAATACTAAGCCATTAGATAGGTAAAAAGATAGAAAGAAGAGTCAAAGAGGTACAGAAATCTGATAAAGACATAAAAAGAAGTTGAAGAAAAGCAGTTCCTGTTGAACTTTTTAAACACTTATGTTCCACCTTCCTAAGCATTGCAAATTTTGTTCTTGAGAACTACAGGGCTGACATGGTTAATCTTGTTTTCACATATCCCTTTAACTAATTAAAAAATCAGAAGCTCTACTTCAGAGCTCAGTATTTTTAATATGCTCAGATAATGCAATTAACTAGAGAAGAAAAGCATTTCTGTAAAGGCTGCACCTTGTGTACACTGTGAGATTATGCTCATATTAATTTTTATTCTAGAATCTTTTTGTGGGACCAAAAAAACCCTATATTTTAGTCCAGTGAAAAGCTATGCCTTTGAAACAGAACATGAGAATCTACTTATTTTTCCTATAGACAGCGTGTGCAAAACTGTGCTAATATTTAAAGGTTTGTCAGACAAAGGTGACTCACACCAAAATGGGTGTTAGACTCCCTTTGCTGACTGATGATTAATATTTTCACATCTAAGTCTGGATACAAAGCTAACAGCTTGAAAGAAAAGGCTTGCTACAGGTTCTTTCCTCTGGTAAACACTGAAGAAAATAATTTGCAGAGTAATAACCCAGAAATACAGTGTTCAGACATTTCATGTCTCCAGTTTTAGAGCTTCATTAAGATTATTTAATTACCATCTTTTACTTGCAATATTGGAGACATCTAAATGCAATAGCTGCTTTCAGGTGTCCAACAAAGCTGAGAAGTATCAAAGGTTAAGAGGAACTGCAGTGTCACATTTGTCTCAGTTGAGACTCAGAGAGGCTTCAGTACGTCAGCATATGCAAACAACGTTACATGCTTTTCTAGGAATGAATTGTACCCTTCTATCAGTCTACAAAAATCAAGGAATGTCCTGAACTTAAATGGTCTAATCTGTAGTCACCAACTTACAAGAGTGAAGATCAATGTTACAGATAACATAAATCAATTAATCCATTCATTTGTATTTAACAGCTTACCCTTACTGCATGGAACACAAATACACCAAATGCAAACTAAGTTACTCCCTGCTGTATTGCATGAGTCCCTGCAGATGGTTATAATCATGAATTAATTACAGTTAAACGTAAAGACTGGAAGAAATTTGAAACAAAAACAATACTTGGTCATCTGGAGTCTTCTTTACAGTAATTTTGTATTTACACACATAATCTAGTGTTTTGCCTCTGACCAATTTTCTAAGCTTCAAATACACTCACAGATGTTTGTACTCATACTGACATTCATTTTGTTGTCTTCTATAGATCAGCATGGTATTTAAAATATAATTCCCTTTGGACCTTATGGTCTTGTAATTGCAAACCTCCTAATACAAAGCAAAGACTGCTCAGCCAGTTTGAAACATGAGCGATATTCACACTGCCAGATTTCGTACTTTGCTTTTTAGGTTTTCCTTTTTAAACCCAGGCCAAATACATGCAAAGATTAGTTTTTAATTGCTCAGATGTTTTCAATGCTTGCAAAATATTTTCAACTCTCTGTCATCATATGAAAGCATTTCAATGGCAAAGGTCAGTATCTCCTTGGCCAAAGGGAAGATCTTGAACTGCCTGTTGATGTTCATGAAGAAGAGACAGTTGCAAAGAGGAGATCTGGGCTCAGAAACAAACAGCTGTCTAAAAGGACAAGAAACAGACTGAATGGACCTAACAGTGCTTACTCATAGGGCTCCTTTTGCTTACACAATTGCACATGAAAATGCAGAGCTATAGCAAAACTATAAAAAAAAATTACTTACAGGAGCTCTAATCTCATCTAAGAATTCTCATTTGTTTTAAAACACAAGCGACATCGTCATTTTATGCCTATAGAACTATTTCCACACTGCTGTTCTGCACAGGTTTAACTGAATGTAGAGACTTTGTAGGTATGCTGGTGGGAAAGTCTACAGTGAGCTGCAAACCACAAAAGCCATTGCAGAAGGTATGTCTGCCTCACCTATAAAACTGGTTTAATCAGATACGAGCAAAATCTGCTAATTGTGTAGTAAATTATGAGAATGCAAATTATAGTCCACATGCATCAGACATTACCAACCGGGTCTGAAAATGGGTGTGGGAATACTTTAAAAAAAATAATTATGTGGAATTCATTGCATAATACACAGGTATTCTGTGGTTACAGAATTAATAACTGCAGGATAAATTATGTGAAGATGTCTTTTTGCTGATGCGTAAGGACCTAGAATTTCAATCAACATCCAAGCTTCATTTTTCACTTCAGAAAACAATATATTGATTCATCCCTGTTTCCAAGAAAATTCTTTGATCAGAAGTGCTAAGAAAGTATCAATAAAAATTATTCAAATGTATGTTAATGCAATACTAACCACCTATTTCTTACTGACAAGTACAGACAAACTGTTTCAGGTAAACACAGATCATTACCTACAGTTATGAAATGGATCACAGAACCATAGAATGGCTTAGGTTGTAAAGGACTTAATCAACTTCACACTCGCCCACCATGGGCAGGGACATCTTCCACTAGATCAGGTTGTTCAGGGTCTCACCCAACCCAGCCTTGAACACTTCCAGGGATGGGGCGCCCACAACTTTTCTGGGCAACCTGTTCTAGCACCTCCCCACATTCATAGTGAAGAAAGAAAGAAATAACATAAAAAAAAATCCCAGCACACATGAACAGAGATGTTCCCTAAGCCTCAAATCAAGCTCTATACAAGGCTTAGATATCAGCATGTCACTGCCCACTCTTAGTGAAGGCTGTTTCAAAATGTAATACCTCCTCCATAAGAAGAGTAATTACCTTTACCTTCCTTTGCAAGCAAGGGTTTAATACCTCATTTGATCTTCTCTTACCAGATGAGTGATAAGCTTATCATGCTGATGAATGAAAAGCAATCAACCCTCCTTATTACTAAGATCCTTTACAAGATCTCATCTTGAGAGAACCACATACTTTTCTGAGCCAAGCAATAAGATGGAAAACCTACGGAGACTCTGTAACTCATATCTTCATCACACTTTCCCATTGAATCCATTCTGCTTGTTAAGTCCAGTACAGCACACTCAGCCTCAGCTGGCTGATGGGCTACAGCCCACGTCCAGCAGGCAAAATTTTATGAACTGTTGATTCCTCAGTTTACTCCTACACTGAGGAACTCCTTGCAGTCTTGGATTTAAATTGGACTTCTGAAAGCAGGTATGCTGCCTTGAAAATCAGTTTGACTCTTCTAGAAAGTGCAGATCAAAGTTTCAGTGACATCTGGCTGGAATAACCAACTTGAGGAAGGCCTCAGGTTCTCCCTAGGGAGGATCCTATTGTCGTTATGATTGTTTTAAGTGCACAGCTATAGCAGATTATTTGCTTACCTTCCTGTGCAAATCTCTTACAGGAGTGCAGTCTGGCTGTGTGTATTTAATATCTGCATGTATTAAAGCCTGTACATTAGCAAAGGTTATCAGTTGCTAATAGCTAGCAATAGTAAAGGTTATCTCCTCTCTGAGCCATGAACTGCCTAGGAATAGAGACATGCAGGATCATTCACTCCAATTTCTCATCTTTGTCTAGTACGCAAGCAAGCTCTTTCCCTATGCAAGAAGGGAAACTTGCTGTACCAAAATTGTGATAATAAAGCTCTGCAGAAGGCACAGCCATCAGGGTGGATATGGCAGGGTCATCGAGGTGGATGTGACAGAGCCAAGCACACGCCCCTGTGCCCCTAGCAGCCCCTCCACAGCCCAGCATGGCAGCACCCTCTGCCTTGGCAGAACCACACACAGTGTGAGGGGCCTCCCATACAGAAAACAACACACTTGAACTTGAAAAGGAGGAGGAGAGAAGAGAGGCTGACATTTCCTGCATTTTGCTGAGCTGGCTTTTACTCACGCTTTCATCATTTCATGCATTGACCATTGCCTTGTCTTTTACATACCATGCAATGTTGAAGAGCTCTGGATGGTGAGGTAGCTGGACTCGCATTTCTGTGATTCGATATCCAGGTCTCCAATTTTCAATATCAAGCGTTTTCCTGGAGGAACTTGGATTTTCTTTTCACAAAGAGTGTAGTTTGGATATGTCCCAGGATAGTTCTTGGATGCCAGTGTCCCACTGTCTTGATACATCACTGTGTGCCCACATCCATCCCCTGCAGTAGGAGAACAAAAAAGGTAGAGAAAAAAAATGTATTCAGCAACAAAAAACTTGAAAGAAAATACTAGCCACATAATCATGTCTCATGCACCTTCCCCTTTTAAAAAAGTATTTTGTAATACTCCACCTCAATTCTGCTGTTGTTGGAACACAGGTAACTAAAATAAATCTAGTCACATTTCTCCTATAAAGAGTAGAAAGGAGGACTGGAAACACTCATGACCTAAGGTGTATTTGACAGTATTGTACAGACAGAGTATCTTTGGCTTCTGCTTTACAGACAAACCCTACTGAATCCCTGAAGACGCAACTCCACGTGTAATAAGTAGGATCCTTCACTAAATAATTTTCTCCAAATTATCATTCAGCATTTTATTTCCACAGCAATAGCCATCACAGAGAGGGTAACTGAATCATACATGAAAGCACAACAGACATGATTCAACTATGTACTATCACAGACCCAACACATCTTACTTTCTTGTTTCTTTTCTTGTGTCACTTGTACAATACAAAAAGCACAGGGGACAAGATGAAGACACAAGATGGGATGTGCTTTGTTATGGTACACAGGCTACTTCATGGTAGCATGTCTGGAGATGCCAGTGCTGCTGCCTCCTTGCTCAAGGGGTGAGGGCAAGTGCCCACGAAGTGTGTTTTCATGGCACTGTGTAGGAGCCAGCTCAACTTTGGAGCCTTTCCTTGGTGGAGAGGCATCTAAGGAACAGCTGCAGCAGAATGTAGGACAACAGGAAAAGGCACATGGAAATACATGGGGGGGATGTGTGGACTGACATGGAAAACAGGAAGCATCCACACAGGGGAAGGAAGCAGGTATCAGATAAGAGACCTTGACTATTAAAGGAAGCAATTTTTATGGAACTATTTAAAAGATATACTAGTAACTTAAAATTGATGTATTAAAGCTTAAGCCATTTCATTCTGCTCTGTCTTCCAAATAACAAACTTTTGCAACAGTGGGACTAGTGTTATATAAATGTGCATGTAACAGGCACTCCTCAGTTTTAGGTCAGTTAGGACACAGGCACCCTGTACATGGGAGTCTTGTGTGTTGACATCCTTTATCTCTGCAAAATCAAAGCTAATCCAAGAAGTGTTAATAAAATAGAGAATACTGCTGAGCTGGGAATTCACAATGTTCACTTTAACTACCCAAAGTTTTACTTCTGGGGATATTTCGGTTAAACTGTTTCCATCTGTGCATTTTAATTACTATCTGAATTTCCTTCCACAAACACTAGAAAAAATAAACTTAAGGTTTCATCAGATTATTTAAAAATAAACAACTAGAAATGAAGTGTTGAAGAAGAAACATGCCATATTGGGGTTTGTTGGGGAAGTGGTATGTTGTGCAAAGATAAGCTCCAAGCTATCAAACTTTGACTTGCTACCATATAATTACACTGCCATTTTATCCAACTCACTCAACTGCTTTTTCACAACCAACCACATTTATTTTGAAGCTTTAGCATTTTTACTAGCATTGTTGCCTGCTATTTATTTTTGTTGCAGGTTCATGCTGAGAATAGAGGGGAATAGAAGATACAGATCTAGAATCATAACATGGTAAAATACATAAAATAAGGGTTTTTTCAGATCTCCTTGTTCACATGCTTTAAAAAACATCTTGTTCCACTTTTTTATCCAAAACATTATTGATTTTAGGATGTGTAGGAAAATTCTCAAGATGAAAGGAAAACTGGCCTCATGAGCATCTTTTAATGGAAGCTTTCTGCAACTGAAACGGAAATATAAAGAGCAATACAGTACATGAACTATCAACTTTCTGAACAGAGAAAGGGGTCCACAGGAGTCCAGGCAGTGTAAAATCAGATCACTTCCAGCAGGACACAGGACAGCCTTGCTGCCTAAGTAGCCAACTGCTGTGTAGTGAAAAAAAGAACTGCCCATGGCCTTTAATTTATGTGGCATTTTTCTAACTGTGAGCATTTGCTTTAGCTGGGCTGGTGAAAATAACGTAACTACAATCTTGAGCTTGGTTTGCAACTTATCAGGAAAAACAAAGGAGAAAGTTACAGAACCACACCGGGATAAACTCCTTAAAATGGAAAGTCTAGTGTTCACATAGCTTTCATCTCACTGGGCTATGTTCTGGCCTGTGTCACCTTGGTACAATCTCAAGGATGCTTTGTGGTACAAATTGCTCCTCAAAAAACTGTAATTTCATTGCTATCATAGTAAGACCCTGACAACTGTACAGGTCACAGGGCCTTGTATTTCTGCAGAAAGTGTGCAAAACTGTACATGAGAGATCTTAATCTGCTATCCTCCTCTTTGAGGTTATACAAGGTCTTGTTCCCACTACTTTTTTTTTTTGTTAAATCTGTCTGAGTCAGAGTATTAACATCAGAACATCTTTTGAGAATAAATGCTATTTTCTGACTTTTTGCTCATGGATTATGGTGGTCATCCAAGCACTCCAGCTGACAAGAGGGAGGCTCAGCATCAGCCAGCACCTCTAACATCCCTTCTGCCTCTGTTCTGCCTGCCTGCCTCAAAGGAAAAGCTAATGACAAAAGCTTGTTAGCCACAAGAACTGAAGCAACGTCCAAAAAGTCAGACCAAGTCCTAGTAACTATTGTTTCTTACAGAGAAGGCTGATTGCAACTCTGAATTTTGAGTTTCTCAGCAAGATTGCCAGAGCAAAGAAAAATCTTATGCTGAAATTTGCTGGGAAATGCACCCTAGGGAAGGAATCAGAAAGTATAGAGGGAAGGTATAATAAAGCTCACGATCTTATAAGTCAAAGAGAGACTTAATGATTTAATATTAGTTAAAAACTTTACAAATATAATACCATAATATACCAAGGGCTCAGAAATGGAGACAAGTTGTAAGAAATTCCAAGCATAACCCCATTCACATTTTCAAATAGAAAAAGGGAACAATACTACTATTGGTTTTGTTCTTATTTTCCACAGGAAATTTTGATTTCCAGTAGAAATGTATTGGCCAAACATCAAAAACAATGAGTTGAAAACACAACTTCTTGTCCTTACAAAAACTATCAGTTAAATACCTGACAACACACTCTTTTCTATAGGCACAGTTCTTCTGCCTGGAAAAATGTTTATTCAACCAGTCAGTTTGACATAGAAATTCTTGCTGACACTAAGTTTTGACTTAGCACTGCTTTTGAGAACTGTTTTCTATCACCCAATGTGGCAAGAAGCTGGCAGCCTTGCCTCAGACATCCAAGTTTCATCACTTCTCACTGGACAGGAGCAAAGCAAAATATTTGAACGCAAGGTATTCAGCAACCAGAGAGTCTAAACCTACTTAGATTTAATAAAATCTCACCTCAGCACCAGGAGTTATTGAAAGCACATCAAACATCCTTTATAAAAGAAGTTCCCATGGGCATTTGAATCAAGACGAAAATCATGGTCCCTGGATCATGGCTGTGTTGGCCTACAGGCAGGTTGTAAGAAAGATCACACAGCACTGAAATTATGTCTGTTTACCAGAAATAAAAATAGTCTCCAATAGCAGATGATGGAAACAGCTCTCCAAGAAGTAGAGAACCATAAGTGGCACCTTCTGTTGCAGCAGTGGGCACACCACTCGTACCTTGTTCTGTCTCACATGGCACTTGCTGAGAGCAGTGCATATTTGTAAAACCAAACCTGAGACCCCACCAGAAGACACCAGCATGTGTCCCTGTGGAGAAGGGCAAAAGGAGATACCCAGTGGCTGGCAGGTAGTACCATTTCCCACCCTCAGACACATGCATGACGGATATGTGTGGGACCAGGTGGAAAAGTATCTCCAAGCAGCTCTGTCGGGGTTGGGTCTGACTATGACTGCTGGCTCACAGGCAGGAGAGCCCTCCACAGGATCTGACCTGCCCAGAAAGCACACAGGTGATAAAATCAATGTCCACAAACAAGTTCTGGCCCCATACTGTGAGCTGCCCTGGGCACAGCCTCTGACAGATACCGGAGCTTTAGCAAAATGGTGGTGGTGCCAGAAGCAGCACAGCTAGAGATCTCCGAAAATTATGCTTGTTCCTTTAGGTACCTCTCTGTCATCCAGAATCACTTGGCTAGGATGACTCTCTCATCCCACCCCATCCCAAGCCCAGTGCAGTAGCTAAGCCTCCATCTCTCACTTCTCTGTTGCCCGGTCTTTTCCACCTCTTGCTCATACACATATGTGGATGTGCAGAGTGCTTTCATCCAAGCACTCAGCACATTCCCCTCTGAGCTACAGTTACACAAATAAGTACTACAAAAAGTTTCCACGTGCAGCACCTTTCAGAAACATGTTGATATGGCCAACTACAAAACAGTTATAGAATATAGTACCAAAGCACACTTTCAAAAGCATTGCTACAATATCCTGTCAGCAAACACCTGCGTTTTTCATTGTGATTCACCTCATGAAGCAATTCATAGCAATTTGGACTCACTCCAGCACTAAATACCTGTTATCCCTAGGTGTGTTCTTGCACTCAGCCCAGTTCCCTGTCCTCTTTCATCCCATTGGACAAGTCCCATCAGGCACCACCTGGTTACAGACTCCTGCTGCCCTTTGGCTGCCCACCTCTTCCCACTGGGATGAAGTCCCCTAAAGCAACCTTATTTCCTTCTCTCCCCCAGTCTGATGTCCTTTTGCACAGCCACCTTCATGGTGGTGCTTGGGACAAGGCATGCTTCCTCTACCCTGCATGGAGGTCAGGGAGCAGAGCTGGTGGTGGCTGATGGCCTGTCCTTCCTTCCCATTCCTTTGTCCCTTGAGAGAAGAGCGCAGAAAACAGAGTTTGTGCACCCAAATGTTGGATTTAGCCAAAAAAAAAATCAACATTTTCTGAAGAGCCCCAGCTGCAAATTGACAAAGCAAAGAAAACGCCACTGAGTCAAGGGTACAGCTCTGAGAGCTCTAATGAGAAACCCCACAAGGAGAAATGACATTCATCTCGTCTTCCATGTTGCTTTTACTGAACCAATAACTCCAGCTTATTAAAAGCTACAATAATAACTGAACCAAGAAGGAGTTATGAATCTGTGTCTGAAATAAGATTTGAGTTATGCATAAGAACAGGTTAGTAAATAAGAAATCAACTCCTTCCAGTCAAACCTGCGCCCTCCCTGCTCATGTGGGATAGAAGAAAAGACACGGGAAAACCAAGTTTCTTCGTAGATGTCATTCAAATCTGCTGGTGTGGTCTGAAAACACTTTAGGTGTTCACACAGCTACTTTAACCTTCAACACTAACTGAATCATGCACACTACAAACACAAATGGGTTCATGCCTTCACAGCTTTCTGAGACGATGGAATAAAATCCAGAGTTAAGTGCTTCATCTCTAACCTCTCTGCTGCCAAACATGAGTCAAGAGAATCAGCTCTTTACTGTGCCATTATAACAGAAGGGAGAGAGCTCCATGCAACTGAAACCTAAACCCATCGCTTTTCCAGCAAATGGGGAGATGACAGATCTTTGTGCTTTTCCTGGCAATGAGCTCAAGCAGGTAACTAAAATAAAGGGCAACAGCAGAATTCTGAGGCTTTGCTGGGCAGTTGAGCACCCCCAGTCCTTCTCCCCAGCAGTGCTGGGGCCCAGTGCCACAGGCAGCACGGGGTGTGTGGGAGGATGGCCAGGCATTTGGGAATTTCACAAACCACCAGAATCAGGGCAGATCCCATTTACACCAGCCAAGCAACCAGTTGAGCCTTGCTTCTAAGGCATATAAATCCACAATAGGATCTTTTCAGAAGTCTGGCTTTACATTCTTCACAATATTTTATGAATACAGCAAAAATTATTTTACAATAATGAAAGAAACCATTAAAAGTTAAGGCAAGGCTATAATCATCTGGAAAAAAAACCCCAAACAAACCAGTGATTGCTATCTTCCATGGCCTTTAAATTAGTATTAATATCTTTTTAAGGGAAGAAGTCTCCCACTTCACATTATGCTGTACTGCAAAAGGAAAAAAAAAAAAACTAGCGTTAAACATTTTCTTTAAATTGCATTTTAATTTGTTCGACTCCATTAGGCTCCTAGGAAACATTTTAACCTCTGTGCTGTGGCAGTTCCTGAGGACACCCATTTTGCTGCCCAAACTAACCAAGCAGTGGCTGGCAGGAGGGCCGAAAGCAGGAAGGGAAGGCAGAGCTGCAGAAGAAACAAAGGAACACTGCAGAGGGCTGACTTTGTTGCCCAAATTATTTACTTACCAACTTCAAAGAGATGCAAAAGGAGAAGGAGGCCAAATAAACCACAGCATGTTTTTCCCTCCTCTTCACATACATTATTTACTGTAATGTCCCTCTTAGGGTGGAAATGAGAAAGAAGCAACTGATCTCCAATTGGTTCCACAGCGGTTCCATAAATCACAAATTTCCCACCATGCACCCAGCTGCAATCACTCCTACAGCTGTTCAGGCTGTGGCTGGGGGCTGGCTTTCCTCAGGGTGTCCCCTGCAGCCAGCCCCAGGAGATGCTTTGCCTCAAACATATAACAAGTTATTTTGGTAACCAGTTGGATTAACATCATCAAGTATAGAAAAACATCCCCGACAACCCTTCTAAATGTCTTATCTAGCAAAGTAGCTTACAGCCATACTACCATTTTTTCAAAGTTAAAGAGTTTTTTAGCAATTGCAGCACAGCCATCTGCCAGTAGCCAGAAAAGTCTTTCCAGCTGTGCTGACCTACATGGCAGTGGCTTTGCTGGATTGCTACAACTGATCTGGGCAGCCTTTACTACCCCAGAAATCTCTTACCTTTGCAAAAGTTCACAAAGACACAAACCGAGCAAGATCTGACTTTTTATTTATTTAGCTGCTAAAAGGTCAAAAGAAAGCAGAAATCTAATATTAAGCAACTTCTTCCATCATCAGAATGCCATATTCAGTGAAGAGGGAACTTTATACTCAGCATGCAGGTTCAAAGACTGAATAAGTAGTGGAGTTTTACTTAAACTAACACAAATGCAAAGCAGAAACTCATACACTGAAACTCTTCCAGTGTCCATAAAGACTTGATTAATTTTGCTACTTAAAATAACTTTCTGGAAAGCAACCATTCTGCCTGCATATACATTTTAGGGACTTCTATCAGGATGAAGCCTAACAGTACCTGGCAGGGGACCTCAGTGACAGGACAAATCAGATTACTGTAGAAATCACAGTGTAAAAGCAAGAGAATAGCTGTTAGCCTGGTAGTTCCTTTCCTATGAATTATTTATGATACAGAGGATTAAGAAGTTGCTGCATTCTGTAAAGGGCAAAATCTCGAAACACAAAAGGGGTAAGGTTTATACAAAAATGTAAATATCACAGTACTGTTTTCTTACTTTGCTCTTATTAAATATGCAAATAGTTGCAAACCAGGTTTGCCTTTGATTTTCAATATTACTATCTGGTTCCATCACAATCTGTGAAAGACAGACAGTACCAGAGTACATGTCAAAAATAAGTATGGTTTAGTCCCTGCTTCCAGGACTTAGACAATCTATCCAAATGTAGTCCGCCAGAGATGCGAGTTTCAGTGCTGGAATTTGCCTTTCAGTGCTCTAAATACAGCACTCTTGTGCTTGTGGGTGTGAGAAAACTTCTATGCCTTTTTAGCTGCTGAAACAAAAGATATTTGCAATTTATTTATTTATTTCATGCATGGCTGCATTTAATATTTGTTAGTGCTTTTCTTTTATGAAGGTAGCATATTGCTGTGACTGACCACCTCAACACCTTATTGTTCTCTGTGGTTTTGGACAGAGATACAAGAACAAAGCTACATGTGCATGGAAATTTCAGAGGAACCTTAAGTGTAGAGTACCTGCCTACCTTGAGATACCTGCCCATATTATGCACCTCAAGTGCTGAGAAGGCACTGAAAAGCTCATTCCCAAGCACCTCTTGTAGCTGCATTTTCAGAGAGAACTGTGAAGGACTCTAAATAAACAGGAAGATGGTCATGCTCCTTCATTAGCCACCCATAGAGAGTAACTCAAAGTTCTGTTGATGCTTCAGTACTGTGAAGGCTATGGGGAACAAATATCCCACAAAGGTTTCTTCCCTGTCTCTCTGCCTGCAGCATCCCAGCAGTGTGTCAACCATACAGGGCTGCAGCAGGAGATGGAGCTCCCTCTCACCTTCTGCTGGGCTGCCCTTGGGTTGGAGGGACATTTTGCCATTAAGGCATCTCCTCTGATTCTGCCGATTTGAGGCAAACATGCAGTTGGATTTTTATTAAGGATTTTTCAGGCAAAGCAGGAAATGCTAATCTTAACTGAGAGTCGTATCATATATATGCAAATTGTTTGCTCTACTTTCTCCATCTGTTTTCTTCCCAGGTTTTTCTCTTCACTATGCTTTACTGGAGATTAACTTACAGTATATTGCACCAAATTTGGAATGTGTGGGAAACATATGCTGCAATCTCAGGGCCAGACTTGAATACTGGGTTGCACAGGAATAGGAATATTCACAGCAGTGCTAAGGACTGAAAAACCCACAGGGACAGGAAATTCAGAGACTCCATGGTAAGGAGAGGCTGAAGCAGAGCTGTTCCAGTTACAGTAGCAGGTGGGAAGGAAAGATTTCAAAACAGTTTTAATTCGGGCAAGAGGAGATGGCTGAACATGACAGAATGAAACTACACATTCCCCTTATTTTAATATGTAATTCCCTTGTTAGTGTGTTGCAAGTCATGCAAGATAGAAAGTTATCAATGATGCAAGGTGGTCTGGTTTTCTTGAAATCAAACTTGTCCTGGCTTACTTGAAAAATCATGCATTCACCTTTTATGCCTGTACATCTAGGTAGAATATGAGATTTGTTACTAAGAAAGGACAACAGAAAGCATGTCACTTTTCTGAAAGCAAATTATGCAAACACCTCATTATCCTCAACGTATAAATCAACAAATGTCTCTAGAGAAAATTAATTGATTTGGGATGGAAACAATAACAGTAATTTATCAGCAAGATACATTCTTTGTGTTGTATTTTGATTCAGTAAACCCAACATCTAGGAAACCAGCTATTCCCTTCATGGTTATTGTCAACTAACAAGGGTTTTTTTGCAACAACAGTAGAAATGGAAGCAAAAAATTAACTGAACTACGATGAACTGAACTATTCTGACCTAAAGCACAGAAAGCAAGAAATGTCTTTCACCAGTATTGTCACACAACCAGCCTGCATAGTACTCATCAGTACTATAATCTAGGTTATGGCACAATATATGGCCCACAGCATCATTTGTGTCTTCTGTGGCATGTTAATATGAGACTGCATAAAAGGTAATTGATAACGGATGTGGAAAATAGCACAGAAGGGTATATTTCATGCTATTCTGTGTACACCAGGTACACTGAAACTCCATCATTTCATTTTGACTGGATTTTTTTGATTAGCAGTAGATTCAAACAATAACATTCTCAAGTTTTGAGAGAGGATACAGCAGAAGGGTCTGAACAGTATTTCACTCAATTCAAGAGTGAATACTTCAGTGTAACTGCTCAACTTATTTTGATACAGTTTTATTTTGCTTTCCACCTACAGAACACAGGGACTGAATTTCATCTAAAAAAACCAGCAGAATAATTTTCAAAACACAAGCACTAGCAAAGACCATGAGTTTAAACATGCCTCTTCTGTCTGTGCTAAAATACCAACAGATCAGTAAGTGCTGATTCCTTGAACTTGAAAATGTTAACACTTATGATCACCCAAAAACCCTTCAGTTCTGTACCACATAGGCATTTCAACTTCAATGCCTTTGTAGCATGCTGACACAAGAAACGTGAGATAATACAATCCCCTATCTTTGGGAGAAAACTAAAACAACAGGGAGGACAACAGCTCCAGTGTGAGCCATGGACCTTACTGTCAAAGTCTTCCAGTGGAGGGGGCCCATACCTGAATTTATTTTACAGGTTAAAATATGTCTTTTCATACCTGGAGGACAAAGTGGACTTTCTGTTGTTGTTGTTATGAGCTCATTTTACAAATGAAGCATAGCTGACTATTACGTGAAAGCAACACACCAACATAGAACTACTGTGGAGCAAAACAGAAGTAGTTTCAGGCAGACTCCACAGATCTCCCTTCTGCGCAGTTACCGCAGCTGCAACAACAAGGCCATTCCACGTAACAAAGGCCATTCTGTTTGTGTGGGTGAAGAAATCCACCTATGTCTTCAGTTTTTTGAGGTCTGTCCTGTTACTCCATAAAGAAAAGTTTTGTTTGATTTCTGACAGGACACACAGGCCTTTGTATAGAATGAGGAATTACATCCAGAATTCCCCATGTGTTTTTGTAATTCGAAATAAAACAAATAAACACAATTTTTATTCAGTAGACATGAACATCTGGAAGATGACATAAACATGACTTCAACTTTAATGTCAAAGCGTTAGACTGAAATCCAATTTTGTTGAACAATTTGTGGTGGAAGTGCCAGAAACTTGAACATCATGGAATAAAATTGTGATGGTTACAAGGTTTCTGCTGCAGCTGAGGGAAGAAGCAATGTTTTAGAGCTTTACTAAATGCCTGATGAACACTATGGTAATTACAGAAGCAGCTTGGGCCTAAATGTGTGATACTAAAGATAAAAATTAGGAAGATCCTGCTCCTGTAGGAGGACTGGGTACTGAATTTCTAGCCTTGCCTTGCTCTGCTTTTACCATTTATTCTGCTGTCCCTCATCATGGTGCTTGAAAACACCTTTACTGAAGCTCCTCTTAGAGATGGGCAGACTGCATAGCATGGGTACACTCATCCTTCCCTCTGCCTATATGGGGGAGCAGAATGGAGCAGCCATCAAGGAAGCTCTTGCCACCAGACAGCAACCTTGTACCATCAGGGAATAGAAACGAGTAAGATCACGCTGGGAGTGTGAGCAATGAGTAAAGCCACACTGGAAACCTGGTTCAGGGAGAATGAGAAAGTCCCATCACCACCAAACTAAGTCTTCACATCTTGCAAGGAAACTCCTGAGAAGCAAGTCCTGTCTCTGTTAAAAGTCAGGGAGAGAGGAGCGGAAAGACCAAAATGCTTCCTCTTCGTAATACTCAGCTCCCAGGCTTAATTATACAGGATCAACAACCCTAACCATAACTACTGGCAGCCACTCTATGTACAAGACTCAACCTCAAAAATGTGGCTTTAGCACTCACACAATTTTCACAGACAAAAATCAGTTAAATTAGATAGTTTGTAATTTCTTTTGAAAGCAAAATTGAAAATACCTGTATACTCTTAAAACTAGTCAAACCACTACCCTTTTTTATTTAAACATCACTATTAACTTGTCCCAGTTTGAAGTTTCCCACTCCCAGCTCTAACACTAATTAAACCTTTTGGGGAAGTTGTGTGCTCATTCTTATGCATTGCTATTAATAATTTTTTATTGCACTTACTTGGGATCCAACACCATTCCACTGAATCCAGTCAGAAGGATTTTACTTGGATTTTGTCTGGCTTGTTTTATTCTTAGCAGATGGTGCAAACCCATGTGTTGATGAATACATGCCACAGGAGAGCATCTGATACGATACAGCCAGCTCCAAACGACAGTGACGTCTATGCTGAGGACTTCAGTGCCTGCCACCACGTAGGACCATACTTCTTGGCACAGTGTGTTAGCTCAGATGGGCTTTCAAACCTCTACTACTGGTCCCTAAGATGGTTTTGAGAAGATACTGTAGCCATCTCTATACAATAGTGTGAGAATCTTCAAAGTTGGTGGGTTTTTTTCAAATTAATTTTTACTGTAACCCAAGTGGACTAAAGGTGACACAATTTTGATAAATATAAATGAATGTATTTTTGCATATGCAAGTCAACAAATAATTTTCATTAAATATGATTGAGTAGCCATGCAGGTAACAACTTTCCCAAAGCATCTTTTTCTCCCTGCATTGTGAGTGAGACTCCTAGTGGCCCCCCTGCCTCTGATTTTGTTTGAAATACATCCCCTGATAAACTAAAGAGAAGTACATATAAACAGTTTAGATCTATTTGTAGCAAAATCTATGTGACTGAAAACATTGCAGTTTTCTTGTGGTGGGTACATGCATTGCTTATGAACTGCAACTGGAAAACTGTTGCCTTCCTCTTTAGCAATTCTAGTCAGCATTTCCAAGGCAAGATAGAGAGAGCCAAGGAAGGAAACAGACATAAGGACAAAACACAAACTCAAAATTTACCAATCACTTATATTCAGAAACTGGAGGGTGGTGGGGTGGGAGCGTTGGATACATGAAAAGTTCATCTTAATCTGCATTTCAAACTGCTGGAAATGGGCATACAAAGTGGATTAGCACGAACATGGCAGTATTCTTTGGGTAAGGGTTTTGTGCAAGCCCCTGAGAATAGGCATATCTCGTAATTATTGGATACACTGTTGTCACATTAAAAGAGCCTTTCCTCGAAACATTTAAAAGGCTACTGCCCATCAATTCTTGCAACTGGGCATTGAGTGCAACTGGCAACAGATATAGGAATGCTGCAAGCAAAGCTCACTTCTGGATGCTGATCTGCAAATCCCACATGAACTAGTTTCATAGCTGTGCTTTATTTGAAGTGAAAATAAATGAGGTACAGCAAGAGCAGTGGCTTAAATCTTGTTCTTAATAGATTATAATCCCCATTCCTCTTATGCCTTCCTACAAACAAACAACCCTCAGGTCATTTTAAAGCCCTTCTGGCTGGAAATGTGATAGAAAATGAATGAAAACTCTGAAAGACTCTGATTCAACTCCGATTTCTGCTGCCCACAATTACATGGTTCAAGGTCTTTTCAACAACACCAGAAGAAAAAACAGGGAATGGTGAAAGGCAAAGATAATGTCTTCAGCTTTGCCTCCATTCTGTCTTAGGTTCTAACTACGGGAAGAGATTTTCAGAAGAGATACCATGTCAAGCGCAGCTGTGTGAGGTTGGCATGTGGGGAATAAAGTATATTTTGTAGTTGTCAGCAAAGAACCAAAACCCCAAGAGAAGTGTACACCAAAATGAAAAGAGAAAAGAAGCCCCTGTTATTATAAATTCCAAAACTATTTATTCATCATGGCCAGTCACAGATGTAGCATTTGTCCCCAGGTGAGACCTTCTAAATCTATAAATAGTTTTAGTTAAAATCAGTTCCCTGAATACTCAGCCTTTCCTATCATCATTCTGTGGACAACAAAATTACACACTCATAGATGTCCTGGGACAACACAGACAGCGTATTTTCAAGAACAGAAAGACAGCTGACACCTGGACTCTGCACAGTCACACTCAGATATGAGCTATTCTCTAAAGTAACCGAGCCACATTGAAAAAAGGGGCCTTTCCTTAATTTGAAACTTAAGTAAAATAATAGAATTTATAACAGCCTTTTCATCCTGGTTCTGTACCAGACCTTAAGAAAATAATTAAGGGAAAAGTAAAGGCTACAGGTTGTGCAGCCAGCTCATGAGGTCAGAAAAATGTACTGCTTCATTTTTTTAAAAATGTTTATTTTAAAATTAATATACTTAAACCAGCACATCCTTCATTGAAACAGCTGGTGGGAGACACTAGTGGTGAGGAGATAGAGAATTATGTGAAACTTGAGCCTGATTCACACTGACTCTTCTCCTGCTCCATTACAACTTCTAAATCAAGTCAAGAAGCTTGTGTAACAGGAAGTTTGTATCTACTTACCCTTATCTCCTTTCTCCACTGTGTGACTTTAAAACACTTATCCCCTAATTTATAGGGTAATAGTAATAGACACATAGAAGAACTGTCCCCTGAGAAGAAATGAAAAGGAGGGGCAGAGGGTTAACATCTTTTCTGCTTTCTAGACACTGGATAGACTAGTAAATCTGAGTTTGGTCCAAAAAGAACCAAACAAGATATTACTTGTGTTTCCATGTTGTTGGTTTGGTAGTAGAAAGATTTTTACCATGAATACAACATAAATGCTGTTACCAAATAGTTTGGGAATACAGACAAGAAGAGAGATTCCTGCTTAGTGCTCTGTGTTACCATATACACCAAACCTCTCAGAAATCCCAGCAAACTTAGTATTTCTCACTCCATGAACTACTTTCTTCTCTTTGATGTCCTTGTCTGAGAGACAAACTTTGGTAAGAGAGGAAACAAACAAAAAAATCTTCAAAACGCTAATGAAAAGAGGGGTTTGTATATTTCCTAAAACATATCAAATTGGAGTCCCAACGTGCTGAGGAGACAGTTGCAAAGCTTCCATGAAGCTGGCAGGTGGCAAGGCAACACAACTCACACCAAGCTCTACCTTCTGTGGAGATCCATATCAGAAATCTCTGTTAAAAGCAAGTTATGAGAAAAACAGGTATAAATCAGCCGAAGTACTTTGCACCATTGCCTGTACCAAGCTAATACACAGCATTGGGTTCTGGAATTTGCAGCCAAGTTAGAACATTAGCAGGGGAACTTTTGATTTATCTGAATGCATTGTCAAGCTCATTATGGCGCTTAGCTTCCAGTACAAACTATTTTATCGGTAGCTGTCAGGGACCTCTTCTAAGACAGATCCATCACACCATGCAATGCCACTGCCAAAAGGTTGCAACTCCTCGGTAGGAGATGCCAGCTGTACTTGTAATTTACACAGGAAGCTTAACCGTGAGCCTTATAAACACACAGCCTAAAGAGAGTACCTGCGCCCTAATTGCAACAAACTGCACCATCACAAAAGGGCTTCTTAGATCCCCTCGAGATACCCACGAAACTTTGTCCCGGCGCGAGTATAGGCATTTTCCCTTCCTCAGCGAGGCAGTGGGAACGCAGAGCTGGCTGTACCCAGCTGTGGGACAGGGGCTGCCTACCCCGGTCCCGACGGGAACAGCCGCTGGGTGCTGCCGGTGTCCGAGCGCCGCCCGGGGCTCCCGCCGGGGCTGCCGAGGCGCGGCCAAAGCGAGCGCCCAGGTGGCCGCTCCCTCCCTCCTGCGCGCAACTCGCGGGAGACTTTTCCGCCACTTATTCGACTTATTAAAAACCAAACCAAAATCCTAATTAACAAAGATCAAGAAATAGCGTAGTATACACCGTAAGGCCGGTTACCACTTTAATCTCGCAGCTACTCAGACATGGGGATAAACCCGGCGAGGATTAAGCAGGTCAACTATATACAGCCCTGAGAGCAGCTCAGGCTTACGCTCCCTCAAAGAAGCGAGGCGAGGGCGGCGGGGACACCCCCCAGCACCCACCCCTCCTCCCCAGCGCAAGGAAGCCCTCGGGGGGCCGAGCACGCCGCCTCTCTCCCCGCCCGCCCCCGGACTCACCCAGCGTCTCCGCCCGCAGCCAGAGTGGGGCCGAGGCTCCGAGCAGCAGCGAGAGCAGCAGCGAGGGGGCGGCCCGCGCCCCCCCGGCGGGGCCCATAGCTCCGGCTCTCGGCGGGGCGGGCGAGGCACAACTTCCCCACTTCCCTCCTGCTCCTTTCTCTTCCTCTCCTCTTCCTCCTCCTCCTCCTCGCTGGGGCGGCTCCGGGGCCAGCCCACCCTCCCGCGGAGGGGGGCGGTCACCTCCCGGCATCCTTGCCCCCGCAGGTGTTTCTGCGGAGGCGGAGAAGGGTTTGAGCGGGGCTGCCTCTGGCCCCGCGCCCCGCCGGTGGCCGGGCTGCAGCGCTGCTGCCTCCCGCCTCCCCGGCCTGGGGCTGGGGGTGGAGAGAGGAAACGGGAGAAGGGGAAGCGCCACTATTCCCATTGGGCTGCCGCGCGGGGTATCTCCTCCTCCTGCCGTGGACCGAGGGGCTGGCGCAGCCTCGCCGCCCCCTCCCCGAGTGCTATTTCTCCAACCCGCCGGCGCCCTGGGATGCTGCACCGCGGTCGTGGGGCTCCCCACGGCTGGGGGATGTCCACTAAAACCGTGCAGCCTCCAACATCGCCTGCGAGCCCCCGAAGTTGGAGGCCGTGTACATGCTCACATATGTATAGGCACACTCATAAATGCATGTATGTTTTTAAGGGAACAGGATGATTTTGCCGTTTGCAGGCTAATTGCCGGGCTTAGCTCCCGCTGCCACAGCGAGAAGGGTCGCGGGGGTGACTGCGCGGCAGGGGAACACGAGTGGAGCTGGTAGGCAGCGGAGCCGGACGGGGCAAGTGGGAGTGTCCGGCCCCTTCAGCACATCTGAGGTCATTATGGGGCTCCTGTAATCCGCTCCTGTGAGGGTATATCCATGCAGGATAGCAAACTGGACGGTTAACCTGTGCAAGCTTTTTACATTACCATTATGGACTGAATTAGTCACAGGGATTTTTAATGATGTTGTCTGCGTCTTTCTGTCTGTGTGGGATGATCCTGGCTCTGGAGAAGACCTGTGGCACAGGGAGGGATGCAGGTGTATGGTGGGTAAATAGTCCCAGCAACTGCAGGAGACCCACATATTAAGCAAGTCCCAGCAGCCGGCCTTTTAAAAGAATTCTGGAGAACTGAAGGTGGCCTGTCTGACTCTATACAGTCTTTTTGAGGATGGGTTGCTGTGAGGCAGGTGGATTCACGCTGCTGACAGGTCAGAAGTACTGTGCTGCTATTCTAAAATGAAGTACAGAATTAACTTGTATGTCATAAAGATAAAATACTTAGATTTTATATTAGAAAAAGTCAAGTTTAGTTAACCTTTATTCTAATTGAGATCTTGTTTTGTGAGTGTTAATATCTGTTTTTTAACTTTTCAGACACCATATGTGATCAGGCATATTTTTTACCACATACCCAGTACTTTATATTCTTGATATGTGTATTTAACACACGTTGTTAGTATCTGAGACTTACCCTTTTTTGCAAAGGAGAGTTTGAAATCTAGACTAAAACATTAGACATGGCATAAAGCAGGAGTGTTCATTGGTGCAGCAGTTTGGTGGTCAGACTAAGCCTCACTGGATTTTGCCACTGAACTCCAGCATCCTTCTGGTTGAAGGAGATTAGGATGGATCACTGGCTTCAAGACTCTGAAGACTTGAGAGGGTTTTAAAGATGAGTGTGTCCATGTGTACAAAAGTGGCTTGTACTTGTCTCTCAGGTTATCAGGAAAAAATCCATACAAATGAGTGTGATTATGAAGAGGAAGAGGCCAGAAAGTCAAATTCTGTGACAGCCTCAAGAACTAGAATATATTCTCTAAAAATAAAGCCAGGTTCTAGTTGTATTTGTTAAAAGTTATTATAAATATTGAGAGAATGGTCCTGCAGGTTAATTCCAAGTAACCTTAATGAAGCAGTGCTGCAATAAATTGGTTTTGGTGAGCTTGGGCAATTTAATGTGCAAAACATTAGATTTGTCATGGAGCTTGCAGATAATGTCACTAGTGCTGAGCTCTCCACAGAACTTGGGTGGCTGGTAATTGGTAGAGGCAAGTTAGCAGCCTTGGAAGGTCAAAATGGCTTTTGCCTGCCACACACCTTTAGGAGGCTCAAAGTGAGGAGGAAGGTAGGTTGGCAGATACTATGAAAGGAAGCTTTCTCCTTGTGAGCACTGGAGGCTTGGCAGTGACCTCTGGGACAGATAGATAGAGAATAATTTCATTCACTGTTGTGTTTATTTCAATGATTTGTAGTAAAATGATAAGTCGTGCCCTTGAGACTGGGGCTATAAAATGTCTGGGAGTGGTGTTTGTTTTCCGTTCATGCTTGGTACGGGAGAGCACTGGTGCAAGGTAGGGCATGCAGACTGCCTTTTCAAACTTCTCACCAGCAGGAGCTGGTCACTTGTCCAAGGCCACATGTTTCATAGTGCAAACGCTCCCATGGAAACTCTGCGCCCCTTGCAGGTGTTGGAAGCACAGCTTTCCTATTGACTTTGATAGGATGATAATAATAACCCAATCAGTTCAGTACCTTCTGTATTATTTATTTTGCTATTAAATTCACATTACCATACCATCTCCTTGTCAGTTTTCAATATGCTGTAGGCAAAGAATGTACTGGCATGTTCCAGGATTAAATAATCATTAAGACAAATGAAGAAGTCCATAGCTCTAAAAGCTGTTATTCGAAGACTTGTGTAACCCCTGTCACCTTGCTACACTGGTTCATGTGTACTTTTCTAAATTTCCCTTTGTAAGGAGGAAAGATAAAACCAGCTTTTAAATAAACACAGTTTTTTAAAGGCAAGGGCTTCAAGTCAAGGGAAAACATTAGTTCAGAAAAAGGCATACATTGAGCCTGACTAATAAGTTGTCACACAATGGGAGCGTCAAAACAGAATAATTCCCTTACAGCTTAATGTAGCTGATTTTGGTCAGTAACACTGACTTAATTTGAAAGAGACATAATTCACACAAGGACATGGATGGGCTACTATTTAGTAAGAACATATGTCCTTCCTTTATAACTACAGACATGCCACCTGATCTTGTCAGTTCTTGGAAGCTAAGCAGGGTCGGGCCCAGCTAGTACTTGGATGAGAGACCTCCTGGGAATACAGGAGGCTGTAGATTCTAGTCCTGAGGACTTCACTGTCACCATCCAAGCTCACTTGGCCGTGGCAGATGAACCTTAGGAGTTAAACGGTGGGGCCAGTTCTGCGCACGCTGTGCCTGACCTAAAAAATCCACTGCACAGGCTCAGACACACCCACGTGGGTAGAGCCCTTCCCAAAAAATTCTTCGTTCATGGAGCTTAGCCGTGATGATGGTGCCCTTCCTTTACAAGCAGTTTTCCAAGTATACAAGTTAAGGAGTATTTTGTGTTTAATGCAAATGGGATTAACTGAGTCACCTACAACTAGGTAATGTGTGTCATCTAGTATTCATTATATGGATACCTTTACCATGCAGTCACCTGCACATGAGAAATTCAGTTTTTACTCCACAGATCTCTGGTCTCAGGATGAACAACAAGAGAGGACAAAATCAGCTCAGAATCCTTTAGAAGATGGTTCATCAGTATGGTGGGGACATATCCAGGTTTTGTTTATGGACTTATACAGTCTCTAGCTTCATGGATTTACCTTCTTAACCTATACTTTTTATATACTGTTGCATAGTTCTACATAACAAGCACTGAAAGAGGTGCTTCTAAGAAGACCTAAATAATCTGATGAGTCCTTGCATGCCCTGTGTGTTGATAAACTGGTAGTGTGTCTGGGACAAGGGGAAGGGGATGAAGAAAAAACACAATGAAGAGTTCACCTAAACTTATCTTGTAAGCTTGGCACTGTACACATTGTTTCTTTCAAAACATCTTGTTCTGTACATGTTCTAGGAAAAAACCCCAGAAGCCAAAACCATAATATATACAAAGATGTTTAAGTTTCATCTTATTGGAGCAGCCTTGGTTTTGTGTGGCTAACAGGAAAGTTCCTGTTCTTAGTAAGTGGAAAGTATTTTCTTAGCTGACTTTATAAAAGAAGGAGGAGGAATGGAAAGCACAATGAGATGGAGAGGACCCGAGGTTACAAATTGCAAAGCACAAGAGCAATTCTAGACATTGAGAGGTATGTTAATCTCTTGGTTAGCTCAAGGATAGCTTGCAGTTTGAGAGGCCTTTTAGCACTCTTTATACATAGGCTAGATTTTGCATTTTCCTTGTGGCAAAATAAATGGTATAATGGATTTCCACAATAAAGCTGAGAACAAAGGGCTCTGGGTGCTGATCTTTGTGTATTCAGGTACAGTGTTTTGCCAGAAGTGTATGTAGTGGTTGTATAAAAAAATCAGAAAATAAAACATATAAAGTAAAAGCCTGAGATGTGTCTAGATTTAACATTTGTGTATGATATGCAAGGACTCCTGTTAACAATGGTTAAGCTACAGCAAAATCAGAGGTACTGCTAGGCTGTGGCATGGCTTAGAAAGTTTAGCAAGTTCCTTGAGACACATATGAATTATTCTGTATATGTGGAGTATTTAATGGACGCAGTGCACTGTGCTGTGTTGTTATGATTAGAAGGCTAAGGCCATGCCCATGAAGCAGTAAAGACATTTCAGCCTGTATAACACTACCCTCTGTTAAGATCTGCATACCATTAAACCAGTGGGAGACGGACTGCCCTTCTTCTGGATATTCATCTAACTACTGTTGCAAAAATGGTAGTATACCTTGTAGTAAACTGTGGGACTGAGCTCTTCTTCTCAGAAGAACCCTGGTTCTGGTGAATTTCATATTATCAACTTCCATCCTTGCCTACTGTAAGCATTCGTTTCTGGGTGTGAAAATGCACAAGAGTAAAGAAGTTAGTAAAATAAAATTTCCACTTTTTAAGTAGTTCTGAGCAAGTACTTAAAAGGATATCCTGACTGTTTCATTAGTACTTTAAGGCAAACATAAGGTAAGAGTCAGACAGAAAAAAATATCCTGATAGAAGAAACAGTTTAACTTGCACTAGCATAGGTTACTGCCTGCACCCATATGGATGAGTTGTATCCAAATAGTGGCATTATGCAATTACACTGGTAGCAAAAATCCCTAGCAGGTAGAGATTATAAATATTCTTAGACCTATAGGTCTTGTCTGAGTGGGAGTGATAGCAGGGCTCTTACTAGCACTGGCAGGGAATGCCTATGGGATAATTGGATTCTAAGAGATAGGGAGCCTCATTCACTACAATAGCAGCAGTTGGGTGTAACTCTAATGAGAATCACATAGGGATGAATGTGCACTTTTCATCACTTCAATTGCTGTAACCTATCCAATCATGTCACCTATTATGATGTAATGATGAGATCAAGTTGAAGACTAATTATTTGTACCATTGCCACATGTTTTGCTGTTCTTCACAACTACTTCGTAGTCTTAGGTCATAGATTTTCTTAGTTTCAACCAAAAAGAAATAAAGTTGCTAATCATCTGGATTTTGAAGGTAATCAACCAAACATGCTATGCTGCTGTCAAGAAATATGGGGCAGAATGTTCCTTTTCATTTAAACATACTGTTTTAGTGTTGCCTTGAAAAGTATTATGATCAAGAGATTCACGACATTATTTGTCCGAACAGTCTATTATTTTATAACTTACTTAGTTGTCAGAATCCTTGATCAATTTGTCAGTGACAAAGCTCTCATTGTTTTTTATAGGTGTTTTAAAGAGTTTTTCTGTAAGGTATTTGTCCTCATGCTTTTGAAAAATATCAAATTTTGTCCCTTATTATATAGGTAGTATGTAATTTTTAACTGTAGCAAGTTTGGATTTTCAAGAGGGAGTTCACAGTTAATTTGCATAGTCTGCATTTTTTTCCTTGAGAAGCAAATAGTCTTAATCATTTATGCATGTTTATGAGGCTGCATCCAAATAACAGCAAATAAATAACTTATGCAAAATATGAAGCAATCCCCAGGTTACTTGCAGGAATAACCAATTATATTTAAATTATGACTAAAATAAAGGCAGAAATCAATCTAATTATATTCTGCTTCCCAAAGGTGTGATCCCAAAGGTGAATGCAAGTTAGCAGACTTTGACCATTTCTGATAGAGAGACTGTGGCACTTTTGTATACTGAAGAGGGCAGTTTACATACTGTTTCATTGATCACTACAGCCTTGGATATAAGTAAGGCCTTAGAAGCTGAAAGCAAATACAAGTATGAGCTGAGTGACTACTTGATTTAACATAAATCATCCAGTTTATACCAGATCTAGCTCTTCTTCCTAATTTCAAGTGTTTGTGTCACATTGCAGTTTTTTTGCAGGGTGTGATATGGACTCAGTCTTAAAGCCCCAGGAGTTGAAAAGTAAGACCAGAGATGGGCTTCTTTCCCTTCAGTGGATTTCTTTCAAGATAAAGGGATGGGAATCATGCTTATTAATTTAGCAGTTCGTCATGTGTAGGGCTATTCTTCCTCCCTGCTCCCTGTGCTCTGTTCAGGCCCTGTGGAAGTCTGCCCTTCTCACGAGCTTCACAGAAGTAAGTCAGTTATGCATAGTGGAAACATAACCCATAAATCTGCAATAATCATTATGTATGGAGAAAAAGCTTCTTGTGCAGCTTTTCTACATAGCATTGGGCCATCACACCACTGAATCATAAGGTCAAATTCTTGTAATTCATAACTATCACAACTGTAGATTACAACTGTATATATAGTTTGTGTTCACTGTCAATTGCTTTAAAGGTCAGGCTAATTATTAAATGTAAAAATCTGATCAAATGTCATCTGTTTTTGTAAAGACATTTTTGCCTTTTTGAAATAATTTCAAAAAAGTGTGGACTTGAGTGAATATTTTTGTCATATTTTAGTTAGAGTATTTAATGTATTATTGTGGTTGTTTATGAAATACAAAAAATTAGAGCCTGCCTTAGGTTCCTTGTCAAAGGCAACTACAGAAAGTAAATATGGCATTTTGGTAAACACTCAAATTTCAATTTTAAACTTTCATTCCTCATGAGATAAAAAATGATCAATAATCAAAATTTTTATCACTGAAAGTTAGGTTTATGTGATCAGTATAATTTCTCAAATATTCCTTCCCAAATCAAGAACTTTTGGCATCCTTCTGTATACTTCTTTCACAAAAGATACTATACTCTTAGTTATGCTAGACATGTGTACTGGTCATTGTTCTTGTTCCTGATGTTCAGAAATGGTCCTAAAGGCCTTTTTCAAAATGTGATGTGTGTAGTTAAGCCCAAGTGAGGTCTGCATCCTAGACATAAATTCAGCCTGTATTTTAATTATATGCTCTATATCCAGTATGGCATTTGTTCACTAAAATCAGGTGTTCTTGGCCCTCTTTCCCTTGAGCATGATGGTGGTTTTGGTGCAGGATGGTGAGGCTGGGCTGGTTGCCTATGTGGATTCAGCCCAGAAATTCATCTCCTCCAGGCTGCTCGCCTGCAGAGATGACAGGTATTAGGGCCAGGCATTCACCGTGAGTGCAGCTCTTCTGCCTAATCTAAATTTCTAGCTCCTGCTGCCTGGACATGTTCAGTTCCCAATCTAAAGGCTCTGCAGTAGATGTGTTTTATCTGTTTCATACACATTTGTCCGCAGCAGCTTAAAAGGCTTGAGTGAACCCTTCATGGCTTCATCTGAAGACATTTCTCCAGTGGATGAACAGCATTGAGCATCTAGGAATCAGAAAACCTTCAGCTGACATGACCAAGCCTGGCAGAGAACATCTGCTTGTGGCTGGAGTCCCTGTAACAATCCTCACTACCTAGCCACAGTTCCTCATGTGTCAAAAGAAATAGGCAGCCTCACTGAAGAGATACCTGGGACAGCTTGGCTGGGCTTAGTGCAGCACAAAAGGATGCAGGATGATACCCAGAATCCCAAACGCTGAGCACAGTGTAGGTGCAGCTAACCCCAACTAAGACTGTGTTTTTGGATGCTCCAACCAGGATAAAACTAACCCTAGTAATAATTACCAGGTCTAGTCTTGCACTGGAAACATATACCTTTTCTCAAAGGAAGACCTAAGTCCTAGTTTCTGACTTTCTCATGCAGCACCCTGCCTATCTGGGAATCCTGGGAATTATGAGGACTCAACACCTCTTCAGGGGTCACCATAATCTTTTAGTCTACTTTTAGACTACTTCTGTCTACATTTGAAAACAGCACTATTTATACATTTATAGGTATTTGACCAAGTGTTTGAATAAAGATGAGCATGCTATATTACTCAATCGTCAGGATTCATGTTAGCACTGTTGAACTGTCTTCTAGCTGACTTTGTAGCTTTTACTTAGAAAAGAGAGAGATCCCGTTGATTTTGATTAATTCTCATGATATTATCTGATTCTTCTCCCACACTCCCATCAATATGCCCTCATTACTAGGGATCTAGAGAAGCAAATTCTGTCCTCTAAATGAGCAGGAGCAGGAAGCCTGGCTGTCTTCAGCCTCCTCTCAGGTACAAACCACTATTGGAGCACATGCAGGTAATTTCATGTTGGTTTCTGCTGGTTGCAGAGTCTGTATTTGGTGGACCATGAACCTTCACTTACTTCCTTGTATCTTAAAACCAGTACTTTCTCTTGAAATTCCTTGTTCTATGGTAGTGTCCAAGGATTTTTTTGTTGTTGTTTTGATCTGTGGAATTACATTAATGAAATATAATACCAAACACTGAAGTAAAGAAAACAAAACCAGCATGACAGAGATACCACAGTCAGAAAATAATAACATTGGCAGACAGATATCCTACCAAATGAAGGCAAACTTGTTGCTGCACAAAGGAAGTATTTATAGCTGTTTCGTTTTACTAGTCTTATAAAAATACACTTACAGACAATTTCTCATATGTATTAATATTTATCTGAAAAACTTAAGTGAACAAGCAGTAAAATATTTTGATTGGCATGCAGACATTGAAGTATATGTATCTGGTAACTCTTTGTACATCTGGAAACTCCACTGAAGGAGACATTACTGCTTAGTAGTCCTGCTTGTGCAGAGGCTCTTCCTTCAGATTAGTTCTTGGGCCTTGAAGTGACTGGGGGAGCCTGTGCTGACAGCAGTGCCAAGTGCTCCTTTGGGCCCATCCTTTATAGATTCTGATGCTGTAATAGTTCAAGATATTGCTGTATCCATAGCTCTTTACTCTGCTCAACCACAGTTCTCACAGCAATAGAAGAAAGCTTGTCTGTGTACATCAGCTGTTCAGCCTTCACTTAAATTGCTGTTAGGATGGACATCCAGCAGTACACTGGACTGTGAACACAAACGCCCAGGAAAATTGAAGGATATGGTCTCTACTGTAGTTGCTCCTGTGGATTACTGCCAAAGGGCACATGAACTTTTTCCCACAGAATAGTCTTTCTCTGGCATGTAATTTAGTACAGATCCCAAACTTCAGTGGAAAATAAATAAAAAAACCCTCCAAACAATGCCCCCAACCAAATCAGAAGAATCTTCTCAGAAATAATTATTGTAGTTACTTTTTTAAAGTAAGTGATTGTCTTACATCTAGTTTGATATAGAGACTTTCTGATATATCCATTTCTTCTTTGAGCACCACAAGTCCTTTCAGCCCTAGAAGAGGCATATGGATGCTTGTGTTTGTGCATGTAAATAAAACTGGGAAAATAATGTACTTTTCATAAACCAATTTATTATCTTTAATCTTGAGAGCATAAACATATGAACCAGTGTGACATCACTTGTTTAATGTTTCTCCTATGTTAACCTGCTTTACCTTGAGGTAGTGTTTGTCATTACAGCTTAAGCATGTCATTGTTCTGCAAGTCTTTTGGGAGTCCAGATGTGCTCACAATTAAAGACCAACTCTTACTATTTGTGTTATCATAATGCATAGAGAGGTCAGAGCTCTGTTGTGCAAGATCACATTTAAACATGTCATGAGCAGCAGATCCCGGTCCCCTGGCTTCTCTTTATTACAGGACAATGATGTATCAGACCTAAATTTAGTAAACAATAGCAGCTGTTAGAGTGGAGGTTCAAACCATCTGGGTCAAAGGGTTCCTTTCTTGGCCTTACTTCCTCTCTTCCTTGTGCTCACCTGATATTATGTTGAGTTAATTCAATTTGCTGAGCTAGCAGAACATTTGCTTGACAACAAGGTGAATGGCTTTGTGCTATGTTGGGGATCTGAATTTGCTCAGTAGAGGATCAAAATAGCACAAGACCTGGTGTGAGTGTGAGTGACCATGCTGCTAGGGCAGGGCAGGGAAACTGAGGTCTGGGAATATGGTGGGGAACACAAAGGCTAATGTCTTTCACGTAGTGGTAAACCCTCTTAGCATCAGTGTGTACCCTCACTTGCACTGTGCAGGTATAACTGTGTACCTGCCCCCTCCTTGTTCTGACATCAGCCTGACTTCTCAGTGAAGAAAATTTTCTCAGGAAGGAAACTGCCCTCAGCTGGAAGGAAATTTCCTCAGCAAAAGAAAATAAAAATCTCATTCAACACCTTGCAGTGAGTCTGACAGCATGCTCTAGGGGCAGCAGACATGGCTGTGGGCAGGTAATACTTAGGTTGTTTAAAAGCCTTGTAATGAATTTAAAATCAACACATCTAAATTCAAATGGCTGCTGCTGCAGTCAGTGGAGATGGCAAGCTCAGTTCAATGGCCTTTTGAGGTGCTGGGATATCCCTCTGGCTCTCAGCTATTGGTCCAGAAGGGCATGAACTCCATTGCTTTGGGTGACACCTGCCAGCCTGGGCACCAAGTACAATCCTGGGACAAAATTCCCTGCCCCACCCCACTGGGCTCTCCCCCTCTTTCAGGGACCAGGGCCCCATGTCAGCCCCTGAGGCCATCAGCTCCTGCCCCACTGATGCCACAAGCAGGGCCAGTCTCTAGCCCTGGGCCCTGCCCAGCCATGGACCCACATTCCAGTCTGGCCTTGGCCTGTCTCTGTCCCCAGGAGGTGCCTGGTGGTCATCCTGACTGCCCTGCTCCTGTTTGGGGATGGGATAGGCACTGCCCCAGGTGTCTTCTGCCAGGGTGCCTAACCATTGCCAGACCTGGATGAACATCTGGGGTACCCTGAAACAGTGGCTTGTATTTAGGGAATAGGACCAAGCCCTGCATTCCTTAGAGCAGGGTAGCAGGCACATGGTTGAGGAACTCAGCACAGGCTGTCCCTCAGCGGGTAGATTCAAATTTTCGGGGGCTATGGGGGGCTGTGCTCAGGCCTTGCCCTCCACTCATGGGGCAAGGAATGGCCATGTCTGAAATCCTGGCAGTTGTTGGTATTCCAGAGGGCTTTGAAATCCTCAGAAGGTAAAAACTGAGTTTGACTGCACTATCTGAGGTGTTGACACATGTTAGTGAATCAAGACAAAATTTATCTTTTTGTCTGTTGATACAGGTGGAAATGACATGCTGGGTTACCATCCCCAAGATTTCTCATGATGGTAGTCCCAGCTAACCATGGTCTTCCAAGGGGATGTTTCCTTGTCCCTCAAATTAAAAGTGATCAGTCATATCTTCAGCTGTTTGTAACAACCTGTGTTTGTTTGTTGGAGGCTCAAAAACATTTTAGAAAACTTGCTTATTTCCCCCCTGCTACTATGAGGAACTTTGCTCTTTCTTGTGTGGATCTACTTGTTCCTGTGGACCAGCATCAGTACCTGTACTCAAAGGTGCTGCTCAACTAAGCAGAGGAAGACAGAAAGAAACTTTCAGGAGAGAAGGACTGAAACTTTAGATATATACCAAAAGGTAATTGAGCAGTACATCCAAACAATATTCTGGCAACACACTTACACAGGCAGGTGATCAAAATGGTCAAATCCTGCTAAATCCTTTCTCCATAGCAGACTCTGTTGCTTCTTTATCTGTAAGAAACTCTATGCAGATGGGCTCTCTTCTGGATTGCTGCATAAGCAACTTTTTATGGAACTAATGGGAGATAGAATGTTCAGGCATTTGGGAATGCCATGGAAACCAGGAGGTGTTGGAGATAGAGACTTCTATGGGAGATGTTTATCCAAGCTGAACATCGGATTGTTCTGAAGATCTCTGCAAAGGTCATGTAACATACATCTTTTGTCTTTTTGTCCTAATCTTGACTTTATATCTTCTTATATACTGATCTACATGCTCAGAGCAATAAGTCACTCCCTCCGTAGTATGCAATCTTATTTGTTTCTGTTCCTCTCTAAAAAACTTGGCACATCTTTTCCATGCAATCCTCTTCAGAAGTGCTGCATCAGGCCATTTTACACTTACACTATTGCGCTGCCTGCTACTTGTGTATGTTGAAAATCTAGTTTCCTTCAAATTTCAGACTGCACATGTGATTAGTAATATTCAGGAGTTATCTAATAGATAGTATAATTGAACAAATGACCAAAAAGCTTTGCAAATACTCTGCCAACCTATCCTCTATAAAGCAATACAAAAAGCAACGTAAGCTTTATCTACTTAACAGGAAGGCTTTCATTGTCACTTTGTGCTTACTCTCTTTCTCCCTAGTGTCACATAGGATGATTACACAAACATAGTTTAGTAAGCCCTAATATATTATTTTTCCTTTTACTTTTGAATCTTTTGGCAGTATATGTGTAGATCCATTTTACCCTTTAGCATTCTTTGTATTTTCTATCCTGGCCTAGCTTTCACAGCTCTTGCTATTGTAAATCTCCACAGTCCAAATTTGCCTAGTCTGAAATCCATCGTTGTACATCGTTTGAGACATTTCTCCAGTCATCATTACTGCAGATCAATAGAAACAAATTCCTGTCTCCTGACTGGTTTAGCTAAGTATCTCATGCATGACTGTCCCTCCAATTTGATCCAGTTTAACAGTCTGCTTCCCCGCCCCCCACTAACCCCACTTCTCTAATCTGCAGAGATAGATATAAATCTTGAGCCAGACTCCAGGGGGTTTCTCTTGCTTGTATGGTCTTCCCTTTGGTTGTGCACAGCACTCCCTGGACTGGCTGCTACTGCCAGACAAACAACTGTCTTAGCAGTTGCACCAACAAATAGAAGAGGAAGGAGAGAGGCCTAGGGAGTGAAGGGAAGGGTTTTGTCCTCGGAGTCCTTGTTCACTTACTTTACTGATAAATTCAAGATCTAATAGGGTCCATTGCTAGAAGGAAAATGAGTATAATCTGTGATCTTTGGAAAAGAGTGAAAATTCTTCACCACTAGTGAGTGCTTCACATCAGCATATCTTTTCAAGATGACCTCCTCAAGACAAAGGAGTTAAAAACTAATAAGTAAAAGCTGACTTTCCTTTTCATTGCACTGCCCTGTAGGCTGGCTGAAGGATTGACAGTCTGTCCCTTCTTACCTCTGCCAACTTGCCTCCTCATCAAGATAGGATTTATGAATGTGGTCCATCTTCAAGGAATTTTTAGTGCTGCATAACTGGACACAAACAGCCCAGATTAGACACAGATATCTGTGGGCTTTGAGTGTCCCCCTTCTTACCTCCTCAGCCATCCTTTCTGGTTTTGTTTTTCCAGTTGCTGCTCTGTGCTGCTGTTTTGTGAAACTCTGCATAGATGTGTTTAAGTGGCAGCACATAGGCAAGCATTTCATTTGATGAGATTTTAAGTTCCTGACTCAGACATGGGAGCAGATCAAAATTAAATTGCTGGAGTGGGTGTTACCTTGAGCTGCTTGGCCTACCTTTATGATAGATTTTGCTGCCACAGGGGCAGGAATGATGGCATGGCTCCAGGACTGGGTGAGCTGGGAGTTTCCCTGAAATTTGAGAGTTTTTGTCCTGTGGTATTAAAATAAACTAAAGTTGCCATCAGTTTATGTTAATGTGATGGACTGTAACCTTTGGCAGCCCAGAGGATGTTTCCCAACTGATCTTTCTGGCTGTATGTGCAACAACCTGTGTGTCTGCACTGGGGTGTGTGGTAGAAGAGGCTGCCAACCCACTTAAAGCTAATAATTTCGTTGCAGCAGAGCCCTAAAGCTCTGAGTCTTAAATCATTAGTCTGCTTATATTATACTATTCATGCGTACATATGCACAATCGTGTGCATGTTCACAAACAGAAGAGGTTTGTCTTCATGGATCGTGATAATTTCAGGTATAAAAAAGATGTTGGTTACTTGTTTTACTGACATTTTTCTTGTCAAGATATGATAGCCCATATTCATCACTATCAGGGCTGCTCATTTGTCTGTACATGGTTCTATTTCTCTAAAAAGGGTTTTTAAAGTTGAATTCATAGTTTGCAAAATGCTCTGACATGTGCTTCTGTTCAGGTAGGGAATTGTAATGTAGTTTTATTTTCTCTATTTTTTTCCTCATTCAGTCTACTCCCTTGCAGATCCTCTCCTTCTGCTGGTCTTTGGGATGAGGGAAATATTGTTCTGTAAGCAGATCTATAATATGGTAGGGATGCATTTGAAAATTACTGCTCCATCATTTACAAATATTGCAAACCCTCCTTTTAAGGTTTGGCTTCTGAAGCCCCTAAGTATTCTACTCCTGAAGAATTCCTGAAATTCAGGTGAAAAATCCAAAGACTCAGGTGACTGTTAGTATTTGTTCAAGGAATGTGTTCAAGTGAACATAAACAAGAAAGGAGATACTTCAGTCTTTTTTTTCCTTTGAAGGTCGTGGTTTATGGGATGTTACAGCGACACCTGGTGGAAAACAGTGTTGGAAGTCTAAGAAAAATTTCTGCATCATTCGACTCGTCCTTTGTTTGAATAGTGTGTTTAATATTATTACATTATTAACTCTCTGTAACTGATTATCTATCTGTATTTGTGCAAGGTATGCATGTACTACCCATATGTGAGTGTGCAAATGATTTCTGACAAGAATTATCAGCATCATTAATAGCCAAGTTTTTCAGTTATAAAGAAAAGGTTAGTCACATGTATTTGATAGCAACCAAATTTCCTTGTTGTAAAAGCCAAATGCCAACATTTTTATGGTGCTGCAGATTTTTTTCTCCAGACTTTAAGATGCACCATGATTGCATTTCTCACCAGAATCTTAATTTGGCAGAGTCACCATCCTTGGAAGTGTTCAAGAAAGCACTGGCTGTGGCACTCAATGCTATGGTTTAGTTGTCATGGTGGTGTTCAGTCAAAGACTGAACTAGATAATTTTAGAAGTCTTTCCTATCTATAATGATTCTATGATTTTATTTTCTCATCTCCCACTGCTCCTCCCTATGTGTACCAAAAACCCCAAGACATCTGAACGATCAGTCAGTTCCTAAAAATACCCCAAAACAAAACAAAACAAAAAATGTTGACTACTTAAATGCAATTGAAAGATTTTTTTAAAAAGTTTGAACCTAAACATATTAGTTTATCTGTGCTACATCTAAGACAGTAATTTAAATCCACAAGAGCCAGCATTCTCAATCCTGAAACTGATAGATCATTTGTTGAACACTATTTGATTTTGATTCATATCAGCACTTGCACAAACAATATCCAGGAACAGTTTGGGATATAGTAAAAGCTGGGAGTCATTGCTCATACGTATTTCAGTTGGACCTAACTTCTCTTGGGGTATGAATAATTTTTAAAGTGTGGATGTGTATTATTCTATTACACTTGCTGAGGCATTGGTGTGGATCCATTTCATTTATTTGTATACACCTACTAGTCCTAGAGACCAAATCCTGAGCGTCCTAAATGTCCTAACTATCCAAAGCACAAAGTACTTTGCCTCAGGAAGAAACTGCAGCCTACATCTGCCTGTCACCAGCTTCCATTTTCAGTTTTGCTGATCATGTGAGCTCTGACGAAGCTTCTTCAGTCAAGATAAACTGGATTATCAGAGAGCTACTGTTTAAGCAGTAAGACTAGACAGGCTTATTTTGGCTGGAGCTAAGGAGTTCCCTCTTGAGCAGCTTTGCTTGTGGGCTAGAATGAGGGCAGCATCCTTCTGGAGTGAAGTGACAAGCAAATGGGACAGGAATTGCCCCTCACTAGCTCACCCTAGATAAGTCTTACTCTCATCCAAGAACACCCTTGAGTAGTCGTGAGGAGACTTAAGATAATGCAAAAGGAAATCCCCAAATGCTTCCCAAAGTAACTGAAAGAAAAAGAAGGAATCTGCTCCACATAGCCTTTCCTTACTCCTATCACCTTTGAGTCATATGCTTCACAGTACTCATCAGGTATCTCCAGCCTGGTTTGCCCTTTCCTTGCCCTTTCCTTCTACCTCGGTGCTTTTACTCCTTTCACTACATGGACAAGGGATTATTCTGGAGTCTGAACTAGAGAAAACAGCACCAGGTTAATGCAAGCCAATTCACTTCTGTAATTTCTGGGTTCGTGTAAACCAGATTCTTCGCCTGTTTTATGGCATGACTACAGAAATGTTTGCTTGGAAAGTGAATGGGGCTTGGGAATATATGGAGGAAAATTAGGTACCCTCTGTAATGACAGAATGTGCCAACTTCAACTCATCATCAAATGCTGTATTATTTATAAAATATCAAATGTGATTTGTAATGAGTAATACACATGCACAAAATTATGTAACATTTGTTTATATTTATCTATATGTATGTGTATATATATATATATATATGTCAGCTGGATTGATTTTCTGCTGCAGAATGACTCTGTGGATAGCTCTGCAAATACAGCACAGATGTGCCACAGACTGGGACTTGGATGTGTTTTAAGCTTGAATTTCCACTGACCTCTTTAATGTGAGTCTGCAACTGTATGTAAGTTTCTTCACTACTCTTTAACTCAGATACCTGATTTATCTATCAGCTTCAAATTTCTTCCATGATATGGGTACAGACTTACTAATTCAATTGTGTCTGCTCATGTGGAGACCCCCTAGTAGACTGGCTCTACTTATTTTACTAGACAGCAGAAAGCAGATAGAGGGCTGTTTTGAGTGGTATTTTTGTGTGGAAATGGAGCATTTGGAAACGATCATTAAAATGGAGAATTAATTAAAATTTTTGTCATGAATAATGTGACCAGTAGTGTTCTAAAATGGTTATTCATAATCACAAACAGATTTTCTCAATTGCATTCCCTTGAAAATATTTAGAAATAGTTTAATCATTGTAAAAATTAACTTCAGGCCATTTTTTCCCACCCTTTCCCTGTTTCCGTGTTGCTTGGAGCACCTGATTGAAAGTATTGTGCTTAGTTTCCCTTTTACGTTAATGACATTTGTGTATGTAGATACACTGGCTTTCATTGGTCAACTCCTTTGTTTCAGTGGTTTAATAAGAAACTATGAAATAGATGTTGCGTAAGTTCAAGAGAAGTGCTCCAGGAAGCTGAGAAGTGGTTGAAGGGAGTGTAAACAAGGATTAAAAAGATATTTTAATAACCTGACATGCAGAAATTTCACAGTTGCATCTCTGTCACCTAGACCGAAAGGAGTTTGTATGGCCAGGTCAAGGAAAGAATCAGATTGACAGATGAAATTAAGTTTAAGTGATGAGAAACGCTTGTCTGTGGATTTTCCTACCAAACAGAGTTGATGTTTTTTACTATCTATGGATTTCTGCAGTGCACTGTACTTTCTCATGGAATTGTCAAAACCTTTGTACAAGTAACCTGGTAAGTTTTCAGAAAGTTCAGAATCTTTTGGAACATAGGTGGTTGTTAGCACTTCATACTACATATCAGCTTTTCCAAAATTATTTTAAATATTGTGTCTTAGTAAAAGTGTAATTTGCAAACTAATCTTTAACATTTGAATTTGTGGCACCTGGTAAAGAAGAAATCCTACTAATATGATTTGAGAAAATTACTATAAATGCTAAAGACCCTGGAATGTGGAAGTGACAAACTTTTTTCCTTACAGTTTATTCACTTTACTTATTAGTTTCTGCCTAGTCCAGGATTTTTTTTAATATAAAAGTAGGAAAACTGACAATTCACAGGAAATTGTCTGGGAATCTGTGGCTTTCACAATTGTACTGAACTAGTTGCAGCTTAATTTTTAAGTTAACTGGCTTAAATTTGGAGCATTTCTGTAAGTATTAAAAGTAGTGTTCAGATCCTTACTTTTATGCTTTCTTAATATTCCTTTTAACAGTGATGTGGAATTTATTATTTTTCC
This sequence comes from Pithys albifrons albifrons, assembly GCF_047495875.1. Classification (NCBI taxonomy): domain Eukaryota; kingdom Metazoa; phylum Chordata; class Aves; order Passeriformes; family Thamnophilidae; genus Pithys; species Pithys albifrons. The sequence continues at coordinate 49,222,735 of NC_092459.1, read as the reverse complement.
TTCCACAAATGCAGGGCAAAGATTAGCAAACCTGCTCAAATTCAAACAACAATTCTGCTTTCAGGAATGGCCTCCTTGCTTCTATTTGCCTGAAATGTTGATGTGGTTTAGAGGACCGTGTATCTTTGCTTTGTAAAAAGGACATTTTGTGCCTTGGTGCTAACTAACTGTGGAAACCTGCTGCACAGGACTATCACCTACTCCATTTTATTTCATACATTTTTCTGACAGTTTTTTTTCCAAATTATTTTTAACTTTTGCATCAGTGAAAGAGTTAATTGCCTTCCCTGATGGAAGCCAATCATGCGATGATAACTTTAATGGGGATCCTTTGATTTAAGCTTAAATTAATTCAGAATAAGAAATAAGTTGCTCTTCCTTTCAGCTTTGAAAGACAGGAAAATCACATTCGTGAATATATTGTGTAAGGGATTCAGATGAGAAAAATGTGATTTTGGAGTCAGAGAGGTGTAAATCTTATTTTACTCCTCTAGTCTACTTCCGTTCAAATTTGCTTTGTGAAACTCTGATTCTCACTATTGTCACAATGTGCCCAGTTGTGCTGAAAATTTCTTCCCTGAAAGTTGTTTTATTCAGGTTGTTCTTACCCATTTTCATGTCAAAACTTAGAAGCTACCATTCAGGTGCTCTAAGGTTGTTGCATACATCCTCAGATCATTTGCACTTTGCAGACAGTGATTGGTTTTTCACACTTTGAATTAAGTTAAGAAACAGGTGCGTATCCTGGAGAGCACTTTTGGCAGGAGAGGAAAGGTGGTGATAGTCACCATATGGCTGCACAAAACCCTTCAAAAGATGGCCAGACAAAAGGCTTGAGCCTTTTGAGCCTTAGCTCAAAGAAAGATCTTTTTTGCTTTCCAGAAGTCAAAGCCACTTGGGTTTGTCATTTAAGCCCAACATATTCATGGAGCATTTGTTATCAACTCAGTGAACCAGAATCAGGAAATAAGAGCCAAATTCCTACCTGAGATAATTTAATCAATAACAAGTGATTCTGCCAATGTCTTTTTTTGATGATACTCTGAAGTTAGTCTCCAGTGAGAAGCTACTGGTGTGTCAATAACAAATTTCTACAGATGAGGAAACATCATTCAAAGAAAATCTATTTTACAGGAAACCAATACTTTATTATACGTTAAACAAAGAATTTTTTGGAAACATTTTGACACTTTTAAAAAATGTATATATTTCTCTTATAGGAAGGAGAACTTGGAATTACTAATCTTTGCAATGTTAGTGACATCACTAGAGCAGTGAGTAATTATTTACTTTGTTATTTACTGGCATTTTATATTAGTCCTATTTTAATATAATGGATACAATGTTCATATTGTCAAAGACTTAATATAAATGTGCACAGCTGCCTGTCTAGCATAAGTCACTGGGCTGTGTGGTTAGATTTGGCTCACATTATTAGCCATGTCTATCTTTTTTTGTTTAAACAAAATGTGGAAAGGGTGTGGATCTCTGCTGTGAGTCATGTTGACATTTGTGGTCTACAAAGTGCATAGTCTTTCATTTTTTAGACAAGAAGTCAAAACTAGTGTTACCTGCAAAATTGAAAAAAATAAGACTACCTTATTCATTTACATTTGCACCATTGCTTATTTTGCTTTCTCAATGATTCCATGAGAGAAAACTTGTAATTGCAGTTATTGAACATTTAGAGTTCTCTAGGACTTCTAATGGTTGTCTGCATCATGTGGGCTCTTCAGCCTAACATGAACTTTCCACAGGAGCTCTCTTGGGGGACTCAGTTCAGATTTCAAATGCAAATCAAGCTGGTGGTTATACATATTCTTTGAAGAATGCTGGAGAATTCAGTCATCAATACTTTCTGGAAGACTAGTGGGATGCATCCTCTCAGCACTTGATATCTACTGAGACTGGATTATTTGTGATGCTGGGACCATAAAAGTATGTTGTCATGACAATACATAGCAAGGTTGACTTGCCTGTTTAGGTTACAGTTATCTTTGCTCAGTTATCATGTCAACTATTTTTTTCATGAGGCTTTGCAATGCTCAGTATTAGAGTCTTCTACTTCTAAAGTTTTCTAGCTTACCTTGAAAAACCAAAATTTTCATGAACATTAAAAAGTGGGACAGCATAAACAAGAAAGGTCAAACATCATAATTGAACCATGTAATATTATTATATCTTTGAAAACTCTTGTTTTTAGAGCCAGTGCCTTGCCTATTGGAGAGCAAAGGTGGGGAGCTTGTGTTGAACAGCTTTCCACTGTGCTTGGCTGTGCTTCATACTGCATATCTTTTACTTCTCCACAGAAAACAAGTGCTAAAATAAAGCTGGGAGGATGGGAGCGCTGGCCATATGCATCATAGCTGGCTGAGTAAACTCATTCCCAGAACAACATTGAATGTAGATTGTCTTGGCCGGGACTCCTTCTGCCCTTGGAGCTGTGCATTAGCCCTTTCCCAAGGCCTGTGCAAAGCTGAGCACTCTCCCCAGGTGATGGTCAGTCATAGTCTGCTCAGGTGTCCAGCTGACCTTTAAGTGCTCTCAGTACATGCAAGGGTGTCACTGTCTTTACCATAGCTGGACAGGTAAATGAACATCTTCTGTTTTTACAAACCAATCCCTAAGACTGATTTTTTTCCTATTTTTTTTTTGTTGGTTTGGTTTAGTTTGTTTTAGTTTGGGGGTTTTTTTGCCTTTTGCACTGTATTTGGTTTTACATTGAGAAGGGTACTACACAACATAATGCACTTGCTGTAAGATCTGAGTACCTATAATGTGTGGTATGTTTAATATATTTTTTACAGAGTCTAAGTGCTATAAGTATCTGTTTTATTGGTAAAGAACCATGGTGCGAAGGAGATAAATGAGTTGGTCATGTCGAATGTTGTACTGCATCTGGAAACTGAATGAATGCCCTCATCATTAGAGCTAGGATATCCCTTCTTTTTAAAAACATGCTTTCAAAGTGATTTTAAAGTCACCCTCTGTCTTTGCAGTGCACACAGGGATGTCAGTTTTGGAATGCAGCAGTGCAAATCAGTTGTCCACTGAAATGTGTGAGTATTGCCTCAGCCTTGGCTCTATAGCACAAATCCCCAGTCCATCAAATCTTTATCCAATGGCAGACAACTGAAATTTACTCGGAGCAGTGTTTCTATGAAAAGATGCGATGCCCATATTTTCTCTCAGTTTGTTTATAAATTCTGTTTGGGGAACAAGATACTAATTCTTGCTATGTGAGTTGCCTGTAATATCAGAAGTTTCCATTATGTTTGTCAAAATGTGTGGGCATTTTGCAGTTCATTAAGCTCAACCACTCACCCAGATTTTCAAACAGTGAGAAAGAAGAACTAGTGCTTTTCATGATTTTACTCTACTGAGGACAGTCTCAGAGTTGCATGCAGATGTAAATGAAGCACATGGTCTTTAGTAGGTTGATTTTTTGTTTTTACTAAACCAGATGGATGAGAACTAGTGCTGTTCTGGGACAACTGCCCTGATAGTTATTAAAATGCTCTTTTTTTTCTGGAGCTCCTGAACACCTAAATCTCATACATCCTCAGCATCAGTATAGTGTTGACTTTCTGTTTTTCAAGTGAGGGCTTTCCTTCTTTCATTATTTGCCAGTGATAAGGCTTTGTAGTGTACTTTCACTGTAAGAAACTTCTAATTAATTGGTATTATCTGTTTGAAGTACTCTGTGATTATATTTAAGCTAATCCCACATTTTATTAATATGTTTCTTGACAGAATGAGACATACACCAGAGCATGTGAGGTAAGTTAAATGCTATGTAAGCAATACAAAAAAGTCACGATTTCAGTGATTACTATGTCCACCTAGTGCTAAGAAATACAATGTAGATACACAAGCTTATCAATTAAATCCAACATGTGGAATATATAACTTACAAGTCAAAGACCTGTCTTCTTAACTCCATGGTTATTACTGAAGTCTGTTTCCAAACTTTAATGAAGCCCCATGTTCATGCTTTCCATGAAGGAATGTGTAAGAGGTGACCCTCAATTCAGTGCCTAGTGAATTGATGAACTGGGTCTCAGAAAAAAAACTGGAGTGAGTTTATGGTACTGCTATTTTTTATAATTAATATAATTATTTCCACAGGATTTGTATATGTGCCAAATATCCACAGAATTTTTATGTATTTCAAATGTGTCTGCATGATTCTGGAAGGAAGTTTGCCTTTAAGCAAATCTAACCAGTGAGTTCTGTACCCTGCACAGACAGTTTCCTGTAAGTTTGGCTGTAGCCGTGCAGAGGATGCATATGGAGCTGAAGCACAGAGTAAGTCTGAATAGAGACCTATGTCCAATTGGCAGTCTGATAAATTCAGTTTTAAGATTATAGTTTTGTTCTATGGTCTGGATTTCTTTTTTAAAAAATAGGAATGTTTTGAATATTTTCATTAATCAGAATATTGCCACTCTTCTTTTTTCTATTAATAAATACACTGAAAGTTTATCTTAGAGTAAAACCCTTTTTCCCTCTCCCTTTTACGGACATGAGATTTTTTTAATCCAGTCTCAACTGTTTAAGATAACACCTTGGGCTGATGTAGTGCTAATGAAATAATTCCCTTGAAAATCTCTTCAGAGGTCTCCCACACCTTCCCTAGGTTTCTATTCAGCAAAATTTTACTAAGTACCTGTAACTAAAAGTACATTTACACAAGTGTGGAGGTGTAGGCACATTTGCACACACTGAACTTGGCCCATTTCAGGTTTACTTATCAAACTGTCTTTAAAATGTTATGAGATTTAATCAGCAGCATTTTCAGTATAATCTTTTGTGTGTTTTTACTGGCTTCACAGTTTTCAGGTGAGTGAGGTAATAGGCCTTTTCCTTTGAGATACAGAGATTGCCAGGAAAGATTTTTTCTTACCATTGCATTGTATTTTCCCCTCAGTCTATTTGAGCAAGCCTAGAGTACCATTTACATCTGCCATTGGAAGCCATAGTGTCCCATTAGGTTGGAAGCCAGCTAACATCTCTGGAGTGAAATATATTATCCAGTGGAAGTTCAGTCAACTCCCTGGAGACTGGAGGTACACAGAGGTAGAGAAAGAACTTCCTCTTATTTTGTGAGGAAATAGGCTCCTCTCTGCCCTCAGTCTGTTTTTTTGGTTTTTTTGGGGTTTTTTTTAGAAAGATACTGGATAATATATTAGGTACATAAAAGACTTTTGCAAAATCATAAGCAGCATGGAGAAGCTGAGAAGTGGTCAATTATTTCACATTTCTTTCAATATAGGAACTAAGGAACTCGATGGAAACTGGCAGGTAGCAGGTTCAAAACTAAAAAATGAAGGTGTTTCCTTACAGAATGTGTAGTTAAAATGTTAAGCTGCTTCCTCATTCAAGTGGGTGCTAAATTACTCCTTAATAATAGAATTGCTAAAATTACTTAATAGGGTTTGAAAAATGGCTGGAAAAACTAGTGGAAGAAAAATCGAGTTCTACTAAATGCAAACATTCTCATTGTTCCCTGTTGAGCCACACTTATGAAACGCCAAAACTGAGAGTATTCTAGAGAATATGGCTCTTTTTTTTTTTAATACCTTTCCCTAGGGAAATTTTTTGTGTTCTTGTCAAAGCACAATACTTGCCTAGAAAGACCTTTGTTCTGAGTCAGTACAGTTATTCTCATATTATGTTCTTTTGCGTCAACTGTGCACTTGTTATCTTGCCATCATCTCTATTGGACCAATTTATAGAACATGACAAGTTGCTGCTGCAAATCAAAGGTAAAGATAATTTACTAAGCAGGAAGTTCTTCTGAATGAATCACTGATGAAATAATAGGGAACAATTACTGCAGACACTAAATATTTCAGTGTAACTAGGAGCATTTAGATCTTATAACTATAGTCTATGTATCAACATTTAAAATACATTGCTCATACTAAGTCATTATTTTAGATTTTTTTAAATTTCTTTTTAAAATTTACTATTATATTGCATCCATCCTTCCATCCATCTGCTCATTGTTTAATTTGATCACTTGTTCTGAAGGAAAGAGAGAAAGTTCTCAAAAGATGGAAAGTCAAAGTCTATGCTGAAGATAACTCTCAGAATTTCCTCTTATTTAAACTTAGGATCCTGCACTTTTTTATTCTGAAATATGCATGTTGTTGTATGAGATTTCTTTTGCCCTGATAGCATCCTACACACTAGCTGCAGATGGAGGAACAAAAAAAATCCAGTTGTGTCTGTGCATTAATCTAGGTAGTACCTGAAACTTCATATACAGTCAAAGACCTTCAAGCCTTCACAGAATATGTGTTTCGAGTAGTTTGGATCATTACATCTCAGCTGCAGCTCCATTCTCCATCTAGTCCCAGTTACCGGACACATGCTTTTGGAGGTAATGAATCGTGCTATTAATTGCATCTTTCAGGGCCTTAACAGAAACATTTAAGATTCATTGTTTCTTTTACAGAAAATATTGATGCCTAATCTTCAGAACTATATGTATGTTGTCTATTGGGTAGCTGCAGAAGACTAAACTAAAATACCACAGGTTCTTTTTGTTTGAAGTAGAAGATTTAGGGTTCCTTCCTGCTTTTGATTTTAACATCATGCACAGAAAATTACATCATCAAAATTGTGAGGGCACATGGGACACTCTCTGTATAATCATGCATGCTAAATTTTTGACTGAAACACACACTTATTTTCCTGGGCAATAAAAAAAGTTAACTGTTGCTGAAATTTTATGCTGTCCCTAATAACGTTTTTTGGTGTATAAATGAATTAAGAGATGCAAAACCTAAAAATGTACTTAAAAAAAGGAAAAACCATTAATATCTTAAATGCCATAGCAGAATCAGATATTTCTGTCTCTTGCAGCTCCTGCGACAGCTCCTATCATTAAAGATATTCAGAGTTCAAGTCCAAACACTGTTGAAGTTAGTTGGTCTCCACCACTTTTTCCAAATGGATTGATTATTGGATATAACTTGCTCCTGACCAGTAAAGCTCATGAATTGTTGAGAGCCTCAAGAGCACATAGCTTTCAGTTCTATTCCACCTTCCCAAACACTACTTACAGATACGAAACTAAAAGATATCCAACATGGACAAATGTGCTGTCACACTTCTTGCCCAGATAGCACAGAGTATTCCATAATACCACTTCTGCACAATTATGCTATTTACTTATATTCTTGCCAAAAGCAAGGATGCCTTCCTTGAGGTAGCAGAGTTATCCCAGGTAAGTTAGTGGCTTATGCACAACTCAGGTGGGGAGGAAGGAACCAACTTGATACAGGGCCAGCAGCCTGAATTTTCTTAGGTATTGTTTTAAATTTACTTTTAAGCTTATGTGACATGTTTTTAGTATATTCAGGGAATGATACAGCAGTCCTCTCTAGTAATTTAAGCATCTATAAAAGTTCCTTCATTTTATTAAATACAATACCCTGAGTTCTGATTGCACTGATAAATACAGATCTTCTTTTGAAATGGAATTGAGTTGCTCTTCTGAGTCTGAAAACTTATTTAAATTTAAATTTGGAATATTCTGTTGTTGTTCCACCTTTGGGCAATTCTGATTTTGATTAATTTTGTTTTCATTATAAAATTCCCAGAGTGATATATTTAAATGGATATTTTCTGAAAGTCAGGCACTTCTGTAGCTTCTTCTAGCAGCTCCCCTACTTGATAAAATGTTTCTCAGGCAATCTTTCAAAAGAAACCTGCAAACCAAAACCTATCTCTTTGGTTTATTGTAGGTTCAGTATTGTGGCAGTTAATGAGGCTGGTACTGACCCCCCTGCTGAAGCCAACATCACAACCCCAGCATCCAAAGGTACAAGAGTCCTTGTCACTGTCTGTTCATGGAGACAAACTCATGTTCGTTGGGCTGCTGTGTATCTGGGGGAAAAGACTAATATTTAGACTGCAAACAGTGTATGTCAAGGAGTTGTACACTGAGGAGTCAATAACATTTCAGAGAGAGTTCTGTTCTTTAGCTATAGATATTATTAGGCTACACAGCATGATAATAACCTGTAAAGCTGGTAGGACCAAACAGATTTGGCCTGAGTTGTATTACTGATTGAAAACACCTTTGAGGTAGAGACAGAAAACACAATTCTCTTTTCTAGATCAGATTTTAACAGCTGACAAACAAATGTATTTTTTCTAATAATATTATTTAACATGAAATGCTTTTGTCAAAAATTCTCAGTTATCTCAAGCCAAATATGTGAGATTATATCAATTTTTGTTGCTCTTTCATGAAGATATTTATTTTACTATATAACTTAATTAATACTACTGATACACTGTAATTATCACTCAAAGAATTGCAGAAACATTAATTAATTGCCAGAGAAAGATACACGTTGAGATAGAGCACAAGTAAGAATGAAATCAGTGTTACCAAAAGGTTCCTTTAGAAGAGAAAACAAGACACTCCCCTCCTCATGAAGAAATTCAGGTGTTAAACACTTGGAAATGTGTCAACTCTATGAAAACACTTCAAGACTCTCTGAATCACCTGTCTTCTGCTATTGGTTAAAGAAATTGAACATACTTCTCTAATGCTTTTTAAAATATGACTTGGCAGCTCCATGGAGGTTTGCTCTAAGGTTGGTTGACCCTGAGCCTTAAACATTTGTGTCATTTCTTTAAAGTCCAGACTGTGTTCATTATGTCAATACATTTACCAAACAATTAAGTTAAGGTAAAAAACAAAACCCAAACCCTTTCCCTGGGCAAAAAAAAAAACCCTTTAGGGTTCTGGGGAAACACCCTACCTCCCCTTACTAGTCACATAAAATTTCAGTTGTTTCCCACTGAATTGCACAGGCGGGTGTTTTCTCTCTGTGCTGCCATGAACAGGAGCAACCCTTCCTCATGTATCGTGTTCAGAAATGGTATTACTGCATCAGCTACCGAGCTGTGTAGATCTGAGCCCTGAGAAGAGTGCAAGAAAGAATTTGATTGCTGGTGTAGAGTGCAAGAAGTATTACTTGAAAAGATAAGGATGTAATATAGGCCTCTTGTACTCTGCTGTGGAGGCATCATTATCAAAATTACAGTGTGTGCATCATGTGAAAAATACCTGCAGCTCAATCTGTGCAGACTATCTTGGAATAAATTATGAGAGCTTTTGATCACAGTTTTGTGATACCCATATGAGAAAATTATATCTGATAGCAGACAGCTGCTTAAAAGTGGAGGGGGAAAAATGTAAGGATTGTTTGGCAATGGAAATCTGCCAAACTCATACTTGAAATAATACACCACTTTTTAAAATGAAGGTAACTACCTTGTGAATCAGTTTAGCAGGGGGTGTGATAGATTTTCAAGGATCTGAGTTTTGGAAGCAAGGCAATCAGTCTTGCCCAAAGTTATGCATAGCCCAGACAAAAGATACGGATTTACTGCAGAGGTTTTGATATAAGTTACTTGGTCCTTTATAAGCTTATGTGACCAAATCTCTCCCTCCTGACTTGAAATTTTGTGACTTTACCAGAAAAAATAATTTATTAGGTTAGTCAACTTTGAATCATAGAATTGATTGGGTTGGAATAGACCTCCAAGATCATCAAGTCCAACCCTTGGTCCAACCCCAGTCTCTTTACTAGATCATGGTACTCAGTGCCGTGTCCAATCTCAGTTTAAAAACCTCCAGGGATGGTGAATCCACCACCTCTCTGGGCAGGCCATTCCAATGCCTGATTACTCTCTCTGTGAAGAATTTTTTTCTGATCTCCAACTTAAATTTCCCTTGGCAGAGCTTGAGCCCATGCCCCCTTGTCCTGTTGCTGACTGCCTGGGATGAAGCAGATCATGTTGTCCCATTGTCATCTTTATCTGTGAAAGCTACTTGTTTCTTGAATAAATCACTGATCAGCAGGATGAAACACATGGAATAAACATACTTGCCTTGCTCTGCCCCAGCTCTGTGGATGTCTTAGTGCCTTCATTCCTTAGTAGTCAGTAGGGCTTCATTTGCTCCAGCTTACTTTCCCTTACTAGGGACTCACTATTGTTGTAGGAAATGATGGTGTGAAATTCATCTGGTGCATTTTCATCCTGTGTGAGGAGCCAGAAGGCATTGTGTGATAACTCCGTACACTTTCAACACTCAAAGGCTTTGGGCTTTAGTCTGTCATTCCAGTATAGGAATATATTCATACTTGTACATGTGTATATGTATGACTATTAATGATGTATCTGAACTAACAACATTGTTTTCTGTGCTGCTGTCACCAAAATTCCGAATTTCACTGTTTTTTACTTAAGGTAAAAGCAACATGGCTCTTCCTATCCAGAAAAGAGTCTTTAAGGAAGAGATATACAGAAGATTTTCTTACAGCTGCTCAGTGCCTGCCAAAAGATATTATACACCACAACATTACAGGTAAAATCAGATTGGGCTCTCTCCTTTCCTGTCAAGTATGACTAAAACTTCTGTGTTCACCAAGGACACCTCACATAGCCTGAGGTGGTGCCTAGCATCCTTTTACAGGCAATCAGGAGAAACAGGAACTTTTAGTATATGATTTGACCTATTTGAAGTGATAGGCATTGGGGAAAGGTGCAACTTTTTTCTTCATGTATTTAGGGAGCTGCTTCAGATCTGGACTTTTACATAGTAGCTATCTAAATTGAGGTAACATGAATCTATGTTTCCCTATGATTAATGTCTATATTTTCTCAACATGAGTATGGGAAAGTGAAGTGGTTCAGACTTCAGAATAAAATAATACCAAGTGCTAAAAGATACTGCCTGAAGAGTATGCTGTTGCGTTAGCATACTAATGAGGGATTTAGTAGCTGAAGTCACCAGAGAACCTTGTTATCTCAAATTACTCCTAACTCTACTGTTTCTTATCTATACTGCTCCTTGATGACAGTGTGGAAATCCAAGTTTATGTACCAAATTTCACAGAGCAAAAGACTCCAGAGAGAGAAAGTTGCTCCTGACTAAATAGCCTTTGACAGTGCAGGGGTGGTAGTGCAGCTTATGCCAAGCTTGAATTTTAGAGTGAATGGTACTTTGTGAGGATATGCCAATTGCATCTGTTTGCCCTATAGAGGTGCAATCAGTGTCATTTTGCATATTACATATCCTGTCTCTGTCTGATTACCTTTCTGAAGGGCAATTCTCTGTAATAATGTCACTTGCATAGCAAATGGGAACATTTCCTTATTACCTTAAAGAAGAATAGAAATGGAGGAGAAAAATCAGTTGACTTTTTTTCCCATGATGATGGGTTGCAGATTGAAAAATACATATTTTTAAGGCAAGTACAAAACTAACTGAAAAACTGAAATTTATATCTTATAATATCTGTGTGCACATATCTTTCTATTTTTAGGAATTTCTGTGAATATTTATCAGCAAGTTGTCTATTTTTCTGAGGGGAGTTCCATCTGGGTGAAAGGAGTTCCAAATATGTCTAATGTGTCTGACCTAATGCTCTTTTATGCTGGCTGGGGGAATATTACTTCCATCTCAGTAGACTGGCTTTACCATAGAATGTACTTTGTCATGAATGAAAAGGTAATGCTTTAGGGCTTAATTAATTTCTTACTTAATTTGAACCATTACTATGAATAATTTTACATGAGAAAGTGTGATTTATATATAGATATGTATGCATAAAATATAATTATAGAAATATATTTTTAACTTTAATAATATCCACATATTTCATAATTAAAAAATTAAGAAAGTCTTGACTATCAGGTCATATTTAAACACTCTACATGGAAGTCTGGCTCCTTGACTTATTTTTCTCCTCAGGACATAATGGCTTTAGTTTTAACTGCTTTCTGTTTGAGACTGACTTCACATCTTCCTCATACCTGGTATAAGCACTTTGTTTCTCTGCTTGGTTCCCCATCTAGTCTGGTTCCTACTCTGCCTCAGAAAGGTGGTCAGAAAACTAGTTAGTGATTATAATGTCCTTCATAATTCACAAGATATGTTTAAAACAGAAAGTGTTTCACACAGTGATGACAGCTCAGATTACAACTGCTTCAATTTGATTGCACTTGCTTGCACTTGATTTCCTACTCATAAAACATCAATTACATTAATGGTAAGACCTTGCATGTACTTATGTAGTCCTCTAATGTACAAAGGACTAGGAACTTGCTTTAGATGCTTAGTGGGGTCATTTGATTTTTTTTTTAATCCTCCTGCCATGTCTGATTTTTCACTTACTGCTCAGGGAACAGGGAGCAGGAAAAGCAGTAGTGATAAAAGGCTACAAATGATCTGTAGATGAACACACTGATGGCAGAGATTTCTGAATCCCGAGGTATTGCTTCCAGGATCAGAAAAGCACTTCCCTTCCCTACCAGATCATTTCCCTATTTTGCCTCTACCCTCAAAACTGTTCTTTCCCCTCCAACTTAGGGCATGAATAGATGACTGACAAACAGCTCTCTCTGGGTAAACTGTCATGGCTGCATTTGTACTTGTGTACAAATGTTATACTTGACTGACTGACAACTCAAGAGCCCAGAAGGACCTAGAGCTGTGTGAGAGATGTTTCATTGTCTGATTCCCCTGAAAGAATCTCGGGTCAGCTTGTTTGCTCATTAGCAAACACCCTATGAATGCATCACCAGTTTTTCTTCTCATTTGCCAGATACACGTCTGCCATTTAGAGAACTGCACGGTAGTTGAAGACATCACTCCTCTTTATGTGACATCTCCTAGAAAGGTTATAGCTGATCCCTATAATGGGTAAGTGTCCTCCTTTGAGCACTTGGTGTCAAAGGTGCTATAAAGCTCCTCTCTAAATTTCTCCACTTCATTAGTCATCTAGGTTCCTGCTTCAAGCACTTGTGCTATCAAAACAGAAGTGCAATTGTTAACAAATAGCAAACTACAAAAACAATTGGAACAAGAGTGGTGCCAGACAGTGTTGTTTTCTGCATTTTCTTTGTTAGGGTGTTAGCAAAGGAGAGAAAGCATTTCCAGTATGGAAATTTGGGTTTTCAGAAATTTCATTATTTTATGAATATGAAGCTCTATGCATTTTAAATGTTCATGCTTAACACTTGAAGTATTATGGAAGAATATTCTCCAGTAATCTGCCACCAAAAAGAGTAAAGATGTATGTGCTTACTTCTTGCAGTATATATATATTAATAGTGCCCAAAGCATTTTCCTATTGTGCATGAAGCCAGGCACACCTCTGGACTGTTAAAATATTTGTGCATCACTTATAGAGTCTTTGCACTATAGTCATTTGGGTTTATTTTGCTCCATGGCCAGTTATATTTTCTGTCTCCTGGAGGATGGCATATACAGAGCAAACCTTCCACTCTTTCCTGGCGCTGTGTCCACAGCTTCACCAGTAGTGAGATCCAGTGCTCTGAGAGCCTTCATGATCAACTTCCAATCTAAGAGACTCATTTTCTTCAACAAAACCAAACAGGCTTTTGTGTCACGTTTTCTGGATGGTTCAGAATTTCACATGCTGCAATCACATGTGCCATTTAATGATGTGGAGAGCTTTGTTTATGAAGATAACACATTTACAGTCACAGATGGCTCAGCAGTTTTCCATGAGGAGACCTCTCCAGTGTGAAGTTCTAGTTTCAATGAGTATCTTGTGGACTGCAATTTGGTATATCCAGAATACCTTGGCTTTGGCAACTTGCTTTTCTATGGGGCATCAGCTCAGCCTTTTCCTTTGCCAACTATTCCTTGTCTTGTCATGGCACTATTTGGATTGGAACAAGTTGTGATCAGCTGGAGACCACCTGAATGCAGTATTGGAACCAGTAAGTTCAGTTGCTTCTCCATGAAAGTCTGCTCCTTTTCTTTCTAAGGGAGTAACTTTCTGGTTTCCCTTTTCTTGATTTGGACTTTAATGACTTCAGTAGCAGATCCTGATAGAAATTGTGAAATTACCTGAGTTTAAAAAATGTAAACCATAATTTGCTGGTAAAATAGCCAAATTGTCTCTCTAATTTATTACATGTTTATATTGGTAACTCACTTGTCTCCTGCAAGGATTTTAAGCAAGGCTTCATATGGTATGGAGTAGCAGTAATGTTGGTTGCTAATACCACACAGAAAATGCATGTCAGAGATGTAATTTTAATCAGTGACTGTGTTATGGTTTCTATCCTCTGTGCATGAGTCTTTGAACAGCAGAAAATTTTGTGGTTGGAGAAAATTTTGATTCTTCCAACTTCACTCTTCGTGAGAAATTGAACCACTGCTCTTGGTTGGTCCCAGAGATGAAATATAAATTTTCAGTTTGTCCCTTTGCTAATTCCACTGATACTGACATTTTTGAAAGGAGTCTCCAACATACAATTTTCTTAAAGGATGTGTATCATCTACTCTGTAATAAGATGGTTATTTGCTTCTCACAGGTTTACCTGCTTGGCAGAAATGGTCCTATGAAGTGAAAGTGTCATGTCAGCACCCATTTGAGAAGGAATGAGTTGTCTCAAATATTAGTAACACAAGGCTTACAGTGAAGGATCTGGCCAGCTTCACAGCATATGAAGTGTCTGTTAGAGCTGTGTCTCCTGCTGGTGCAGGGCCATGGTCGGAGTCATTTAGAGGAACAACTTTAGAAGAAGGTGAGAATTGCTTTGCCACAAAAAAATGAAGAATGAGTTGTGTATACAGATTTCCACTTGGTGTGGCCTGGACTTTGGGCAAAGACTGCAAAATAAGGGACACAAAAAGGTTTGCCTTAGAAACATTAAAGAATAAGTAAAAGATAAGTAAATTTGCTTTTAGTTAAAGTAGTGAGATTGTTAAGCTAGTATAATGGTATTAAATATTGTTTATGCATTTATTATTGCTACTTATCTAAATATTTCTAATGCAAATACACTATCAAACACATTATTTGATACATTATCAAATGAACAGTACGAGAGGTGCTATTCCATTTCTGTACTCTGTAAAGGACTTTCTATGGTGAAGTGGTTTGCACACTTGGGGGTTAATGACAGTTCATGGAAAAGTGCAGCCCACTAAATGCTGAAAGCCCTTGGTTTGATCTTAGATAATGAAGGGAAATTAATGTGTGTGAAAAGGCAGATTTGTAGGTCTTTGGAATGTTGTTTTAAACCTGGCTCACCCATAATGATCTATGTCTGAGGAAAAAACAGCTTTCAGCCTAAGGACTGGCTTTTGAGATTAGGGGTGATTTTTGCTTGACTTTGGTAAGACCAGGTCCAAATGCAGAGTGGTTATTAAGCATGTAATAAGATTCCAAATTGCCTTATTGTTCTGGATCTAAACCTGCCCTTGATCTCTGAGTTTCTCAAATGATGATATTTTCATGCATTTCTTCTTTGTCTATTATTCCTTACGACAGGGGTATTTCTAAGGGTGTTTTTGTAACTTTCCAGAAACAGGAACCTCTGCTACTGAAGTACAAATATTATACATAAATTGCTTATTAGTGTGCACAACTGCAGTTTTCTTTCTTTATCAGCTGAAGAAGATCCATACATGTTGGCAGTGGGGCCTGAAGGTCTCTGGAAGCAGCGACTGGGTAGCTATGGGCCAGGAGAACTCCTCCATACTAATATAAAAAACATTTCAGGTAAATACCAAACAAATTGCATGCTGTTGCTACAGACTTGTTGGCATTTATTAGCTCTCCATAAATTTCATCAACAGAACTCGCATCAGTCTAGACTTGAATGTAGTGCAGTGCAGAGCAACGGCTTCACTGAGCAAAGCCTTTGTGTTCATCCTTTTTTTATTTTATGAGTCAAATGAATCCTTAGCAAAACCCTATTGACACCCCCATTGTTACAGAAGAGCTAAAATCAACTCTCTGAACAAAATAGTTCTGTCTCCAGCAACCCCGTATACGTTTGTCATTCATTTGTAGTCATCAGGGCTATATGTGTATTATAGGTCTACACTGTATTCCTGTAGAGAAGTACTTATCTTCACATTAGCTAAGCCTAACCATGCATTTGTATTGATGTTTAAAAAGCTGAAATGTCTGATTTCTTTTTATTCTTAAAAAATATGGGGGGTTTACTTACATGTTTGTGAAATGCTTTATATCTTCCCTTTTTTCCTTCAAGACCTTGATTGGTATAATAACACTCTATATTGGATTAATTCCATGGGGGAAGTTCAGACCTGGTTATTGAACAAAAGAAAGGGTACCACTGAGAATTCTTATGCATCTGACATCAGAAATGCAAGAATGTTGGCATTTGATTGGTTGGGTCAGTGCTTGTATTGGACTGGCAAAGCAAATACGGTAGGTATGGTTACACTTAAAAGCAAAACCCTCCCTTAAGTCAGCAATAAAGACTGTAAGGCAGTTTTTAGGAAGATAATCTTTACTTCTTGCAACCTGAGATGCATTTGGACCTTTGCTATGATAGAGTAGAACAAGGAGGCCTTTGTTTCCTTATGTGATTTTCCAGAGTTACACAAAAGTTTGGGGTAATATGTTGACTAATATTCACCATTGCAGGATACTGAATTCACTAGGTGCAAAACAGGCAAATCAAACATTCTATCAACAGTTTTGTTGGAGTCAACATTGTAAAAATAGGAGAAGATAGTCAAAATGGAGGCCACTAAGTTGATCTCACCTAAGAAGTAGATGGACTTTATTTTAATCAAATTTGACACTATTTGTTTACGCAGAAATGTTCAAGATTGACCTCTGTACTGTGATATTTTGCAGATCAGTGCAGTTAAAAAATAATTACAAATGCACTTTGTACACTCTCATATCAGGAACACTGACATGTGAATTATTTAAAAGGTATCTGACTCCAAAATTATAGTGCTAATTTATGCAGTGCTGTCAAATTATGCCTTTCATTTCTTCTAAGTGCAAAGTCAGAAGCTGTTTTAAAAACTGGAGCTAGGAGGCCAGATTTCACACTGCCTTGCACCCTCATTTACACTTGTGAATAGTGAATCTGAAGTGGGTGAGAAACTCTGTCAGACAGAAGGCTGCCAAAAACTGGAAAAACGAAAGGAAAAAGCTATTTCAGCTTTTTCTTTTGTTACTTTCTGGCAAAAAATAACTAATAATTCTGGGCAATTCTTCATCCCTAAACTTTGAATGCAATGGAGAAGGGAAGGGATGAGCTGCAAAGTTTATGCTTTGAAAGCCTAAGGCTTGCATAGGCTTCTGATAAACTGCTGTGGAAAAGTCACTGGTGTATCCTTAACTGATCATGGCTGATGATTTAGGTGTGATGCTAAAAGCAATACTTTTGCCCCTAGATCTACAGGAAATCACTGTGGGGCGGCCATATGGATGTTGTGGCTCATGTTATGTTCCCAGTGAATGATCTAGTAGTGGATTCAATAAATGGCTATTTGTATTGGGCCACAATGTATTCAGTGAAGAGCACAAGACTGAATGGAGAAGAGTATCTGGTGTTACAAGAGCACCTACAGTTTTCTGGCAAACAGGTGACTGACTTTTTTTTCTTTTTGGAGTGATGGAGTAGTGGGGTGGTGTATGTTTTAGTACCTAGATCTCCTGAATATAGCCAGTGTTCATTGTGGTCCAAATTGACCTTTTATGACCAGAAGAATAACATGTCTTACTTACAATATTTTTATATCATCCTGAGAACATGGTAAGCATTTAGTGATGTAATAGCTGTACCAAAACCTTGGTTTATAATTCTGAAGCCAGATGCTTGCAATAAAATTTGACATTAGAGATCTTGAGATTGTAATGCTGCCTATTCCCATATGTGAAAGGTACTTGCTTTTCCCCAAATGACTGAAGTCGAATGGTCACTTCTGTCTTTCACAGCAAAATAAGCAGCCAAAGCTCCATAGCATATCCTGCCTATTTTGTGATGTTCCCCAGCTTGGTGGTCCAGACAGGGCCAGTTTTGGGTCTGGACACTTGCCAGGGACACCAGATTTACCCTTCAGGCTGCAGAGGTGCTGCTACAGAGACCGGCTTTGCCTGTGGTAATGAGAGAAGAGGGATGGCAGCTGGTACCATCCTGGTGCTCAGTGCAGCTGTCCCCTGCTGCAGCCTGCCACAGTTTGCTGCTGCTTCTGTCACAAGGCTGATGAGGCGCCACTGACAGCCTCCATCCTGCCTTGTTCTGTCCCTCCTGCGGTGCCAGGAACATCAAGTCCCACACCTTGAGGATTATGAAGGGTCTCCTCCCCTAGCTCATCCCTTCCCTTCCGCGTCTTTTCTTTATTCTTTGCCCAAGTCAGACACGGGCCTGGCCCCAGCCTCTTGGGGAGCTCCAGAGGGCTGTGAAGAGCAGGGCAGTTCCACAGGGAGAGGAAAGGATGCTTCTTCCAAGAGTGAGTAAAGACATTGGACAGCATAGAGGGTAAAAAGGGATGGGGGATTACTGTTTTAGCTGTATGAGGATGGAATACTCCTCTTACATGCAGGAGTAGGCTGGTAGAGGGCAAACAGATGCCATTTTCACCTGTGCCTCACTAAAGATCCTGTAGTATGTGGGAGCTTTCCTTCCCTACCTGGAGACACTTTGAGGTGCTGTGAGGCCTGCACAGACAACCACTGTGTCTCTGCTGACCTCCCCCATGTCTTTCTTCTCCATTCACCCCTCCCTGACATCCTATCAAGTCTCTTAAAACCTTGGTTCACTGCTGGCTCCTTGTGGTGGGTAGAAGTGGAAGGCTTAGGCAAAATTTATTAAAGAAGCCCCACTGTTGAGTCACAAGATGCAGAAAGGACTCCCTTGCTTTCTGAACTCCTCAGAGAGGAGGCTGAGTGCAGCTGACTCCAATTTTAACCTTGGATTATGTAAATGGTTTGAATTTAAGGAATTACAGAGGTGTGATGGAAAAACTTTCACCCCACAGGTTTTAATGATTCGCAAAATGAGAATACTTATATAAAATGAATCATTAATTCTTATAGATGATCAGACAAATATGTTAATCAGAATTATTTGCTACAAAATATATAAAGCTAAGAATCTACTAGTAGGTATTATTTAACAAAATAATATGGTATAAAGTAAGATAGTGCACTATATTGAAGCAAGTATTAAAAACATTATGTTAAAACTAGCAAAAAGGAAGTAATTATTAAATAGAGATTGGATTTAACTCACCCAAACCAATGCTCATGGGGAGATCTCTTTCACTCAGCTTTGAGGAGTACCCTTGGAGGAATCCCCCAACCAAGGGAGAAATCTCCACACATATAGCCAAGAAGAACCTAATCTTAGGAAAGTGGACTGGAGTTTTATAATATAAAGTGATTGACTGGTAGGCACAAAGCTACAGACTGGCAGACTAGCTTATCAGTCAGATCCTAATTCAAAAGCAGGATGTGTATTCTAAGTCTGGTGAACCAGGATGGTTTTAGCATAATTTAACAGGAAGACAGCATCCTGGCACCAGCAGTTGAGCTTGCTGGATAGCTTGCATGATGGCTTGCATAGTATGCATTCTCTGATTGGATTTTAGATCTTATCAGGGTGGGCATATCCTGCCACACTCCTTGTAGATCATTGTTGTCCTCTCTATATTGCCAAATCCTCTGCCTCTGCCATCCTGTGGGATTTGTCCTTATTCTTGGTAGGTGGCATTCAGTGTTGCCTATGCACTGAAGGAACTCCGAGGTTGAATATTCACCTCCTGAAAAGATCTACCAGGGTCTTACCAGCTGCATGTGTCCTCTCCCTCCCTCCCCTCCTCATGTAGCTAGAACAAAAGTGATGGATGACTCAGTTCTTTGACAAGTGAATCCCTTACTCTCTTAACAGGGACTCAAGAACTTCTCTGATTGGCACTGTAGACCCAGTGTACCTTTGAACCTTTTCCATTCTGTGTCCTGAGCAGGTCAGGCTGAGGGACTATTCCATCTACTGCACTGCTTTTACTCTATGGTGTCTCTCTTGAAGGAGAGCTGAATGCTCCTCAGCTAAAACCACAGCCTGTGTAGGTTTGTGCTCTCTGTCCTGAGTGCTGGAGTGAGGCATAGTCTGACTGTCACAGGAGTGGTCAGCACAGATTTATTACTTTCTGCAACAGCTTTCTTTAAAACACAGCTCTTGATAAAGAAGCCTTTGTTTTTATTCCCTGTCATAAAATTTGTGTTCCCATCTTACTTGAAGCCAGGTTCTCTGTTAAAGACCCATTGCAACTTAGAGAACTAACTCTCTTGGTTAGTTTTGTATCACTCCCAAGAACATTTCAATTTCCTTTCCCAAAGGAAAAAAAGGTGATGGTTCTCCGATTAAAAAAAAAACAAACCTCCCAATTTAGTTCATGAAAGGGAATTAAGATTCAGAAAGACCAGCTAATCTCATGGGTCTGTTACATTCATGAGGGCTTGGGAAAAAGGAAAGCTTGTTCTGGTGTGGCATCTACTCTACTTGAAAACCTGAATACAGAAGAAATGGAAAACTTTTGTACTTCAAAGGAATGACTGTGCTGCAAAGGGTCAAATGTATCTTCTCGTATTAGCCTCCCACCTATCTTTGGAAGCTGACTGATGTGGATTGTCTTAATGGGAAAATATATGCTGTCCAATGGCACACCTTGATTTATCACATATCTTCCAGATGATCTGTCTCAAAGGACCAACAATTTGCAGTTTATTCTAAGTGTCAAGCACCACCTTTCTTGCCCTTCCCTTTTGTTTCCCTACCTGCTTCTCTGAATTGCCTCATGCTAACCTCAAATTTCTTGTTCCTCTTTTCAAGAACCTTGGCAGCAATAACACTGCTTGTCTGCTCCTGTCATTTTTTTTCTGCACCTTTCTCTGTGTCAGTGATATCAGCCTTCAACCATCCACTTATTCACACCTCCTACAAACACGCATCTCCTCTCCTGCTTCTCTGCTGCCCTAATCTATGCACTGACTTCCTGAACTCAACCTCCTGCTGTGATGCATACAGGAAAAAGGCCAACTAAAAGTGCCTAGATTGAAAAGTGACCAGTTATAGTTGACAAGTGTTTGTTCATTAAAATAAACCCATCAGAAAAAAAAAGGCAGCACATCATGTTTTAATGGTGGAATTATTGAGCTGATCATTATTGTCTCAATGTAAAGATGCAAATATATGTTTCCAAAAATACTAGTGTGTATCTTTCTTGCACAATGGAGTTCTTTATCCTGGGAAGAACACATCTTACCTCACTATTAAAACACAGATGTAACAGTAATTGCTGTTATTCAACAGTTAAAACATGTTCTCCACATAACTGGTTCTTACTGGTATTTACCATCTACTTTTCTAATAAAGGGTTCCTGTTCAGCTGGTCAATACAGGCTCTTCAACAGCTGTACCTCCTTTTAGCTTGAGTGCTAGGAATAGGAATGGAAGAGATGACTATGAAAATAATAGGTTTCCAACATGAAGACAGAGCTTTGAAAGTCTAATTTCTTTGGCAGGAACTAGATCCTTTTATGACAATTACTTTATTTTTCAATCAGTCATTTAGCCTAGCTAGTGTGTATTGGCATAGCTTGATTGATTTTAGCAGAGCTATTCTCGCTTATACCAATTTAGGACCTGGCATAGAATTTCCAGAGCACTTACTAAGTCATTTATACTGTACAATGGTTAGGGCAAAAGTCATTTATAGTGGAGCAGGAAAGCATGCTATATGGAAATGTGCCATGGCCCTCTAGGTGTTGTCTCTTAATATTTCTAATCAAAGGGTATTTCAAATAGCTAAATTTATAATGCATCTTATGATGTTGAATCACATTGCATCATCACAACTGTGTAATGTGTCCAGAGATAAATGAATCACTAATGAATTGGAAAAAGTTTTTCTGTGTTTGAAGCATAACAGAAGGACGATGTTAAATTACTGCCTAAGTTCTTATGATGAACAGCACAAGTATTTATTTGCCTCTTATTAATGGTGATACCAGGGATTAGGAGAAAGAAAATGGAACAGTTGCAGAAAAAAATTGGGGCAAGGACAAATAGCCCAAATGTTTCAAAAAGCAAGACAAATTCAGGAGAATGTCATTTGGTGTTGAGCACAGGAGGGAGAATAGGTAAACAGGATAAAATATAACGTGGTCGACTAAATATACACTGAGGCACATACATGCTGTGAGATATTTTTAACAGGACAACCTACAGGAGCAATCATTCAAACCTGATTTCCTGACATACAATGTCAACAGAAATATGTCAAGAATGTAATTACATAAGGAGCAACAGACAACTAAGTGATACAGCATTTGCTTTCCTGTCATCGTCTTCTGCAGTGTATTAATGAAGAGTCAGGGGGGAAAAAAGGCTGTTCCACTTACATCCATGAAGGAAATTTAAGTTTATAAAAGAAGAGCTACAACTAGTGTTTGGATGAAAAGTTTGAGAGCTGCTGGAAAACATGTTCAGAGAGGCCCCTAACAATTTGTAAGCTGTGCTAATGATATAACATAGACTACACTTGGTAACATTTAGCAGACTAACTTGTGGAAGCAAATGCTTTTTTATTTGCAGAACAGATTTTTAGATGTCTGATTTCTATTACTGTTGCATATGGTATTGAATCTGTTGTTTACTGCAAAAGCAAGAAAGTTCTATTTTAAATATTAGATCCTATTAAAAATAAACAAAAAATCTTGCACCTCACTTAAATGAAGATAAAACATTGAAGAAATTAACAGGAAGATTGTTTAATTTCCTGCACAATCCCTATTTTTTAATAATTATTTAATAAAATGTAAATATTTTAATTTCCTGCTTAATCATATACATCAATTACAATTTTGCATCTATTTGCCATAAGTATTGCAAAATATTATATATTCTATATATAAAATCAAAGCCAGAAAATAATGACAAAATATCCATAATATTTCTCTTAAAAGGTGATTCTGACTTTCAGACTGGATATCAACCACCTGTTTCAGACAAAGATTGTTAAAATACTGGAGATATTCTAGAGATTTTGATAGGTAATCATTTGATACATTATTGCCATCCTATGTGAAGTACTCAGATAGTCTCGGGATGAACACTGGCAGGTGTTAATGAAAAGGGTATCTAGAAAATAATCAGCTGCTGTGAATTAGTGTCCAACAAGGACCTGATAATTTTCTAGAGCTACCTCTTTTTGTGTTAAACATTCATGATATTAAGGTTGTTTTTGCCAATAAAGACCCAAGCATGATGTTGTCTAGACAACAGTTATGCCTAAGGGTTTTTATCTCAGAAGTGAAGATGTGTTCAAATTGCCATTTGGACTGGTTTTTTTCTTAGATGGTTGGTTTAACTTTGGATCTCACTTATGGTTTTCTTTACTGGCTTGTTCAAGATAGTCTATGTTTAAACCTATACAGAGCTTCTCTCTGCAAAGAAGGGTAAGTAAATGTATAGCAGAGTTATATTTTCTAGTTTTTGTGATACTCTTTGAGAAAAAAAATATTGTCAAATGCTGGACACACTATTTACTATTTTAATAATAAACAAAAAGAAGAGCTAATCATCACAGCTAGCTGATGGCAAACTACATTTTGAGGTAGTTGATAACACAGTTTTAGGGTGAGAGAAACAGTGTTGTAGCTCAACTGAGTTGAGATCATGCTCATCAATGTTTAGGTTTAGCTTTAGGAATTAATCACCATTTATTGTCTATTTTATCCTGGCATTTACAGCATCTGACAGTTTCCCAGTGCCTAGAGCTCTGTAACTTGTTCATCCTGCATGACGCTTAGGACTCAAACTGACACTACTTTCTCATCTGAGCAATCAGTACTCAGCAGGCTTTCCTCTTGATCATCCTGAACATGAAATGGCTGCATTATTCTTGAAAGGCAAATTGTAAAAAGACAAAACAACAAAACCATGTTTATGGGTTAGCTTGAATACATAGTAAGACCTTGAGGAAACTGGTAATTTGTTCTCTAAGTGCCAAGTGTATGATGAGTGGTGGTTTTTGAAACTGTGCGTTTGCTCCTTTCTGCAAGAAGAATGCCACTATTTATTTTTTCAAGCATCAGATTAAACTTCATAAATTTATCTGAACAGCTTCTGTATTTACGTGTGTTCATAATGTTGCAGGAAGACTTTGTGTGGAATCAGCTGAATTTTCTAACTGATTTAAGGCTTGCTATGATTAATAGTAAACACTTAGAGAATTAAAATTTGTTGGTTAGTTTTAGCTGGAACATGTAGCCCCATTGAGAACCAACAGGCAGCCTTAAATCATTGTCCCTGGTATGCCACAGTATGGAGATTAGAAGTAATCCACCCTAATGGAGCTGATGGTGTGTCAAAGCTTTTCCAAATTTGTTTTGGATAGCATGAGTCTAAGCTTAAAGACATTTCTGAGATGGCAAAATGATACCTCTTACAACATATTTAATCTCTTACCCAGAAGATAAACTGGGACCTAAAAAGGCCTATAAGTTTTGACATACAATGTACAAGGCAGATTAAATCATAAGTGATCCCAGTGGATGAAAATGCTAATGAAGTTTAATAAATAAAAGAAGAAAACTAGCAGGGTCAAATTCGTCTGGGTCCCTGCCCTAACAGAGTAGAACAAATCTCATTCTGTGAAGCAGACTGAACCATTTCAGTGGAATTGCTGAGAGAAGATGGGCTGATTTTTCAAAATACTTATTTTTCTTCATCCATCAGAGTATTGAACAATTTTATAGTTGTTTTCCATGAAATCAAGGGAATGAAGTGGGCTTTTTGCTTGTTTGGGTTTTTGTTGTTTTGTTTGGTTTGTTTGTTTGGTTTGGTTGTTTTTTGTTGTTTTATTTTGTTTTTGGGTTTTTTGCCGGTGTTTTTGCAATGTTTCATATTCTGAGAATTGTAAAAAGCTTAAAGAAAATTTTTGATTTTTTTTCTGTCTCCTACATGAGTATTGAGAATATGAGTTATGAAAAACTTATCAATGTGTCAAGCATTGCATAAATTTGTTCTTTCTTTTTGTGTGCTTCCTGTTCACTAATAGCATACATGTTTTCACAGTTGTGGTAATGCCACCATCACAGAATTTGCAGCATGGAGTACTTCAGAGATATCTCAGGGTGCACTGGAATACTACAGTGGTTGTCTGTTCTGGATTAATAGGCTTCAGTTCATTACAACCCAGGAAGTCAATCAGAGCCTTAGTATTCCCTTCTCACAACCAGCACAGTTTACAGCCTTTACCCTTGTTCACACATCACTTAAACCTTTGCCAGGTACATAATTTGTTTCGTCTAAACTCCTCAATAAAGGTATTCATTGTCAGCCTGTAATTCTTCATTCTTGAAATTCATTGGTCATTTGACAAAACATAAGGACAAGGGTAACTTATTAATATATCAGGGTATACCAGGATAATGTGCCACTATAAAAGTTGAGTATGGATAAAAAGAATGCATGGTGTTGTTATTAATTTTTTCTATTTAATGTCAGGTTATAGGATTTTCCATAGTAGTTCAATGTTTTAATTCAGGTTGGAAAAGTCTACCTATCCCTCACATTCTTTAGATTATTATTATTTCTTGTTTTGTTTATGGTCAGGAAATTTTTCTTTTACACCAAAAGTGATTCCAAATGCAGTGCCAGAGTCTTCCTTCAGGATTAAAGGAAATTTTTCAAGTTTTCACATCACTTGGAGTCCCTCCACAGAGGTGGAATGGGGAGATGTCTTTTACTGCGTGGGATCAAAAGCTCTACAAGTGAGGTTATTCATGCCATCCCTCCCTGTTACCTACATGTATTACTGCATCTACTTGCTGATATATCTATTTTTAACAGAAATACGGTTTATTTCTTCTCCAACATCTACAAATTGGTAAAGAACCAAACTACATTGTAAATAGAATGCAAGTTGTCCAGTTTCTCCATCACTGAAGCCATCACAGGAGGAACACGGACTTAGCAGTAGCTCTGGGCTAGCAGCTGGAGTGTGAAGAGCCAGGCAAGGAGTTCACAGTGCTCAAAGATGTGTGAGAAAGGCTTTCACAGTAATTGAGACAGAAGTGTCCTCTGAGCTGACAGTGGGACAGCCTTTGCCTGAAAGTGAAATCTAGCCTTCACCCACAGTTAAATTTAGTGCATTTGGCAAGTTTTTCTTTAAATTCAAAGGGCAGATTGCTAGCACGTCGCTGTACATCACTACAGTGCCACAGGAAATGGTGAAACATTGATCATTCACAGGAAGAGAGGCTCTGTTTTGATTTAGTTGACCAGCTTGGTGAGGAAATTTTGGAAAACTGAAGGCCTTTTTGAGTTGGGTAAAAATCTTGCTTTATTTTGTTGTGTTTTGTTTCATTCACAGACTCTGGAGAGTGAACAGTGCCTCCATCCGCATAACCTGACAGTGCCATCCTACCGAGTTGATTGGCTGGAACCATTTGCACTCTTTGATTTTACTGTCATTCCATACACATACTGGGGCAAGGCACCCATGACATCTGTATCTCTTCAAGCCCCTGAAGGAGGTGCTAAAATTTTAAATCCCATTCCTCATTTGTAGTGGGTATTGGGACCAGGTTTATGTCAGCAAGTGAAGCCCTGGAGAAGGATGAGCAGCTTTCAGACCCAGTCAGCTTTGTGAGGACCCAGGTGGAGTTGCGAGGACACGTTTCTGAGTATCTTTGGCAATTATCTATTACACTCATAAATGCACACAATTGCAGTAATAGAATTCAGAATAGAAAACTCATGACAACATACCCACCATGTGGTTAAGAGCATGAACAAGAAAGAGAAACTGAGATCTAGTACAATCAATATCAAAGGTGGCATGCAATATCTTAACTACTTATTAGATTTTTAGTAAATGTTATGCATTTTTTACTTTTGATTCAGTTTTTATTTTTGCTCTTATGCAAGTCAAAGTTCAGTTAGCTGAAATATAGTATTGAGTGACGGGAGCACTGAGAAAGTTTATGAGATGCAGTAGATTTTGAAGTGGATAGGAGAGGAGAGAGAGTATGCTTTGTCTTGTGAAAATGCTTGCAGCTCCATAGTTACCTACAGGACTTGGGTAAATAGATGTGTTCTAATCTCAGTGCAAGAGTGCATTTTTTTCTATTTATACAGCTCTTTTTTTTGCTAGGGAAGTTAAAATCAGATACCTACACACCAATGAAAAGAACAAAGGAACTGTCATGAAGTTTTAGACAATCTTCTGTAGTCTACATCTCAAGCTCTGTCCCAAAACTGACAGTTAATTAGGAAGCAAATTTTCTGCTTTAATAGAGTATTTTTTTATGTGGGGTTACATTTTATTTGGGGTTTTGGTTATTTGTTTTTGTTTGGGGTTTTGTTTTGTTTTTGTCTTTTTATACAGTTCCTTCAGCTCCTACAAACCCGAGAATATATGTGTTACAAAATAACCTACATGAAAGTGATGAGAAAGTCCTTGTGGAGTTCAGGTGGGACTGGCCTGAAAGGGACAATGGAGTATTAACACAATTCAGGGTTCACTATCAAAAATTATTGAATCAGAGTGGCACTGCTGACACTTTCACGGCATGGAAGTCAAGCAGTGTTAAACCCACCCTGATGCGTTTTTCTGTCAAGGATGTGCTTCCCAGCCTCACAGTAAGGTTTCAGGTATGAAAAATGACTAAGTTTATCTCATGCTAGATGGTAGATGCTATCAGTGCTGTCTGATGTGTTTGCCTGGGAGATGTTGGGTTTGGGGCAAGAGTTGTGGTTTCTGCATGTAGAACTGCTGATTCACTGACTCACCTATGGATCCCTGGCTTAAGATTTCTGCGTATCATATAGTTCACTAAATGCTGAAGTATTATACCGATTTGTTGAAGCCCAAAAGAAACATTTCTAGAGAGCTCCCAAAGCCACTGCTAAAAACTGCAAGTTAAACCTGATGTGGTGGAGGTTTACAGGCCATTTAAACAGTCACAGACTGAGAGAAGTTTCACTGCTGGAGAAATGAATGCAAGGACTCACATGGCTTCCATAAAAACAGAATTCCATTTTAAAACTTGTTGAGAAGTCATATTCTCATTCTGAAAAAAAGTTTTGGAACACACAAAATGTGTGCGTGAAAGACGAGTTAAAAGCATGAGACCGTGTAATAGATCAGGTATTGATGGGGAGAACACCGTATTGGTAGAAATGTCAGCCAGCAGTAGGAATTGCTCAAGGCTGGGGATGGAGACAAGACTGTCTGGAGTTCTTTGAGTTCTAATTGTTAGATGCAGCATGGATCATCACTCTCTGGTGCACTGCATAAAATTCTCTTCATAGCCACAGTCCAAACCTGAATGTAGCCTTTGAACTGACCAGCACAGCCTTATGTCAAACAGAAGCACACACACATGTTTCTAGCTGAGCAGACAGGGAATCTACTGGGTTTGACATTAGCTATGACTCTACAGCCTCTCAAACACAATCATTTCTTCTCTGACTTAACATAAGTATCAATCTCCCATCCCACAGGTACAAGCCTTCACCTCTGTAGGTCCAGGACGTTTGTCTGAAATAGCAGAGAGGAATTTATCAGGTAGGGATGATTTAGTTGCCATCTCATGGTTTGTGTGCAATAGTTGGTAAAATCGGCAGCACAAGACTTTGCCAATCTGATAAATAGCTTCCAACACTTTATGTGACATTTGTTTCACCTCACAGCAGACACCACAGAGAAAACAGTTACAGACTCTGACATGAAATGATAAACACATCACTTATCATTAGTCTAAATTTCAGGATTTCCAAGCCTATGCTAAATTAACTTTTCTAGGTAACTCCAGGTTAGTATGGCATGCAGGTTCTGATCTGTAATCTACATTCTGCTAGAGATCATAAAATATTTCTAATTAGACTGTGAATGGTAACTAGGGGAGTTAGAGATCTATTACAGATCATAGGCTATTTGTAGTTCAGCTGTTAAAGTTAATTAAATGAGCAAATCTGTCTGACCGTGCTTAAATTTGTTAGGTAAGCATCCACAATGCCATTGAAAATATCTTAGGAATATGATTGTGATGACAAGACGGCATCTCATTATTTCATTTACTTACTGAGTGCAGGGCCATCATTTATTTATATCTGTTACTTGCTTTCCTTTATGAATTACTATGATTACCTAGAATGTTTCTTGTAAATTTCTTTCTGTGCCCTTTTCCTTCTAGATCTTTTCCCTGCACCAACTCTCGTAACTATTACTGCCAACAAGTTGTTTTTTATGGACATAGACAGTAATTATACCATGTGGGAACTTTCAACAAAGACAAATGGTAAGGACATCTGTTATACTGCTAATGATGACAAAGCATACTATATCATAGAAGATTCTCTTTTTATTCTGATTATACAGAATGCTTCAAAGTTTCAGGTAGTCCTATTTTCATTCCCTTACTTGAGAGAATCTAGAAAAGTGTATGGCCTTAATTGTCATTATTTTGTGGCCAACTATGTTTTTGAAAAAGTCAAAATGACTGGAGTATACCACTGGTAAAGTTGTCCTATTAATTATAAGTGGCTTTATTGATGTGTGCTCTATTGATTAGATATTCCATCAGATATTTAATTTGAAATTCACACTATTAAATACAAGAAATTTATTTTTTTATCAAATTTAACTGAATTTCATTTAATTCTAATTTCAAGAATACGGAAGCGATATGGAAGCAACAATTTATATTTGTGAAACAGTAGTTTTGAATTGTATAAAAATTGTATAAAAACATTGCAATCTTCAATTCATGGCACCTCTTTATATTTTGACTTCTACTTCCCAAGCAGACATATTTTTTCAGAAACAGATCCAATTTCATAGTATTCTAGCATCATGTTGGATAATTCTGCTCTCAAGCAGTTTTAGTAACGTTTTCATTTTTTTCTTAAGCTTTTCAAAGATGCCTGCCTTCACAATGTCACAGCCATAACAGTTGACTGGATTGCAAGACACCTCTTTCTTGCCTTGAAAACACCATGGAATGAAACTCAAATATTTGTTATTGATCTTGAACTCAAGAAAAAAATCTCTAAAAGCTTTGAACATGCAGTTAGGCAAAAGTAATTCAACTGTATCATCTCTGTTGTCATATCCTTTCTTAAGATAAGGCATATATTACTAATAACTTTTTAAAAGCATATTTTAAACATGATTTTCATTAAATCTTCAACTGTTAAGGACCAGAAAGGACTTTTTATAGTACATAGGTCTTTGGCACTATGTAAATCTCAGAAATTTTGGGATGTAGTTCTACTTTTATGCTACTAGTTGAGCTTGGTGATACCAAATTTCAAAAGATGCCTGTGTTTAAGTAAAGGTTTCAAATCATACTTAAATACTGATAGTTTTTTCTGTTTAAGTACTGCAAATGAAAGTCAACATCAGATAACAATTTTTTACAGTAACTATTTTATCCAAAATAGTCAGTTATTGTGACCTTCCATACAAAAATAGCCTTTAAGCACTTGCAATCACTTTGCAAATACAGTGTTATAGTTACCTTGCTTTAATTGCTTGGAAGATTTTTGACTAATTACTCACAAGGCTGCATTTGGGGCAGATTTCTCAGATTCAAGTTTTTGTACTGTAAGAAATGCATTTTATTTGATAGCCGCTTATACTGGATGGAAGAGCTTACTTATGGCAGCCGAATGTTCTACTATGATATTCTGAATAACACCGTGCACCACATTTTGGGATACGTATCAGCAGAAGAACAGATGAGGAACTACTGCACCTGTAATGTGGCAGAAGCAGAGCTAGGAAGACCTATGAGTATAGATGTGTCTGACTCCAAGAATTCTCAGCTTCTTTTTATCAGGGGAAGAGATGAAATATGGATCTCAGATGTGGATGGTTGCCACTGCTGGAGAATTACAAAAATACCAGGTTTTCAATGTCTGAGTGCTCTGTTTCTAGGTAGTTTGTGATTTTTGCTGTCTCTTACATCAAACAATATTCCTTTGTGAAAATAGCATTCATGGAGCACATTATTTATAGAACTCATTCATCTATAGTCAATATGGACAAAATGTTTGTGTTCTGTGGTTCTGGTTGTGTACTCTGTTGATACAAACTGGGAGAATGAGCAGTGTGAGGATATTTACTGATTCAAGTATGTATTCTAGTAAAATGTAAATTAAAGGAGATGCTACAGCACAAATGCTACTTGTCAATAGACTTCATTTAGAGTATAAACACATTATTTTCTAGGGTTTCATATTAGCTACATCTATTACAGTTTATCTCAGTGAAAAAATACAATTACATATTAAGTTATGTCTGAAAATGTCATTGCAGACTTCAATATGTAGGGAGGGTATTTCAGGGAGGTCAGGTCTTGAATGACAACTTACCTATATTTCAGTTATTGTATTAATAACATTTAATCTTGGCTGATTGGTTTTCAGCTCAGTTCTGGAGGAGAGCTGGTAAAGTTGTTCTATTAGCAGAGGAGCTGTCTTAATTGTTCCTGGGAGATTGCAGATCATGATGGTTTTTATCTTGGAAAACAGATGAAAGTTTCTATAGACAACACTCACTTTCATGTTTTATTTCTTGTGTTTGGTAATAGAATTGCATTTCTTATGGATAATAAAACCCCTTCAAATCTACACTTGTAAACTGAAATAGCAATGTTTCAGCTTCATGACACCTACTGGAAAATATCAGAAATCTCTTTTCAGGGGAAGGTCTTTGAAGATATGGTATGGCCAAGATACTCACCCATATTTACTCACTGCAAATACAAACACCTACATTGTTTGCTCAGGGTTGGACTCAGTGATCCTTGTGAGTCCTTTCCCACTCAGTGCATTCTGTGATTCTGTGATTCTGCGATTCTAAAACTTAACTATGCAATGTTTTCCTACAGGTAAGAAAATCAACAGCTTGACTGCAGATAAGAAATTTATATACTGGAGCATGGAAACAAAGGAATACACGGAAATTTGGCTAGCAAATAACGAAAGAACAAGACACTTTCTTCACAAGAGAGAAAATCATGTGCTGAAAATCTTAGCTTACAGCTCAGCGGCACAATTGTATCCAGGTAGAGGGGATTTGGGTTGTTTGCAAATGTAACCAATTTCTTTCAGAGCATGTATTTAAGTTGGACTCAGGTACCCCCTAGAGGGAAACAATTTGAACATTTTTAAAAGGATGAATGTAAAGATTGGCCTTGTGTTGGATCATATAGGTCACAATGATGTATATTGCCCATGCTTCTTGATGCCAAACCATCCCTATTTTCAAAGCTATGCCAAACCTGGAGATTTAGAAAAGGTGCTGTACATTAAAGCATAGAAAAAGAGCAAATGTGTTCCACAGAGTGTTGTAGTGTTGCCTGAAAAGTCTATGAAAAAAACTCCAAGCCAATATTGTAGGAGATAAGTAGGTAGTGGCTTTAATGAGCTATGCTCATCCAGGAATACATCGACGCACACGTGAGCAAACTCTAATTTCCATGGCTTTTATAATACAGTTTATCCAATCATTGTTTTACACATCTCCCAGTTAACCCTTGTCCCATCTCAGTCCCACCCCCTTAGGATCTGATTCAGGGGTTCGTAGGACCCCTTCTTCATCACTTTCCTCTTCCTCGGACTTCTGGAGTTCTTCCAATGTTCTGACTTCTGGGTCACTGTGCCCCATGTTTATGTCTCCTGTGGGAAGCCTTTTGATATTCCTCAGCCTTCTGCCTTGAAAAGAGTCTAAACAGCTAAAAGAATTTGAGCTATTGATATGGGATAGGGGTTACAATAGACAAACATTGAACTTAAACTGTTAGAAATATTAACACACTAAATTTGCCTTTGCTACAGCTACTGTATTCCTAAAATCTATAAAATGTGAAAATCGAAAATCAAAATCCCTTCCTGCATCAGTAGTAAGAGTCTGATAATGATCCCTGTTGTGACACAGGTTTTGTTCACAAGTATATAAAACTGAAATAAAAAGGTATCTGCCCTTCCAAAGACAAAGAGATAAGAACCCTCTTTATTAAAATTATTTATAAAGAAGTATCCAAGAGACAATTACAGGTTTTATTATAGTAGACCCAGGCTTCACTTAGAACTCCTAATGTTTTAAACCAGTAATTGTAGAATGATAATGAAAGAAATAAAAATTTAGTTTCAAAAAAAAATTAGGATTCATGCTACCTATAGGCATTATCTTTGGAAATGCAGAGGGTTAGAACAGCTACTACCATGATGAATATATTCAAAATAATTCTTTAACTTCAGTTTTGTATAAAACCCTGACAAATACACAGAGGAATATTTTAACAAGATGGATTTCTT
Organism: Pithys albifrons albifrons; assembly: GCF_047495875.1. Classification (NCBI taxonomy): domain Eukaryota; kingdom Metazoa; phylum Chordata; class Aves; order Passeriformes; family Thamnophilidae; genus Pithys; species Pithys albifrons. The sequence continues at coordinate 49,189,549 of NC_092459.1, read as the reverse complement.
TGGAATAAAACAATTTCACATTCTTTTGGGTAGCCAGGAGAGTTACTCCTGCCTACAGCTGCTCTGACCAATGCCCAGGCTATTCTTACCAGCAGTTTGGGCATGTTTGTTCCCATGAGACCTGTGTGGATTTGGCATCGGTGCATGAGCCTGATTTGACCCTGATACAGAATGTGCCATTCCCTATCCCCAGGGGATAGGGATTTCCACAAGATCCCCAGGCTTAGCTTGTTTAGAAAGGGAAGAACCTAATTTCAGTCCCAATGGATTATTTCTACCTGGACATTCCTGCAGAGCTCTTGTTATTTGCACTAACTGATGCAAATATATTTGGAGGAAAATGCAACCTTGGCATTTGGGAAGAAGGGCAATAAAGAGAAGTATTCACAAAAGTTTAAAATAAAAGTAAGTGAACATACTAAAATAAGAAAAAGTTTGTTCCCAGTACTGAAAGCAAATGGTGTCCATGTGGAAAAGTGATGTTTGTAAGACCATCTGGGTTGACTGACATGCTCTTTATTGCTTTAGTGATGTGAGCAAGGAATACTGCTAGTTTCCTTTCATTCTAACCTATTTAATTGCCATCCAGAGATGTAATGTCAGTTGACAAATCAGAAGTACTCAGTGAAAATTATTGTCCTGTCACAGATTCTCTGAGAGAATGATTTCTCTTCAGGGTTAGAAGGAAGGGAACTGAATATGTAGTGAAGGATTTTCTTGTCAGGGTAAACACATTTCTATGGAACTGCCTGACAGAAACTTTGATACTGAAAATTACTCAATTCTTTACTCCATGTGGGACTTTTCCCATGGGAGTTTTACTACTCTAGGTAACTATAAAATTGACATAGATTTACTTTACATTTATTTCTGTTGAACAGATTTTTTAGTCACTTTCCATTCTTTGCATGAACCTGACTTTGGTAGGAATGTCAAGGTTTCTCATTTAGGGAAAAAAAGATCTTGACTGTGAGGTTAGTTGTTCTGCCCTAGGGGCAAGCATTGGTCCTTGTACCTTCTTCCCTATCCATATGCCTTAATATTATCCTTCTTTGTGGGAAGTCCATTTAATTTATCTTTATTTTGTTTTTAAAAGTACATCAAGTGATGAGGAATTTTCTTTTGTTACTTTTTGTTAATTTTCAGAGTGTAGTTTCTCCCTGCAGACTCCTTTTCTAATTCTAAAATTTGTCTCTTCTTCCTTATTGTTACTTTACAAGTGGAAAGCTGTTTGGAAGGAAAAGGATATAACATATTTAATTTATAGAGAAAGGTACTCTATTCTGCATATCTGTCTTTCCTGTGACAAGCAAGTTTGGGCTCATCAGTGTGTATTGCCCTTGATAACACAGCAGCTACAATTTACATTTCCATTCTCTACTTAAAAAAGAACATAAATTCTTTATTAAAGATGTATCTTATCAAACATAAATGAGACTTGTTTTGATGACTATTATTTTTGTGACCATGCAAGTCATCAAATAAAGTACATTCAAGTGGGATTTTCCTCTGATTTGGTTTGTAAAAGTGCCAAGAATACTTGGTGGTTATGCTTTCTCATAAGAATGGTGGTAAAATCCCATGTAAGTTTGGATAGATCCAGCTGCAAATAACTTTTAAAAAAATTTCTTTCCTAGATAAAAGATGCCTGATTTTATTGCCAGACACTAAGAAACCTTCTATCCTTGCTACCACTAACACCAGTTTTACATTAAGATTCCCATCTGTCACACCTCAACAGCTATGGCCTGGCATAGTGCAGCCTACGCCGACATACCTGGTCTTTGTCCAGCAAATGACTAACAACTGCATGAACTCAAGATACTGTTTGTCTGCTCTACAGTAAAAAGCATTGGTATGGCTATTTTAGAACAGAAATGCATGTGATACTGCATATAAACAGGGAATGTGATATCACTTGTAGTAATTTTATAAACCATTCTGTAACTTTCTATCAGTGGGTTGTTTCATTTCTATGTCCCAACAATAATTCCCCTTTCTGTCTGGTATTTAGTAAGTGGTAGATTTCTTAGCTTTCCTTTGTGCAAGTACTCCTCTACTTTTCAGCATGCCTTTGCTAAAATCCTGTTGAAAAGAGTCTTCAGTTTCTATTTGTAAAACGAGTAGTTGTGTTTGATATTAATCTGTTGAAATAACTCTTGAGACTGTACAGCAACCAAATAGCTTCCCTTTATGTGCTTTATGGTTCATAATTTTTTTCTTACCTTTTTTTTTTAACTTTGCTTTTTTTCTGTGTATGTACCAGGCACTGAACAGTGATATTACACTTTGGCTTGTTTTCTTTTCTGCAGTGGCCTATTACCCAAACTATGATTTTAACATTTTTTTTTAAACTGAAGTGTATTACAATACAAAAGAACTACTGTGTTATTTTTTAATATGCATTTCACTGACAGATGATTGGGTTGACATATGATTATCTTTTCTAAGACTGCATGTTCATTATCTGATTTCTAATTACAGGAATTTCAAGATCCTATTGCTGTCCTAGGCAACCTACAGCCATTTTCAAGTTATCCCATACAAGTAGCAGTGAAAAACTACTATTCAGATGAGGAAGTGCTGCCTATGGGAAAAGACACAGTTGGCACAACTCTGTGTGGAGGTTTGTTTCATATTTTATTCTCACTGAGCAGAATTCTCATCTCAATTAAAAAAAATTATATGTAAGTTTGATTTGTAAATCAGGAAGCAGTAAAATAGTCTGCTTAAAATATAACCTATGGAAGTTTGATTTGTAAATCAGGAAGCAGATAAATAATCTGCTTAAAGTATAACCTGTGTAGATCTTCACAAGGTTTTGGCAACCATTTGATGAATTTGTAAGATTCATAAGACACATACGTATTCTTTCATGCTTTGGCTCATTGGCTTCCTAAGGAAGGATAAACTGTGGTTAGAATTTGGTAAACAGTTGCCTTGGACCACATTTTTTAATAGGCTGTATTTGAATGTAAATGGGGTTATGTATGTTTAAATATATGTGCTATGTATTCATTCAGCATTAAGATTTTTTCCCCTTGACCTGACATCATTCTCATAATAATTGTTGTTTCTTAGGGTAATGCAGATTTGTTTTGTTGTGAATCAAGCTGAAAAGACTTCATTTTTAATTTTGGCCTGAATGACAAGTGCATTTTCATTGGGTTTCAAGTGTTCTGATGCACTTTTTTAGTTATTTCCACTCAAGAAGAAGAAAACATGAACTAGTGCTTTGCATTTGAATGTTCACTGTATCATTTAGGGCAGAGTGGACCGGTCAGAGGTTACTTAGAAATAAATAAACATGTTGGTAAACTTATCTAATTATGGCAGAAGGAAACTAAGAAATCTATTTATGAGTGAAGGCAAGAGGACAAGATATGATTGGTGGTGGATTGACTCTGGATGCCAGACGCCTGCCAAATTCACTCTATCACTCCCCTCCTCAGCTGGTCAGGGGGGAGAGAATGTAATAAAAGGCTCATTGGTTGAAAAGAAAAAGAAAAGAAAAGAAAAGAAAAGAAAAGAGAAAAGAAAAGAAAAGAGAAAAGAAAAGAAAAGAAAAGAGAAAAGAAAAGAAAAGAGAAAAGAAAAGAAAAGAGAAAAGAAAAGAAAAGAGAAAAGAAAAGAGAAAAGAAAAGAAAAGAAAAGAGAAAAGAAAAGAGAAGACAAGAAAAGAGAAAAGAAAAGAGAAAACACGAGAAAAGAAAAGAGAAAAGAAAAGAAAAGAAAAGAAAAGAAAAGAGAAAAGAAAAGAAAAGAAAAGAAAAGAGAAAAGAAAAGAGAAAAGAAAAGAGAAAAGAAAAGAAAAGAGAAAAGAGAAAAGAAAAGAGAAAAGAAAAGACGAGAAAAGAAAAGAGAAAAGAAAAGAGAAAAGAAAAGAGAAAAGAAAAGAGAAAAGAAAAGAGAAAAGAGAAAAGAAGACAAGAAAAGAAAAGAGAAAAGAGAAGAGAAAAGAGAAGAGAAAAGGGAAGAGAAAAGAAAAGAGAAAAGGAAAGAGAAAAGGAAAGAGAAAAGGAAAGAGAAAAGGAAAGAGAAAAGGAAAGAGAAAAGGAAAGAGAAAAGGAAAGACAAGAAAAGGAAAGACAAGAAAAGGAAAGACAAGAAAAGTAAAGACAAGAAAAGAAAAGAAAAGGAAAGAAAAGAAAAGAAAAGAAAAGAGAAAGAAGACAAGAAAAGAAAAGAGAAAAGAAGACAAGAAAAGAAAAGAGAAAAGAAAAGAGAAAAGAGAAAAGAAAAGAGAAAAGAAAAGAAAAGAAAAGAAAAGAAAAGAAAAGAGAAAAGAAAAGAGAAAAGAAAAGAAAAGAAAAGAGAAAAGAAAAGAGAAAAGAAAAGAGAAAAGAAAAGAGAAAAGAAAAGAGAAGAAAAGGGAAAAGAAAAGAAAAGAAAAGAAAAGAGAAAAGAAAAGAAAAGAAAAGAAAAGAAAAGAGAAAAGAAAAGAAAAGAGAAAAGAAAAGACGAGAAAAGAAAAGAGAAAAGAAAAGAAAAGAAAAAAGAAAAGAAAAGAAAAGAGAAAAGAAAAGAAAAGAAAAGAAAAGAGAAAAGAAAAGAAAAGAGAAAAGAAAAGAAAAGAAAAGAGAAAAGAAAAGACGAGAAAAGAAAAGAGAAAAGAAAAGAGAAAAGAAAAGACGAGAAAAGAAAAGAGAAAAAAAAGAGAAAAGAAAAGAAAAAAGAAAAGACGAGAAAAGAAAAGAGAAAAGAAAAGAATAAAGAGAAAAGAAAAGAGAAAAGAAAAGAGAAAAGAAAAGAGAAAAGAAAAGACGAGAAAAGAAAAGAGAAAAGAAAAGATGAGAAAAGAGAAAAGAAAAGAAAAGAAAAGAAAAGTAAAGAAAAGAAAAGAGAAAAGAAAAGAGAAAAGAAAAGACGAGAAAAGAAAAGAGAAAAGAAAAGAGAAAAGAAAAGAGAAAAGAAAAGAGAAAAGAAAAGAAAAGAAAAGAAAAGAAAAGAGAAAAGAAGACAAGAAAAGAGAAAAGAAAAGAGAAAAGAAAAGAAAAAAGAAAAGAGAAGACAAGAAAAGAGAAAAGAAAAGAGAAAACACGAGAAAAGAAAAGAGAAAAGAAAAGAAAAGAAAAGAGAAAAGAAAAGAGAAAAGAAAAGAAAAGAAAAGAAAAGAAAAGAGAAAAGAAAAGAGAAAAGAAAAGAGAAAAGAAAAGAAAAAAGAGAAAAGAACAGAGAAAAGAAAAGACGAGAAAAGAAAAGAGAAAAGAAAAGACGAGAAAAGAAAAGAGAAAAGAAAAGACGAGAAAAAAAAAGAGAAAAGAAAAGAGAAAAGAAAAGAGAAAAGAAAAGAGAAAAGAAAAGACGAGAAAAGAAAAGAAAAAAGAAAAGAGAAAAGGAAAGAGAAAAGAAAAGACGAGAAAAGAAAAGAGAAAAGACGAGAAAAGAAAAGAGAAAAGAAAAGAGAAAAGAAAAGAGAAAAGAAAAGAGAAAAGAAGACAAGAAGAGAAAAGAAAAGAGAAAAGAAATAACGAGAAAAGAAAAGAGAAAAGAAAAGAGAAAAGAAAAGATGAGAAAAGAAAAGAGAAAAAAAAGAGAAAAGAAGACAAGAAAAGAAAAGAAAAGAAAAGAAAAGAAAAGAAAAGAAAAGAAAAGAAAAGAAAAGAAAAGAGAAAAGAAAAGAGAAAAGAAAAGACGAGAAAAGAAAAGACGAGAAAAGAAAAGAGAAAAGAAAAGACGAAAAGAAAAGAGAAAAGAAAAGAGAAAAGAAAAGAGAAAAGAAAAGAGAATAGAAAAGAGAAAAGACGAGAAAAGAAAAGAGAAAAGAAAAGAAAAGAGAAAAGAAAAGAGAAAAGAAAAGACGAGAAAAGAAAAGAGAAAAGAAAAGAGAAAAGAAAAGAGAAAAGAAAAGAAAAGAAAAGAAAAGAAAAGAAAAGAAAAGAAAAGAAAAGAAAAGAAAAGAAAAGAAAAGAAAAGAAAAGAAAAGAAAAGAAAAGAGAAAAGAGAAAAGAAAAGACGAGAAAAGAAAAGACGAGAAAAGAAAAGAGAAAAGAAAAGACGAGAAAAGAAAAGAGAAAGAAAAGAGAAAAGAAAAGAGAAAAGAAAAGACGAGAAAATAAAAGAGAAAAGAGAAAAGAAAAGAGAAAAGAAAAGACGAGAAAAGAAAAGAGAAAAGAAAAGACGAGAAAAGAAAAGAGAAAAGAAAAGAGAAAAGAAAAGAGAAAAGAAAAGAGAAAAGAAAAGACGAGAAAAGAAAAGAAAAAAGAAAAGAGAAAAGAAAAAAGAAAAGAAAAGACGAGAAAAGAAAAGAGAAAAGACGAGAAAAGAAAAGAGAAAAGAAAAGAGAAAAAAAAAGACGAGAAAAGAAAAGAGAAAAGAAAAGAGAAAAGAAAAGAAAAGAAAAGAAAAGAAAAGAAAAGAAAAGAAAAGAAAAGAAAAGAAAAGAGAAAAGAAAAGAGAAAAGAAAAGACGAGAAAAGAAAAGACGAGAAAAGAAAAGACGAGAAAAGAAAAGAGAAAAGAAAAGAGAAAAGAAAAGACGAGAAAAGAAAAGAGAAAAGAAAAGACGAGAAAAGAAGAGACGAGAAAAGAAAAGACGAGAAAAGAAAAGAGAAAAGAAAAGACGAAAAGAAAAGAGAAAAGAGAAGAGAAAAGAAAAGAGAAAAGAAAAGAGAATAGAAAAGACGAGAAAAGAAAAGAGAAAAGACGAGAAAAGAAAAGAGAAAAGAAAAGACGAGAGAAGAAAACAGAAAAGAAAAGAGAAAAGAAAAGAGAAAAGAAAAGAGAAAAGAAAAGAGAAAAGAAAAGAGAAAAGAAAAGAAAAGAGAAAAAAAAAGAGAAAAGAAAAGAGAAAGGAAAAGACGAGAAAAGAAAAGAGAAAAGAAAAGAGAAAAGAAAAGAGAAAAGAAAAGAGAAAAAAAAGACGAGAAAAGAAAAGAGAAAAGAAAAGAGAAAAGAAAAGACGAGAAAAGAAAAGAGAAAAGAAAAGACGAGGAAAGAAAAGAGAAAAGAAAATAGAAAAGAAAAGAAAAGAAAAGAAAAGAAAAGAAAAGAAAAGAAAAGAAAAGAAAAGAAAAGAAAAGAAAAGAAAAGAGAAAAGAGAAAAGAAAAGACGAGAAAAGAAAAGACGAGAAAAGAAAAGAGAAAAGAAAAGAGAAAAGAAAAGAGAAAAGAAAAGACGAGAAAAGAAAAGACGAGAAAAGAAAAGAGAAAAGAAAAGACGAGAAAAGAAAAGAGAAAAGAAAAGAGAAAAGAAAAGAGAAAAGAAAAGAGAAAAGAAAAGAGAAAAGAAAAAAGAAGACAAGAAAAGAAAAGAGAAAAGAAAAGAGAAAAGAAAAGACGAGAAAAGAAAAGAGAAAAGAAAAGACGAGAAAAGAAAAGACGAGAAAAGAAAAGAGAAAAGAAAAGACGAGAAAAGAAAAGAGAAAAGAAAAGAGAAAAGAAAAGACGAGAAAAGAAAAGAGAAAAGAAAAGACGAGAAAAGAAAAGACGAGAAAAGAAAAGAGAAAAGAAAAGACGAGAAAAGAAAAGAGAAAAGAAAAGAGAAAAGAAAAGAGAAAAGAAAAGACGAGAAAAGAAAAGAGAAAAGAAAAGACGAGAAAAGAAAAGAGAAAAGAAAAGAGAAAAGAAAAGACGAGAAAAGACGAGAAAAGAAAAGAGAAAAGAAAAGAGAAAAGAAACGAGAAAAGAAAAGACGAGAAAAGAAAAGAGAAAAGAAAAGAGAAAAGAAAAGACAAGAAAAGAAAAGATAAAAGAAAAGATGAGAAAAGAAAAGAGAAAAGAAAAGAGAAAAGAAAAGACGAGAAAAGTAAAGAGAAAAGAAAAGACGAGAAAAGAAAAGACGAGAAAAGAAAAGAGAAAAGAAAAGAGAAAAGAAGACAAGAAAAGAAAAGAAAAGAAAAGAAAAGAAAAGAAAAGAAAAGAAAAGAAAAGAAAAAAGAGAAAAGAAAAGAGAAAAGAAAAGAGAAAAGAAAAGAGAAAAGAAAAGAGAAAAGGAAAAAGAAGACAAGAAAAGAAAAGAGAAAAGAAAAGACGAGAAAAGAAAAGACAAGAAAAGAAAAGAGAAAAGAAAAGAGAAAAGAAAAGACGAGAAAAGAAAAGAGAAAAGAAAAGACGAGAAAAGAAAAGACGAGAAAAGAAAAGAGAAAAGAAAAGACGAGAAAAGAAAAGACGAGAAAAGAAAAGAGAAAAGAAAAGAGAAAAGAAAAGACGAGAAAAGAGAAAA